>NC_089839.1:18114516-18812016 GCF_035609145.1 Eleutherodactylus coqui | reverse complement strand
AGAGATCTCCCCTCCGTTCCTCCCCGCAGCTCCCTGCTCGCCGCCGGCACCCAAACCTTTTGTCTCGAGCGGGCAGGTACTCACTAAAGACAATGCTCGATCCAGCAATTCTCCTTAGCGAGTATGCTCGCTCATCTCTAACTAGCAGCAAACATCTGTCTCTTATCTGGACTTGGGCCTTAGGAGTCATTTACCCAGGAGGAGAGACAGAGATGAAGGAAAGCCCTGCATTTTTTTCACATGTACGTTAGCTGTGCAAATTCATGAGCCCTTATACATATATAGGTACGGTGACAGCAGAATAGTAAGTGCAGCTATAGAGTATAATACAGGATGTAACTCTAGGATATGTAATGTAATGAATTTAAAAATGTGTTTTAATTACATAGCGTACAGTTCAGCAGAGAACATGGTAACTGAACAATGTGTTGGTTCTTTGGCCAATTATGTAATGTAACATCTGAGACAACATACTTTTAGGACCCTTTTACACAAGCTGGTAAATGCTTTAGACTCCAGCATCCGGTGGGAATCTGAATGACCATCGTTCAGTTTCTGCATGCATAAAACTGAAGGACGGATCGACCTGTTCATTTACAAATGGCTGCCTGTTTACTGTGAATGGAGGCAGGCCGGCTGGAATAATCGTCACTCCACTCGTATCTGTGTAAAAAACACAATTAATTTGCTGAGATAAAGTGTCGGGGATCCTCGGCCAACAGGTCGTCCCGCGTGAAAGGGCTCTTTAAGTAGATACATTTTAAATTAAATATCTCAACTGTGAAATGAGGTCTAATCTATAAAAATGATCCGCTCCGTGAATCCACCCGCCATACAAGTAAATCAGTACAGGACAAGTAACGATGCGTTTAGATGGAACACTTCTTGTTCACAAAACCATTCAAACGAACGAGATCGATAATCGGTCAGCTTAAATCAGGAGGTTCTCGTTCGTCGTTTAGTTTCAGCTGGCATAAAAATCAGGGCCGGCTCATTCACTGTTCGAGCAGTTTAACACTGATCATTCATAGGAATGTGAAGCATTGAACGATGCGTGAACGAGAACTGATGACTTCACAGCTCATTCGCTCAGGCAAATTAGCGCTAGGGGGACTTTCACGGGGGAAGCCAAAAATGTGGTTTACCTTGAACAGCCCTGTCACTCGTGACGCCACCATTCCTTCCTCCACAGTGAATCCAGGTGATTAAATAAGTGATCCACACACAGAGAAACTTTTAAGGAGCAAAGCTAGGAAGGGTCGGCAGTGCTTGTTTACTAAACAATAACTGTACAGTCCAATAAGAGGCATAAACTCATGCCAGCAGGAAAATAGTGCAAAATCACAAAGTGGTGCGACAGGAAGGAAATCACAGGATATCAGAAGAATCCACAGTCCAAGTTATCAGCAGGGTTCTGTTCCCGGTACAAACTCCTTCACTCACGCCAGCTCTCTATCGGTCAGCACTCACATTTGGCACGCAGGCACTCCACACTGCATGGCAGTTCCACTCTCTGTCTTCTCCTCAGTGGTTCAGAATACCATTGGCATCTCCTGGGTATAGCAGGCCCAGGGAAGGCTGGGGTTACCTTTCGGCCTCTTCCATTCCAGCCCACACAGAACTGAATGTGTCTGTGTGGCTCACTCGCAGATCCTCAATGCTCCTCACTCTTGGAAGACCAGAACGGAACTCCTTGCACTCACATATACATGGCACGATCACGTGACAAACAACAAGATACATTTTCTAGACATGTCACATACCAGACAGTTAACCCATTCAGTGCTGCAGCTATTCAATACACACCATATTCATACAACATAAAATACACTGACAACACATAGGCACGAGACAAATGCATGCATACATCATGGAAGGGCCCTGTTAACTCCGGGCCACTAAAGGGGATTTTAACTATCCAGATATAAACTGGGAAGCCGAAACCTGCAGATCTCATTAAGGTAACAACTTCCTGTCAATTATTAAAGATAATTACCTCACCAAACTTGTACAGGACCAGACTAGAGGAACAGCCATTTTGGGCCTAATATTAACCAACAGACCTGGGAAATAGTGACCATAATATAATAAATTCCACTCGTCTTTCAATATAGAGTTTTATCAGGGAGCTACAAAAACATTAAACTTTAGGAAGGCAAAGTTCGATCAGCTCAGAAATGCCCTTATTAATATTGGCTGGGACAATGTCCTCAGAAACAAGAGTACAGACTATAAATATATATTTCAACCCACCCCCCTTCCCACTCCCTGACCATCAGGGTAGGGCTTATTATCGGGTTAGGTCTTATCTTAGGGAAAACACGGTAGTAACTACTTTACATCACATGCAAAAAATTATGGATCACTAGCCTTTAAAGGCCACGTGTTGCCTGTAAACCGTGCAACACCTTAGGGCTCATTTCCACGATCGTATGTATAAAACGCTGCATGCATATACAGCGTGGTGAGACGGCTATCGCTGCATAGGGCAGCGATTGTGCACTGCGCATTACAGTTCTGGAGTATAATACAGGATGTAACTAAGGATAAGTACAGGATAAGTACTGTATGTACACAGTGAATCCACCAGCAGAATAGCGAGTGCAGCTCTGAAGTATAATACAGGATGTAACTCAGGATCAGTACAGGATAAGTATTGTATATGCACACAGTGACCCCACCAGCAGAATAGTGAGTGCAGCTCTGGGGTATAATACAGGATGTAACTCAGGATCAGTACAGGATAAGTAATGTATGTACACAGTGACTCCACCAGCAGAATAGTGAGTGCAGCTCTGGAGTATAATACAGGGTGTAACTCAGGATCGGTACAGGATAAGTAATGTATGTACACAGTGACTTCACCAGCAGAAAAGTGAGTGCAGCTCTGGAGTATAATACAGGATGTAACTCAGGATCGGTACAGGATAAGTAATGTATGTACACAGTGACTCCATCAGCAGAATAATGAGTGCAGCTCTAGAGTATAATACAGGATGTAACTCAGGATCAGTAAAGGATAAGTAATGTATGTACACAGTGACTTCACCAGTAGAATAGTGAGTGCAGCTCTAGATTATAATACAGGATGTAACTCAGGATTGGTACAGGATAAGTAATGTATATACACAGTGACCCCACCAGCAGAATAGTGAGTGCAGCTCTAGGGTATAATACATGATGTAACTCAGGATCAGTACAGGATAAGTAATCTATGTACACAGTGACTCCACCAGCAGAATAGTGAGTACAGCTCTGGAGTATAATACAGGATGTAACTCAGGATCAGTAAAGGATAAGTAATGTATGTACACAGTGACTCCACCAGCAGACTAGTGAGTGCAGCTCTGGAGTATAATACATGATGTAACTCAGGATCAGTACAGGATAAGTAATCTATGTACACAGTGACTCCACCAGCAGAATAGTGAGTACAGCTCTGGGGTATAATACAGGATGTAACTCAGGATTGGTACAGGATAAGTAATGTATGTACACAGTGACTCCACCAGCAGACTAGTGAGTGCAGCTCTGGAGTATAATACAGGATGTAACTCAGGATCAGTACAGGATAAGTAATGTATGTACACAGTGACTCCACCAGCAGAATAGTGAGTGCAGCTCTGGAGTATAATACAGGATGTAACTCAGGATCAGTACAGGATAAGTAATGTAATGTATTTAGAAAAGTGTTTTAATTATATAGCGTACAGTTCAGCAGAGAACATTTTAACTGAACAATTTGTTGGTTCATTGGCCAATTATGTAATGTACATACATCTGAGACAACATACTTTCAGACGTAGATACATTAATATTTAAATAGCTCAACTGTGAAATAACCTTTAATCTGTAAATATGATGCGTTCCTTGAATCCACCGTCCTCTGCGCTCAGTTCATACATGCAGCTGAACAGAAACACAAATACTTCCAAGTAAAGGCTGATGATTACTGAGTGGTTTAACATTGACCCCTCCCGTATTGGTTAATGGGATAGAACACAAGCATCTACATTTGTGGCGCGGTGCATAGTGGAGAGCAGGATAAACACAGCTGCAGCTCCAATACCAGAACATGAAAGGCTCAAGTATTTGTACTAAACCGTAAACACACAAAACAAACTCAACTACACGTTACCGTCACGGTTAAAAGTTAATTAAGATCATACAAAATAGTCCAGAAGTGTATATTCCTAACGGCAAGTCACCTGCGCAAAATCTGTGGAGCGTAAGGGTTATGGAGGCACTACAGTATTACCCAAGAGAATGGAAGGCGATCCCAGCCAGCCATAAGTTATACAACACACGATATCCGACTGCAAGCATCAAAAGTTACGCTATCTGGTAATGCCTCTTGGAGGCAAACTATTTCTTCCCAGTGACCTTGGTAGGTCCACTTTAAGCATCCAAAGGAGAGAGGTAGGTGGGGGTGTTGTGGAAGTTCTAATAATCTCCTCGACTAAACAAGCCATTGAGACAACTTTCTCCCTAACCACCATGACAACCATAGTCCTCTAGGTCAATGGGTATTCATGGAAAAGCTTCTAAGCAGCCCCCTGTGGACCCTCAATCTGACCCATTGTAGTATATAGCTAGCAGTCTGATATTAAAGGGGACTTAGCATCTATATGTTTTTAATCATTAAAACCAGTGAAACATTTTTCATTTTTCTATTCTGTTTTTATTTTCTGATTGTACATGGTTTTAATTCTATTGTCTGTACATGGCTATGGGGGCGGCCATCTGCCCTGGGCTCCAGTTAACAGTATCGAGAGATATGCGTTACAGCAGCTTCATGGGCTATAGACACAACGAACAGGAGGAAACAAACTGTCTTGTATGGGAGTGTTGTATGTATGCTCTATGACATCTGCAGGGAGGGGAAGGGGTGAGCTGTGAACATCACCTATAGACTTCTATGGTAGTGTGGGAGTGCTCTGTAACCTGTGTAGGACCAGGGGAGGGGGTGAGTTTTGGCATCACTTATTGGATTATATGGGAGAGTGCTGCGGACATGCTCTGCACCCTTCACAGGGTGGGGTAAGAGGTGATCAGACCATCACTATTGACTTCTGTGAGAGAGTGTTGTGGGCATACTCTGTGACCTATGCAGGAAATGGGAGGAAGTGAACTGCGATAATCAACTAAATGTCTATGGGAGTGTTGTGGGCATACTTTGTGACCTGTGCAGGGAGTGGAGGAGGTGCGCTGTTACATCACAAATTGGCTTATATGAAAGAGTGTTGTGGACATATTCTGTAACCTCTGTGGGGAGAGGGAGGAGATGATCTGACCATTACCTATTAACTTCCATGGGAGAGAGTGTTATGGACATGCTCTTTGACCTATACAGGGAGAGGGAGGAGGTGAGCTGTGAATGGTGGATCCTGTGTTATCTATATATAGGTGTTGTCTTTCATTGAATTCCTGTTCTGTACAGAAAAACTGCTCGGTAGTCAACTTATTATTACGGACAGGAAGTATCAGACTATTATTAGGCTTAGTGGTCACTGTAAAAAAATTTTTTGTTTTTCTTTAAAATATAGATTCAGACACTAAAAATGTAAAAAAAAAAAAAAAAAAAAACACAAAAAAAATTCCTAAATATTTTTAACACAACAGCTTGATATATACAGAAGATCATTTTCGGATCACACATTCCCTTTAAGGGGATGCCATCCTTCCTGTAATCCTAGGCCTGTATGAGACCTGCACTACTAGAGGGTAAAATGAATTTTTGCTGGTAGCCCTATAAATGGCTGCTGTAGGTTCAGACCTAGAATAGGAATCATTGATGCGAAAGTAGGATTGCGTGAACCTTAATGGGCGTTTAATCAATGAGAGGTTTATGTCTACGCAGGTTGTGCGGTGAGAGCTGTGATAAATCTACCCAGTGTCATGCTAAAATGTAGTATTTATTAGTGAGGGAGTGTGAGATATCGCTGGAGATAAGCGAGTTATTAATCGGCCCCTTGGAATGGAATTCGCTCCCACACTCTATACTGGAGAAAGTCCCGAGGTGGGAAGGCCTGATGCAGACTGATGGGCTCGGCTCTCTAATTCTGGGGGATAATCCTCTCATTTAACACGTGGCTGTCTCTATTCCAGAGAGTCACGCTCTCAGAGCTCCAGGAATGTTAAACACCGAGTACAACATTCCCAAGACATTGAGATGGGTTCACATCCCGGCCCCATCTTCTAATGAGTATCTGTGATCAAACAGCTTTTAATTAGACTTGCTTAAGTGTTTGGTAATAATAGCTAAGTGTCAGAGCAGAGTTCATATTTATTAACATGGACCAGTAACAATGCGGCGCAGCGACGGGTCACACAGTCTTCACAGCAGCTCCCGGGGACTGAGCCGCTAATTTCACGCTCCGCTCACTTACCAACTGCAAATCTGCACAACCTGCTGGAGAGAAGCCACACGGTGTCACCTGCACCCAGATCAGTTGAGGCGGCTTGCTATGAGGCTTCAGCGGGGAGTGGAGGGGGTTGGGGCGTTATTTTGCTGTAAACCTGTAGTAGTGAGATATGGATTATATCACATTTATAGTATCACCTGGCAGCGTCTCTGGTGCTCCTGTACACCGGTGTCACTTTATAAGACGGGTTTAGGTGTCCATCATGCACTGCTCTGGGGTATACTGGATTTGTGTAAATGTTTCTTTGGACGTTAAGGCCTCCCCTCACACAGGCATTTTTCAACGCTGCATTTACTGCGGCTTCAGTAGCGTTGACGTGCACTTTTGACAACGTTTCAGCAAAGCTGCTCTCCGGAGCACTGCGCACTTGTCATCGCCAACAGATAATCTTTTGCTAGTGACAGGGTTTTTAGGACCCCGCCACCAGCAAGAGATTGCTCTGATTGGCTGAGCCCGCTGAGTATCAGCAGGCTCAGCCAATTACAGCCAGCGCTGGATGCACCAATCATAACTAGTCACTGAACGGCTGTGATTGGTGCATCGAGAGCCAGCTCTAATTGGTTGAGCCAGTGCTTCTGAACCAATCAGAGCAATCTCTCGCTGGAGGCGGAGATTTCAATCCCTGTCACTAGCAATAGATGCTTTTTCAGCTTGACAAGTGGCCAGCAGCCTGCCCGGAGCTCCGGAGAACAGCAGCGGGGATCCCGACAGTGCCAGCTAGGTGACTATCCCTTTTTGTTTTAGGTAGTGCAGCTAGCACTTGCGTTTAGCGCTGCCCAAAACGCGGTACCAAATTGTGCCACATTTTCAACAGCACTGAAACCACTGCCCATTCATTTCAATGGGCGACGCAGGGCTGAAAACGGCCAAAGATAGAGCATGCATCGCTGTCAAAGCGCAGTGTTAAAGACGGTGCGTTTTGATGCTTGTGCGAACAGACTCATTGAAAGGAATAAGAGCGTCGTACAACATTAAGCGCAGCGCTGAAAAGGTAGCGCTAAACACTGTACAAAAAGTCTGTGTGAGGGAGGCCTAAGACTCAAGACACAGTCATTTTAAAGGGAAATTTCATTAAAAACTGTTGCCATTGCGGATGTCAATGAAGACACTTTTTACATTCTTTAAGCACTTGTCTGGTTACCGGAAAACATTCCCCCTATTTCACCAACTGTGCTAAAATAACCAAATCAGCTGTACTTACTGTAATCTTCCTCCGCCGCAATACAGCACTGTAGCCCTGCCCTCCTCCCGGAGTTTGTTGTTGAAGATGATGTCACCCAATATCACATGACAGCTACAGCCAATCAGAGCCTGCAGCTTCACCATTCTGAACTCTTGGCATCATGACCCTTATGATGCGAACAGTGATGCCAGGAAAACAAGTGATGATGCCGCTGCCTCTCATTGGCTGCAGCGGTCATGTGATCTCTAGTGACATCATATGCAACAATAGTAACCAACACAGCTTCAGCAGCCATACACACTTAAAGGGGTTGTCCCGCGCCGAAACGGGTTTTGTTTTTTTTTCAACCCCCCCCCGTTCGCCGCGAGACAACCCCGATGCAGGGGTTAAAAAAAGAACACCGGACAGCGCTTACCTGAATCCCCGCGCTCCGGTGATTTCTTACTTACCTGATGAAGATGGCCGCGGGGATCTTCTCACTCGGTGGACCGCAGGGCTTCTGTGCGGTCCATTGCCGATTCCAGCCTCCTGATTGGCTGGAATCGGCACGTGACGGGGCGGAGCTACACGGAGCCGGCATCCAGCACGAGCAGCCCCATTGAAAAAAGAAGAAGACCGGGACTGCGCAAGCGCGGCTAATTTGGCCATTAGACGGCGAAAATTAGACGGCTCCATGGAAACGAGGACGCTAGCAACGGAGCAGGTAAGTGAAAAACTTCTTATAACTTCTGTATGGCTCATAATTAATGCACAATGTACATTACAAAGTGCATTAATATGGCCATACAGAAGTGTATACCCCCACTTGCTGCCACGGGACAACCCCTTTAATATCTGTATAATAATGCACAACTGTTGCTCATAGAAAAGGGGAATCCTTGCAACTGAATGGCTCCATCCCGGGACAAAACGGAACAGCGCCAGCCAGACCGACAGAAAGACCTAGGCCCAGTGTTGTTTAACATTTTTATAAATGATCTGCAGGAGGGAATTGATGGGAAACTGATCAAATGTGCTGACTACACAAAGCTAGGAGGGATAGACAACACTAGGGAAGAGAGAGAGAGTATTCAAAAAGATATAGAAAAGCTTGAACAGTGGGTGGTGACTAACAGAATGGTATTTAACAAGGAGAAATGCAAAGTCCTACATCGGGGCAAGAAAAATGAAAAAAGCACATAGGCGCAGAGTTATACTGTCAGTACTTAGTTAGCTCTCTTCTTCTTATATTTTGTACACAGTGTATATAAATGCACTAGCTGGTTTGTTTCATTAAGCGCTGCAGAATAAGTTGGCGCTATACAAATAAAGATTATTATACTATTATTACCCCTGAAAAGGCCATCCACTTGAGGAGATACGCGTGGGTCATCATGGAGCAACCTCCTTTCTTTCATGCTTGACTCCTTTCCATGATATCCCCCTCTTCTGTTGGCTCAAGCTTCAGGCAGCGTGTTACAGAGCAGGAGGAGCTGAGAGGATCGATATATCGGTTTATGGGGAAAGGTTCAATATAACTTGCATTTTAAGTACTTAACCCTTTCCAATCCAATTTTGGATTCAAGGTTTCCTAAAGGGCTTTCTCTTTTTGCTGTTATACAACGGTGCCATCTGCTGGCTAAAGCCAGTGTGTGTGCGCCAGAGAGGTTCCAACAGCGGAGTGGCTGGCAACAGACGGTAAGAATACCCTGTCGGACGTCTTCTGACATTGGAGCTGTACAAGCTCCAATCAGAATGTAGGAAGATGTCAGACAGTGGATTGGGAGGGGTTAAACCTCTGCACATTGGGAGCTGAACAGGCCTATCAGACAACTATCTGCATATGACTGTACATGCAGGGGTAACTGTTAATCACTGATAGGCCCGCCTACTGGACTGTATGAGTATACTGGTTAAGCTTACATCCCTAGTCATGTTACAAGCCCTGATAAAATGTTCGCTACTTCCAATATATGTAGAGATTGGCCAGGAGCAAAAAAATAATGGATAGATCCCCACTTCAGCAGGGCTGGTATAAATACCGAATGCACGCTATACAAACGGGTTTGGACCACAACCCAACAAAATTTCCCGATAGAGAGTATAGCAGCAATGCAAGATGCAGAATTTAAAGTAGAAAAACTTTATTCCTAAATAAAAATCACAAGTAGCGACCTTTCGACCAAAGAAGAAGGTCTTTCTAAAGCTTCCTTGTGACAATGAACATGCACATATATATATACAGTCGTAGGCTGCCTGTCCACTGGTGATTGTTCATTGCGTTACCCGCTGCGATAATCCAGCCGCGGGTAACGCAGTGAACGCTTTTCATAGTGTTGCTATAGAAAGCGCAGTTGCGGCGTCCAGAAGCTGAGAACCATAGCGATTCTCCGCTCGCGGGATCTAAATCGTGGCATGCCGCGATTCTCCACGGTGAACCTATCTGTCAGATAGGTTCACCGCAGAGAACTGGCAGCGCCCCCCCCCCCCCTCCTCCCCGTGGCAGAATATCGCTGGCGATATTCCACAATGGCCGTGGACATGGGGCCTAAGTTAAAAACAAATGATTGCACAAGTGTGTAGCGATTGCCTTAGTGTGTACACATGTGCTATTCAACAGTAACATCATCAGTACCTCCATAGATGGTGGCTCGGCTCAAGGCATGGCTTGCAGGTAATTGCTGGTCCTCCATGTGTTAAATGTATCAGCACTGCGCATTTCCAGAGCCTGAAGGACGTCATAGCGGTCATGTGACTAAATCACATGACCAAGTATTGCCCGTCCGCGTCATCAGAGAACTAGCTGTCATGCGTCATTCGTCACATGATCATGTCTTCAGCACTTCTCATAAAGGCCAGCAGTATATCACAGCCGCGTCAACGGGAAGCCTGTGGTCATGTGACTTATGTGAAGGAGTTGCGATCATGTGACTGATAATTTTTTAAGTGTTTTACATTTTTTTCTTGCTAGGATGTGTTTCAGTGAAGATTGTTCTTGATTGCGATGTGTATTTGTATTGAGCAGGGGGGCACAACTTTTTTCTGGTCTGAGGGCCACATTGCCAAACTGAACGACTTCCGAGGGCCAAGGGTATGCCCATCTGAGACATTTATGGCATATCCTACATATATGTAAATATGCCATAAATGTACATGATGACAGGTGCTCAGTGGCCCCTACACATAAGAGAACATGTATATACATAAACAGTTGTATAGGCATTCCAATAAATACTCATTACAAATACACAATCTCTACTGAAACGTATACTAGCTAGAGAAAAGTTATGAAAACACTTACAAATTAAATAAATACTTAAATAAATCAAAGTAAATGACACTTCAACGCCTCCTACCTATTGGGAGAATAGGGGTCACATTTGCCCCCATCAGCACTCTAGAGAGGAGGAGACAATGCATGTGGCTCTCCGCTTTGTAGATGATGGACGGCCTGGCATTTCATAAGTCCTATAAACTACACTGGAGATTGCTGCCTGCCTAAATGATGCCTCTAACTCATCTACTCATTTCTGGGGTGCGAAATGGGTAAAAAGACTTTATTCTCCTAATATATGGAGGACCCAGAAATGGCTACACAGGGCACCCTTAGTACTTGTCCATTCCTCTGAGCCTGACATGGAAACTACATATAAGCAGCCATGCATAGATATTTCTGTGTCCAGACGATGGAGCACAGAATGGCATTGTGGGCCGATGGTATTTATTGGAGTGCCATGTATCCCTCTATGTATCTAGTTGTGGCAGAGGGCCCCATGGCCCTGAGGATGACAGCTGCGTCTACACCCCCTATGACATGTCCTTGGATGTCCTATGACTCCTGTGACATGCAGATGCTCTTCACTTTGGTATGAATGGGCCGAGCGCTCGGAGCTGACCAGTAATCCGTAATACACATACTTGTGAATGAATCTCTGTAATCTGTGATGTCGGCTCAGGTCACAGACCCTCCTGCAATGATTGATCCTTATCTGCTCCTTTCAGCAGACATGACCCAGGTAAGGAGGGATTAGCAGAGCTGGTTGCATTAAGTGCTCTGTATTTGCACAGATTTTCTGGCAACAATTGTGAGGAATGTGTCTGTCCAAACAGCCGGCTCTTCCCAGGATCCTGCAGCGTCTCCAGACTTTATGGGGCTTTATTAGCAGAATAAGAAACCTTTCCAGATAAGAGATAGAGCGGATGCGGAGCCTCGAATGTGCAATCCGCAGCAATTGGTGCAGAAATTCCTCCTCTCTCCCCGCCCATGGGAACATGCAGATGTGGCAAACTGTCTGGCGTGCGACATCTATTTAAAAAACGAATCATTCGGGGCATTACGCAATTTGTGTAGCCATTGACATATACTGCGGGGCTACGCAAAAAGCGTACATGGGCTACAATAACGGCGTCTGTGCCCTTGAATACTCATCTAAAGGTGCTTTCACACCTACCAGAACTGACAGTGGAAAAAGACGCACATCTAACACAAATTTAAAAATGGTTTAATTCCACATGAGGATTTTCGCAGTATGCAGACACTTGACACACAGGAATATCTACCTGAATGGCCTATCAACAGCCTCTCGGAGGAGGACATCAAGCTGGCATGAGGAGACTTATAGGCAACTCCTCTTGGAAATAGATGGAAAATTGCCTCCGCAGTGCCACCTATTGGAAGGTAGCTTCTCTGTCAGAAGTGGCTTTCCATGTACTTTTCCATTGGAATACCTTATTTCCCAGCGAAGCATTGCATGGCCTATAAGTCTCCTCACACCTACTTGATGCCCTTCACAACGGGAACCCTACTTTGCTCTGAAAAGGGGTAAGAAGCTTGAAATGGCTATCTGTAGACTGATGTCTTTTCCTTATGGAGAAGACTAGTAATTATTAAGAAAATATAGTTCCATTGTTTCTGGTGGTGCAATGCGCCATACAACTGTGCTACATGGTACATCTATTATGATCCCCACACATCAAACACACAGCTCTACTACATCCATCCTTACCCCACACATTACACACACAGCTCTACTACATGCCACACACAGCTATAGTACATCCATCTTGATTCCCATACATTACACTCAGAGCTCTGCTACATTGTACATTCCTTATGATTTCCACACATCACACACACAGCTCTACTAAATCCATTTTGATTCCCATGCACTACAAACACTGCATATTACACACATAGCTCTACTACATACATGCTGACCCAACACATTACACACACATCTCTGCTACATTGTACATCCATCCTGACCAAACACACACAGCACATGACACACACAGCTCTGTTAGTATTTGAATAGAGGTCCGCAGCACACCAGAATAACGCCCAATAGCGCAGGGGTCTTTTAAAGAGTATGCCAAGCCACCAGTGGGACCATGGACCTGCAGTCCCAGTGTCGTATTCCAAGTGAAGAACGTGGCAGCATTCAATGAGGGGTTTAAAGTAAAAAGATCAGGATTTTATTGCTCCATATTAAAAGACAAGTACAGGCAACATTTCGACTAGTATACAGTCTTTATGAAGCCTTGATAAAGACTATATACTAGTCGAAACGTTGCCAGTTATTTAATTTTTGTTCATTTTATATTGCCGATTTATAATAAGGAAGCTGCTGTGAACATTACCTTTCACTTTCAAGCCGCGGGGGTATCATTTTGGTTGCATATTATGGGGTGGGTTATGATACAGGTTTTTGCTTGATAGGCCAAAACCAGCTCTTCCAAATGCATGTCATGTCATGGCAGATATCATAATGCTGTTCCTGTAGTCAAGGAAGAGAAATGTCAGAGGTTGTGTTCACCGCGCTTCATAGACACTGAACCCCTCTATATAGTGATGTCTCACTGATCTGGGTTACAGTTGTAATCAAAGTTATTGCACCCCATTTCAAATTCATTTTCTTTACCAAATTTACGAACATTCAGCTGTTCAGAAAAAACAGAGAAAAGCAATTTAAATAGTTCAACACAACTAATATAACAAGCGGTTTCTCCAAATTCTACAAAAACTGCCACTTTTTCTGACTTCCACAGTCTCCGAATGATTCACCCCTTCATAACAAGCATCTTTAGTACTTAGTAGAGCCCCTTTTACTGTTATGACCTGCAGACATAATGCATCGCCAGACAGCAGCTTCTGACAGTGTTCATAGACAATTGCCTCTAGGTCCCTAATATTCCTAGTTTGTGTGGTGCCACCTCCTTCTTCACACCCCGCCAAAGATTTTCTATGGGCTTCAAGTCAGGTGAATATGCTGGCCACTCCAGAGCTCTCCCGAGAGCCATTGGATGTGGCTCATTCCCAAGAAACGTATTTGTGCTAGGCCTACATAAGTGGGCAGGTACTGGGCTACAAGCTACCATACAGACCCAGGAGGGTAGAAGATGCGGTCAGGGTGGCAGCAATGTCACCCTGACTACCCTGGAGGAGCCCAAGATGACACACGGCCAGGTTAGGAAAAGAGAGTCTCATGCTGCAAATGCATATACAAAGGCAAGTTGGGCTGATCACAAGAAGGGTTGGTGACGGATTTAGCATCCCGCATTGCTACGAACATGAGGGACTATGAGGAGGCTGGAAGAAAGTTTTAAATACAATTAGTTTTTTTATTTTTTTGTCTGTTGTGACCAAGAGCTAGTGCATAGCTTGAAGCACATAGGTGTTGCACTGTATTATGGACTTTTCCCGATGATATAATAAGGAAGATTCTGTTTTTATGGAAGTGTTGGACTTTCCTCTTTTTTGTTGCATGTGATTTCCAAGCTGATTATGGCAGCTATGCGTTGCATATAAAAGGGTGGGTAAGACCCAATGTCCACGCTGGGTCGGATTCCGTGCAGGGAATCCCGCATGGAATCCAGACCTGCCTGTAGCCAGTGAGCCTTATTTACCTGGTTTCCCCGACAGTGGCATCCCTCCACTTCTGGATTTGCTATACTGCGCATGGTCCTCATGGCTTGCCGTTGTACATGCACAGTGCATTTTTTATTTATTTTATTAATCTCCTGCTTTCCTGCAGGATCCGCCGTATCACTTGAATGGAATAAAGGATCCGCAGAATAATGGAGCATGCTGTGATTTGTTTTCCAGAGCAAAAGGTCCGCAAAACAAATCCACATGCTTAAAGTATTTTGCAGATGCCCATGCTTCCCTATGGGCGGCTTGATTTGTGAATCACCCATGTGGGTGTCCTGTACGAGTTCTGCAAATCAAACCCGCCCGTGGACATTGGGCCTAAGATACATTTCAAAACATAAAGTGACTTGGAACTTTTGAAATATTTTGCTAAAGTTTTTGTCATCAAATTTGGCCAGGGAGATTATCCCATGCAAAATTAGGTGGACAGGCTTGATGGTGTCACTAAGAAGATGGTCCAGTGGAAGGGTTGGTCTTTGGCCCTTTAGAAAAGGGTTAATCTGATCAAAACATACCTGCTCTCTTAATTCATCTACCTATATGGATTTTGCCAGAACCTCTCTGGAATCGTGTCCCCAAACTGTTCTTTCCAATCTTGTGGGGAGATAGGTTGAACGAAATTAAGAGAGAAGTCACGTACTACAAGAGGAGGCTAGAGGAGCTATCTATGGTCAATCCTATGGTGTTTCTGGTAAACATCTTGTGAAGTTCAACAAGAGAGGGCTCCTCCGTGGGTATACTCCTGTTGGTGATGGTTTCAGCCTTTCTTCCTGCAATGGGAGACAGGAGGGAAAGTGAAGGATCTTGGCATGCAGTACAGGCATCTACTGGCTTACACTGCCGTGGTTCTAAAGATGATACATCAGTAAGGTCTGGGAATGTGGGAGATCAGGAAGCTGCTTGACAAGAGGGTTCTGTTGACCCATTTCCAGAAGCCTGTGGTGCTCAAGGACTGCCCAAGTTTGGACCGCGTGGTAGGATTGCATTTTTTGAATTCTGACAGGAACCCCTTGAAGTTTTGGAACTTGGGTTGGTGCAGTTTCCACAGGAAAATGTATGTAAGGGGTAACTTGAAGTACTGGCTTCCCATTGATAGGGGCTGCCCCCGTCAGCAACGTGCTGGAAAGAATGAAGCATCTCCTGCTTCAGTACTCCTTAAATACACAGGTATACAACTGTAAGGGAGCCTCCATTGGTTCGCATAGGCTGGTAGGCCTTTCCTATGCAGAATGGGCCTATGGGGCAGTCAGAGACTTTGTGGATAGGGACTGCTGCACTTTATTCCTAGTCAGGTGTCGAGTGTGGAATACATGGCGTTTAGTCTCGACGGAGCAGAAAATCCTCATCATAGGTGAGGTGAACAGAAACATCTTGGTTGACCTGCTGAAGGTGTGTTCTCTGGATTATGCGAGGTTGGGCACAGATAAGGCCTTTGTCCTATGCAGACGGTTTGTTTTTCGTTAGGGATAGTTTGCTTTTATTGTTCGGGTCATTATAGGGACAAAGTAGGGAAAGTGAGGAAGAGTTTTTGTGAATACGTTTTATGGAAAGACCAGGGAAATGTTAGTGACAGGGAGCAATAGGGCTAGGTTTCTTTATCAGTATCTGGCTTATCATATCAGTCCTTGTGGAGCTGGTAGCTTTTTTGTTTTGAGTGAAGAGATGAAAAAGTATGGCTGCAGGTAACCGAACATATGCTTTCGGGTATTATGTCTAAGGTTTGGTGTTATGTTGTTGTAGAGTGGTAGAAGTTGTAAACTATATATATATATATATATATACACACACACACACACACACACACAGTGGGGAAAAAAGTATTTAGTCAGATACCAATTGTACAAGTTCTCCCACTTAAAAAAATGAGAGAGGCCTGTAATTGACACCATAGGTAGACCTCAACTATGAGAGACAACATGAGAAAACACATCCAGAAAATCACATTGTCTGATTTTTAATGAATTTATTTGCAAATTATGGGGGAAAATAAGTATTTGGTCCCCTACAAACAAGCAAGATTTCTGTGTCTCACAGACTTGTAACTTCTTCTTTAAGAGGCTCCTCTGTCCTCCACTCGTTACCTGTAGTAATGGCACCTGTTTGAACTTCTTATCAGTATAAAAGACTTCTGTCCACAACCTCAAGCAGTCTTACTCCAAACTCCACGATGGTGAAGACCAAAGAGCTGTCGAAGGACACCAGAAACAAAATTGTAGCCCTGCACCAGACTGGGAAGACTTAATCTGCAATAGGCAAGCAGCTTGGTGTGAAGAAATCAACTGTGGGAGCAATAATTAGAGAATGGAAGAGATACAAGACCACTGATAATCTCCCTCGATCTGGGGCTCCACACAAGATCTCACCCCGTGGGGTCAAAATGATCACAAGAACGGCGAGCAAAAATCCCAGAACCACACGGGGGGAACCTAGTGAATGACCTGCAGAGAGCTGGGACCAACGTAACAAAGGCTACCATCAGTAACACACTACGCCGCCAGGGACTCAGATCCTGCAGTGCCAGACGTGTCCCCCTGCTTAAGCCAGTACATGTCCGGGGCCGACTGAAGTTTGCTAGAGAGCATTTGGATGATCCAGAAGAGTATTGGGAGAATGTCATATGGTCAGATGAAACCAAAGTAGAACTGTTTGGCAGAAACACAACTCGTCGTGTTTGGAGGAGAAAGAATGCTGAGTTGCATCCAAAGAACACCATACCTACTGTGAAGCATGGGGGTGGCAACATCATGCTTTGGGGCTGTTTCTCTGCAAAGGGACGAGGACGACTGATCCATACACATGAAAGAATGAATAAGGCCATGCATCGTGAGATTTTGAGGGCAAACCTCCCTCCATCAGCAAGGGCACTGAAGATGAAATGTGGCTGGGTCTTTTAGCATGACAATGAACCCAAGCACACCGCCAGGGCAACGAAGGAGTGGCTTCGTAAGAAGCATTTCAAGGTCCTGGAGTGGCCTAGCCAGTCTCCGGATCTCAAACCTATAGAAAACCTTTGGAGGGAGTTGAAAGTCTGTGTTGTCCAGTGACAGCCCCAAAACATCACTGCTTTTGAGGAGATCTGCATGGAGTAATGGGCCAACACACCAGCAACAGTGTGTGCCAACCTTGTGAGGACGTACAGAAAACATGTGACCTCTGTCATTGCCAATAAAGGATATATAACAAAGTATTGGGATGAACTTTTGTTATTGACCAAATACTTATTTTCCACCATAATTTGCAAATAAATCCGTTAAAAATCAAACAATGTGATTTTCTGGATGTGTTTTCTCATGTTGTCTACCTATGATGTCAATTACAAGCCTCTCTCATCTTTTTAAGTGGGAGAACTTGTACAATTGGTATCTGACTAAATACTTTTTTTCCACATTGTATATATTAGTGCTGTGTTATTGCTTTATGCGTCATGTTAGGGGTTTTAGATAGGTTGGTTGGGGGTTTGCAGGCGTGAGAAGCGGTTTGTTAGACAGTGTCCCAGACAGGAAGCACTGGACACGGACTCTACATACTCTAGAAAAGCAAAGCAATCCCAGAGCATCACCAAGCCACAGCCATGCTTCACTGTAGGCAGGTTTTTTTTTTTCAGAGTCCGCTTCATTCTTTTTCCTCCAGACACACCGCTAATCTAGAGACCCAAAAGTACAGAAGACCCTTTCACAGTACAGAATCCCTTTGAACGAAATCAGTTATTTAGGTCCAGTTATGTGAATCCTACTTTCCTTCTAGAAGTTAAAGGTGTTTTCCAGGCATTTACTATTGATTTAAATGGGAGCAAAGCCTTTCTAATTTACTTCCAGCTCTGACCACAATGTGGATGACAGCTGATTGCAGAAGCTCTAGTGGTGGACCACCGCCAACCAGCTATTGATTACCTAGCCTGAGGATAGACCATCAACAGTTAAAGCCTGAAAAACCCCAGTAATAATCCAGATCTCCATCTCAGATTCTCTGGATTTCTATAAATATGGATCTCAATTATGCATTTTCATGCTTATTTGCTATGACGTTTATCCAGAGCTCATTGGGTGAGCAAGAGTTTCGATAATTTGCTGCTCTTGCATCCATCTCAGCTCCTGCAAACAATTCACCAATTACCCATGTAGAAATGCAGAACTTTACAATTTGAAAAATAGGAAATTTTGCTGAGAAAATATGAAGGATTAATGATTGTGCTGAAGGAGTCCCTCATAAATATTCAAGAATGTCTAACATCCAAAGGAACAAACCAACACAAAGCAGGAGCTGCTGTGGATGCCTAATGCTCTTATTTCATATATTTAGACCACTAATGGGCCAAGTGTGGAGTCAAAACAACCGAGGAACTAATGATAAGGGTAGAGCACCATCGTCTGGAATGTGTCCTACAAAGATAATGTCCCGCAGCTCCAGCACCTGAAATGTGAATACTCTGCTGACAACCGCAAAATGTATAAACTGAGAGCGAATCCTCATGATTAAAGGCTGGTTTAGACACAACGATTATCGATCAAAAAATCTTTTGAGCTATTTTTGTGCAATAATCGTTGTGTTCTTTTTACAGCGCAAGGTGATTGCCCAAACGTTGAGCCAACCCCTTGCACTCCGAGCGAAAGATGCAGAAGACAAGCAGGGTGTACCCCGCTTGTCTTCTGCATCCTGCTGTTCCCCACTCGCAGCTCCCGGCTGTTATACACCCGGGAGTTCCGAGTGGAGAATGAAGACAAGCGGGGGTGTCCCCGCTTGTCTTTTGCATCCAGCTGTTCCCCGCTCGGAGCGCCTGGCTGTTATACAGCCGAGCGCTCCGAGCAGGGTATGGAGAACACAGCTGGACCGCAGCTCCTTTCAGCTCCTACAGGTGATCAAAGCTCCAGAAGGAGCTGAAACGCGTCCTTGTCTGTTTTTATTGGAAGATGTAATGGCCCAACTTTAATAAAGCAAGGCATGTTCCTTTTTGCACGTCAAAAAACAGTATCCTTTTCATTGGAAAGAATCTCTCTTTGCTTGTTCCCGCTTGGGTCTGGGTGGTGGAGCGGAGTTTGTGCAGGAAACCTTGCAGGAGCCAGGACAACACAAGGTGGGATTAAGGTAGAGAGCAAAACATTTTTTCTAATCCATTTGTTCTCCATGAGGAGGAGAATAGACTAGCTGGCGGGGAGACACACCTCCCAACTGACCAATCCACCTGTGTACCCGCCCACAGAGAGGTGCGCCTAGCACTGAAATGACACTGAGCATACGCCAACGTGTGGATCACGTGGGCCGAGGCAGACGATGTGAGGCCATCCCGATTCCGCTTTGACACAGACGTTTTGTAGTTCATTTGAGAACAAAGAAAGTATCCGTTATATAATATAGGTTATATAACATATGGAAATGTATATCATTACACTTCCATACTTGGAGTAAATATTAGAAATATTCATGCATAGCGTGGTATGCTATGCTTTTCAATCCCACAAAAAAAAAAAAAAAAGGAACACAAACGTAAGGCAAGTCAAAAATAGTAACAAGTATGAACATTTGGAAGTTTGACCTGTTATAGACAATGGGTATGAAAAAGTAATTATGTTTGATGTGAAAAGCCCCTTAGGCTGGGTTCACACGGGGCGGATTTGCCGCGGTAATTCCGTGCAGAATTTCGCCGCGGCAAATCCACATGCGCCCGCTTATTCCGGCATTAGCCAGCCATGTGGACGAGATTTCTCAGAAATCTCGTCCACACGGGACGGCAAATCTGCTGCAGCTAAGCTTGCCGAACGCAGCATGTCTATTTTTTCCGCTGAGGCCGGCCGCAGTGGAGAGCAAGCGGCCGGGCCGCTTCAAAGCCGCCGCGGCTTTTTCCGCGGCGGTTCTCCCGGCGGAAATGTCGCGGTTTTTGCTGCGGCCAAACCGCGACATTTCCGACGGGAATCCGCCCCGTGTGAACCCAGCCTTAGAGGTTATCTTACCCATATGTATAAATATATACAAAGCAATCCTCTGCTGGTCATGGAGGTTTCTACACCCTCATACGCCTTGCCGGGTCATGCGATAGTTAACAGACCATATACTGATGTATTATGACTACAGCTAGGTTGTTCGCTGTTTGTAGTGCACTTGCTCCCGCATTGGGAGAACTAGCGTTTCCAGATAAGACAACCTGTGATCTTGCCAGGTGCTTCTCTCCTTTACTGTAACTTTCCACTCGCTCCACCCACTCCACCCCCAGCAGCATATTTATATAACACAAGTGTGTAATTTATTGCGTGTCTCCATCTAATTGCACAGGACGACTGGGCAACTTTACGGATAATTAAGAAGAAGGGTTTTTCTTTGGAACGAGTAGCAACATTGCATGAGGGATTTTGTGCTCTCCACAGATGGTGACAGATGTCAGGTCCGGGAGCAGCGGGGCTGTGAAACCTGAACTACAAAGAATCATCAATATCATTGTAGAGGAGAGCACAAGTGAGAGCAGGTGAAAAAGATGAGAAGTGCTGTCACCACCGGCATCGGCTCTGTGGGCCTGCCGAATACACAATGACGCTGGGGAGGACTCCAACATAACAGAGCTGAAAGGAGAAGGGCTGCCAGCAAGTAACGCCAGCACCCTAGGAAAGATCAGTGAATCATCTGCAAAAGGTTATTGAGATGAATACCAAAAAAGACAAACATAATAAAACTATTTACAACACACAAAAAACAGGTGCCTACTGCAGCCGAGAAAGACCACACAAAATATAACACATCCACCATGATGGCTGCACAAATAATCCAGCATGTATGTATCAAGATAATAGCTAGAGTAACTAGAAGTACATAAAGAGAAGTAGGCAGAACGATTGCTAAGGAGGCGCCACCAAAATAAAAAGTGAAGCAAGAGTCTCCCCAAGGCTAACACTGATATCGGGCCGTGAATCCTGCCCCCATATCGCACTTGCCATCCCGCCCCCATATCCCACTCGCCATCCCGCCATCATATCACGCTTGCCATCCCGCCATTATATCCCACTCGCCATCCCGCCCTCATATCCCACTCACCATCCCGCCATTATATCCCGCTCACCATCCCGCCATCATATCCTGCTCGCCATCCATGTGAAATCTCCAAGGATGTGGGGCATTTTCATGTGAACACAGCCGCGTATCACTTCAAGGATGCAGGGAAATGGAGTATCTCCCATGGTTTTCAATGGCAGATTTTGCATCGTGTGCACCTGGCACATGGTGGTGCGATATTGTCGCTGGTCCCATTGAAAACAATGGGTGGTGCAATGCGAGAGCACGCACAAGATAGGGCACGCTGCAATTTGTTTCCCGCATAGCATCACGGTGCCATGCGGGGGGGGGGGGGGGGGGAATCGCTCATGTGTATGACCCCACTCAAAAGAATGGGGTTTATATTTGTGCGTCGCACAATGCACAAATCTCGCGTTATTTTGGCACTCGCATGAAGGTAGCCTAAGAGAAGGATAAAGGCTACATCTGTATGAGTGGGTTGACTACATGTAGCCTTTATTCTTCTCTTAGACGTCCATGGAAGGTCTTTTACATTGTTAGCTTTAGGACCCCAACCTTCTCCTCCCCGCCTGGTACGCTTCTTCATTCACCAAGCAATAAACATGTAAGAGTTTTAAGGCACGCACTTATTTTTAACCCCTTAAGGATCAGGCTTTTTTGTAGCTTAAGGACCAGACACTTTTTAGGGATTTTACCCCTGTGGTGGTTTAACTGCCCTATTTTTATTTCCTTCAGCTACCAAAATTATTTTTGGTGTGTTTGTCTTCCATGACATATAGGGCTTTCTTTTAATATATATTTTTCCCGTTTTTAGTTTTATTGGGGATAAAAAGCTTAAGTAAATGATTTTTATTTATTTTTTTACATTTATACATTTTTTTTAATTGGTATATTTACGCTAAAATGAAATGAAGAACGGGTTCCTCATTTTATTTCGGACATTTTGAGATATAAAATGTATGGTTTTGGATTACAGAGCGCATACAACAACGGTTTCGGTCGGCGTCGGCTTTTCTTTTTTATGCATATATTTTTATTTTATTCTGTAATTTTGTTTTACTATTTATGTCCCCCCTGAGGTCATATAGGACTTCTGGAGGATATTCACGTGCTTTTTGTTTTTTTTATTTGACACTTGTTCACTGTAGCTCGAGCATCCATTGGAGCCCCAGTTACAGGGGAAAACACCCCCTGTAGTGACAATAGACACTGGCAGGGCTGATCAGGGTCTGCTAGGACCCTGTAGCTCTGCTGTGGCAGGGCATCTCGGTGATCACATGACCGCCAACTCGCCTAGTGGAAGTTATACTTCCACTTTCACTTCTTAGTACATAGCTCTCTTTGCGGGCTTTGAATACCCCACCTCCAGCAAGTGAGTGCTGTGATTGGATCACAAGTGCCGCTGGCTAAGCCAATCAGAGCCGGCACTTCATGAACCAATCACAGCCATTCAGTGATGTCATTCACTGAATGGCTATGAATGATCGAGCGCCGGCTCCGATTTGATGAGCCAGCGGCACTCGTCATCCAATCACAGCACTCGCTTACTGGAGGCGGGGTATTCAAAGCCCCGTTACCAGGAAGAGAATGCTGTCAGCGCGGAAGACACGGCAGCCTGCCGCAGCGCCAATGGCCAGAACGAGGGACTAAGACGCCGCTGGCTTGCTGTTTTTTTAAAATCTAGTGTAGCTAGGGCTTATTTTGGGGGATGGCTTATATTTCAATGCCCCTCTCCATGAAAATCAGGGTACGTCTTATAAATCGGGGTAGGTCTTATTTTCAGGGAAACATGGTACAACTGCTGGATGCCAAATGGCAAGCCAGCTTCACCTTTAGCAGTCATCTTTCTTAGTTACTACTGTAACAGTGTCTCTTAATACTCAGATACCCCCAGGACTCACAATAGAGCCAAACTGTGTAACAACCTGATGT
Source organism: Eleutherodactylus coqui (assembly GCF_035609145.1). Classification (NCBI taxonomy): domain Eukaryota; kingdom Metazoa; phylum Chordata; class Amphibia; order Anura; family Eleutherodactylidae; genus Eleutherodactylus; species Eleutherodactylus coqui. Next base: position 18,788,570 of record NC_089839.1, on the reverse strand, counting down.
CGCAAGATATAAAGCATGTATCAACACAGTGAGAACACAAACGCAACCAGGCACTCACCATGAGATTACAGGAGCAGAATGTGATAGTAACAGGATGATGAATATAATGAAACTGGCAGTGAGACTGGAACAGGTGGTATGGAACTGAAATAACAACCTAAGAAATGCTGATCCTAATAGTGGCTCTCACTAAATCTCTCCCTAACCTCTCCCAGACACTGACCCTCAGCACCAGACTCTACTGTCCCTAAACAGCCCTAAGTTGTCCCTATGGATGACCCTGTCTAAAACACTATCCCTGAGAACAGTAGATCATTGGGACACAAATGTAGTGGCCCAGTACATGCTTTCCTGGCCCCCTCCATAATGTCATACATGTATGCCATATGCATAGATGCTCTGTGCAAAATAGTCTTTTCATTCTGTTATGTGTATTTCACAGCTGCGGCAAGAAACAGGTTAATGTCTGCAAAGTGTGAGCTGACTATCTGAAAATGTATCAATTTATGTCTTGTCACGTGGTATGAGAGAGGCTATAAATGTGAGTGCTTGAGAGCGGGAAAGGGGTTCAGTTCAGAGTTCCATCTTGGCTTCAATCGGAGTTCCATTACGGAGGGTAAAGCACAGAGGCACCTTCAGCCCTCATGTGTTGAAGATGAAAGAGGAGGAGAGATTTCCCGAACGCAAGGATCGACATGAGCAGTGAGTGAGCCCCCAGGGAGAGAGAGAGCGTGACCTAGTCCTAAGCTTTTCCTACACAAGGCCCAGTGCAGAGGTACTCTTCTACTCAATTGTTCACACCCAAGCGTCCTGAAGCCTGGAATCGCTGTGTGGAGATACTCATCTTCAAGTTTGTCTGTATAGATTTCCAATTCTACCTGCACTTGGAATACTGTTTATTTTTGCCTTGTATCATTGGAGTTTTTCTTCAAGTAAAGTTATTCCAGGTCCAGACCGTTCCCAGGGACCTGAGGTACTATACTACTTTCTGTGGCTCGTTTATTGCCCTGCCGAGGTTCATGCCGGGAAGGGAGGGGGGACTGGAACAGTGACGTCACCCGTGACAAACTCCGCACCTGTTCTACTGCTTATTGGGCATCCTCATGCCGGGGGTGTCCAGAAGAGGCCCAGCATTGCCCTGGCCTTGGCTATGTGCGTCCCCCCGGGACGGAGCGTGGTAAGTGCCACCATGATAAGCCAGCATCTTGCCCTTCCAGCTCCTCAGCGTATGCCATGTGTCCGGGGTCACCCTACGGGACGCTGCACAAACAGGAGGCTAAAAAAAGCAAATGCTGAAATGACCCAAGGCAGGAAGAAAAAAAAACACAGGGAAAGATGAGACAAACCACAAAGCTGGATGGCAATACAAACTTACTGGATAGACTAGAAAAGCCAGGACTAGCACTAGGTACTTGGAACTAGAACAAGGACTCCTGGACAGAAAGCTTCTTGTCACAGCTATCAACTGCACCGCAGAAACCACAAGTATTTATAGAGAGGCTAACCAATTAGATACCAACGTCTTTTATTATCAATGGATATTACTGAATGTTGTATTAAGAGATTTCCATCAATAGCAATAAAGGAGTTTGGGTGTTCTATAGTTGTGATCGGAGCTCATGCTTTTAACCAATTCTTTCACAGGTCTCTATGACACAGCAGAAAACTTTTGGGTGGATTTGTTTTTGAAAGGCTCAAAGCAAGGAAACGTATTTAGAAGATCCAACCCTCGCCGTCTCATGTTATCCCTGCAAACAGCTATTATATCAACAAGTAAAAACCATCACTGTGTGTAAACAATGGAGCCGATTTATCATTTCTAATGTGTCAGATTTGTGTTGCAAAGCCCACAAAAACAGTTTTACATGTCTTGCACCACATGTTTTTTAGAATTTTTTTTTCACAACATAAAAATAAACCCAGCGCTCAATATGCAATAATCAGTTATTTTAAATTTGCAATCAGCAGTCAAAAATCTGACTTTTCGGTCATTTCAGGACCTTCTTCAGACGTATCTCTCCGAATAAATACAAAATGACATATCAGATACAATATCCTTAGAAATGTTCTAAACCACAAACCAATTTGGATTAGGGCTACTCCTGAGGGCAGAACTTGGAGTCCCCTGGTATTCACCTTTTAACTTCATCCGTCCTATTATTTTAAAAACCGGGTCGGAATTGGTAAATTTCTGCTAACTCCGACATCACCAAAATGGGACTCTGGTTCAGACTCCACAGCCCTGCCAGTAAGAATCTAGTCTGTGCTGCAGGGATTCACGGCCGTTACCCTAGAATTAGTCTCACTGTTGGGGCAGCTGATGCAAACTGATCAGTTTTACTATAGAATGGTAACAGAGGAGCAAAAAGTGATGTGGTCGTGATACAAAGCGAAGGTAGGAACAGGCAGAATTCTTGTGTAACACTAGCACAAGCTAAGGGTTACAGCAGACAATAGACACATAGAACATGGTCAGGAGGGGAGAAGAAGGAAAAGCTGAGCAGAATAGGCATGGCTCAAAGCAAGAAATCAGAATCAGAAAGCACCCTTGCATACAAAACAGAAGTAAAATGCAGTGTCTACTGCAAAGAGGACAGGGAACATGGCGCGGGCCATGACCAACGATAGAAGGAAGTAGGGGATGCCGTGGGCTGTGACCAGCTGCCATAACAACATGTAGCTATCTTCACATGGTAAATATTAGAGATGAGCGAGCGTACTCGGAAAAGCACTACTCGCTCGAGTAATTTGCTTTATCCGAGTATCGCTGTGCTCGCCCCTGAAGATTCGGGTGCCGCTGCGGCTGACAGGTGAGTCGCAGCGGGGAGCAGGGGAGAGCGGGCGGGAGAGAAGGAGAGAAAGATCTTACCTCCGTTCCTCCCCGCTCTCCCCTGCAGCTCCCCGCTCCGTGCCGGCACCCGAATCTTCAGGGACGAGCACAGCGATACTCGGATAAAGCAAATTACTCGAGCGAGTAGTGCTTTTCCGAGTACACGCGCTCATCTCTAGTAAATATATAATCCTATGCATACAGAATAAACTAAATGCCAGAATTCATTATACTGTGAGCTTCATTATACTGACTCATCAATACAAGGCTCCGTTTACACCAAAAGATATATCATTTGAACGAGCAAACAATGTCAGCCGTCGCTCAGGGAACCTGTTTATACAGGCAGATATATCGTTGGCTCGTTCAAATGGGAAATCGTTCAGTCATTCACATCTGCTGTATAATTGACCGAAAATGACTGAACAAACGGTATTTAAAGGAAACTATATGGGTAACGAGCCAAAGAAAAGTCAACGATTATTGTTCGTTGTTGGCTGCAGTTAACTGAAGATTATTATGCACGGTCATTCATTTGAGCGATCACTGTTCCGTCTAAAAGGGCCTTAAGTAGTGTAGTGTCTTTTATAATTTAGCCATTTTTCATCTCGCCAATAGGGGGCGTGTGGCTGATCTGGAAATGGGAGGTGGCCTACATGTGATATTGGGCACTAATGTTTGGAGCAAACACTTAGCCACCTAGTGGCATAAAGTTAGATGGAGGTGTCTAAAGTTGCGTCAGACTTATCACCCAGCATTCATTAGCCATTGTGATGAATATGGCGCATGGATTATCTCTGAAGTCAGAGCCTTTACTTCCAGCTTACACTACATGAGCGTTTCATTATTTCTTTCAGCTTTCCTCTATAGATCATCTAACTGATCTGTCCTGAGGGAGCTTCTGAGATCGGTACTACTACTGGTGTAATATAAGATCATAGTCATAGCTCAGCCATCGTGTAACCAGATCAAGGCTTCCTTCTCTTCCCATTGTCATTTTTGATGATTAACCAGCAGAGATGTCATATAATCAGGTCACCAACAACTGCTCCCATCCCGTTCTTGTATCCCTGCCTGATCTGCAGGCCGCCACGTTTCACTTTCTATAGTATGGAGTTTCCTGGACAGGTAATTGAGTCAAAGGACACAAGGTCTTCTCTATGACAATATGGCAGAGGCGTAAAATTAGCTATAGGTAATGATGACAAGCAATAGAGAATCAGCGTATACTCATCTGTATTATGCAATAGCGAAAGCCCACTGGCATCATGCTGTTGAACATTAAGAAGTCATTGCACTTTTGCTTCATGGTCTTTTATATTTGCTATGTCTGAGATCTCTGTAGATATGCCGCTAGTTTACAGAGGAAATTCTAAGTTTTGGGATCAGTGACTCTGGTACTTTCAAGGCCCCAGTGGATTGTACAGTAGACTCTGAATGATCTTCCATGGAAGCTCCAAAAGGATGGCGGCTGTGGAAATGTACGGAGTATTTAAGACAAAAAAATAAATGTTTGGCGGCAGGTAGGATGTGAAATGCAGAGGTTTTGCCTTGAACGTAAAATATTTATCCTCTTTCTTTTCCCATGTTCCCCCCAAGCTGCAAGAGTCGGGCTAGGAGGAGTCAAGCCTGTACTTTGTTGTTCCATTCAAACTCCTCTTAGTTTTGTGGTATTGCAGCTAGTGATCGATTGGGTCCCAACTATCGGAGACCCGCTGATCTAGCATTTATCATCTATCCAAAGGGTAGGTAATAAACGTTTTAATAGATTGTCCAGGTAGGTAGAATCTTTACCCAGATGCACAGTGTTGGAACCTCTACTTGGGGGTCAGTTCCAACACTGTCTCATGTGGTATGGACTTCACGTGGTCACTGGAGGGGAGAGGCTGTTCGGCTCATCTTAATATTGCAGCCAGTCTCTTCTTTCTCTCTTGATCTGCCGTGACAGAGATGGGTGCTGGCTTAGCTATTGAGATGAGTGGCACAGCCAACCCCTTCCAATGACGTCATGGTTAGACAGTCCCCTACAATGTAATCCTGTGTCGAAACTAGGCTGGAAATGGAGCATCCGACACTGCAAGTTTGGGTTGTCCAAGTATTTTTTTTTTTCCTTTTTTTAATGGCCGGGCATGCTATAAAATAACAAAGAATATTTACCTCTTTTCTCCCCCCTGAAAACAGTGGAGGCGCTCTGGTTAATCTCCCACTGTCATTGCTGGATGGAAGTCAGGTGACTGCTGCAGTCAATCAAAGGCTGCAACGTCCCATCCCAAACTCCTAGCAGCATGGCGTCCAGGATGTTTATCACTGATACTAGGAGGATGGAAGGTGACACTGTGGCCTCCGACTGGCTGCAGTGTTCACCCAACTTCTGATGGTTAGAGGAAAGAAGGTTTCATCCCCAACACAGAAGGGGGTTCTTTACTGTAAGAGCAGTGAGACTGTGGAACTCTCTGCCTGAAGACATGGTGATGGTAAAATCAATAGACAGAGTTTAACAAGGGACTAGACGTCTTTTTTAGAGCACAACAACATTACAGGATATAGACATAAATAACCAGAAGGGTTGTTGATCTCAAATGTTGATCCAGGGATTTCTCTGACTGCCATTATGGAGTCGGGAAGGAATTTTGGCCCCCAGAATGAGGGTAAATTGGCTTCTGCCCACTGGGGGTTTTGCCTTCCTCTGGATTAACAATGGGGGAGTGGAAACAAGCTGAACTGGATGGACATTTGCCTTTTTATAGCCTAGAATAGCATATTATGTTACAGTGCTAAGAGCGGTAGATTCACTAGAGCTACCCACTGCTTCCCAGGGGGAGAAAAGATGTAAGCACCAGTTCTTCTGTTATCCTATAGCAAGCATAGTATTTTTAAAAAAATATACTCAGAAAAGCCCTTTAAGGTCTGGAAAGTCACCTCCCCCATTAAATTAACAGATAGAAACCAATAAAAGTAGATCTGACCCAGATCCCAGCCATCATCTTGATTGAGAGGATGAGAATTTCAGCCAGTATTCCACCTGCTCAATGCCCCTGAAAGGCCTCCTTGTGAACAACAGAAGAATCTAGTTCCCTCCAAGTTCCCTTTAAAAAAACAAAACAAAAAAAAAACAAAGGGTGCAGTACCATAGGTGACCAAAGGATGGGGATGGAGAGCCGAGATCTTCTGCCTGCCCTTATATGCTGGCCGCTGTGACTGTTGCACTATTCGAAGAATGTCAAGCATTATAAGTATTTTTGACAAGTCCTCTTGTTATGGCAATGATCACATATATGCCATGTAAGTATGAGCGCAGCAGAGTCTGTTTCCATCCCTGTGAGTATCACATACCTGTCCTCTTCTTATTTATCTATAATGCTGTTCTATGATGAAAATTCCTTCTTACTCCTGAGGGTAAAAAAAACAACCTATAAGCCAGCAGTGATCCGTCAGTGAGCGTAAGCATCAGCCTCCATGGAAAGCCCCTTTATTCCCAGGCAGAGATGCACATTATTCTCCCTGCTAGTCTGTAAGCCGGAGAGGTCGCTGGTCTCTTGATTTACCATTCACTGCGCGTGCAGAAGCTCAGTGGTTGCACTGCCTTCCTGTTCTGGGGCCAAATCTGAGCAAGGGCCACATCTGTATGGAGCCTGAGTGACATCTCTGTGTTCTTCAGACTTTCCTCCCACACCATAAATGCTGACATGATAATTGCTTCCTGTGAGATTGACCCCAATGTTAAAAAACGATTAAACTGTGAACTCCTGGGGACAAGGACGATGGAAGTGACACATTATGTGAGATAGGGGGTTATACTGGGAGCTCCGTACTATGGTGAGCTATGGAATCATCTGCATATGGGGCACAGCCACCATTATATCCCTGTGCCACCACCTGTTGCCCCCCCTTTCATCCCTGCCTGTCAGGCCTATCTCCAGATTTGTCTTCACAAGCGTCGCAAAGGTTTACATCTGAGCATAAATCTATTCGTACCCAGAATACCGTATTATTTATAGTGGTCATGTCCCATTGACTTTAATGGAGCAAACCTGTGGTACTCCGCGTACCTGAATAGGTTGCAGCGCTTGCACCAGTGCTATGGCCTCTTCAATCAGCTGATCGGTGAAGATTCCAAGGGGCGGACCTCCACTGATCAGATATTGATGACCTATCCTGAGGATAGGCTATTGATTTTAAATGGCTGGATAACCTCTTATGTGGCCATCCAACAATGTTCCTTTGGCACTGTACCTTAAGAATTAATGGCAGACTAGAACAAGAGTTGTGCTACAGGACAGATAAGCATGAGAGGCAATAGGCCAAAACCCTGAGGTATAGGACATCCTGCATTATTACTGTTATCACCCCTCAGGCCCATAATAACCGGATATGCGCTGTCTGATGACATCTGGGAGTAGACTAGGATGTTCTCTGTACTCTGTCGGTGGTGGCAATGACCTGTTTGTACTGACGAACTGTGACACTTATTTGCTGTGAAGCCATGTAGCACTTATAACGCCCACAAAGTCCCATGCATGTCCTGCACAAGGCGACTTGGTACACGGTGACTGCTCCACCACATAAGTGCTTCCTCCAGAGATGTCCAAGTCAGCCAACTCGACCTTGCTTTGCATCCAATATTTCCTTGGAACAGTGTCTCATGTATCAGGCACCTCATCCCCCCATCGCGTAACGACTCAATGACTGACCCAGCTTATCATGGGAAAATGATATACAATGAATCGCTGCTATTACAGACCTCCACCTAGTAGTTGGACTTCCTTTGGCCTTCAAAATGAGTTGTGCGTTTAACCACGTAAGTCGGAGCACCAGCGTTATATTTGTGCAGCGACTGTTGGTCAGAATTATTCCTGACGCCCTCCTCTGACCCCTTCTGGTGACACGTTATTGCAGTCCATAGGATCCACTTTCATTGGATGCTATGCTCAACATACTCTTCACACTACTGCATGAGAAAAGCCCGATATTGGCCCATGTAATAGGAAACTTCTTGTAGTGACATGTTCTGAACAGCTGGCAAGAAGGGTTCATCGATTCATGCTGTTTGCGCCAAATTCTGGTTTCCCCCCCATCCCATCCCCATAAGCATAGTCCAACAGAAATCTGGATTAATCTGACCAACTGATGTCTATCCACTGCTCAATGATACAATTCAATTTTTCAGTTATTTTGCCCACTGGAGTTTCACCTTCCTGTTTTTCTTCGGCCACTCTCGGTGTTCAATTAAATGCAGCACGAAACGGCAGCATTTTACTGCGCTTCCAATTAGCGTTTTTGAATGCATGTAACAGGGTTTGCCACCGCTTAAATAGCTTATTTACACGGGAAGGAAAATCGTGCCGGTTTTGTGCATTTCCACAACACACGGTATTGCGCGTTGCATTAGCCCATTTTGTTCAATGGATTGATACATGGGCGATAGTGTTAGATGGAAACATTGAAGCAGGTCCTATATTTATGGGATTTACATGAGGACAGGACCTGCAATGTCTTGCACATCACGCGGACGGAGTGTCCATGTGCCATCTGAGTTATACCCGAGGATCTATCAGCCATTTAACTGTGGCCCAAGACGAATAAGTTGATTATAAATTTTGCTCTTCCACAAGAGATAAAAAGTAAGTCTTAAGTGAAAGTGTTGACAAATAAGTGGAATTTCACAAGCCACGGAAGCCGATGTGAGTTCAATTACTGGGAATACTTGTACTCATTAACTGCTATTTACTGTGTTGTTGTATGAACGCTGCACAACCCGAGAAGCCAGAGAGAGAAATTCTTACCCAACACTTTGAAGCCTCAGCATATTTGCTGGAGGTGAATAAACTTTGTTTTTCCTCTGATGCAACAAGAAGAGCAAAGAAATGTGTCGATGAGGGCTAAACCCCCGACATTTTTGCGGCAGCTGACTAGTGAAGTAGAAAGCAATATGAGGAAAGTAATAACATTACCCTGCACCCACAAAGTATACAGAGTGCTCACTAGGAATACACACCCAGTATACATGTAGGGCAGGGAATACATACAAAGCACCCATAAAGTACATATAATACACCAAGAGCTCACAAACATGCAGTGCAGTACACACAAAATACTCATGGGGTATATAGACAGTACACAGAGTATACATAAAGTACAGACTTAGGGGTTGTCCCGCGAAAGCAAGTGGGTCTATACACTTCTGTATGGCCATATTAATGCACTTTGTAATGTACATTGTGCATTAATTATGAGCCATACAGAAGTTATTCACTTACCTGTTCCGTTGCTAGCGTCCTCGTCTCCATGGTGCCGTCTAATTTCAGCGTCTAATCGCCCGATTAGACGCGCTTGCGCAGTCCGGTCTTCTCCCTTCTGAATGGGGCCGCTCGTGCCGGAGAGCTGCTCCTCGTAGCTCCGCCCCGTCACGTGTGCCGATTCCAGCCAATCAGGAGGCTGGAATCGGCAATGGAACGCACAGAGCCCACGGTGCACCATGGGAGAAGACCTGCGGTCCACCGTGGGTGAAGATCCCGGCGGCCATCTTCGCAAGGCAAGTAAGAAGTCACCGGAGCGCGGGGATTCGGGTAAGTACTATCCGGTTTTTTTTTTTAAACCCCTGCATCGGGTTTGTCTCGCGCCGAACGGGGGGCTATTGAAAAAAAATAAAAACCCGTTTCGGCGCGGGACAACCCCTTTAATGGCTACTATATTACAGTCGCAGGATGGACCTCTTATGCCCTTCAGAACAGCATCCTTTCATCATGGCGTCCATCCACAGTTATCAGAGGACCCGGCGTGTGCCAAGAAAACCTTCCCACATTATTTCTCATGCTGTTTGCGCCACATTCTCACCCTCCTATCAGCACGGTGAAACAGAAATCTGCATTCAGCTGACATGGGGATGTTTTTCTGCTGTTCAGTGATCCACATTTTGCCTTCTTTTTGCCCGCTGGAGTCTCGCCTTTCTGTTTCTCTTAGACACAATGGTGCTGGAACTGGTTGTTGGCTCTTGTAGCCCATCCGTGCTAAGGAACAAAGAGCTGCGCACTCGGACACGTTAGCTGGAGCTCCAGTGTTGTATTCGGCTGCTCCTGACTGTGCTGCACCTGTCAATCAAAATGATTCCTGACATCCTCCTCTGACCCCTTTCGGCGACGAGTTGTTTTCATCTACATGATCCCATTTTGCTGGATATTTTCCCTTGAAAAAACCTCACAAGATTGTCAGTGACATCCCGTCCCCGGCTAGTCTAACATCGATGACCGGGTCTTGGTCGAAGTTGCTCAGATCACTGGATTTTCCCATCTAATGTAGAATCACACTGAAACTGATCCATAAAAAACTCACTTGATTTAATGTTGCACTCCGAGCAGTGTCTTATAAACTGGCCATTCAGTGTACCTTAAACTGCTTTGTGGGCAAACCCTATTAAATTTGTGTATTTGGGTGTTTATGCCTTCGGCCACTGAAATCTGTTGTCCACATCACTGTGGAGTTTGTCAATGATGTTCTTCACTCCCCACGTGGTTACCTTTAGAATGTCTTTTCTTGTTGGTTTGCTTTTGCAGGGTCCCTGGTAAAGTCTCTGAATGGTACACAAAGTATTTTATCAGAAGGTGTCACTGAGTGGCAAAAATCCCATAAATGTCTTTCTTGACAATCCCAAGAGCCAACGTCCGCGGGGTCAGTGCTCCGTATTTATAGTAACAAGTGACAGAAACAGAATGGCAGCTCTTGGAGGCTGATAGCGGATCTTTATGACACCGCCTGCCTCCAATTAAGTGTAATTGATGGGACATTGTATAATTCTGCCTGGGTGGCTTTTCCTTCAGGTGATTGTAGGCCTTGTTATTTTCCTCATACTTCAAAGGCAAATAACAGCAAAGTGCAAAGCTGCCCATACAGCCTCAAAAACTGTCGGAAGAACGATGCTTTGACTGACAGCTACCACCCCCCCTTCCCCGGCTCAGCTGAAGGTTTGTGTATTTAGGGAGGTAAGTTGCAGCTAGAGAGCTCTGGCGCCAGCTTACCTCTGGGGGAACAAAAGTGTCAAACGACCACCTGAAAGCCAAATCGAGTGGTGACTACTCCCTACTGATCCTCCTCGACCTCTCTGCAGCACTTGACAATGTTGACAACAAACTCCTCAGTATGCTTCACTCCATTGGCCTAAAGGACACTGCTATCTCCTGGTTCTCCTTCTACCTATTGTTCAGAGTCTCCTTCGCTGGCTCTACCTCCCCTACTCTTGCTGTTGGGGTCCCTCAGGGCTCGGTCCTCGGCCCCCTCCGCTTCTCCATCTACACAGCCCCCATTTGACAAACAATCAGCAGATTTGGCTTTCAGTACCATCTCTATGATGACGACACCCAGTTATACACCTCCTCCCGTGACATCACAGTAACATTCCTCCAGAACTCCACCGACTGTCTGTTCGCTGTCTCTAACACTATGTCCTCTCTCTACCTAAAACGGAACCTCTCAAAAACTGAGTTACTGGTGTTTCCGCCCTCCACTAACCGACCTCATCCTGACATCTCCATCTCAGTGTGTGGCACCATAGCTCCCAGCACGCCCGCTGCCTTGGGGTTATATTTGCATTCGACCTTTTCTTTACCCCCTATATCCAATCTCTCACCCGAACATGTCAGCTGCACCTCAAGAACATCGCAAGAATCTGCCCTTTTCTCATGGTGGAAACACCAAAACACTCACTGTTGCCCTCATTCACTCTTGGCTCAATTACTGCAACTCCCTCCTAATCGGCCTCCTCCGCGCCAGACTTTCCCCTCTCCAAATCTATCCTAAATGTGCAGTCGCTACTCGGATGCCTCTGCCGTGTGCCAGTCACTGTACTGGCTGCCTGTCAAATACAGAATTCAATTCAAACTCACTACCGCAATCCACAAAGCTCTCCACAGAACCATGCCACGCTATATTACATCCTTCATCTCAAATCCTCACCCAGCCCACACTCTTCCCTCCGGCACCGAAATCAGAATAAGTGCCCCTTTAGCTTGAACCTCTCTCTCTCACCTTCAAGACTTCTCAAGAGCAGCACCAGTCCTCTGGAACGCACTACCCCAAACTGTCCGCCAATCCATAACTCACACAAATTTAGACGTGCTCTAAAGACACACCTCTCCACGGAGGCACGCCACATCTCCGAAACTAAAATAAATCTTTAGTAGTGTATTTATTAAAGTGCAGTTCTAAGCATATCTGTACATGCAGGAAATGCACAAGTATGTGCACAGAGGGTGTCGGCGAAGTTTAAGGAGAAACAAACCTTAAATGGCAAAGAGAAGATTATTAAAATTGTATTTGAAGCAGTTAGCAATTTACCCCTCCTCCCTCCATACACTACAGTAAAGTGCTGAAAACAATGGTGGACATTCAGACACTCCTGTATACCAGTTTTCTGCTGTTTAAAAAAAATAAATAAATAAATAGAAAAAAAAAAATATATATATATATATCACAAATTTTTGCTCAAGTCCTACTTGAAGAAAAAATCTGCAACTTTTGTGCCCCACTTCACTAAGTGGGTGGGGCTAAACAAAAAGGGAGCATGGCCTAACAGGCCTGTCACATATACTATACATCATAGCATTAACTGGTGTAAAGTATAGATGAAACCTATGCCAGATCACGGCTAGTGTAGATTTCATTCTGACGCACGGACTGGCTAGACATGCGCCAAGTTTATTTACTTGGCATCTACCACTCCGGATCTGTCTTTGATGAGGTGTATAACATGCTGGTCTACATACGTCCCCCCCAGTGGCTGTGTTCTGGATTCTGTGCAGACATTCATATGATCGTCCGTCTCTATGGTGCGGTCACTGATCACCTGCACATCTCGCTATATACAAGGGTAGATATACTGCTAACCAGTGAGAATTTGTAAGCTTGTATAAGCAAGCCAATCAGCTAATGAACAAGCGTTTGCTGGTTTGTCGGCTGATCTTTGCACTTTTACACAACCCAGTGATTAGACAGAAGAACGTTTGAGCAATTATTGTGGACCAATTATAATCCTGTGTAAAATAAACGGCTCTGTTCGTTCTGTAAGTAGACAGCTCTGTTCCTTCCATATATCTTCTGGCCTCATGCACACGGCAGGTCCAGAATCCGCCTGCTGAATACATCCCTGACCGCGGTGGGTGACCCTGTGTACCTGTGTGTGCAGGTGACCTGCGCCTGCGAGAACCTGCTTCTCTTGACTGTGGATGGTCCACGTGGCTCGCCGTCGGACATTTTTTTTAAACTTCTTCTTTTCCCGTAAACGCGGCGGACAACTTCCATTGACTTTAATGGAAGACGTCCGTCTAGGAATCGCAGGAAAATGGAGCATGCTGCAATCTTTCATCCGTAAGTAGAAACCAGAATTGAATCATTTTTCCATAGCATACTATGGCGGGCTTTAGCTGCGGAACCCAAAGGCGGACGCCCGTGTGCACGAGGCCTTACTCCTCCAGTCTCCTTTGGCAGAAACTCCCTTACCACACACTTGCGTTTGCGCTTTTTGCTAACGCGATTGTCAATGGGACTTTGTTAAAAAAGCAACGCAATGCAACTTGCGTTTTTGGTGCATTGTGTTGCGTTTTTAACATTAGAAAGTCCCATTGACAATCGCGTTAACAAAAAACGCAAACTCAAGTGTGTGGGAGCCCTTAAGAACAAAAAGATCAGGCATATTTAAACCCAACTGCCTGATCTGTCTTTCCTCTGACACCTGTTGTAGATAATGAATCAGGACATCCTCATAAACACTAAATGATTAGTCAGGCCCTCTGAAATTGGTGAGTTGGGCTGACGGTCAGCAAATGCGTGGCCTACCAAAGCATTGTAGGATATTTAGATTGTACGTACATTATCTGCAGCGCTGTACACAGACTCATCAATGACATTAATCCTGTCTCCATGGGGGTCCCCAATTGTCAAGAACCAAGCCTTCACAGCTTGCGTTAAGACCGCACAGGGTTTACTTAGGGTGCTTGTAGACGGAACGTATCTTCAAAAAGTTGTTCAAACAAGTGAAAGTGAATGATAATTGCTCAGTCTAAATGCACACCAACAACCGGACGATGAACAATAATTCTTCTCTTCTCGCTCGTCGTTAATTTTCTGCAGGCATAAAAATCATTGTTGGCTCGGTCACTTATTACTTGTTTGAACAGCGCTCGTTCAGTCGTTCTCACTTAAACAGCAAATATGAAAGACCGAACGATTCGGAGTGATTTTTTTTTTCGTTTGAAAGAGGTAACAATGTATCTGCCTGTCCAAACAGGCTGCACGAGCGTACTCTGCTCAAATGATAAATCGGCTCGTCTAAAAGTACTCTAACTTCCACTCGCTCAATCGTGCACTTGCTGCAAGATCCTGACACAGTCCTACACACCCCAAAACATACTCGCTGCCACCACTGACTGTATGGCAGGTCAGCCACATAACCTCCCCCTGTGCTCACCACATTCATAGCTCTTCTACATGTTCTCTGCAGTATCTTTGTGGCTCTTCGCTTTTCCAATCACCGACACAACCTAATATCAGGAGTAGATAATATTTGCATTGCTGATAATATGATCAAAGTCTTTGCTGACTCTGATCTTTCCCTTCATGTAAACGTAGTGTCATAAGTGTGATACTGTGACATGTTACAGCACACATGTGATTTGTGTACTATCACGTACAAGTGTGTCTGGTGACCAGCACAGGGCAGGGAACACAAACATTCAGGAAGACCTTGTGTAACAATTCAACTCGGTATCCCCATTCATCAGGGAGTCATGGACGGGAGGCCAGAATTTGGTGCAAGCAGCATGAATCGATGACCCCTTCCTGTCAGGCTGTGGAGTTGCAGTAAGGATTTTCTTGGCAAACAATGGCCTGCCGGTACCTGAGGATGGACGCCTTAATGAATTGCTGTGGTTCTAAACACAAGAGGTCCAACACGCTACTAGATGGGGGTCAATGATAAGTATATATAAGTAGCCATTTAGTGCCTATCAACTATGTAGGTTTGACGAGTAGTGGTCTGACTACTAGATGTCAAGATCAGCGGTGCCCGTCTTATTCTGGCCAATATTCCTTAAAGGGGTGGTCTCGCGAAACCAAGTGGGGTTATACACTTCTGTATGGCCATATTAATGCACTTTGTAATGTACATTGTGCATTAATTATGAGCCATACAGAAGTTATTCCACTTACCTGTTCCGTTGCTAGCGTCCTCGTCTCCATGGTTCCGTCTAAATTCGCTGGCAGCTTGCTTTTTTAGACGCGCTTGCGCAGTCCGGTCTTCTCCATTCAGCACGAGCCGCTTCAGTGTGCTCCCCGCTACAGCTCTTCTGCGCATGCGCAGACGAGCTGTCACTGCTCGGGAGCGCGCTGAAGCGGCCATTCTGCACCATCCTCTGTTAGAGGAAGGTGCAGAAACTGGAGCTGCCCAGCGGAGAAGACCAGCCCAGCCCAGCCGCCCCGAGAAGCCTCCCAGGTAAGTGATGGGTCGGGGGGGGGGCTGCCGCTGCGCCGGGCTGCGCCGGGGGGGGCTGCCGCTGCGCCGGGGGGGGGCTGTCGCTAGGCCGGGGGGGGGCTGCCGCTGCGCCGGGGGGGCTGCCGCTGCGCCGGGGGAGCTAGCGCTAGGCCGGGGGGGCTGTCGCTGCGATGGGGGGGGCTGTCGCTAGGCCGGGGGGGCTGTCGCTAGGCCGGGGGAGCTAGCGCTAGGCCGGGGGGGGCTGTCGCTAGGCCGGGGGGGCTGTCGCTGCGCCGGGGGGGGCTGCCGCTGCGCCGGGGGGGGGCTGCCGCTGCGCCGGGGGGGCTGCCGCTGCGCCGGGGGAGCTAGCGCTAGGCCGGGGGGGCTGTCGCTAGGCCGGGGGGGCTGTCGCTAGGCCGGGGGAGCTAGCGCTAGGCCGGGGGGGGCTGTCGCTAGGCCGGGGGGGCTGCCGCTGCGCCGGGGGGGCTGTCGCTGCGATGGGGGGGGCTGTCGCTGCGCCGGGGGAACTAGCGCTGGGGAGCCGGGGGCTAGCGCCGCTTACCTGCTGCCTGGCGGTGGGCGTCTGGTCGGCGTCTGGTCGGCGGCTGCGATGCGTCCGGTTGCCATGGAGACACAGCTGGCGGCGTCTCGGGAGCGCGCACGTCGGGCTGAAGCAAGGGCTGTACACTTTGGGAGAAGAACCGGCGGCCATCTTTGGAAAAGTTTTTAAAAGTTGCTGAAACGCTGGAACAGTGAGTAGAAACCGGCTTTAAAAGTCATTTAAACGGGTGCTTAGTTTTGTATGCTGAATAAGGGGGACTGGGCAAAAAAAAAAATTAACTGCTTCCTCGAGACATCTCCTTTAAGATATCCTGCAATCTCCCTGCTGTACTCTGGAAGGTCCGCTGCTGAAGTTATAAAAGACAACAGAGATATGACATATGTGCACTGATATGACAGAACCCGATCATTATGTGACACGTCTACAATGACACCTTGCACAAGGTCAGTAACCCAGACTAGACAGACCTGCAGCAGCTCCTTTAAATCAGGCTGCAATAGAAAAACAGAGAGGTAACAAACAATACAGACATCATAAAGCTATTACTCTTATGATACAGGCAATCAGCTATAAAGTCCCTCGGGGAGTTGTTTGCGGCTTGTTAATTATGATGGATTTGTGTTTAACAAGATTTCCAATTAAAACATCTTCCCGCAGAGAAGAAAGTCGTGGCTTATCCGCTACGAAGTGCTACAACTCCTCGTGGGGTTGTATCATCCATATGTGTGATCTACTGCGCCATAGTAGTAAAGATAGAGAGCTAGTCTAGTATATAACCTGCAAAAATGTTACCATACTGAGGATGGACAGTGATCGAATCTAGAATAGATACAGTTCAAAGAAAACTTAAGTGAACATGTTGCAATTCCCTGCATTGATGAGTTGGACAATGTGGTCTGACTGTATCTAAGGGTAGCTTTACACTGAGCGACTAGCGTTGTATTAGTAGGCCAAAAATGTCGATGAAGAGTGCAAATGATTATGGCTGGGTAATTAATCAAAAAGAATCCCATTAATTAGTCATATTGCTCAGTCACAATCCTAACTTTCAACAGAATCGTGAAATCAATATTATCCTGCCCCCTGTAGGTAGCGCTAATATCAGATGCTAGGGGCGGGGCTGTGATGACTGGGGGTGGACAGCATATGGAGGCTGTGATAGGGTATGTGTATAGTATAAGGGGGCTGTAATGACTGCAGGATGTGGATGTCCATGTGTTTGTAACTAATGTTCATATCCCATTCTTTTACATAAGGGAATCACATGCACAACAAGTACTGATTAGCAGAATTCTCCCATTCAATTCTTCTCATCAGTATATATTAAGTCATTGTTTATGCAGCTCCAAATTTCTTGTTTTTTTTAGCTTGTTTATAGACAAAAAAGAAAAAAAATAAATTAAAAAAAATCGAGAAGAGATCAAAAAAAATTTGAGTTGTAAGTGCGTGAAAAGAGCCCTTCTATTAGTACAAATGGTTTCCTATAGAGCCGTTCAGATGAAGGAATTTAAGGTCTCATGCCCACTGCCGTGTCAGACTCTGACAGTGGAATAACACAGCGAAGTCCGACACAGCGCCCCCCAAAGTCCCCATACTCACCTATCCGGATCCGCCGCGCTAATCCTGTCTGACGAGCCGGCACACATGCGCAGTGCAGCGCAGGACGCGCCGGCAGTGACGTGTATTCACGCGATACTTCCGCTGTTCTCAAGTATTATGTGTCGGACGGCTTCCATTGACTACAATGGAAGATGGCCGCATGTTTTTCCGCTGCAATTAGAAGATGCTGCGATTTCTTTCACGCTGCGTAATTCCATGGTAGAATTCCGCAGCAAGAGCATTGAAAGGCAGAAAGACATTAGGTTCAATAGAACCGAATAGCTGCGGGATAATGCCGCAGATTTCCGCTGCATGAAACACGTCCGTGGGCATTCGCCCTGAGACGCGCTAAATCCTCGCACTTAGATAGGACATGCGACTGCAATGCTCGCCTCTATGGTCTGTGGTTCGTGAAAAGATAGGACCTGACCTATCTTTGGTGTGTGCTTTCCATAGACTCCTATGGGAGCTAGATAACACATACCACGCATCCCAGATTGTGTGAACAGGCAATTTCACTGCTAATTAAAATAGCTGAAATCAGCCGTTCACGCAATCTTTAGTGCGGTATAGCCACCATCTTTTCACACACCTATACTGCGCTAAAACAGCGTTCGTCTGAGTGAGGCCTCATTGTAATTATCCACAGTGACGGGAGAAAAGGTGGACCCCCATGTTAAAGGGGTTCTGACATCAAAAAAAAAATTTGTACTCACCTTGCCTGGCCTGGCCCGATCGCCAGGCATGTCCCCTCCAGCCGGCATCTTCTTCTGTGCCTTTAAAGCAGAGCAGGAGCGGTCAAAAAGACCGCTTCCTGCTCTGGTCCGTCCGTCAGGCACTTCCGAGGTGAACGGACGGACCGCACAGTGCTTGCTGTGGGCGGCCCGTCCGTCCTGTTGAACTCCGGAGTGCTGCGCATGCGCAGTGGAGACGCAGCCCGTCCTGACTCCTGTCAGAGGGCACCTCTCCACTGCGCATGCGCGCGATCCCGGAGTGGCGCGGCTCGTGCAGACAGAAGAGGAGGAGCAGCGCCTGCTGGGAGATGACCCCCCCGATGTCAACAACAACAGAAGACAAGGTAAGTATTATCTTTTTATGCTTTAGCAGCCATTAAACCGTGGGTTCCCTGGGTCCATTAGGCAGACCAGGGAACAATGGCTGCTAAAGCATAAAAACATTATTTGTGTCAGAACCCCTTTAATGACTTCTCCAAGAGGTAAGTAGCGAAAGCTGTTTTAATTAAAGGGGTATTCTAAAATTTTTAAATTTAGTGTACATCATCACGATAAGTCATTTTATAATAGTTTCACTGTAGCCGGCCTAGCTACTTTCTTAAATTTTCTATCTCCACTTCCTCTGACATCTTGCCCTCATTTGCTACTTCCTCCACTGTGAATAGCCTCCAACATCCTGTGAGCAGTGCATGATGGGAGGACAGGAGCCGAAACACTGCGCTGAATCGTACAGTTCAGAGTGCTGGAAGGTCCTGTCTGTCTGTTTCAGTAGCTCTCTCTGGAACTCTTAGTGCAAGGGAGGTTGGTGCTAGTAAGTTGCAGGTCCTGTGAGTGGAGCTACTGCGCTGGCTGGTAAACAAGATCTATGCATGCTGGTAGCTGAGAGAGTCCAGAGCGGCAGATAAAATGTACAGGT
This sequence comes from Eleutherodactylus coqui, assembly GCF_035609145.1. Lineage (NCBI taxonomy): Eukaryota > Metazoa > Chordata > Amphibia > Anura > Eleutherodactylidae > Eleutherodactylus > Eleutherodactylus coqui. Next base: position 18,769,472 of record NC_089839.1, on the reverse strand, counting down.
TGCCACTACTTAGCTGTAGCTCCTAGATTTCAGCATTTTCAGAATTTCCATTTTGTGCCTGGAAAACTCCTATAAGGAGATGATACTGGAAGTGCGGGATTCACAGGGGCCTTGTCTATTAAATAAAGGCACACAAAGCCTGGTTACTGACAAAGGTGCTCTTCTTAAATAAGACTGGTTAGTGTGACCTGCACCTTGATGTAAGCAAGTTTCAGAAACATCGGAAGTCGTGTTATAGAGACCCATGAAGCTGGAATTGGCTACAGAAGCTAAAGACCTTGGTGTGCATCAGTCTGTAGTTAATATCTACAGGTGGCGAACAGGACGTCTCTACTCCTCCTGCAAGTGGGTATCCTGTTTAATCACTCCAAGAGCACAAAAGATGGTGAGAAAGAACCCAAGAGAAACAGCAGGAGATCTACAGAAGAATCTACAGACTTCAGAAATCTCTGTTTGTGTCTCGTTTATTGGAGAAATACTGACCAAGAATGGTGATCATGGAAGAACACCACGAAGGAAGCCACTGCACTCCAAAAAACAAAACATTGTGGTCCGTTTCAGATTTACCTGAGACCACCTGAATATTCCACAATGCTTCTTGGAAATGTTCTATGGATGGATAAGACAAAAATTGACATTTTTAACACAAATTCACAACACTATGTTTGGAGGAAGAAGAACACTGCAAACCAAAACCTCATCCAAGTGTAAAGCCTGGTGTAGGGGAGGGGGACATGGTTTGGGGCTGCTTAAGGGCCTGGATGCCTTGCGATCATTCAGGAAAACTAATGAGGTACAGGTATATAATTGGCTCCTGGTATTTATGGTGGTATTTAGTTTGTTTATGAAATGCAGGCCATGTACTGACATAGAACAAGTGGTAGTTTCTTACTCTAGCATCACATTTCTCGTAGGCTACCAATAATATATAACAGAAAATGCCCATAAATCTCCAAACCTATTCCTTATTTCAGCCACCTGACATCTATTGTTGCATTAATGGCAACAGGTTCCACCCCATAACATCATTAGATTCCATCATTAGACCCGTAAAAATAAATGGAGTGGCGGCACGTATTCACATCCTTTGTTCTATTCACGTGTTCCATTCGGTGGAGGTCCCAGCAGTCTGCCCCATTGCTGCAGCGATGGCAACAAGTTCCACTCCATAATTAGATGGCATGAAAGGGCATTTCCACCATAAATTTTAAAATAACTGTATATTAATTAATATATGCTATCTGAATGTTTAATTCCTTTAATTACAGCCATTACTTTTACCTTCTCAGTAACTACCAGGCAGGCAGCACTTTCTGAGTATGAGTCACTTATTGCTTGTATGTTCCAGTGCCAGATATCAAAATTTCAAGAATTAATTGACAACGGCATCTTGGTTCTCATCACATATTCCATTTATATCAACTAAAGCCTGTAATTGGGTGTTCCTGATCGTGATTTCCACTCTTTCTTTGGATCCTGATGCCATTTTTTCTTTGTCTTTTTTCGAAAGCACCGTTTACACAGTCAGATAAGCAAGCAATAAGGTTCAGCTAAATGTTCTTTCGCCCGATCACTGGGCAAACGCTCGTCCGCCTGCCGCTCGGCTCTATTATGTCAGCATAAAAATACTTGCTGGTCGGCTGTATATCTCCCAGTGTAAACAGCTGAGCAATAACAGTTCTATGGGAACAAATGATCATATTAACCGTCGTTTGTCTCCTAATAGTCTGAATCGTCCTGCGTTGATCAGAATACATCTACTAGAGCAAATTGTGTAGTGGTGCAGTACATGCTTTCCTGGCCCCCTCCATAATCTCATACATGTATGTCTTAAGTAGATGCTCTGTGCAGAATGTCTTGGCATTCTGTTATGTGTACTGCATAGCTGCAGCAAATGATGGGTTAATGTCTGCAAAGCATGAGCTGACTGTCTGTAAATGTATCAATTTATGTCCTGTCATGTGGTATGAGAGAGGCTATAAATGTGAGTGATTGAGAGCGGGAAAGGGTCCAGAGTCCAGGTCTTCCACCTTCTGGAGCTGAGAGAAAGTAAAGCACAGAGGCACCTTCAGCCCTCCTGTGTTGAAGATGGAAGAGGAGGAGAAATTTCCAGAGCGCAAGGATCAGCATGAGCAGTGAGTGAGCCCACCTCAGAGAGAGAGAGCGTGAGCCAGTCCTAAGCTTTATACTCAAGGCCCAGTGCAGAGGTACTCTTTTTGTGTCTTCAATTGCTCATGCCCAAGCGTCCTGAAGTCCGGGATTGCTGTGTGGACGTACTCCTCTTCAAGTCTGTCTGTATATATCCATAACTCTACCTGCACTTGGAATACTGTCTATTTTTGCCTTGTATTTGTAGAATTGTTACCCAGTAAAGTCATTACAGGTCCTGACCGTTCACAGGGACCTGTGGTACTCTATTCCTGTCTGCGGCTCATTTATTCTCCGCCGATGTTCATGCCGGTGAATACCGGAGCAGTGGCATCACCCGTGACAACCGCAATCCCAGTTCTCTTCTGTATCACCCCGCTAGTTGTAGTATGTAAGCTCGTTGGAGCAGGACCCCTACTGTTTCCATCAACTGATTACTATGTAACCGTGGTTCTGTAATTTTTGTCTTTCTGTATTCCCCCTGTCTATGTAAGCGCTGCGGAATATGTTGGCGCTATACAAATAAAGTTTATTATTATTATTCTCCAGTCTATTGGGCATCCCTATGCCGGGGGTGTCGGGAAGAGGCCCAGCGCTGCCCTGGCCTTAACTGTCTGCGCCCCTCCGAAAGGGAGCGTGGTAACTGCCGCCGTGACAAGCCAGCATCTTGCCCTCCCAGCTCCTCGGTGTATGCCATGTGTCCAGGGTCACCCTACGGGACGTTGCAATTGCTCTGTGTAAAAGGACCCTTAGACTTAATCTTCTGGTTTACGTCCCTGGTTTATTGTCTGGTGGAGAATGTATAAGACACAAGTATGACTATGTATGTGGATGGAGCACCCACCATTGTTGATACAGCTGTGGCCTCATGTATGGTTACTATTCATCCTGATGTTTTTGCATTTATACAACCACTAGTGACTGGAGACTAATCTGAGGACTTCTACCTTGCATCATAGTCCAACCGATCTTGAACTGGTTATGAGGGATTCCTTAAGGTGCGTTTACACAGAACAATTATCGTAAAAAAAAATTGCGGGATCATGCGAATTTGACTGATGATCTGCAGTGTAAACACAGCCAACGATCAAACAATGTATGGTAATTTGTTTGCTTATCGTTCATATTATGCAAGCATGACAATCATCGTTGGCTCGATTGCTAATCGATCAGTTTAAATACTGATCCTTAAGTTGTTTTAATTCACTTATACAATGAATGTGAACTGAACTATTTAGAGAGCAAACGATTTATTTGCCTTTATGAACAGGCTGCAAAACGGACGTCATTCACACGATAAATCGTTCTGTCTTACAGCACCCATAGACCCTAAACTAGCCTGCAGAAAAACTATCATGACACAGAGCATCTACAACCAGGTTAATAACAACCAGGAGCTCATTTTAATGACATACGTAATTTCTATATCTATGAATGACCCTTACGAGGGTGTGATGACCGGGACAAGTCATAGTTTCCAAGGAGTGTCCCATCTCTTACATCACAGGAACACTATATGATGTATGAACCTAGAGGAGAGGAATCTCACGCCGAGGACTAAAGTATGATAATTACCAGGGACAGAAAGGTGCGGGAGTGTCTACAAATACTGAGTTTGGATAGAAGGAACCAGCTGGACTCCTACCTGGAGAGAATGATGTGATGTATGCAATTAGTACTAACAATAAGGTAACAAGGGCTTGTAATAGAGGGGATCTGAGAGGAGTTACTGTATATGCGCCAAGCAGCCCCCAAGAGTCTACAGCCAGTGCTACATGATAGCTTCTCAGCATGTTGATATCTCAGATAGTGAACAGGATTCTGGGTGTAACACAACACAGCACTACTCTGTAGATGCAAAACCATGAAGCTCCCGAGTCTCAATCCTAAAGGTCCATTTACATTTTACAATTGGAGCAATGGGCTTTGGTAGACAAGCACCAATCAACGAGATCAGAGTTCATCTACTGGGCCTCTACACAGATCAGATGCCGATTCCCATAGCGCTCTCAATGGCACACTATACATTTCCCTGTTGACATGGGGAGATTTTCAGCCAACTAGCGAGCATTTAAGATATGATTAGCTAATAGCTTGCTCTTTTACATCTGATGATCGGGCAAACAAATGTTTAGGTGAACGGTCTTGCCCAATAATTGTGGCATGTAAAAATCCTTTAAATCTCTGCAAAGATAGCCCAACTGTTGCACATACTGCTGTCGTCTTATATGATGGAAGGACTATGGTTTTTGGGGAGGCTATAGAACTAAAGGTCCTTTCAGACGTGCAGACCAAATGTCTGTACGATTGCTGATTTACAGGTCAAATCGCCAAACGTCCAAAAGGACATATACAAAGGGTGTCCGAAAGTTTCCATGTTTGTAGGCAGCAATGAGGGGATGTGCTACCAGCACCCGAGGATTTTCATGCCTGTATAAAAAGCCCAATCAACTGACAAATGGCTTTTGCTTGTTAGTCAGCTGATTGTGGGCTTATTTAGATGAGCACTGAAGGGCCTTAAAGTGGGATTCCAGGACTTTAACTTTTTGTATTGATGACCGACAGGACGTTAATACAGGATCTGTGGGTACCCACCACTTGGATCCACACTGATCAGCTTGTTCCTGATGGTCAGAAGAGGAAGCAGAAAGTTCTCACCATGGAGCAGCAGCCATGGAATTTCACGGGAGCTGCACCTGCAGTACCAACCCAGACTGCTGCACTACGGTCAGCGCTTTCTGCTTCTTCCACTGACCATAGCGCCAGCAGCATCCGGAATCAACTGATCGGCGGGGATCCGAGTGGCTAATCCCCACCTATCATTTGCTGATGACCTATCAGTCATCAATAGAAAAAGTTGACCAAGTCCCAGAATGCCCCTTTAAAAGAGCAGGGGCTGACTTGTAACTGCTTATCTCTGCACCCTGATAGCCACAGTGGTGTATGCATGTATTAATAAGTAACCCAGGACAAAATGAGTTGCAGTGAACATACACATGGCAGGAACTTCACAGGGCGTAACTCAAGTTGTCCTTTATTTATTATTATAAGCCATTATCTAGTATTACACAGAGCTGCACATTTAATACTAGGAGGTGCAGGGCAAGTGAACCTTTAAACATCTGCTGATATGTTATGAGATTAGAAGACATTGGGGAGTCCATGAGCCAAGCCCACATTTCTACATACCGTCAAGATGCCGGTGCCTCGCTCCAGCACTAATATGAAGGATATCACTTTTAAGGTGATTTTCCACTGGCAATCTGCCCTGTTGCAACAATTGTCTGTAGTTGGAGTTCCCATTGAAAAGGGTGTATGCCATTGGCGTGTAAAGGAATAGTTGTCTCGGTTTTCAAACTTTCCAGAAAGTTGCAATGGTCTTATCATACGGGCAAGTGTGTCTCACATGGGACATGCAGGTCCGGGAGGACATCTGGACACAAGCTGCAGCCTCATTATTCAGGGTTATTACCAGTCACCATTAGAAAGGTTTTCCTGGACAAAGAATCAGCATCATCTTAGTAAACATGGTTTCCATGCGCTGTTCTAAGTGTGAGGATTTGCTAAATGCCAAGGTCTGGAGAACAATATCAGGACCCGAGTTATCAGCGCTGAGGCCGGAGCTAAGCATTTGTCAATATCCTTTTGTATGGATGAGCGGTAAATGTGTTTGCTTAGGTTTTGTATACACAACAGATGGACCGGAGAGAGGCAGCCACAAAGATCATCTGTCAGGGTCCATCTGTTGCTGAACATCTCCGAAGCATGAGGTGGCCGCAGCACTGTTGACCATTCACAACAACATTTATTTGCTGAGTGTAAAAGAACAGACCAGGTAGGTAATAACTGACTGAGAAGATCACGACTGACCAAGGAGATCACTACTAAACAAGAACATCATAACCATTAGAAAAGATCATGACTGACATAGGAAATCAGAAGCAACCAAGATGAAAACTGACCAAGAACCCCAAGCTAATCATGACTGACCAAGAAGACCACAACTAACCAAAAAGATGACAACCAAGATCATAACAAATGACCAAGGACACTATACCAGCTTCAGCTGATCATAACGGAGCAAGAGGATCACAACTGACCACAGAAATAATGCCTAACCAAGGAGATCATAACCAACCAAGAAGATCAAGATGAGAACTTCAAAAACCACCATAACAGCCTGAGTTGATCACAACTAATCAAGAAGATCAACACTGACTACGGACACCATAACTGCTTGAGTTAATCATTACTAACCAAGGAAATCAGAAATGACTATAGAAATGACTGACCAACATTACAATTTACCAAGAAGACCAAAACAGCTTGAGCTGATCACGACTAGTAAAGCAGATCACAGTTAAGCAAGTAAAACTGACCAAGAAATGTCTCTATCCTCAGATATCCCAAGACTAATGTGATAATAACACCATCTGCTGCTTCTATTCTGTGTCCACCTTAGTAATTCTTCCGCTGGTCACACATGTTCAGTCTTGTACATGATCACACATGCTCAGACTTGATTCTATCTTTGCTCCACTATGTATGTGGAAGAATGCCTGATGTGGTGGGCAGCTGCTTCTGAAGTTGCTGCATCTTCTCAGCATGTCAGATGAAATGTTAAGCAAGTGATAAGAGTCAAGCTAATTTACATATTCCCTGTGCATTCAGGGAAGAGTAAAAAGTCGCTATGACCACAGGTGGTTTTCTCGTCCATCCTCCAAGTGGACTGCCATGGAACAAAAAGATGGAACAGGTGAATAACTGGCTACGTTGATGTTGCCGTCAGCAAAGATTTATTTTTTTAGACAGTGGAGTGAATTACCTATATGATGGACTGTTTGCTAAAGACGGACTGCACCTTACAAAAACAGTGAAGAATATACGGTATTTGGCAGGTGCCTTGCTTCACTCAGGTTAGCTTTAAACTAGAACAATATGGGAAGGGAAGTGAAAGGCCAGGTTAAAATATACAGCTAATGAATGCATTTGAGAACCTCGCTATTAAAAGTGGAAAGAAAGAACACCGACAAAAAATTCAGAAGGAAAGTAGAGGAGCAAGAGACACCGATCACAAACTAATATGTTTTTACACAAATGCACAAAGCATGGGAAAGAAACAAGGAGAATTGGAGCCCCCTAACACAGGAAGAGAAATATGATGTCATAGGCATCATGGAAACTTGGTGGAATGATACACATGATTGGAATACAAGGATTGAAGAATACAACTTATTTATAAGAAATAGACCTAAAAAAGAGAAGGAGGTATTGTGTTGTATATTAGGAAAGCACAGATCTCCATAGAGATTCAAGCTTCAGAGCTGGGAGTTCTGTAGAAACTGTTTGGGTAAAAATACAATGAGAGAACAACAGAAAGGACACCATTGTAGGCATTTACTATAAGCTGCCTGGACCAGCAGAAGATATGGATAAATTCTTTCTACATCAGATAGCCAAACTCTCAAAAAAGCATGACAGTGATTATGGGAGATTTTACCTATCCAGACATTTGTTGGGAATTCCAGGCAAAAGTAATGGGTCCAACTAATTATTAACCATTCTTACTGACTACTTTATCTTCCAAAAGGAAGAAGATAAAACAAGAGGATCTGCGATCTTTGATCTAATTCTTACCATCAGGGAGGAAATCATTGAGGAAGTATGGGTGATGGGACCTTAGGAGGCAGTGATCATGATATCTTTGAATTTTGGATAACAAGGGGAGAAAGACCTGAGAAAACTCAGACCTCAAGGTTGGATTTCAGAAAGGCAGATTTTAATGGACTCAGAAAGAGGGAAGGAAGAAACCAATAGCTGGATGTTCTTAAGGACAGAAATGTACAAGAAGGTTAGGAAATATTGCAAAATGAGATTCTCAAAATACAATCGTTAACAATCCCTAAAAGAAGGAAGAATGGGAAGCATTTAAAGAAACCAGGACGGATAAGCACAGAACATACACACATACTAAACAGTAAGAAAAATATGTTTATCAAATGGAGAAAGGGGGAAATATCTAAAGAAGAATATAATGCGGTCTGCAGAAACTGTAGGGCAAGTGTCAGAAAAGCTAAAGCGGATAATGAATTGATGGTTGCAACAGAGGACAAATGGTGAATTGGTTAAAAATGATTCTAAGAAGGACAAACTTTTAAATTCCTATTTTGTATCTGTTTTCTCTCAGTAATTAGATGTAACATCAGCTAATCTTCCCTTTGCTATTGGGGGAATAAAAGAATGCAGGTTATCTATAAGCAGAGAGATGGTGAAGGAACGATTACCAAACTTAAATTAATTCAAGTCTCCAGGTTCAGATGAATTACATCCTAGCATACTAAAGGAAGCAGCGGAGGTAATTGCTGAACTATTCGCCGTAATCTTTGAAAATTTATGGAGAACAGGAGAAGTCCCAGAAGATTGGAAAAGGGAAAATGTTGTCCCTATCTTCAAAGTCAGCACCCCATCTTTCAAAAAAGTTTTTATAAGAGTTCTGGGTAGCACCTCAAGAGTTCTGAAGAAAACTCTTAATGCTCAAAGCTCTAGAACCAATATTTACAATGTTCTCGCTGATTTTTAGATGCCGGATCAAAGAATTTCTGTTATTATGTGTAAATAATTTTTGGGAAATCCCGCGTAGAGATACATTTGTTTATTTTTTTGCTTAATTCGCTAGAACTATTTTTAAAATTAATTAGGAACTCTAGAACTCCATGGGGTGCATCCAGAACTTATGAAAAAATTAACTTTTTTGAAAGATGGGGTGCTGACTTCACAGAGGTAAGAAGATAGATCCAGGAAACTACAGGCCTGTGAGCCTGACGTCTATACCGGGAAAGATCTTTGAACAAATTAGTAAACAACATGTATGCAAGTACTTGGATACAAGAATGGAGTAATTAACCAAAGCCAGCATGTGTTTGTAACAAACAAGTCATGCCAGACAAATCTAATTTCCTTCTATGACAGAATCACCAACTTGGTTGATCAGGGAAATGCGGTGGATATGGTATATCTTGACTTTAGTAAAGCATTTGACAAAGTATCTCATACCATACATATTGAAAAAATGACCAAATATGGAATTGAAAAGGCAACTGTTAGGTGGATTCACAACTGGCTGAGTGATGGTACTTAAAAGATTGGTCATAAATGGCTGCACATTCAAGTGGAAGAATGTCTGAAGTGGGGAACCACAAGGCTCTGTCCTAGGCCCAGTGTTCAACATTTTAATAAATGATCTAAAGGACGGAGTTGATGGGAAACCGATCAAATTTGCCGACGACGCAAAGCTAGGAGGGATAGCTAACACTAGGAAAGAGAGACAATATTTAGAAAAATCTAGAAAAGCTTGAACAGTGGGTGCGACTAACAGAATGGTTAACAAATTAGTAAACAGCATGTATGCAAGTACTTGGATGCAAGAATGGAGTAATTAACCAGAGCCAGCATGGGTTTGTAACAAACAAGTCATGCCAAACAAATTTAATTTCCTTCTATGACCGAATTACTGACGGGGTTGATCAGGAAAATGCGGTAGATATAGTGTATCTTGACTTTAGTAAAGCAAGTATCTCATACAATCATAACTGAAAAAATGACCAAATATGGGATTGACAAGGCAACTGTTAGGTGGATTCACAAATGGCTGAAGGATCGTACTCATCGGTGGTCGTAAATGGCTGCACATCCAATTGGAAGAATGTGTCAAGTGGGGAACCACAAGGCTCTGTCCTAGGCCCAGTGTTGTTCAACATTTTCATAAACGATTTGGAGTAGGTAATTGAGGGGAAACTGATCAAATTTTCCGATGACACAAAGCCAGGAGAGATAGCTATCTCTATAGAAGAGAGAGACAGTTTTCAAAAAGATCTTGAACAGTGAGCAGCGACTAACAGAATGGTATTTAACAAGCAGAAATGCAAAGTCCTACATCTGGGCAAGAAAAATGAAAAAAAAGCACATACAGAATGGAAGGAATTGAGCTAAGCAGCAGCACATGTGAAAAAGACTTGGGTATACTAATAGATCATAGACTGAACATGAGTCAACAATGTGATGCAGCAGCAACAAAGGTAAACACAATTCTGGGATGTATTGAAGCATTGAGTCTAGATCACGTGAGGTAATTATCCCCCTCTACTCTTCCTTAGTCAGACCTCATATGGAATACTGTGTCCATCCTGGTAGCTCTTCATTGAAATCTTCAGATTTACATTTGAAAATGCCATGGATCCACACAGGGATTAGCCCTATTCAGTGGGGCCAATACGCATGTGGATTTCCTACTGGAGATTTTGTGTCCAGGATGGATATGTTGATTGTTTTTTATCCGCACATGCATTTAGTCCATTAAGTACCAGGGAATTTGACAAAAAAAAAATCCAATATGACTCTTTTAGCCAGGAATTCGATCCTTCTATCTAATTTCAATATTTCTATCAGAGCTGTGCAGGTCGCTCATTATGTTGCTATGTGAAACCACAGTGTGTTCCATCCTGCTTTCAGTCGGAAAACTGCATGGGGATGAAACATTGACAGAGCGATAGACGCTGGAGACGAAAAACGTAATCTGAAAAAATCCTAACATTCAACCCACTGAGGTCTTTGTTGTACCATTTAAGAAAATGCCTAGAAACACTGTGATATTCAAATGTTTGTTCTTTCTCTATAGCAGAGATATAGTGGTTCTCCCCACATATATCATATTGCAAGGACAGAATAGGACGTAAGTGTCATTGTATTGTGGTTTGGATAAAAGGTCCACCATGTTTGAAATTTCTGTCCAATGGTTGAAAAAAATTATCTTTTGTCGATATAATGTTCCCAGAAAGATCGTCCAGAGTCTTCGAACACCTATGAACTACAATGTGTATGACTGAGGCTGTGAAATGATCTTTCACCAGACAATTATTAATTTAATGGTTGTTTAACAATCAAGGTTTCTAAGAGTAGTCATCATAACTGAATATCGGCATATGAATGGTAAGAGGAGAACAAATGGACTTTTCAACCTTTGGAAGACAATGCGATTGAAGTCCTAATAAAGGGCCTTTCCATTTGCCTGTCCAACGTTATAAAACTTGTCAGAATTATTTGTGGGTCTGACTCAATTTATTAGAAAAATGACTATAGAAAAAAGGAAATCTAGCAGTGAAGGTCTACTCTTACTTCACAATACAAGAGAGTGAGAGAAAACTATTTTGAGTCCACCAAGATGAATTTAAAGGGAATCTGTCATTAGTTTTTACTAAGGTGAACCACGAACGTGCGGCGCTACAATTATTATCATACTCTCTCTCTTTCTCACAGTTAGGCCGCCTGCAGACGGCCGGGGCCGCTCTGGCTGCGAGAATTCTCGCAGTGGGACCCGACCCGAGCGTCTGCAGAGAGCAGCGTGACACTCACCTGCTCCCGCGGCCCCAGCTCTTCCATGTGCCAGCTGCCGGGCAGCCTGCGCATGCGCAGAGTGGAGCCGGCGGCCGGTGAGTGACGTTTCTGTGCGGGGCTCGCACAGAAAAAGGGCATGCCGCGATTTGTTTTTGCACGGCCAAATTGGGGCCATCTGCATAGGATTGCGTTTGTTAACGCACTCCTATGACAGCTTCCAGGGGCGGAAATTCTGCAGGAAATCCCACGGCGGAATTTCCGCCCGTCTGCAGGTGGCCTTATTTTGCCATGAGTGTTGATGAGAGCACACCTTGGGAACCAATGTTTAAAACTTTCCGGCTCTGGCATTGCCTGTGTGCACCGCGCCCTCATTTTTACTCCTGCACTTTTGTTATGGGATAAAGTACGGCTACGGAATTTGATATCAAGTGCCGCTTGCTCATTCTACTTTGTGGATTTGGGATATTCTTGTAATGGCAGAGAACCGTTGATTATCATACGGAAAACACGGTCAAAGATTTTCTTATCCATTTGGTGAGTGCCGTTTGCTTCTATTTCAAGTTTAAATTTTATATATAAATTTAAAACAGATTATATAATGAATAGACAGATTGGATTGTGAGCTCATGGGGACAGGAATGAAGGAGTGATACACTGAGTGGGAGATTAGATGCAGAAATTTACTAAGCAAAATGTTAGAATTGTACCTAATCTATTACACATTTTAAACGTTTTTTGCATCTTTCTCTAAACTTCTGAAAAGTGTCTAGAAAAATAGGGACGTGGCTAAAGTCTCTAAGACTTCTCTCGAGCTGCACAAATTCTCTGTAATGTGCTACCCTGGACAATCAGGATAATCACCAATATCCACAGTTTTAAATGTGCAATGAAAACTTAAAGGGGTTGTCCCGCGCCGAAACGGTTTTTTTTTTTTTCAATAGCCCCCCCCCGTTCGGCGCAAGACAAACCCGATGCAGGGGTTTAAAAAAAAAAACCGGATAGTACTTACCCGAATCCCCGCGCTCCGGTGACTTCTTACTTACCTTGCGAAGATGGCCGCTGGGATCTTCACCCACGGTGGACCGCAGGTCTTCTCCCATGGTGCACCGTGGGCTCTGTGCGTTCCATTGCCGATTCCAGCCTCCTGATTGGCTGGAATCGGCACACGTGAAGGCGGAGCGGAGCTACGAGGAGCAGCTCTCCGGCACGAGCGGCCCCATTCAGAAGGGAGAAGACCGGACTGCGCAAGCGCGTCTAATCGGGAGATTAGATGCTGAAATTAGACGGCACCATGGAGACGGGGACGCTAGCAACGGAACAGGTAAGTGAATAACTTCTGTATGGCTCATAATTAATGCACAATGTATATTACAAAGTGCATTAATATGGCCATACAGAAGTGTATAACCCCACTTGCTTTCGCGGGACAACCCCTTTAAAGTCATTTTCTGTTTATCCATCTTCTACATTTCCCCTGAGAACCCAACGCCTTTCATCCCATTGTATCCCCCACACTCCATACACCTACTCTCTGTGCATACTATTGTGGCTCAGGCAGCTTCACGTATAGTAGCCTATTTATATAAAAGATGGCCAGATCATTGTATAGAACAAGCACTGCTACCAATACAGGTCTATTGCATCATTTACATAATATACAAAATGTCACATTATTAATAAAACCCCTTTACTGTGTGTGAGATAAGGAAATTAGATTGTGAGCTTCTGGGAACAAACTTCCGTAGGAACAAGTGTCTGGCTATTGTCTCCTATGAAAAAATAGATGTGGATGCTCATTGCCCCGTCATTGGCAATTGCAGTAAAGAAAACTTCCAATAATCTGACATCTTCACACATAGACACTGGATTACAGGGAAATCTGAACTTCTACTTCCCAGTGGATTGTGGCTGGTGTTCAAGGGGTTATAGAAGATTTAAACAAAACATGGCATCTGTCTTTAAGAAACAGTACAACCCTTGAGCTTAGTCACAAATACGTAATTCTCATCCATGTGTGCAATTGTACACGAACAGCAGATGGACCCATTACAGTCAATGGGGCTATTCAGACATATTTTTCTTTCTACATAGACCAATGGTCTATTGAAAAAAAAAATGGCCGCATGTCCTCTTCTGGTTCAACCAGTCACACAATTACGTCAATGGAAGTGCAGAAAATAAATATAGGGTGCATCGGGATGGTATTCTTCCGAACTCGTTTTTCATGGATCATGGCTAAGCGACACAAATGAAAAAGGTTCTCCATCCGTTGAAAATCGGATGATACAAAGAAGGAACAAATGGCCACAAGCAACACATATCGAGGCAAGTGTTCTTCACAGAGGAAAATTGGACATGCCCATGTGAATAGGGCCATGGGGTGCTTTCACACGGGTGGAATTATTCCACATCCACATTGCAGAACTTACCCTCTTGCGGAATATTCAGCACCACAATCTGCACTGCTGATGTGCAAATTTTAATGCAGAGATGAAAATGGCAGAATTCCGTTGGCAATTTTGCATCAAACCATGTGCTAGCATTCTCATCCTTGATGAGTGGCCTTTCAATGTCAATGTTTCAGCATGACAGCGAAGCGCCGGACTATTAACTAAATCCTGATTACCCGTTACAGGACTATTTTTCCTACATGTTGGATTAGCAAGCTTGTTAGGACCATGAAGTTTACTATAAGTGCAGACTCCCAGCATTGGGGTAGACACACAAATGAATACCGAGGACGAGCTTTGAATGGTCTTCAATATGAAGAAGGTGCTGGCTCCACGGGGAGTGAAGAGATAGTGCTGCGCTCAGACACATTCCCATCCTCACTGCCGTCTATGAATGCCTCTGAATGGATTCTTATTTACAAAGAGGGGCAAGCAAAGTGGGGCCCCACAACCTCTAATTCCATTTGTAAATCCTAGAGAAATCATTTGTTCAGGAATAAAAAACCCTTTGACTTGTTTATTTTTCATTAGGCCTCGCAGTGTAAAGCGAGGAGGTCATGAGTAACCAGGGAGCAGCTCTGATCCGCTCAATAGGGCATTGTGAGCCGGAAAAAAGATGGATAATTAGGTCTGAGACTCGGCTCTATGAGAGCCCAGCCTGGGTTGGGTGTCCCCGCTAAGGAGAAGATTGGGGAAAGACGGCTACACGGCTGCTGTCAGCGTTTTACATCCTTATGTCATTGGGCTGTCTGGACAATAGGAAGAAAGGCGGCTTTGTAGGTGATCTGGGGCTTTTATCTTAAAGGGACCTCGCCACCACTCGGCGCTCCTGTGGGCCGCCCTTCCCTGCTGATTCACTCACGGGCTTTTCATGTGAGATTCCAAGAGTCTCTGTGAGTGGGGAATAATGACACAGTGTGAGATTGTATCAGAACCGATGTGATGGAAAATGTCTCCATATGAGGTGTGGGGGGTTACAATGATGTATAGAATAAGATGGAATAGACGGATGAAAAATACAAGAAACGGGAAAAACACTGAATTAAAGAAAAAATAATTAACAGCAAAACTGAGCTGCCACTGCGGAAGCGGAAATGCAGACATGGTGTTCTGGGGAGTAGGAGCCAAAAGCGGAGAATGAAGAAAAGCATAAAAGGAAAAAGTTCAAACACCTGCTAAAACATCATCGGGGCAGAGCGCTACAGTTACAATATACATGATTCAATCCCGAATGGGTGCACCCGAATGCATGTGAATGGAGTGGAGGTGGATATACTTCACTGCCTCTCTATTTACTTCTATGGGACAGGCAGAGATTGATGTTCTTGGCAATCCCCCTCTGCCCCATAGAAGTGAATGGAGCGGTGGTCACATGTGGACCGCCACCTTAATTCACATGGGGAACCTAGGTGCACCAGTCTCAAGAACACTGGGGTTCCCAAGGTCAGACCCCCAACGATCTATGCCCCTATCCTGTGGATAGTTGATCACTGTCCATAGTGGTAAAACCCCTATAATACGAGGGGCTGCTAATAAGGCTTATTCACATAAGTGTGTGTTTTTGAGTATTTTGTGCGTATGTGTTTTTACACAGGTGCAAATAAAAAAAATGCAAGAAGGCCCAATTGATGACCGTCTCCTACACCGACTCCTGCCAATATGCTAATTTGGAACTGCATATTTGCTGCGTTTTTATGCATTCTCATAGACTTTGATGGGCAATTTCAGTCTGTGATACAGAACCAAATAGAAGCCATGCTGTGATTTATTTATTTTAGAAACTGAACAGTTTTTTTATTGGTAAAGTTACTGGATTTTCTCGATCGTTTCTTCTTGTATTTGCCCTTCTCTTTGCCAACCTAGCGGGACTTGGCCTTGCATTCTAAGATCTCCTTGCGATCTTTGACAAGCTTTAGGCTCTGTCCACACGGGGGTAATTTCCAGCAGAATATCCGCAGCGGGAACTACAGATCAGCCGCTGGATGCCTGCCTCCAAACTTGCACTATTTGGTGCGGGTTTTGAAGTGGGTTTCATCGCAAATTACGTGGGGGTGAGTTCCGCAGTGGAGACGGCGATAAATGTGACATGTCGTGGATTTGAATTCCAAGTCAATTTCCGCCCGGGTTTTGTGCAGGTTATTTCCGCAGCTTGTGGATGAGATTTTAAAAATCTCGTCCACTTTGCTGCTACTGTAAATGCAGCAGAATGTCTGTGCGGAGGGTCCGCATGGAAATTCCACAGCAATTCCGCTCTATGCGAACCCTCTTAGTCTTGCGATCGCCACCTTGCTGGGGTGCATACCAACGTGAACAGTGGTGCCGGCGCCCTTGTCATGCTGCACACGTCCAATTTAGAAGAAGTATTTCTCCCTGTAGACCGGGGGAAGTTTACCAACTTGCTGACCTTTGTAGTGTCCATGAACCACTTAGACTTCATTATCCTTGCGGATGGGCATGGAGGGGACGTTGTTCTTCTGCCTCAGCTCCTTAGGGCTTCTACCCACTAGCGATATTTTTTCTTGCAATGCAAGAGCGATGATTATGAAACCAGCGTCGGCCCCATTGAAAACATAGGGAGTTCATCGCGGATGTCTGCCACAGCTGTCACAGAAGTCTGTGATGCTATCCCATTGCTTTCAATGGGGCCGGAACTGCTGCGGCTCCACTGAAAGCAGTGGATTGCAGGCAATCCCTGCAGCGATGATTTTCGGGGAGGGCTTGAAATTTAAGCCTTTCCCTGAAAATCATCCCCAGCTGTAAATATAAGTTTATAAAAAAATATATACTCACCTAGAAAAGCTGCTCGTCTTTTCTCTCCAACACAGCAGTCTTCTTCTGTGTTCTGGAGGCCGGGTATTGAAAAATCCCCACCCCCAGAAAGCGCTGGTCTCATTGGCTGAGGGGCTCAGCCAATCATAGGCAGCACTCAGCCATTCATCAATGACTCAGAGCTGCCAGTGATTGGCTGAGCGCTCCGCCAATGAGACCAGCGCTTTCTGGTGTGAGTAGGAAGGCTTGTTCCCACATTACCATCCGGGGATTAAATTTTTCTGTTCCATTATGGGCACAAAAAAAATTGAATCTCTGGCTGGAACAGATTCGCCTCATAATGGAGCTGAATGGACTCCACTGATTTTGATGGGGTTTGTTCAACTTCCATTATGCCCTCTGGCATTTTCCCAGATGTATACAGCGCTGCATGCAGGGCTATTTCATCCCAGACTTTAATAGAAATCTGTAACAGAGACTCCAAGCGGCACTTCCAACACAGGTTTGAACAAGCCCTAGGTAAGAACCCAAGGTCATCCTCTAAGGGCCAGTTGCACCAACCATGATGCTGATCATGTTTCAGGTAAACTGCGATCAGCCGTTGAACTAGGTTTAAGCCAAATTGCGTTGCACCTTCACTTTTTGATCTAAGATTGGCAAAACATAAATTCTGGGAAGATCATCTGACTACTGTTACCAATCTCAATAAATTTCTTCTAGGCTTAACCTTTGATCGCAGGTTAAACCTAGAAAAAATGTATCGAGATTGGTGACAGTAGTCAGGTGATCTTCTCAGCATTCGTAGAGATCTTCCCTGAATTTATGCAACAACATGACGGCTACTAGCAGCAAACTTGGGTGTAATTTCACCACCGAGGAAAAGCCTATAAGGCCATCAGCCAAGTGCGCCATCTTGAATTTCACCAATTAAACTTAGAACAATGAGTCTGATCTGCCAAAATCGGGGAATCCAATTGATCTGACATTTGAACTCAGATCATGGGCTTAGTCACATTGGTGCAATGTATTTCTACTTGCTCATCGATCAACTCTATTTAATCTCCGATCAAAAAGCTACTGTGACCGTCCGTAAGAGAAAGCAAAAAACGGTAAAGTGCTAAAGAATGAAACACTATGTGGCAGATTTACTAGGTCCGGTATTTCCTACACTAGTCTCACGGAAGTGACCCCTTCAGAGTAAGATGCAACAATTGCATTAAGAGGTGCATGCTTTTTAATAATTCAGTTGCATCACTGGCTATCCCTGTGCCAGACAGTCATAGCTGGCGTAGACTTGTGCCATGATTAAAGGGGTTTTCCCACAACCACTCTCTCCCTCCTAGTTGCTGCTGACCAGGACCTTTAGCTGCAGCAGCCAATCACTGACCACAGCAGCGATCTTCTATAGCCAGTGCCTCCAATAGTCACATGTCCTGGTAAAGCAGCAACAAGGAGGGGCAGAGGTGTGGGAAACCCCTTTAAGGGCTGATTCACCCAGGCATATGTGCGGGGCATATTCACTCTGTATTTGAACCTTACTGTGTTTTTTATACTCATTGCGTTTTTCATGCAAGCAAAATAAAACGCAAGAACCACCCATTGATTTCTCCCTCCTTCATGCAGTGAATAAGCTTGTACCATATGTATTTACCAATCCCATTGACTTTCGGTCCACAATACAGACTAAAAAAAGGACATGTTGCAATTTTGTTTTCCCCACACATGAAAAACATGTGTCTAAATACACCAACGCAGATCAATGGGGTTTAAGATCTCCATATTAGACACAATATGAAGCACAACTACACCTGTTTAAATGAGGCCTTACACTAGTTTCTGGCTTAAAGGGGTTGTCCCGCAACAGCAAGTGCAGTTATACACTTCTGTATGGCCATATTAATGCACTTTGTAATATATACCGTGCATTAAATATTGGCCATACAGAAGTTATACACTTACCTCCTCCGTTGCTGGCGTCCCCGTCTCCATGGCGACGAACAAACTTCTTCTCTGGTCGCAGGAACAGTCGCGCTTGCTCACAGAGGATTCTTCTC
Organism: Eleutherodactylus coqui; assembly: GCF_035609145.1. Lineage (NCBI taxonomy): Eukaryota > Metazoa > Chordata > Amphibia > Anura > Eleutherodactylidae > Eleutherodactylus > Eleutherodactylus coqui. Next base: position 18,750,661 of record NC_089839.1, on the reverse strand, counting down.
CTTGATGGTCCGGGCTCACGAGCTGCGTCCTGGTTCCTCCCCCTTCTCAGCGTCATCGTGTAGCTCCGCCCCGTCACATGGTGCCGATCAGCCAATGAGGTGGTTGGAATCGGCAGTGGAGCGCAGACAGCAGAAGAACATCCACGGTGCACCATGAGAGAAGACCCGCGGTGCACTGTGGGAGAAGACCAGCGGCAGCCATCTTGGACAGAAGATTTTTTAGAGGTGCTGAACGGGGATTCAGGTAAGGGAATTTTTTTTTTTTTTTAAATAATACATGGCAGCGGTTTTCCTTTACAGGTACTGGGGGACTGGGCAAAAAAAAAATTTTATCTTTCGACGCGGGACAACCCCTTTAATTACAGTAAATTTTGGTATCGTGGATGACCCAGCTCTCTTTCCTTAACCCTGTACACTTTTTATAAAAGTGAGAATAGTGGTGGAAAGAAAGCCAAAATTAATAACTTTTTTTTTTACAGTAGAATTCTGATACGATTGGCTTTATAAATTCCTCTAATGTATATTAGAAAGCAGCAGAACGTTTCATGACACAATGATGAGTTAGCTTCAATTACAGAAGACCGGACCGGCCCTTTAAGAGTTACTTTACGTGCACATTTCTCGCCTCCCCCCCCCCCCCAACCTCCGGAAGGAGTCCTGTGCACAATCCTCATTTTTGCTGGTATTGTTCCAGTATCAAGATAAATCCCTAAAACAGCAGTACAATGCCGGTCCTCCTATCAGGCCTCTTATCTAGAAGGGTATACAGGAACGAGGGGCTTGTCCTACGGAAGCTGTTGCCACATTTCTATTGTGGTCCATATCAAGGAACCATCTTGTATCCAGTCACATTCATTCATCATCCCCGCAAGCCTGGAAAGTCATTTCATTTCTCGCTCCGTACAATGTGGGTGTAAAGACATTTGTACAAATACAAGCAGCTGATCCATCACTTGGTGAAAACCAAACAAAGAGTCGGGAACTTGACGGATGATTCCTGGAGATACTGATCAGTGATACAATCTTGTAGATGTCTCATCGAGCCCGTGTTCCTGTAACAGGTCTCACCTAAGAGCTCTGCACACAATGACTACCAGATTAGGGTCCGAACCTAAAAGTGGGGGGCATGTGGTACATGCAGTAGCGGACAGGAAGCTTCTTGTAGTTGCTGCAGATTAGCTGGAGGTGCTGACATGTTCTGACCAGCTGAAAGAAAGGGGTCATCGATTCATGCTATTTGCGCCAAATTCTGACCTCCCATCAGCAACAGAAATCTGGGTCCATCTGACTAGATGTTATTCTGCTGCTCAGGGCTCATTCACACTGGCACTGCGATTTTCGGTCGCCCACATCACGGCTAAAAATTGCGGCTGCATTTCCCATTTTTACGCCCATTCAGACGGCTGGGCTGCGGCATGTTCAATTCTGCTAAACTCCATCCCCTTGCAGTGTTAAACTTCGGCGGGACGGGGCGGGAGCTTAGCAGAGTTAGTGTGCTACTCTCTGCTCCCGTCCCGCCCCTTTCCTTTGCCAGCAGAGCCGCTGAACTCCCTCCCACCTCCCTTTCCCGGCAGCTTTCATAGGAGTCTATTGGAGCGGTCGGCGTATTCCGGCAATTGATAAGTCCAGACCTATCTTTTCCAGTCAGCGTAAAAGCGGCCAGCCGGAATCTTTTCCAGACGGACGATTAAACGCATTGGAATCCAATACTTCAGATGGTCGCGATTTTCAGCTGAAGTTTTATCGCGGCACTGTAGCTGAGATGAATTGCGCGTGTGAAGGAGCCCTAAGTGATACAATTTTTCTGCTCTTTCCCCGCTGGAGCCTCGCCTTTCTCGTTGGCCGGGCTCACACAACCATATGGTTAAACGCTGTGTATAAAACGCAGTGTTTTACAAGCATGTGGAGCTGCGTATCGCCCCGTTTGTGATGGCGTATGCCTGCCATGACAGGGTCACGCACGCAGTCCTGCACCGGCTTCATGGTTTCTTAATATTTTAACTTACCTTTTATAGTCTCTTATCAGCATTGCGTAAAAACGCTGCCCAGGCGCAATGTAATTGTAAACGTACAGTACATACGTACCCGTAGAGAACAATGGGGCTGTATGTGTGTAATACACGGTAAAATAGAACATGCTGCCATTTTTCTTACACACATATTATAAGCAATGAATATATGTAAGTGTGAATGGATCGATGAAAGTCAATGTACTTTCATTGACTCCATTCACCGCGTGTTATGCGTGTAAATTGCACACGTAATACACAATTAAATTCTGCTCATGTGAGCCCAGCCTAAGATACAATGGCGTTGGTACTGGTCACCTGCCATTATAGCGCTACGTACTAGGGAACGGCGAGTTGTGTGCTTGGACATGTTAGCGATGTATTCGGCTGCTTCTGACTGTATAGTGCCTGTTGGTCAGAACAATTCCTGACATCCTCCTCCGACTCCTTTCAGCGATGAATTGTTTCCGTCTGCACCGCTGCACATGGTTAGCAGGGAGGCCCCGGATAGTTCAGCACCGATGACCGGCCTAGTTGGAATCGCTGAGATTGACGGATTTTGCTATCTAATGTGGATTCACACTGAAACTGATCCACGGAAAACTTGTGATTTTTTGCTGCACTCCGGGGATAATTGTCTAATAAATGAGCCATTCGGTGAATAGTAAAATTCAGATGAACCTAGCGGTCTAGGATGGCAACCAAAATGGCCAGAGAGTTCAGTAGTGGCAGATATGAGGAACAGGAAATAGACAAAGTGCATCACGCGTATCACACGCGCACCGTCATGTGCAGTGTGACTCTTTTTTATATTCCCCACTCTGTTTCAGAGCCGGGATGCGTTTGAAAACGCCGCCCATACACATTGTATTACGTATGGACGGCGTATCATACACAGCCTATACAAGTGTATAGGGCTCATGCTGCGCGGTACGCAGAGAAATAGAGCATGCTGCGATTTATTTCCCTTACGTATCGATACGCAGTCTCAACACGCCGGTGTGCATGGATCAATGAAAGTCCATTGACCTTCATTGACTCCATACACCACATATCACACGTCTTGTAACGCAGGCGTAATATGTAGTTAAAACACGGTCGTGGACATGAACCCTAACTGTGGCGAGGTTAACTAATTAAAGGTTAGTCACCTGCTATGAATAGCAGCGCCAATTCACTAGTATGCCAGTAACAATCACATGGCATTTCAGACCCAACTAACCCTAAGGTCTCGTTCACACAAACAATTTGCGCGGCTAACTTAGCCGCACAATAAAATCGCGGCCATTATAGCCAACGGTTTCCTCTGTATTCATGCAAATGATTTTTTGTCGTGCAAAAAAAATTATAAATTGGATCTAAAAAGATAGCACATAAGCGACTGGAATTTCCTACTGCACAAAAATATAGGTCTTGCCCTATCTTTGGACCGAAAAACACTGGAGCCCCCATAGACTCCTACGGGAGCTGCAAAAAAAAGGGGGGATAGAGTTTAGCTGCATGCAACGCCGGGAAAAGAGGACAGTTGCCTCTATTTAAGTCATTAGGAGGATTTCTGCCGACCAAGGCAATTCCGAACAGCAGCGCATTTTTTGGGCAATACTTTGCACCAGGTCGTGTGAATAGATGAAAAACCACTAATGAAGTTTGGGACTTGTTCGCGGAAAATCATCCACTCACACGATTTTTGGCAGTGAAGCTCGCTATTTTATAGCGCAGCTAACTATGGCGCGATATTGCCGCTCGTGTGAAAGATGCCTAAATGGAGTATAAGTCAGTGCATATTCCCAGTACTGGCGCAGTGTGTCATCTTCACACCAGAGCAGTAATGTGGATGCCTCGGCGGCTCAGAATATGCATGCGTGGAGCCGCTGACAACAAGGTAAATATATCTATCTCCTCATCTCCTTGCCTTGTTTGCCAGGCTTTTGTCAGCTGACCAATTGCTCTGCAGCCATTCTCCTGCACCTGGTCCCTGTCCATTCATCCAGTAATGAAATTCCCTGCTTTGGAATGTGAAGAGGGTTGAGATTCAGACATGTCCACCCCATCAGACAACATCAGACACTATAAGACACCATCAAAAGCCCAGAAACCCCATCAGACACGATCAAACACGAGACCCCACAACACGCCATTATACCCAATCAACCCTCATACCATCAACTACCTTCAGACATTACCAGGCTTCATCAAATATCACGAGAATCTATCAGATGCCATCAAACATAAGACACCACCAAGGGCTGAAAATAAATTACCTCTACGCTATAACTGAGCATGAAGGTCAGGCATGAAACGGTTCGAGTTGTTGCCCTCCAACAAGCTTTATGGCGAACCTTAACATATTTTCGCTAAAGCCTTGACAGGTCATCCTTTCTGTTGTTGGACAAAGCTTTTCCGCTCATGCTTCCCACCCATTCGAGTGAAACCGCTACACCGGACTTGGGTTACCGTTGGCTATAACCAACATTAGACATTGCCAACAGCCATTAGACACAATTAAAGCCACATTTAATTTAATAAGCCCCAGCAGAGAGGGTTATAGTACCCGGTTTTCTCCTCTATGGCCACAGTGCCATGGTTCCGCCTGTTCCTGGGGCTCCTCTGTGGTCTTCAAGATGGACGGTACTTGATGCACATTATGCACTGGCAGTTAGATACAGAATGCAGCTCTTGGATTGGTCAGCGCTGCTCAGAATATTATGTAATATAATGCGAAGTGTCAGATTATTATTCGGTTTGTGAGAACTGGGTCAGTTTAGCATTTTTTTAAAATGTGGACAATGACAAGAAAAGTAAAAAAAAAAAGTTAACAAAAATTTCTTAAAATATGTTTAACATAAAAAAAACTTAATTTGAACAAAAGGTCATTTTTCGATGGCACATTCCCTTTAAAGAAAAACTCCCCCTAAGTGAAAACATTATAAATCCACTTACCTTAACATCCATGCTCCAGCGCAGGATCACCAGCTTTCAATCCTTCAAATAACTGTGCTCCTTTTACGGAGCAGATGACTGGATACACGTAAGCTGCTCGTTAATTATCAGTGAGGTTATATAATTACATATTTGTTTATTTTGCAATATAAAAAAATTTGCTGACTCACAGAATATAATATTGTGATATTGATTGGTCATCTACTCTTTTTTTTTGCATTTTGGAGGTACAATCTCTCTGCACCCCCCATGGTCTCCACCAGAGCCCGCCCCTGGTGCTGCTGGAAGTAGTTGGCAGTTTATTGTTTAGGGGGGGGGAGGGGGTGAATACTAATGATTGCTTTACAGGCCTCTGGAGAAGAAGGTGTGAGCGAGGCTTTAGATATGTCAGACTCTGGGGGATAATAAAAAGCAGGCTCCGTGGGTGGCAGATCTATAGCCATCTAGTAGGATATAATGGAAAACAGAAACATTCCTCTTCCCAGCCTCCAGAATTAGAGACGCGATATCTGCACACTTACATTTAACCTACATGACCCTCTGCATAAACCTCCACATGGATCTGATGACAGGGAATTACAGTACAAATACCCGCCACGTGCGCCTCCATGATGGAGAGAATGAAGCAAGGAATGTTCTGGACTGTGCTACCGCCACATGGTGAGAACCGCCAGATGAAATCAACTGCTCCAACCAGAGATGGAGAATCACAGTAGATTATCAGAGATCACAATCTCAGGGCAAAGAATGTAACCGCAGAACAGGAATGCTCATCTCAGAACAGAATAAACAGAATCTCAGGATGCAGGTTATAATTTTAGGATAGGAATAATAATATTTGGATAATTATAATCTCAGTGCAAGAACAAGGCGGTCAGGCAGCGTGGGTGGACCGCTGTGCCACTAAGAGACTTGACTTTGGGCTACTTTTGAGGACAGCACTAGGGGTCTCCTGATTTTCATCCTTTAATCGCTCTAAGAGGGATCTGGTCTTAGCTGCAGAGACCCCTAGGTTGTTACCCCAAGTGTAATCTCAGGGGCACCATAGTGCGGTGCAAGAGGGACAGGCAGAGACGTAGTTGATAACACATGCCATGGTCAGGGCAGGCAGCATTTTTGGTTAAATGGAGAGCAGGCAGCAATGAGATAAATAGTGGAGGTACAAGCCGAGGTCAGGACAGGAGAAGATGGGAAAGCTAGGTGAATAGGCACTGATCAAAACCAGGAATTAACCTTTGCAATACCAAACAAAACTTATTGGTCAGGCAACCTCCAGTGTGGAAGAGGGCCTGAAATAGCAAGTAAAGGGTCAGGATTGGTTGAAGATGATCAGGCTAAGTGAGTGCTGGCCCTTTAAAAAGCCAGAGAGGACACACACCCGACGGGCAGATCTGACAGCATGGGATACAGAGTAGTATGGGCTGTGCTGGGATAACGACAACAGCAACTGGCAGAGGTGAAGTGAGACACTGCCGGCAGCAACTAGTTTAGGCTAATAATCTCATGGCAAGGGTTATAATTGCTACAGTCTAATTCCAAGAATTATAATGCCAGGACAAGGATAATAAATGACAGGAAAATAATCCGTGAATAAGAAATAACAGTAAAGTGGAATTCAATAAAAAGAAAAACAAAAATTGCAATAAAAGGTTCACATCTCCGCTCACAGCTGCAACGGAGGCTCCGCTCACAGCTGCAACGGAGGCTCCGCTCACAGCTGCAACGGAGGCTCCGCTCACAGCTGCAACGGAGGCTCCGCTCACAGCTGCAACGGAGGCTCCGCTCACAGCTGCAACGGAGGCTCCGCTCACAGCTGCACAAGAAGCGCCGTTCACAGCTGTATTGGAAGCTTCGTTTAGAACCAGTATCAAATCCCGGACGACGTAGTACAGCATGCTGCACTATTTAGCCTGGAAGAATGCTGGAGGGCAGGATGGAAGCTGGACGAATTCCATTCTAGTCAATGGGCTCCATTTAGTGCTATTCGATTCCATCATAGAATGGATGAATTCAGGCAGGAATTTAGTTTTCTGCTTTCATTACACAGCAGGAAACAGAAATCCTGAATGGAAGCCAAGCACTGTGTGAACCCCACCTAATCCTAATATCTCCCCGATCATCTCACAATGAAAGTGCAGTCACACTGAAATTCAGGCAGGGTCATAGGGAGATTAATACGTGTTTCCTATCAAATCCCATGCATCCTGGAGAGTCCCTGTCATTAGGCTAATACTTTCGAGATGTTCTGAAAACACCTGGATCACGGCCATTCACCCGGAAGGAGCAGTAGAGCTCGGTGCTTCACACTCCCCGGGTTCGCGGGAAATGTCACCTTACTGTATAACAATAGGAAATATCATAGGCACTAAATGTATCTTAATAAAGCCGTATTCACATATTGCGGTAATGCGAGACAAAACCGCCCCCTGCCCAAAACACAAATACATAATATAAGAGGATGAGAATTAGAAGGATGCAGAGGTAGAATAATGAGAATAAAGCAGATAGAGTATATAGATGGGCAGGAGTACAGATGGTGGCGACACTTAGTAGCGGTGGCCGGGCGAGGGGTGTAGGCTGCAGTAAGGGCTCAGTATTATGTGAGTAGAGCGCTGCTGCAGGTTCAAATCAGCTGTTCGTCTGCAGCTTAATACCAATTAAAGTCTGCACCAAAAGTGCGGATTTTGACGCGAATATGCAGCATTACTGTATGAAATGTGCACAATACTTAATCCGCACTGTTACTTTAAGATGACTTGGCTAAGGCCTCTTTCACGCAGGCTACAGCGATATCGCTGCTATGTTCACACGAACCCCGGACTAGGAAGCGCTGGGTAAAAACTACAAGCAAGTCTGCCGGAGCTGAGCGAGGGGACAAGCCGGACAGCACCTCTTAGGTCATGTATTGTGGTTTTTTTTTTCTGTTGTTGTTTACTGCAGCCAGGGTTTATTTTCAGGGTATGGCTTATATTTCAAGCCCCCCGAAAATCCTGACAAAAGAGCAACACAAAATCGTGATATTGCCGCGAGAAAAAGCAGCAATAGCGCACATGAACTCAGATGCGATATCGCTGCTATTTTCTCGCAGCGATATCGCTGTCGCCCATATGAAAGAGGCCTAAAATAGGGGTTTCTCCCTAACAGAGTTGATCAGGATGATAGGAAGCTGGTGTAAATACTTTTGGAGTGCCGTCTATAAGAGCCAAGTTGACCGGCAAGCTGAGAGCACTGAGACGAGGTTTCACCCGAGCAGACTGTACTATTTGCCACACAATGCTGCCATCATTAGTCTTCTGCCAGCCCTTCCTGGATTGAAGGATCAAAATCCCCACATTGAGAAAGGGCTGGCTGTGATTGGTTCACGAGTGCCGTGGCTCAGCCAATCAGAGCCATTCAATGATGATTAATTCATCAAGCACCGGCTCTGATTGGTTCACGAGCGCCGTATCATAGCCAATCACAGCTAGCCCTTCCTGGAGGCGGGAAATTTAATCCTCCAATGCAGGAAGGGCTGTCAGAAGACTTCAAGTAAGTGACGGGGACCTTCAGGGGGGAAAACACGCTGGAGATAACATTATCACTGCATTTTCTTGCGGCTATTTTGCAAGGACCACCGATACAACATTGCTGCGATTTTCTTGCATCGAAAATCGTGTCACCCGTGTGGATGGGGCCACACATACATGCGTTTTGTAGTGATGATTTTGTAGTGAGATTTTGAAGCCCGTGTGAAAGAGGCCTTAAGCTGAGCTGCAGATTTCTGCTGTGACTATACACTTATATGGCCACAGATCCACACACAGATTTAGCCCTTTTCAATAGGCAAATTCAAATGTAGAATTCCAGACACGGACTCCACGCAGAATCTGCATCAAGAAGCAACATATTACTTTTTTTCAACTTGTGTCATATAGACTGTGGCATGGATTTGCATTACAACTAATGGGCGCAGATCTGATATTACGTTGACAAAACTGTCCTGTCCGGCGAATGTAATATGCAAATTATATATGTAAGCATTAGGTATAAAGAAGAGGATAACAGAGGATATCCTGGTACACAAACCATCAGAATGCCACAATGTTATGGTGGTGGGATGCCACTTGACCAACCAATCAGTATTGGACATTTCAGCGCTTTTGGACCTTTAAAAATCCAGTGTTGGCAATGTTATCGGGGAACGGAAATCATTCAGTGTGTGCGGTACAGCCACATTCAGGGAGACTTTGTAAACTGACAGGCAACAAAGCCTTGTATGAGCTGTGAAGGCATCACACACACATTGTTTGCCCTCACTCAGGAAGTCTCACATACCAATGTAACATCCATTACACCAGGACGATCGGCTGCACACAAAATCACAGTGGCGCCTGCTATGGTGCTTGAGCGACGGACTGTAAGTGAGTGCTTTAGGCAGGTGAGTCACGGTACACCATCTTCCGATCGGATGGACACACTTGTGTGTGGCAGTTGTCTGGGGAATGGTTTCTACGTGACTGTATTGAAGTATGGAGGAAGTTCTGTTAGGATGTGGGGGGTGTTTCTGCTCGGAAAGACTAGGGCCATTGGTTATAGTGAAGTCCACCCTTAATACCAATAGGTAAAGAGACATTCCGGACAATGTGGCATCACCTACCCCGTAGTACAGCTACATGTCTCTACCAACATGGCCGAGCACCATCTCATACGGCATGCAGTGTGGAGGAGCAGAACGTCTACAGACTTCATTGGCCAACCCAAAGTCTTAATCTCAATCCCATCGTGCATCTTTAAGACGAAGTAGAACGTCATACCCATGCATGCCCGACACGTCCATCATCCCCCGCATCACTGTCTGAAGCGCTCCTCAAGGAATAGAGGCAAATTCCTCCACACATCTATGGGAATTTGGTGGAAAGCGTCCGCGGAGGGTTACTGCAGTCACGGAGGCCAAAGTCGGCCAAACACCGGACTGAAAAATGTGAATAACATCAAATTTCATCACCTTGTGTGTCCCAATACTTCCCCATAGTGTATATAAGAGGATGAGTAAATGGTAGGTAGGCGCCATCTGAGCCTGTTCAGCTTTACAGAGGATATATGGTGTTGTGTTGACAGCTGGGTGCTGGGAGCCTCCACAGTGAGCAGAGCCTGGATTCTCAGGAAGATTCATTGGCTCCTTGTGTGGCACAGAATATGATAGGTGTTGTGTGTTTTCCCTCAAAATGCTGCTATAACCCTATGACAGGGGTCAAATGTGAAAAGAAAGCAGCTCCCATCCCCCCGGCCCTGGTCTGCTCTGTTATTTCAAGTCCCTTACAGCCTCTCCTTATAATAAAATGTCACATTTCTGTGATAACATTGGAGTGATTGCAGATAAGCGGCCATTACCAACCCACAAGGGCCATCACTGTGTGCAGACACTTTACATAAATCTAGGATGGCAATAAATGGAGAACGTGAGGAATCGCTGCTGGACGTCTCTTCTCCTGCGTTTGCCATCTTTTGCAGCTGAAAGGACGTTCACCCGTAATGTCAAAGACTAAAGGCCCTTTTACACGGGCCAACAGTCTTTTGCACAACTGTACGAGCGCGGACGTCACCGGTAAGGTAGTCAGCGCTTGTGAAGAGCATTCAAGCAGAAAGTCTTGCCGCTGGTTCGTGGAGATCTCGCTCAGCGTTTCACCTTCTACAAGCAGCGCTGAGCAGGAAGCAATTACACAGAATGAGTATCCAGTGAGCAAATGAGGTTTAAAAAGTCAGCTTAAGCAACCGCTAACAACAAGTGAGGGATTTTTTTCGCATTCACACCAAACGATTCTTTCATTTGAACGAATTTTGAGCGATAATCGTGACGTGTAAATAGGCCTTTAGGGCCAAATCACACTGTGCTTAAGGCTTCATTCACAATTCCATTTCTGTTTCATTTGGAATCAAAAAGCATAACAAACAGAAATAAGCGTTTCAGTTTTTTCACCATAGTTTTCAAAGAGTTTTTGGGAAAAAAAAAAAAAAAAGCAAGAGGAAAGCTTTCATTTTGCTTCCGTTCCATTAGGTTTCCGCTTTCACAGCTTGCTGGCTGTATGGGAGGAACGGGACCTGGGTGACTTTAAGGGCTCCGGTCCACGGACGATAGTGCATTGCGATAATCCGGCCGTGAGTAACGCAGTGCACGCTTTCCGTAGCGTTGCTATGGAAAGCGCAGCCCCCTGTCCACGAGCAGAGAATCGTTGCAATTCTCGCGGTACTCAAATCGCGGCATGCTGCAATTTGCCGTGATTGTCCGCGGTGAGCTGATCTGTCAGACAGGCTCACCGCAGAGAAATGTCAGTTCTCTCCCCTGCAGCGAAATATCACTAGCGATATTCCACCTTGCACGTGGCCTAAGGTGTCAGCCCTGGTCCATGCGATCCTCACCCCGGCACACTCTTAATACCGATGGCGACACTTCTCTGTTGGTGTGCAGACTGATTGGTCGGCTGGGAGGGGTATATCCCAGCCGACCAATCAGCTTTAGTTTGTACTCATTTATTCCGGCTGTTCCTCACAAAAGACACTGGTTATACTTTCTGTCTGAAGGTGTCCCTGGTCAAGTCCTGCGTCTGTTCAGATTAGTCTGCCTGGTTATTATAGGTGTTACGGCTCTTCTTCTGAACATTTGTAGTTTACGTATCATCTAGCTTTTATGTACTTGTGTAACATTTTATGTAGCCACATCCCCTGTTTCCAACTAGGGAAAGTCAGGGCCGCCTGAGGCTTCTAACGTGGGGTTGCCCTCATCAGGTCGAAAGCTCCACTTTTAGGTAGCGTCTGCACGCATGAACAGGTTAGGGTCAGATTTACTGGTTTCCACGTTTGTACCTTGTGTGTATATTCGTACTGTCAGGACAGATTACGTGTGATCCGGACACGGTGCTTTGCATCTGGCTTGGACGTAACATCCATTTTTTTACAAGAAGAAATAGCACTGTCTGCAGCGTTACTTGTTCCTATAAAAAAAGGAAACCTAGAAGAAAGAAAGCAAACTAACATTTTCATTTTTTTTATACCGATTGAAATCAATGGGGAAAAATAGAAACATTTATTTCTGTTTTAATTCAATTTTTCTGCTCCAAAAATAGAACAGTTGAACACAGATGTGAATGGGCCCTAAATTGGGGCTAAAATCATCCACTGTTTTACAATACATACAATGGGAAAATAATGTGATGAAGGGTGTTAATTATCATCTATTATCCCATCGGTGGATGTGAGGGTCAGACGAAAGGTCATTATCCTATGAACCCCCCCACCCAAAAAGACCATTTTCTATTCAGCATTTTTTAAGAGGGAGTCAATGAGACAATGGATGCAGCATTTTGTTAAATTGCTTAAAGGGGTTCTGTCAGTAAAAAATCAATACTTACCTACTCCTCCCCAGACTGTCTACTTACCACATCTTCTACTCACCAATCTTCTCCTGGGTCCTGCAGTTCCCGGGTCACTTCACCTCCAGCCGGCCGGATGCTCTTCTGTTATGCAGTGGCTTTCTTCTTCCTGCAGGTCAGTACAGGCTATGTCACTAGTGAGGTAGCGTTAACTGCCTAGCAGGAAGCACCAGATGCTATGCCGGGCTAATGCAGAGACTGTGCATGCGCGCAGTCTCAACGCAAGAGTTCCTATACTAACACCGCAAGACAGCGCGCACGCACAGTCTCAGCATTAGCCCGGCATAGCATCCAGCACTTCCTGCTAGGGAGTGAACGCTACATCACTAGTGACATAGCATACACTGACCTGCTAGAAGAAGAAAGCCGCTGCATAACAGAAGAAGAGCATCCGTCCGGCTTGTGGTGAGCTGACCCGGGAACTGCAGGAGCCATGAAAAGATCAGTGAGTATAAGATGCGGTAAGTAGTCTGCCTGAGGAGGAGTCGGTAAGTGATGATTTGTTTAACTTTTTTTTTTTAAGACAAAACCCCTTTAAACAAAAGGTGAGAGTCTGCACTTCAATCATATTGATGGTTTTGTTTCCGATCCACTGTGGTGGACAGACGCGCAATTATGAAAGCTCTGTCACTGACCAAATGCTTCTAAACCCAACTGTACATCTAAGGGCAAATGCAGACGGCCGGGTCAGATTCCGACTGCTAGATTCTTGCCGCGAGATGCGACTCTGTGCCCCTGCAGTGACGTCCGGCTTACCTGTCCGGCATCTTCACTCTGTGCTGTGGATGTGCCAACTGGCGCACAGCCGCACATGCACAGTGCAGAGTCGGCACATCAGCGATGACGTGCGAGGCTTGAACTGAAATAGGACATGCTGTGATTTCCACCCCGTGAGCGGCATATCGCAGTTGATTTCCACTCGTTGGCATAGAACTGTATTTTTCAATGCATGTCCTATGGGCTGTATTTGCTGCGGGATCCGGAGCTCCAGATCCCGCATTGCAAATACGGCCGTGTGCATTAAAGTAACCCTCCAACCCTGGACAAAGATGGCTGAACGCTTCTCGGTCTACCTGATGCACACTGTGCATAGCGTGTATCGATAGTCTAGGACACTACATGCGGCTCTGACTGGTCGGCACGGCTCATGCAGGCAGCACTGGTCAATCACAGCAGGTGTAGCGCCTTAAGGCCCATTTAGACGCAACGGTTATCGCTCAAAAGCAGTCTTTGGAGCGAGAATTGTTACGTCTAATGCACAGAAGTCATGCAGATTTCGTTAACGATTCACTCATCGTTGTCTTTCAGCAAGCTGAAAAACAACAATGAGCCTTACCAGTGCTGAGTTCTCAGCGGGATACTGCTGATTCTATCGTTTCAGCTGGTATCCAGCTCAGAGAACACATCAAGAGTATGCAGAAGACAAGCGGTCCAGCTGTCTTCTGCATACCCCACTCGGAGCGCTCAGCTGTATACTAGCTGAGCGCTCCGCGGGGGGAAAATAGCTGTTTGTAGAAGATAACGGTCCCGCTTGTCTTCTGCACACAGCGTGAGCTTCATTTACACACTTATGCAACGTGAACACTTTAAACTGTCACTCAAACTGCTGTTTGAGCAAATTTTGAGGGATCATCTTGCCGTGTAAATGCACACAACAATTATTGCTGAAAAGATGTCTTTTGAGCGAATTTTGAGTGATAATCGTTGTGTCTAAATGGGCCCTTACACGAATGGTGCATACTAATACACAGTGTGCAGCAGGATGTCAGAGAAGCTTACGCAGCTATCTTCGTTTGTCCAGGCCCGGAGGGTCGCTTTAATAGAAGAGGCACAATAATCATCTGTAAGATCTGTTTAAACAAGGGATGAGGGTCAGGAAGGGTATAGTTTTTCCTTAGGGAGAGCACCTAGAACGTGTAAGGAGACTTACCCTGGGGTCACACAGGACGGAAATCCCGCAGAATAACCGCACCGAAAAACCGCAAGATTTGCGGTTAAGCGCAGGTTTTGAAGCGGTTTCGCCGGCGGCATTCCGCTGCGGCTTTCTCTCCCATAGAGAGGAGAGAAGCAGAAATGCCGTACGGACTTTCGGCACAGAAATTCGGCCCGGTGTGAACCCAGCCTTAGACTGCACTCACACATGGTGTTTTTGTTGTGATTTGTAATTGCAGTTCTTCTTCTATCACAAAGTGTGATTGTTCTCAGTGACAGAAACCACGTAATCTTGTAGATAGGATACCTTTTAATAGCTAACAAAAATACATGATGTTACGCCAAGTTTTCGGATCTTCTATCGATCCTTCCCCAGGCTAGAGATGCTATTACAAAACCGCATCATAAAACCTCATGCATGCTTTTTTTAATGCAGTTTTTTATTGCCGAAGAACCGTAATTAAAAAGTGTGAATGCAGCCTTGTAAGCCAGTGTCTTCTCCGGAAGACAAATAGTACCATGCACAGACTGTTCCGGGATTTTCGCCCCTCTCAACTTTCCTGACTTACATCATGGACCTCTCATCCAGCCAAGCCAGTAACCTACTGCAGACTCATGAGAGGCAGAATCCCAGCAAACGTCTGTCTGTGCATGATACTATTTTCCTTTTGAAGAAGACACTGTTCTGATACTCCCAGTTATTGCTACAAGGCTGGTTAAAAGGTCTGACATTGACTTGCAGGAATGCTGCTTTCTAATGGGTGGCGCTGTAGAGGCATTGTACCATCTTCCAATTGGCGTAAGGGGGAAAGAAGAAGTTAACCAAATGTAGCCGGAGATAAATATTGTACTTGCTAGTGTGTTTAGAGAGATGATCAGTTAGGAAAGTGTTAATGTTGAGGTTTCTTAGGATCAATGCTACAATATTGACTGTTGCATACTGTAGAGGTTCCTTGTGTATTATTAATGTGTAATATGCATCTGATTAAGGGTGCCTTCACACTTATGATCGCGATATTGCTGCGTTTTTTTAACGCAAATGTCAATAGGACTTTCTAATGTTAAAAACGGATCGCACAAAAAAAAAAAACCGCAAAGCACAAACTTGATCCCAGTCATGGTAGCCATATTGAAAGTTTGTATAACCGAGTTCCATGCTGGGTAGAACATGTGTGTCTGATGGATGACTGGTAGGGCATGTCTTGCCATGCAAAGCAATGCCTCCGTTTGGTACCGAAGGTGGGGTGTAGCATGCAAGTTGTGGTTGTGTTGGCCGTGGTGGTGGATTGAGCTGCAAGTACTTGCGGGCAGTGCAAGGCTGGATGTTGCCTCAGTCATGAGAAAAGTCTGAAAACTTGTACTGAAGAGGTTGGGTGTAGATTTAGTACGCAAGCTGTGAAAAGTCCTGGAGCCTCCTGGTCAGTCCAAGTTCTGTTAGCTTTAGTAGATGCAGTTGTGGATCTGCTGCATTGCTGAGCCTGGAAGTCCACTATCAAGAGACTGTGAGTGCATAACTATTGCGGCACGTCAGCCACAATCAGGTAGTGGCGCAGGGGTGGCATCACAACTTCAGCCTCAGCCCACGTGATCGCATTTTCGGCGCATGCGGTCTGCCATTCAGCATTGGGCACAGATGAGTGCCTTCTTTCTGTCACAGCAGAAGGTCCCTGAGGTGTCATCTGTTGGGAATCCCTACGTGGGCTGACTGATTGGCTGACAGGGAGATGTTTTCCCTAGCCAGCCAGTCAGCCATAATGGAAGTGTATTTTTTCCGTACGATCTCTACATGGGCACCAGTTATTATCCTACCTGAGGTGTTTGGTGAGGCAGTGGACTCCTGTCAGCCAAGTCCCTGTAGTTAGTTATTCTGTGTGGAGCTTATTCACTTATACTTTGTTAGAACATTGCGCTTTCCATCTGCATTAAACATCTTCCCTATCCTCCATCTAGGTACAGACAATGCCCCTAGGTTTGAGACGTGGGACCGCACCTATCAAGGCAATCACCCTGCTTCCAGGCAAGGTCTGCCACGCCAAAGTTAGTTAGGGATAGCATTCCCATCCCCGTATTTCTGTTACCGTTATTTGCCCTATTCTGTGTTCCCCACATTTTGGTGATATATGTCTATATCAGTCCATTGTGGAAATTGATTACACCTTGGTCTGAAGTGCTAAAGAGACTGAATATAAAGAAACTACTTTTTCCTGACATACCAAGACAGCGTTGCTGAGTAAAGCCGGCATTGCCTACAGGCCATTTTACACAAAACGTTTATCGTTCAAACGAGTGAAAATGAATCGTAACCGTTCAGTCTAAATGCCGCAACGACTGAACAATTGGTACGTTGTCATTCTCTGTTCATTTTATGCAGGCATAATCATCATCATTGGCTCGTTCACTTCTCATTCCGTTTAAATAGAGCTCATTCAGTCATCCTCATTCATTCTGGCGCTTTCACACCACAGATTTTATGTTCAGTTTTTTGTGAGCCAAAACCAGGAGTGGAGAGAAAGTATAATGGAAAGATTTGCACGTCTTCCGTATTTTAGACTCACTGCTGGTTTTGTCGTGTGAACGCGCCCTCATACAGCGAATGTGAGTGGCTGAACGATTTCTTATTTGAAAGAGCCAATGATGTATCTGCCAGTATAAAGAGGCTACGCAAGCAAACAAGCGTACTCGGACGTCATTCGCTCGCTCAAGCGATACTTGTTTGCTGTAAACGGACCCTAAGTATTAGAAACTGTGTACATAGATAAGGAGATTGGACCAATGATTCAGCTGCCAAGTAAAGACTGTTTAGTGCAATAGCTGTAATGGACCTGCACTACATCTACCACATGTTGTTCCATCACTTCTCCTCCAACCTATTAGTGTTCTTAGCTCTGTGCAGTTGGGCAATCAAAACTATCTTCTCTATTTTAAGACATCAACAGAAATAACTCCCAGAAATAAGACCGTGACGTGTAAGGGATTGTGCAATAAAATGAGCTCATTATTTTATACGCACTGCACTTAATAGACAGTTTTCTTCTTCTACTGTATCAGGAGTCTATGAGAAATGATAAACAACGCCGCCATTATACAACCTCACAGGAGTGGTTATATAATCAGCTCATGGGATATGTTATCAAAACACAGCATTACAGCCAGCTGACATCTTCATGCCAGTCTCACAGTGCCCATTTTTTTACAGTGTTTAACGTGGCGTCTCTAACACTGCGTTTTTTTTTCATGACCGTATGCTCTATTTTCATGCATTTCAACGATTTCTAACGCAACTCATCACCCATTGCAATCATGGGGTGTGTTATAAGACGCTGTCAAAAATGCAGTTCAAAAATGCTATAAACTGATGCGCTTATCGATGGTCTGTGTGAGGGTGGCCTCAAGAGAAAAGGACAGAACGAAGAAGAAGGGGCACAGAGAATCCCAGTTAGAAGCAAATTACAATCTTGAAAACAGACGTTGAAGGAGATAATAAATCCATACGTATATAAGCGGCCCGTGCAAGAAAAAAATATGGTGAGAAGCTGTTCCCAAGTAAAATCCACTCAAAAGCTGGAAAAGGGTCAATCTGAAGGCATGGCCGGCTGCACATGTCGGAGGCAGATTCTGCTCTGGTGTGTGCAGAAAAAAATAAAAAAATAAGGCCGTAAAACCACCAAATGGGTAAGGATAGAGGATAAAGGTCTGATTGCTGGTGGATGAGCTGCTGGCACTCCCAGCGATCATGAGAACAGCACACCCAAATTCTCCCATGAATGGAAAATGCTTAACTACCACTCCATTCATGTCTATGGGACAGAGGGAGAAACCCAAGTGCATTGCTCTCCCTCCGTTCTATAAAAGTGAATGGAGCTGTGATCACCTATGTGCACCACTGCTCTATTCAGATGGGGCATTCAGGGTTCTTGGGATCCCAGTGGCTTGACCCTCAGAGATCAGACATTTACTTTCTTTCCTGTGGACATGGTCCTTAGTGTATAAAATCCTATGCCGGGCTATTGCCGAGACTGCACATGCGTGCGGTGTCACAGTGACCCTACAGCTGGACTCCTTCGCCAGGTATATCCTGCCCTACAGCTGGACTCCTTCGCCAGGTATATCCTGCCCTACAGCTGGACTCCTTCGCCAGGTATATCCTGCCCTACAGCTGGACTCCTTCGCCAGGTATATCCTGCCCTACAGCTGGACTCCTTCGCCAGGTATATCCTGCCCTACAGCTGGACTCCTTCGCCAGGTATATCCTGCCCTACAGCTGGACTCCTTCGCCAGGTATATCCTGCCCTACAGCTGGACTCCTTCGCCAGGTATATCCTGCCCTACAGCTGGACTCCTTCGCCAGGTATATCCTGCCCTACAGCTGGACTCCTTCGCCAGGTATATCCTGCCCTACAGCTGGACTCCTTCGCCAGGTATATCCTGCCCTACAGCTGGACTCCTTCGCCAGGTATATCCTGCCCTACAGCTGGACTCCTTCGCCAGGTATATCCTGCCCTACAGCTGGACTCCTTCGCCAGGTATATCCTGCCCTACAGCTGGACTCCTTCGCCAGGTATATCCTGCCCTACAGCTGGACTCCTTCGCCAGGTATATCCTGCCCTACAGCTGGACTCCTTCGCCAGGTATATCCTGCCCTACAGCTGGACTCCTTCGCCAGGTATATCCTGCCCTACAGCTGGACTCCTTCGCCAGGTATATCCTGCCCTACAGCTGGACTCCTTCGCCAGGTATATCCTGCCCTACAGCTGGACTCCTTCGCCAGGTATATCCTGCCCTACAGCTGGACTCCTTCGCCAGGTATATCCTGCCCTACAGCTGGACTCCTTCGCCAGGTATATCCTGCCCTACAGCTGGACTCCTTCGCCAGGTATATCCTGCCCTACAGCTGGACTCCTTCGCCAGGTATATCCTGCCCTACAGCTGGACTCCTTCGCCAGGTATATCCTGCCCTACAGCTGGACTCCTTCGCCAGGTATATCCTGCCCTACAGCTGGACTCCTTCGCCAGGTATATCCTGCCCTACAGCTGGACTCCTTCGCCAGGTATATCCTGCCCTACAGCTGGACTCCTTCGCCAGGTATATCCTGCCCTACAGCTGGACTCCTTCGCCAGGTATATGCTGCCCTACAGCTGGACTCCTTCCCCAGGTATATCCTGCCCTACAGCTGGACTCCTTCCCCAGGTATATCCTGCCCTACAGCTGGACTCCTTCCCCAGGTATATCCTGCCCTACATTGCCGAGACTGCACATGCGTGCGGTGTCACAGTGACCCTACAGCTGGACTCCTTCGCCAGGTATATCCTGCCCTACAGCTGGACTCCTTCGCCAGGTATATCCTGCCCTACAGCTGGACTCCTTCGCCAGGTATATCCTGCCCTACAGCTGGACTCCTTCGCCAGGTATATCCTGCCCTACAGCTGGACTCCTTCGCCAGGGATATCCTGCCCTACATCTGGACTCCTTCCCCAGGTATATCCTGCCCTACAGCTGGACTCCTTCCCCAGGTATATCCTGCCCTACAGCTGGACTCCTTCCCCAGGTATATCCTGCCCTACAGCTGGACTCCTTCCCCAGGTATATCCTGCCCTACAGCTGGACTCCTTCCCCAGGTATATCCTGCCCTACAGCTGGACTCCTTCCCCAGGTATATCCTGCCCTACAGCTGGACTCCTTCGCCAGGTATATCCTGCCCTACAGCTGGACTCCTTCGCCAGGTATATCCTGCCCTACAGCTGGACTCCTTCGCCAGGTATGTCCTGCCCTACAGCTGGACTCCTTCGCCAGGTATGTCCTGCCCTACAGCTGGACTCCTTCGCCAGGTATATCCTGCCCTACAGCTGGACTCCTTCGCCAGGTATATCCTGCCCTACAGCTGGACTCCTTCCCCAGGTATATCCTGCCCTACAGCTGGACTCCTTCGCCAGGTATATCCTGCCCTACAGCTGGACTCCTTCGCCAGGTATATCCTGCCCTACAGCTGGACTCCTTCGCCAGGTATATCCTGCCCTACAGCTGGACTCCTTCGCCAGGTATATCCTGCCCTACAGCTGGACTCCTTCGCCAGGTATATCCTGCCCTACAGCTGGACTCCTTCGCCAGGTATATCCTGCCCTACAGCTGGACTCCTTCGCCAGGTATATCCTGCCCTACAGCTGGACTCCTTCGCCAGGTATATCCTGCCCTACAGCTGGACTCCTTCCCCAGGTATATCCTGCCCTACTCCTGGACTCCTTACCCAGGTATATCCTGCCCTACATCAGGACTCCTTCCACAGGTATATCCTGCCCTACATCAGGACTCCTTCCACAGGTATATCCTGCCCTACATCTGGACTCCTTCCACAGGTATATCCTGCCCTACATCTGGACTGCTTCCACAGGCATATCCTGCCCTACATCAGGACTGCTTCCCCAGGTATATCCTGAACCGTTCTGATTGCAGGTCACAGCATACACTACCACGTTTGTTACATAACAGGTTTTCTTAGGAATTATCTATAAAATTATCTCTAATTCGTTGACAGTGATATATACATACATAAGATAAAAATTATGATATTCTTTTCTTGGACTTTTCTCTGTTGTGAATTTTTTTTTTACTTTCTCACAATTTTCATTTTATTAGATAACATTATGTTCTCTTTCCTGAAGGATCCCGTAAGAGCGTTTCCAGCTGTCTAGCTATAATGTGGTTGTCCAAGAGCAGATTCCAGAGTCCTCCCTTTCTAGGGTGTCATGTCTACTTGTGATCTTGCTAATGGAAGAGAAAAGCAAACCTGTTCTATCTGGTGGGATAGGAGGCAGGCTTCAGGCTAGCTGTGACAATTCATGCCACTTTACTGGGTTATTGCCTTCTTCATCCAGCATGCACCACTCGCATAATTTCTCCCAAGGAACTCCCTCGCATGCCTTTGGGGATTTATGAGCGCAGTGCCCTGCCACCGGCCTGTGGGATGCTGAACAACCAGGGTCACTGCTGAATACAGGAAACTCAACTCCTATCCCGTACTTACAGCTGTTGGAAAAGTAGGGTCCAAAGCAAATTAAATCACAAATAAATAAAATTCTCAGCTAACCCATTGTATCGCATTGTGCAGCATATTTAGTAAAAACTGGCATAGAATGGTGGTATACACAAATGGCAACTGTATTAGAGACCTCCATCTAGTAGGATGCTAGACCTCCTTTGACCTGCAGAACCGCAGGAATTTGTTGAGGTGCAGATTCCACTAGGTTTCAAAACTGTTCTGCAGGAATATTGGTCCTTGTGAACAGAAAGCTTTTTTAATTTGCACAAATTAGATGAAGATACTGATGTGCTCTAAACAGCAAACAGGAAGGGGTCATCGGTTCATGCTGCTTGTACAAAATTCTGGCCTCCCATCAGGACGGTGCAGCAGAAATCTAGATCCCTCTGACCAGGAGATGTTTTTCCGCTGCTCGGTGATACAATGTTTCTGCTCTTTTGCCCACTGTAGTATCGTCTTTGTTTCTCTTAGACACAATGGCGCTGGAACTGGTCGCCTGCTGTTATATCCCATCCGTGCGGAGAAACGGCGAGTCGTGCATTCGGACACGTTAGCAGGAGCTCCAGCGTTGCATTCAGCTGCTCCGGACTCTGCAGCGTCTGGTGATCAGAATGATTCCTGACATCCTCCTGTCATCTTTCAGAGATGAGTCATTTCCGTCCCAAGAATCCCTTTTTATTGAAGGTTTCCCTCGATCGCGCCATTCTCAGTAGACTCTCCAATCCATTATATGAGATAACCCAACACAGTTAGCAGTGAAATCCTGGCCCCGACTAGTCTAGCACTGCTGACCAGGCCTCATTGGAAGTTGTGTAGATCATACTGGGGCCGTTCAAAGCATTTTCACAATTTAATCTTTCAAAATGTGTGTGGCTGGGCACGGAGGAGACGCGCCTTGTTAGATGTAGCTGTGTATATAGACAGAATTTTGTAAAAATCGAAGACTGCACATTGTTCTGACTCATGATTGTGTTACATCATACTTCGGGATAACTTTGTCTCACATCTTTTTACTTATTTTATTTCTGTGCCAATTCTTTCCAGGTTGAACAATTACCTTATTCCTATATCATCATAAGCGAATTGTCACTGTTTGAGGCGGCTCACAGCTTTAACCTTGTTCTTTAACTAAATGTATCTCATAAATTGTGTTATATGGTTTCTCAGGTTCCCTTTTCCTAATATCATATATAAAAACACAGGGGCCACCTGAGGCCCAATGTCCTGTGCAGGAGATCCGCAGATCTAGAAGCCCATAGGGTACATTAGCATCTGCAGGGCAATTTAATGCACGCGGATCGCACGGGAAGAAATCGTAGCATGCGCCATTTTTCTGTGGATCCCACATATACGGTTTCAATTGAAGTCAATGGAAGCTGGCATATCTGCGGCACAGCCACATCTGTCACTGTGGCTGTGCTGCGGATTTGCAGAATATACAAAAAAAAAAGAAAGCAAGGCGCATTCGCCGGGCAGAAGAAAGAAGATCCGGTCGCAACAGAGGAGAGCCCCACAGCGTCCGGACAGGTGAGTAAATGTAATTTTTGGTCTCATGGCTGTGGGCACAGGTGGAAACCGCTGCGGGATTCCAAACTTGGAAATCGTGCGTGCCAGTGGGCATGAGGCCTTAGAGGGGTGAAAACTTTGTTTGCAGCAGTGACACATTTGTGTACTGTATATGAGAGCCGGACTGAACAATTTGCTTTGCTTTTGTGTTTAATGTAACAGGCAGCATGTGGTAGAGCTGTGTATGTCATGTCGTTTGTCATGTTCTGCACAGCTCTGTTTATTCTGAGAGGCGGACATCAAAGTCATCTTGCTGTCCACATCTGCTGCAGGAATCAGTGTATAAACACAATTCTTGCTTCATAAACATCTATTGCAGCTTCACACTAACAGACCGTTCCTGTTCCACCAGCAGTACATACCACAAAAATGGCCAGCATTACCGTACGAGTAGAAAGGCCAACGCACCCATACCACAGTTTCAGTGTGAATCTACATTAGATGGAAGTCGCTCAAATCCTTGAATTTTTCCAACGAGGCCCGGTCATCGGTGCTAGACTAGCCGGGGCTTCACTGTGGCGGAAAAATAAGATTCCTGGTAGCCCATGAGCCCATAACAGGAGGTGATGGGTGTGCCGGCCTTTCCGTTTCCTATCTGGATGAGAGGCAGTCTCTTACTGGTGCTGTCATGGGCAAAGGGAAAACAACTCATCACTGAAAGGGGTCAAAGGGAGGATGTAAGATGTTGTTCTGACCAACAAGCACTGCACAGTCAACTCAGTCTACATATTAAACAAAAGGGTGATGTATAACTTGAGCCAATATGGAATTCTGAAGTTCATTGAAGCCAACAATCCTTGCGCTTGAGACACAGATGAACTCCCTGATTATACAAATATACTGGGGTAACCCAGAATATGGATTATGATAGGGATGGTTTCAAAGTATTATATTGTTCTTTGTCCCGTATAGAAATGACTCATCATTTGGGATGGAGATGGTTGTCTAGCCTCACACCCCTCTAGATCCCATTCATTAATTATTCTGTGTAATATTTAGTCTGTGTTGTTACTTGCAAATTAAGTTTGTTATCCAGATAGAAAAGGAAATCCTCTTAATTAACAATCCTGTCTGAACAGGAAGCTCTTATCTGTATTCGATTCGGTCCTAATTAAGCAGAACTCAAAACATAGTTCAGGGCCTGTTCACATCTCGTTATTGCCTCCATCCAGAGGACCGTCAGGTTATTTAAAATCCCCAAAACGGCACCCCAAAAAGAAGATTATCTCTACAATTAATAAAGTCTGCTGAGATGGGGACAAAAAGGTCTGTTACGGCAGGTTTCGGCTCATTTCCAGCATTAGGACCCGGACATAAAGCTAAAGAAGCAAATATTGGAACGACTAAAGACAGACAGAAAACAAAGAATGATTATAGGAAAAAACAGACTGGACTATAAAACTAAGGTGCAAGACACATAATGACTGGACAGACTAGACAAGACTAGACTAGAGAAGCAAGGACCAAGACAGACTTGCTGCATAGACTAGGCAAGACTGGATGAGAAAACCAAGAAGCAACACACGCTAATTGGACAGACTAGACCTAAACTAGGTATTCAAGACTAGAACAAGGAATACTGGTTAGAACATGTTTTCACGGCTATCAACCACACCACACTGCAGAAACCAAAAGTATTTATAAAGAGCCAAATCAGACACACTCTGTAAGGGCTCCTGCATACTGACCAGAGAGATATTGTTCTGTGATTCAAAGGTTGATAGTGCCCTTGCAATCCTTGGGAAACCCCTGGATGCGAGGCGTTTTCATGAAAAAACAGCCTTGCAGCACTGCAGGGAATCTCTTCATCCCATTCTGCCCCATATAAAGCAATAAGAGAACATTGTGATCCTCTTCAGCTGCTGTGCCGGGCGGGGAGTCCCCTAATCACTGAACACCCTGCCGCTGCTGTCACAGTGTGCAGTGATGAGGGGACTCCCAGCGGGGATGAAGGAATCCCCTGCCGCTGCTGTCATAGCAGCGGCAGAGGATCGCAATGTCCTCCTATTGCTTTCAATGGGGCCGATGCTGCTGCCGCCAGCCCCTTTGGGAACAATAAGCGATATCGCAAAAAGAATAGACACTGCAATTTTGTTTTCATGCAGCATCGCAGGAGTGAAAACATCGCAAATGACAATGAAACCATTGAAATTCATTGGTTTCATAATCATGCGTTTTCACTCACTTTCGCATCATGAGAAAATCATCGATTTTCTCACCAGTGTGGAGGCCGCCTAACAAGGCTGAGCGGTGTGGTCCACTAATCCCCTCCAACTGCTGATAGCAACTGCCCCAACAACTTAGAAAGCAAGAGTTAACAATGCAGAAGAACATCTTTTGCGGATCATAATAACTTGAGATTCAAACTGTAAGCAAACATCTTGAAAAAGAGGATTTATTTAGACTGGAAGAGACCTTTAAGTTTTACTGCTCCCTCTAATCGCTAGTTGGTTACATGTATCTGAATGGTTGTATGAGGTTTAGGTAGTGCATAAAAAGAAGCCCTTATTCATTAAATGTTTATTTAAAAATAAAATTGAATATTTGGCTTATACTAATCATCCTAATGCTCCATGACATGCAGTATATATCCACCACGGTGCAGAGTACATCCTGCTTATGACATATACATACACTGCAAAGTCTTTAGACTCTTTCACTTTTTTACATTAGTCATGCTGTAACTTGTGCAGATTTTTAAAAAAAATCAAGTTTCCCCTCATCATTCTGCATTCAATACCCCATAAAGACAAAGTGAAAACAGAACTTTTTTTTTTCTTTTTTTTATGAAAACTAACAAAGACAAAATATTTCTAATGGCCGATTTACACTGGACTATTGTCGGGCAAACAATGCTCGACACTTCTCCGCGCACATACTCGTTCCCGTGCTGTTACACAGGAGCAGGTATCGCTGGCTCGCTCACAGAGCGACCAGCAGAGGGCCAGAGATTTCATTCCTCGCTCTCCCCCACCCCTCTCCACTCACTTTAGCAGCGGCTATTCAGTACTGAATGGCCGCAGTTAAAGTGAATGGAGAGGGGTGGGGGAGAGCGAGGAGTGAAATCTCCTGCAGATGCCCCGCTGCGAGCCAACAATACTCGCTCCTGTGCAACAGTGCGGGAGCGAGTATGTAGGTGGACGAGTGTCAGGCATCGTTTGCCCAGCATTCGTTCAGTGTAAATGGGCCTTAACACTTTGAATTGACATAAGTATTCACACCCTGTACTCAGTACTTCATTGAATTCGATGATAGTCTCCAGTCTTCGTGGGTATGATGCCACAAGGTTTGCATATCTGGATTTGGAGTTTTTCTGCCATTCTTCTCTGCAAATCCTCTAAAGCTGTCAGGTTGGACGGGGGCCGTCTGTGGAAGCTATTATCTCTCCAGAGATGTTCCACTGCGCTCAAGTCAGCGCCTCGGTTGGGCCACTCAAGGACATTTACAGAGTTGTCCTCAAGCCGCTCCTGTGTTGTCTTGGCTGTGTACTTAGGGTCATTGTCTTCTTTGAAGGTGAACCTTCTGCCCAGTCTGAAGTCCCTTGCGCTATGGATCAGGTTTTCATTAAGAATATCGCTGTACTTTGCTCCATTCTGATTTTCATCACCCGACTGGTCTCCCGTCCCCCAGCATGATGCTCCACCAGGGATGGTATTGGACAGGTGATGAGCGGCGTCTGGTTTCTTCCAGACATAAGGCTTAGAACTGAGGCCAGAAAGTTCAACCTTGGTTTCATCAGACCGGAGAATCTTGTTTCTCACAGTCTGAGGGTTGTTCAGTTGCTTTCTCGCAAACTCCAGACGACTTCCACGTGTCTTTCACTGAGGAGAAATTTCTTTCTGGCCACTCTCTTATAAAGCCCAGATTGGTGTAATACTGCAGCAATGGTTGACCTTCTGCAAGTTTCTACCATCTGCACACAGGATCTTTCATCAGTGACAATTGGGTTCTTGGTCACCACTCTTACCAAGGCCCCTCTCACCTGATTACTTAGTTTGGTGGTTCAGCACCTCTAGGAAGAGTCCTGGTTATTCCAATCCTCCTACATGTAAGAAAAATTGAGGCCGTTGGACTCCTGGGAAGTTCAAGTGCAGAAAAATGTTTTTGTAGCTTCTCCAGATCTGTGCCTCCACACAATGCTGTCTCTGAGCTCTACAACCAGTACTCTCCTCCTCTTTGCTTGGCTTTGGCTCTGATATGCATTGTCAGCTGTGAGACCTTATATAGACAGGGGGTGTTTTAATACAATGTCCAATCAACTGAATTTACCGGAAGTGACTCCAATCAAGGTGTAGAAACATATCAAAGATGATCAAAGGAAATGGAAGGCCTCCCAGAGCTAAATTTCAAGTGTCATACCAAAGGGTGTGAATACTTATGTCAATGTAAAATGTTAGTTTTTCATTTCAACACATTTTTAAGATTTCTAACATTCTGTTTTCACTTTGTCACTATGGGGTATTGAGTGTAAAATGATGCGGAAAAACTAGATTTTTTTTGAATTTTCACAAGGCCACAACATAACAAAATGTAAAAAAATGCAATGTATTTGCAGGATAATGGTACAGATTAGGAAATCTTCAAAATGTAACTCAAAATACAAGACCTCACAGAGCTATTCATATGGCATTAGAGGGTTAAGGTGTTTCTTCGGTTAGTTGATGCCTTTACCATGAGACATATTGTGACCTAATTAGAGTTTACGTTTTCAAGTGTCCACTGGCCTCGTAAGGAGAAATACAATCAGTTATGGCAGTTTGACTTGTCACCAATGACTCTGCTTAGAGGTAGAACGCTGTGACTTCACAGTCACATTTCTAGGTGAAACGTCTAGGAAGCTGAAAGACAAACTTTGTGTATCAGACTAAATGATGGGAGTTATTAGTGCCAGAGGTCAGCCACAAAAGCAGAAGAAAGGCAGCCGGCCATGAACCGGAGACGCCTCATTGCACATACAATATTCTGTGACTTGTGTAATGCAAATAACTGTAAAGACCATAAAGGCTTTATAGGAAGTCATCAGGATGTCCTGCTAAGCTCTGTGTGTGTGGAGCAATGAACTGCATACAGATAATCAAACGGGGCTCTGAAAATCATGTAATCCGACACCAAAGAAAACTGGTTGGAATTTCGGGTATTCTGGATTATTGGACAGAGAAGCTACAGAAAGACCCTGGTGCTTATCTCTGCTCCAGGTTTAGGCCTCTTTCACAAGGGCGACAGCGATATCGGAGCTACAAAATCACAGTGATATCGCAGCTGTGTTCCTGTGTTCCCAATTTTGTAGCGTCAGTGATACGTTTTTCTTGTGAAAAATAGTGTATCGCTTCACTGCTGCCAGAGATAAACTCTCAGCGCTGCGCCGTGCATCCTGCAGTGCTCGTTCTCACTGCCTGATCGCGGGATTTATAAATCTCGCCTCCAGGAATCAATGGCTCTGATTGGTTCATCCAATGCTACTCAGCCAATCAATGCAGTGCTTGATAAACCAATACAAGGGCTGTGATTGCTTCATCCAGCTCTGTATTAATTGGCTGAGCAGAGTTTGAAGGACCAATCACATTGTGGAGGCGGGATTTATGAATTGGCCAATCAATGCCGCGGCTCAGCCAATTCATAAATCCTACCTCCACAACACACTAGCTATTGATTGGTTGATCTAGCGCTACTCAGCCAATCACTGCAAAGCTGGATGAACCAATCACAGCCATCGCACTGGTTTATCAAGTGCTGCATTGATTGGCGGAGCAGCGCTAGATGAACCAATCAGAGCCTTAGCTTTTTGGAGGTGGGATTTATGAATCTTGCAACCGGGAAGTGATCTTTTGTGGGCGAACAAGAACTGCAGGATACATGGCAGAGCTCCAGAGAGAAGTGGGAGGACACAGACCGAGCGTGCTAGGTAAGTATTTCCTTTTTAAGGAAATACAGCTAGGGCTTATATTCAGGGTAGGGAAATGTATCGCATTGCACAAAAATCACTAGTTCATTAGATGCGATAAACCAAAGAGGATCCATAGGCAAACATGGACTACATCACCATGGCTTTTCATCTATGAAAGTGCACCAAATATTCCAGCAGAACTGCGCCACATTTTCTTTACCGTGTGCTAAAATGTAAATGTAAGTCACCGTGGTGGCTAAAAGCGACAAAAATAGCTACAGCGAATGGCTATTAATACACAGAGGAGCAGTGGTGGTTGTGGGATATATTCTCACTGTGTAAAGGGAAACCATTGCCCCAGGAAAACAAACTGCGCTGCAGGTGTCGCCCTGGCTAGAGTCCATATAAAGACCACAAAGAGCCTCTGCGGCCTCGTGTAGAGAAGTCATCACTGCTATCCAAACCACCACACATCGTTATATATATGGGGTGCAAGCAACACACACTGCTATCCTTACCACATACTGTAGAGAAAGCTTACAAGTATACCATGCCAGTTATTCGCTTTGGCTAGTAGTATGGAGCGGCCGTTACTCAGCATGTTCTCTCCCCTAGTATAACATGCATACATCGGCGGTTAACATTAGCCAATATCATACATGTTCTTGTCACTGCGTGTTGGTGCTTACATTGCAAGACTGCGGATTTCAGTACTGCAAAAACAGGGATAAGATCCTTTACATGCGATTAGTTTATTTGCCTGTTATCACATACTAATATTAAGTCAGGAATAGTCTCTGCGCATTTCATCCATCATTTAGGTTTTTTTTCTCTAAACAGATTTAAGTCTATACCATCTAACACATGCCTGTAAGGTGGGGGAGGAGCTCCTTGCCTTTCTACTGAATAATCAAGAGGTTCCGCAGCTCCAACAAGGGCCAGCCCTAGCCCCACCCTCATTGTGATGCATATGTTGATGCATTTAGCGAGTCACCACCCTAAGGGTGCGGGCAGACGAGCGCATAAACGGCGCGTTTTTGCGACCAAACGTATATACGTGACCATCTGAGGCAATGGTTTCGAATGTATTCGTTCACATGGGCGATTTTACGGCGCGTAAAAACGTCAATTCGAAAAAAAACGGAACATATGCGACCGAAATACGCGCCAACGCATATTCGATCGCCGAAAAGACCGTTTGCAAAGTAGGAACAAACGAAAATACGCTTTCTAGCTCTGGTCGTGATCGGTGAAAAACGATCGCTCGGGCGATTATACGTTGCGCTCGTGCGAACGTAAATACGACTACGCTCGTCTGCCCGCGCCCTGAAGTTGTAGCCCAGCAATCATGGAAGTACTTAGTCCACCTACTGACTTGACCAGTGGGCCACCAGTCAGGGGACAGTATTAACCTTTTCCAATCCACTCTCTGACCTCTAAAGACATTATGATTTAAGGCTGTACAGCTCCGATGTTGGAAGACGTCCGTCGGGGTTCTCTTACTGTATATTGCCAGCCTCTCTGCTGTTGGAGCCTATCCAACGTGTCACCTCATGCAGTACTGGCTTTAGCCAGCATACAGCGCCGTTGTATAACGGCAAAAAAAGAGTAAATCCCCTAGGAAAACCAGGTTACAAATTGGATTGGAAAGGGTTAAAGCACCCGGCAGGCACCATTTTCCCCAGAGTGTCACAGTAACAGGACAGTTAAAGTGGCGGAGTCCGCTTTTTAAGAAAACATGGTGCAGGCCACACAATAGACCGCTCTCCTTGCCAGAAAAGCGGCCAGAGCCCCAGTAAGCCAAGGCAGGAGAAGTCAGGCAAAAAGCCTGCTGTGACTGCCTCCACAGCAGCTGAAATATAGAGTGGCCACCAGACCTCAGGACCAGTAGAAGAGCTGGCATGTGTGCCCCAGCTGGCAGGGTGGCTTCAACCCTGCAGAGTGCCGAGTCATCCACCTGTAAGCAAGCCCCAGTTCCACTGCATAAGTGATGCCTGGGGAGCGTTACTACTAGAGGCGTTATAGAGTTCCACTGACAACAAGCAGTCAGCAGAAAAATGAGGAACAATTCAAACTCAAAATTTATTAGAAGTATATCAGAAATTCAAGACCAGTACAATAGAGTAAGTGATACAATGCATATACACTATAGAACACACCCATATGATGTCATGTGGTGTTCAAAGGTCAGTATAGACCAGTGATGGCCAACCTTTTGACCTCGGTGTGTCAAAATAGTGTCACTTCAAAAGAAATCCAGAAATTCGCGTTATTTACAGTTTAAATAACGAATATGTATAATTGTAATGTCTAACTGTATTTAAGAAACCCAAAACACCCATAGCACAGGCCCTCACCTCTCCCAGCCTCCACCTCACTTATCTCAGTAATGATGAGCCCACAGCGGCGACAGCGCACCCCACAGCGGCCCCCAGCAGCGACAGCGCACCCCACAGCGGCCCCCAGTGGCGACAGCGCACCCCACAGCGGCCCCCAGTGGCGACAGCGCACCCCACAGCAGCGACAGCGCACCCCACAGCGGCCCCCCAGCGGCGACTGCCCCCCACACAACGGCCCCCCAGCGGCGACTGCCCCCCACACAACGGCCCCCCAGCGGCGACTGCCCCCTCACAGCGGCCCCCCAGCGGCGACTGCCCCCTCACAGCGGCCCCCCAGCGGCGACTGCCCCCTCACAGCGGCGACTGCCCCCTCACAGCGGCCCCCCAGCGGTGACTGCCCCCTCACAGCGGCCCCCCAGCGGTGACTGCCCACTCACAGTGGCCCCCCAGTAGTGACTGCCCCCCCATACAGAGGCCCCCCAGCGGTGACTGCCCCCTCACAGCGGACCCCCAGCGGTGACTGCCCCCCACACAGAGGCCCCCCAGCGGTGAATGTCCCCCACAGGTGACTGTCCCCTACACAGCGGACCCCCAGCGGTGACTGCCCCCTCACAGCGGACCTGACCCATGTACTTACCTTGTGGATGCTTGGATGCTCCGCTCCTCCTGTGCCCGGCGCCTTCCAGCAGCGATGATCTCCTGCACACACTGTGACGTCAGTGTGTTGCAGGACGCCTCTTCCCCCGGACGCTCCCGCGGAACCAACAGGTAGGAGACGTCGGGGGACAGGGGGGGGGTGGGGCCGAGGATCTTGGTGCACACTGACATCACAGTGTGCGCCGGGATCAGCGCTGGTTAATGAATACAGGCAGGGAAGTCACAGCCCCTGCCTGTATTCATTAACTGGGTGAGCGGCCGCGTGTCAGCGACTATGGCTACGCGTGTCAGTGCTGACACTCGTGTCATAGGTTCGCCATCACGAGTATAGACTTTAAAAGGGGTTATCAGGGGACATAATATTCTGTAAAACCTCGCTCAGCTTGCAGTGTACATAGGCCTAAATTCCAGGGGCGGGCCGGATTCTGCAGGCAGGAGCCCGCAGTGGAATTCCACCCTCCCCGTGGCAAGAGGACATTACTTACCCGTCCGTATCCTCTGCGTGGCTGTGCGGGTCTTCCATCTTCTCCACTGCGGATGTGAACGGGTGTGTCGGCTGCCGCACATGCGCAGTGGAGTTTGTTTTTTTTTCTAAATCTGCTTTTCCTTGGCTTCCGCGGCCTGTCTGCAGTGTCAGCTGTGGGCGGGCCGCGGATTGGATGGCTTCCATTGACTTCAATGGAAGCCGTCCGTGCGGAACCCACAGCAAGATAGAGCATGCTGCAATTTATTTTCCGGACCAAGGGGTCCACAAATTAAATCAGCATGCTTAAATTCAGCTGTGGGCGCCCATAAATTCAATTCCACCCTCCGGTCCCTGATAGTCTTCTCTAGCGAATGTAGGGAGCGATAACATCCCCAACAAAAGGGCCATGTGACCACTGCAGCTAATCACCGACTCCTTATAGCCAATGATGAGCTGAGGCGCTAACGTGACCCCTCGTTGGGTCGTCATCACTCCCGTAAGTGAAGTTCAGCAAGGACAGCAGCAGCATTGGAGCGTGGAAGGGTGGGTATGTATTCTGATATTTTAATACTGCAAACTGAGTAAGGTTTTACAGAGTATTATGTCCCCAGATGACCCTTTAAAAAAAGAGTCATGTCCTCAAAAACCTCACATCTCACACTGATGGTAGCCCTCTTCATTTTTACACTAACCCTAGGTATACCCGAGCTATTAGGGTCACTTGTCGATGTGTCAATGGAATGGACCCTGGCACTCCAAGCTAAGTGTCGGAACTGGAAGGAACATTCCTCTTCTTAATGGACAGTATCAGAGTGGCAAGCAACCCGACATTCCATTCTCCTTTTGCTCCAGTTCCTTCCTGTGAAGTCCTCTGGCTCTTGGGGTATCCTGTAGTCCACTTTCCACTTTGGAAACAAGCATGATCTTATGACAGGTTATACTCCAATAGGCACAGTAACACAGTCCGCCCTGATTGGATAGTGTCAAAGATGGAAAGTTAACTGCCCTAGGCATCAGAGTGTCGGCATCCACCCCATTGACACATTTAACACTAATTTGCATATCTGACATGGAAACTAGCAGCATCAATATCTTGACAAGTGGACTAATCACTACAGTGGCGCCAAGGACATGACAGGTACTCTTTAAAAGGGAAAACAGCTCAAATTCTGCACTATAAAATGAAGTATAAGGGAGGCATCATACATGTTTAAAAAAAAAAATGCACTTGCAGTTTTTAAACCAAAGCCAAAAGTGGATCCAGCAGGAGGGTGAAGAAGTCCTTCTTTTATAGTGGTCATTTCTAATATATGAAATCCATGCTTTTCAATGACTTCATTCCCATCTGCGATGTTTTCTATCATGTGATGTTGTGAGATTTGCAAAACCTCACATTGTACTCGTGCGCACATCACACGCCATGCAATTTGTTTTCCTGTCCCATTGGAAAAAATGGGCAATGCGTTCTGAGAACGCAAAAATATAGGACTGCCGCGATTGTATGGGACTCCATTCAAAATAATGGGGTTCATATTCGTGCGTCTAGCAATGCACAAATCTTGCGCTATTTTCTCGACCATGTGAAAGCTGCAGACTGAAAGTCTGCCACTGATTCTAAAAATGCATGTGCAAACTAAAGAAAAAACATGCTGTGCCTTTGTAGTGCATTTCATATTTTCCTATTTACCTACTAACATCAAGCCACAATGTTTTTTACTTACAAAATATGGGGGAAAAAAGACGCCAGTACGAATGCCACCAAATGCAGTGTTTTTTTTTTACTACAAACATGGTGTGTGAAACCACTAATGGTGACATTGGTGTTATTTAGGGTGAACCCTGGGATATAAAAGACCAAGATAAAGCTGCTTGGTGCCAAGCGCAGGGTCGGCTCTTCCACTATCTGATGAATACCTACTTACTGAACAGAAGCTTGGAGAATGCCAGGGAAAGTGGTCAGAAAACATGCAAATGCTATTGTACCACCCACAATACCTTATCTATACCAATGAGTAAAACTAGATGTGGAGCTGACAGAGGGCTGCCGAAGACTTGCATAAATGGGGAAGGGGGTTGCTGCATGAAACAGTCTCAGTAGTCGATTACTTTCTAAATCTATGGACCCAACATATTCAGAACTTGGCATGCACCATACCAATGATTTTTTTTAAATTCATTCATTCTGTAGCCCCCCACCCCCATAGTATACAGAAGTGAGTAAGGCCAGTTCCGCACAGGTGATTAAAAAAAAAAAAAAAAATCGGCCACTTTTTGCACAATGCAATAGCGTGTGAAAACGCAGGATAATAAAACCCAGGCTTTACAATCGTTTCCTTAACATTTGTAATGTTTTCACTCATGCAATGTTGTGTGAAAAATTGCAGCATTTCCCATCTTTCAGCGTTTTGCTGGTTTTTTTTTGTTTTTTTTTTAATCGACCAGGTTTCCCTATTGAGCGTTTGATGGTACTGTTGTGCAGAAAAATGGGTGGAGACCTGCCGAGTGACATTGACGCCTTGTTAACGTCCTCAAAGCTCCTGATTGGCTGACGAAGGGCTGAAGCTTTCCTGGGGCTCCTGATTGGCTGACGAGGGCCCCGAGTTTTCCTGGCCCGGAGCTTCCAGCTGTGGTCCCCAGCAGCTGGTCCTTCTCCAGCTGTTGCTGCCTCAGCGCTGAGCTGACATACCTGACAGGAGGGGAAAGAGGGAGATGAAGGAGCACGCCAGGGAAAGCATAGCGGCGGAGCCAGGAGCTGAGGCAGAACAGCGCCATCTGTGAGTGATAGAGAAGGCCACAGGGCAAATTAGGGAGCATGGCCAGCGCCAGTGTACGCGGCAGAGCCGGGAGCGGAGAAGCAAAAGGAACTGCTAGATGTGTGACAGGAGCCTGGAGGGGAGGGGATAGTAGAGCGGTAGCAAAAACTCTCAGCCGCATGGTCAGGAGCAGAGAGGCCAATCCGTACGGCCTACTGTAAGTTTCCGGAGCTCCTGTCACTTACTGCTACTGCGCCTTCAGTCTCCCTGACGCTGCTGTGTTCCTCTGCTCCTGCAGTGCCAGTCTCCAGGAGCACATGAACAAAACTTGAGACCTCACATGCTGCTGGAGGAACAGGGGGAAAACCCAAGCAACAGCGCTCCGTCCACAAGCCAATTGGCAGCAAGGGGCCTGACAGGGGCGTTCCCTACTGCTACGGGCGGTCAAAGCCCTAGCTTCCGGTGGAGACAAGATACAAAAGTACAGCCTTTGATTTACCGCAACACATGAACAATGCGATTTTCGTGTGATACAATGCATTTTTAACATTAGAAAATCCTATTTTCTTTCTCATGAGAAAATCGCAAGCAGCAGCGATGTTTTGCGAGAAAAAGCTTCGCTGACGCTCAGACATTTCATAAAACAAAGTTGCGATATTGCCGCAATTTTCTGTAACCTTATCCTGTACTGATATATCATAGGAGTGATGAGAAACTGAAGGTAAAAGATCTCAGCCTCAGGATGGTGCAGATAGACGGGGAACTACACTTCAGGGGTGTGGCTTGAATACACAGAGGAGACCTCCAGAGTGTGACAAGCAATCTGTTGAGGGGGGAAGGCATTGAAAAAAAATTAAACGGAGGGGCCCTTTAAATAGCAAGTGCACTTTATTCAAACTTCTGACATGTCAGAGGTGCAGCTGAGCATACTGCACTTAAATGGGAATGAGCTGTTCTCAGGGCTAAGTGATCGATGAACATGACGTTGTATGCTTGAGAGGAGACCGCTATGCTCATTGGGGATTAATACAGAGGCTAAAAGAAATAAAAAAGGATTTTAGGGATATGTCAAAAAAAAGTCAAAGATGCTATTGGATGCTTGCAGGATGAAAATGGTGAATTGGTTAAGAATAATGTTGATTGAGAAGGTCGAACTTTTAAATTCCTATTTTGTATCTTTCTTCTCTCAGAAAGTAGATGTAACATCAACTGATCTTCCCTGTGCAATTGGGGGAATAAAAGAATGCAGGCTATCTATAAGCAGAGAGATTGTGAGAGAAAATGTAGCTAACTTAAATTAATTCAAGTCTCCAAGTGCAGATGAATTACATCCTAGGTGTAAGGTCTGCTACTCATCTCTTGCTGCCCTCTTGCGGTTCCGGGCAGCCACAAGCATCATTCTACTATTACTGTGTATATAGACCCTATCTGTCTGTTTTTATTCAGCACTGAGAGGGCTTACCAGTCCTCTGGTTCTCAGCTCAGCTGTGGGGTTAATGGGCAATTACTTCCCTATTTAAGCTGAGCTGATGCACTTCCTGGTTGCCTCAGTATTGGTGTGTTTTCCTCTGTGTCACGCCACTGCTAGGTTTTCTGTCTCTTGACTCTTCAAGCCTACTTTGACCTTTATCTGCTTATCCCGGTTGTTCCTTTGACTTGTGTCCTGTATCTGTATGTGTGTCCATTTCCTTTCTGTCTGTGCTTCATTCTCATCTCTGTAGTAAGTTAGTTCTGTGCAGTGTCTTCGTTTCTGTGCTTCATCCCCGTTTTCTGTCAGAGCTAGTCAGTCTTAAGGTTCCAGTGTGGGGCCACCCTTATCGGGGCAATTACACTGCTTGTAGGCAGGGCCCCTTCCTTCTCCCTGTTTACCCTAGGGCCAGTTACCCATCTATAGGTACTCCTTCTGCTGGGGTCACCTGGTCTGATCTAAAAGCCAGGCTGGTTGGTTGGTTAGCCCAGTGGGCCCATATTCCATAACACTAGGGTACTGAAGGAAGCAGCAGAGGTAATTGCTGAACCACTCGCCATAATCTCTGGAAATTCCTGGAGAACAAAAGAAGTCCCAGAAGATTGGAAAAGGAAAGAAGGTGGTTATAGGAAACTACAGGCCTGTGAGCCTGACTTCTATACCAGGAAAGATCTTTGAACAAATTATTAAACAGCATATATGCAAATACTTCAATGATAATGGAGTAATTAACCAGAGCCAGCATGGGGTTTGTAGCAAACAAGTCACGCCAAACTAAATCTAATTTTCTTTTATGACAGAACCACTGACTGGGTTGATCAGGAAAATATGGTAGATATAGTAGATCTTGATTTTAGTAAAGCATTTGACAAAGTATCTCATACTATACTTATTTTAAAAAATGACCAAATATGGAATTGACAAGGCAACTGTTAGGTGGATTCACAACTGGCTGGATGATCATACTCAAAGAGTGGTCATAAATGGCTGCACATCCAATTGGAAGTGGGGTACCAGAAGGCTCTGCCCTAGAACCAGCGTTGTTCAACATTTTTACAAATGATCTGGAGGAGGGAATTGATGGGAAATTAATCAAATTTGCCAACGACACAAAGCTAGGAGGGATAGCCGACACTACTAGTTTGAACAGTGGGCGGCGACTAACAGAGTGGTATTTAACAAGCAGAAATGCAAAGGCCTACCTCTGTGCAAGAAAAATGAAAAAAAAAAAAAACACATACAGAATGGGAGGAATTGGGCTAAGCAGCACATGGGAAAAAGACTTGGGTATACTAACAGATCATAGGCTGAACATGAGTCAACAATGTGATGCAGCAGCCAAAAAGGCAAACACTATTCTGGGATGTATTAAGAGAAGCATAGAGTCTAGATCACGTAAGGTATTTATCCCCCTCTACTCTTCCTTAGTCAGACCTCATCTGGAATACCGTGTCCAGTTCTGGGTACCCCACTTTAAAAAGGACAGACAAACTTCAGCAAATTCAGAGAATAGTTACCAAGATGGTGTGCGGTCTGCAAATCATGTCCTATGGAGGAAAGGTTAAAGGATCTGGGAATGTTTAGCTTGCAAAAAAGAAGGCTGAGAGGAGACTTAATAGCGGTTTACAAATATCTGAAGGGCTGTCACAGTGCAGAGGGATCAGCCCTATTCTCATTTGCACAAGGAAAGACTAGAAGTAATGGGATGAAACTGAAAGGGAGGGGACGCAAATTAAATATTAGAAAAAAACTTTCTGACAGTGAGGGTGATGATCAATGAGTGGAACAGGTTACCATGGGAGGTGGCGAGTTTTCCTTCAATGGAAGTGTATAAACAGAGGCTGGACAAACATCTGTCTGGAATGATTTAGTGAATCCTGCACTGATCAGGGGGTTAGACCAGATGATCCTGGAGGTCCCTTTTATAATTAGTGCAACACAGCCTATTCATTAAACATATTGGCAGGGATCCCAAGCAGCGGACTCTCACTGATCAACTGCTAATAATCTATACTGAGGATAAGACATCGATAGTTTAGGACCACAAAATCCCGTTAACTGGCACTTCATGCCACAGGTGAAAAAATGTTCAGGATCTATGGGCTGGTAGGGACATTTGAGCACAGAGAATAGTGAGGGCTGATCAAAGGCAGAAACTTTGCCACAGTACAAAAAAAATCAGCAGTCAAGAAGCCGATTCATCATGAAGACTGTATAAGCAATCGGAAACACTACAGTGAGATGGTACTGCGTAGAGACGGCTGATACTTGTGGAAGAAGCATACAGCAATTCACCAAGAATGGATACACTACAGGCACACATGTATCACAATATAGACACATATGTATCTACAGTGATGTCATTGAGGCCAATGTCTAAGTTTAAATGTCTTATGCCAGAATTAACTTTTAGGTGGCAGAAGTCTGATCAGTGGCAGTCTCACTGCTAAGACCACAACCATTCCCAAGAATGCAGGTCCCGTGTCCCCCTTTCCTCCCCTTATGGAAAGGAGGTGCTTGAATGGAGTCTACTCGTCTACTTCTACAACCAAAAACTAGTCAATGTATGAAGAAAGCATTAGAGTGAATGCACATGTGGCAGAATTAATGCACACATTTATGCGACTCTTACATTACAAAAATGTGTTTTTTCCGGGTGTCTTTCACTGCATCTTGGGTATCCTTTTCAGCAGGATTGCATTGGATTCCGTCATTTTAGCCAGATAGCATAATGTAGTCGACTTGTATGTTTGTCTCAGTTTCATTAAAGAAAAAATACTTCCGGCACGTCAGAGCGACAACTAAAAAGTTTTGATTAGTAGGGGTCCCAGTATTGAGACCCCCATTGATCCCTGTGATGAAGGGGCTACAGCACTCACCCAAGCGCTCTGACCCTTAAGATGTTTTTGCTGCCTATTAGCTTCTCTCGACAGCTGAATATGGACACATAGATGTCTATAAAAGTCAATGCATCAGTCTTCAGTTTCCGAAAGAAGCTGAAAAGCAACAAAAACAACCAAAGGGGCACAGAACTCAGTTGAACACTGCAGCCCCTTCACTTCAGCAATCAGTGGGGATTTCAGCACCAGGAACCCAACTGATCAAAACTTTTGTAGAAAAGATAACGCACCCCCCAAGAAAACCCTAACTAGATACGACTGATAACAGAGAATTACGGCTGGCAATAACAGATGCTTCTGACCTTAGAGAAAGTAGCCGTTATAGTTTTACAAGAAAGATCTTGTGTCACACTTGCAAAATAAGCTAATCTAATGACTGAACCACAAAATGTCCAGGACACACCATCCCTAACCGGCAAACATTGTGCAAGTGGTGGAAGAGCAATGTAACAACGCTGCTGTCACAGAGACCACAGAGGAGCTCTAGAATAATCTTTCAGATGAGATACCCATTAGGATAAGGCCTATTTTCTCGGGATGCGACAGCGCTACACATCCCATGTATGTGAAGCCCATGCTTTCCAATGGGTTATTTCACATGAGCGATGTTTTGTAGGCTGCTACATCGCGAAAATGTGAAATCACGGCATGCTCTATACAGCCGCGATTTGCGATATTTTATAGCTCATGTTTCCCTATGGACCCTTCCAGCGTAGGTATCTGTCGATGTGTAAGTTTCTATACTTGTATATATATATGTATGTCTCTCTCTCTTTTACCTTCATCTTTAGTCCACAGCAGCTCCATCTTTACTGGCTCCGATATGATAATCTTCCATGTGTAAGGGCAGACTGGCAATCTATAAAAAAAAAAGTGCAGACAATTTAAATCATTATGCGGTCAGGTAAAAAGCCTGTTTGTTCAAAGTTGAGGGAGCTTCAAGGAAATCTCCAGTATTTACCTTTCATGTCAACAGTCGTACATCATAGTTATTACACCTCACCTTGTGCACCCTTCATTTCAGTGACTGGCACAGCACATATTTTGACTAGTGGCCCATAATATATAACAAGCAGCTCTAAGAAGTGAGCTAGTCTGGGTATTGGATTCAATATGTCACTTCCTGAACATCTGGAGGAATAATTTAGATAAGTAGAGATCCTGAAAATTGCAAGGCCCTAAGACACAAAAAAATATTACTAAGCTGCAGAAGGATTCATTATAACATATGTAGGGGCCACTATGCAACTAGTTTTTACACATGGCAGAGTAAACACAGTTCTGAGCGTTTGGGTTGCACAAAGCTCTGTGTAATACAAAATAGCCAACACAGCGTATATCGGTTGGCTTTTCACGCCCCAGGCGATATACGCTGCCCCTCTGATGCATTGGTTAGGCGCCCTTACGTCGGCGGCGGCAGCTGCATTGACCCCTGTGGGAGCCAATGACAGCTGCAGGAGAAGGAGGGTAGGAGGGAGTTTAGCAGGGTGACTACTAAACTCCGCCCTCCTCTTCTCCACCCCTTGCAATGGGAGGGGGAGGGCGTGGGAGGAGCTAAGCCAGTGACAGCTGTGGCAGAGGATGGGTTGTCGGCACCAGGTTGCGTTCAATGGGGCTGCCGGCAGCAGCCGCGGCCAAACTCAAAGCAATGCTGCACGGACCTGCATTCACGCGTGTTTGTGCACGTACCTGGGTGCGCAGTTTTGTGCGCACACGCTCATATGAATGCACCCTCACACTACAAAAAGACAAGCCCTCAGACATTACGTCGATGGATAAATAAAAGTTATGATTTTTGAAAGTGGGAGGAAAAACAAAAAAGGAGAGAAGGGCAGTCCTTAAGGGGTTAAATGG
Source organism: Eleutherodactylus coqui (assembly GCF_035609145.1). NCBI lineage: Eukaryota > Metazoa > Chordata > Amphibia > Anura > Eleutherodactylidae > Eleutherodactylus > Eleutherodactylus coqui. The sequence continues at coordinate 18,709,453 of NC_089839.1, read as the reverse complement.
TCACATAACATCTATATATATAAAATTGAATGTATGCGTGTCTGTGTGTATGTCTGTGTGTCTGTCTGTCTGTTTGTCCATTATGCGCTACTACACCATTCATCCGATCGCCATGAAACGTTGGGAAGTTGTTGAGTACACTCCTGGGAAGATTACTGGCATAGTAAAACTATCCTACGATAAATGGCGTGTGTGAGCATCGTCGACAGTTACGCCCCCCACGTAGATCGTTCGATTTCCATCACTGCCACTAATTCTCTCACTTCGCGATGTCATAGAAACATGAAATTTGGCACGGGTATTGATTATGTCATAAATAGGAAAAGCTAATGGGTCCCAACTCCATTATTCAATTGTAAGCGCCAAAGAATTAGCGTCCAAATTTTACGTACGGAATCTAATTTTCTCGCTTCCCAATGTCATAGAAACTTGAAATTTGGCACGAGCATTGATTATGTCATAAATAGGAAAAGCTAATGGGTCCCAACTCGATTATTCAATTGTAAGCGCCAAAGAATTAGCGTCCAAATTTTACGTACGGAATGTAATTTTCTCGCTTCCCAATGTCATAGAAACGTGAAATTTGGCACGAGCATTGATTATGTCATAAATAGGAAAAGTTAATGGGTCCCAACTCCATTATTCAATTCTAAGCGCAAAAGAATTAGCGTCCAAATTTTACGTACGGAATCTAATTCTCTCACTTCCTGATATATATAAATGTATGTCTGTCTGTCTGTCTGTCCTTTATGCATTACTACACCATTCATCCGATCGTCATGAGACTTTGGGAAGTTGTTGAGTACACTCCTGGGAAGGTTACTGGCATAGTACATCTATCCTACGATAGGTGCCGCGCGTACGAGCGTCGTCGACAGTTATGCCCCCCAGACAAAGATTGTTTGATTTCCATCTCAAGCACGAAAGCAAAAGGCATTACGAGCAACAGGATGCGTGTTCAACTACAAGATGATGCATCCGCCGAACGTTTCACAAGACAATTGCTGGATATTGAGAATGCTGAGGTAAAATGAAAGCTGTGCTGTGATTGGTTGCCATTTCTTATACTACTGAGGTTGCATGAAAGCTGTGCTGCGATTCGTTGTTATATATTATACCACTGAGGTAACATGAAAGCTGCGCTGTGATTGGTTGCTATATATAATACCGCAGAGGTAACATGAAAGCTGCGCTATGATTGGTTGCTATTTTTTATATTGCTGAGGCAGAATAAAAGTTGCGCTGTGATTGGTTGTTATTTCTCTTACTGCTGAGGTAACATGAAAGCTGCGCTGTGATTGGTTGTTATATTTTATACTGCTAAGGTAACATGAAAGCTGCGCTGTGATTGGTTGTTATATATTATACCACTGAGGTAACATGAAAGCTGCGCTGTGAGTGGTTGTTATCTATATATATAAAAACGAATGAATGTATGTCTGTCTGTCTTCGCAGCAACGCGCAACGGGTCAGCTAGTACTTAATAAAAATCAACAGTAAAGGGGAATATAAAAAGGATTGTACTATATCTTAGCAGAGAAAAATGCTTCTTCCTCCACTCACGCTCCTTTAGGCCTTAGTCAGACGGGCGTTTTTCGCACGATTTGCGCATCGCATGTCGGACGCGCATGCGCAAATCGCGTGACCGGGGGCGAAAAATCGCGGGAAAAATCTGCACCTAGCCGCGTTAATCGTCGCAGCAAAACACCCGTCTGACCGGAGAAAAATCGCCGTGCGCATCAAAATGCGCATGAAACTTCGACTGGCCGGCGAAAAAAATGATTTTGGTGCGCACATAAAACGCCGAACGCAGATAGGCGCGATCTGCGAATCGTCGTGCCCTATAATTTATCGCATATCTGCATAAAAAGCGGACGAAAAATCGCGCGAAAAAACGCCCGTCTGACTAAGGCCTAACTGCTCTCTCTCTTCCCTCCTTAATGAAACAATCTGAAAAAATGCTAAAATCCGTCTTGGTAGGTAAAACAGACTATTAGTTCACTGACAGATCAGATTATATGCTACCCATAGAACTCTATTGAAAGAAGAGGAGTAGAAGGGAGGAGGAGACGAGTGAAAGACACACAAAAAATGGCTGCAGTAGCTAATAGTGACCATTTTACTTTCTCAAAGCTACTGGATTCACATCTTAGTACTTTTCTATAATGTCCTCCTTCCAACCTCTGGTCTGCTGTATGAGGGCTTAAACAGACAGGCGCATGTGCCAATACGCTCGCTGCTATATACGCTCGCTCGGGACGTATTAGTGCATGAACCAGTGTTTTTTGACGTGCCTGTTATTACTTCTTCTGTACTGCGGATGGTTCGCACGGCTCGCTGTCGGACATGTTCAGTACAGATTTTTTTTTTTTTTTTTTTAAACCTGGTTTTCCTGGATCATCACTGGGAATCCGCGAACTTTCCGCAATATCAATTGGGTAAAGTGCCGTGGGTCAGACGGCTTCCATAGATTTCAAAAGAAGCAATCCGCTTGTTATCCGCCCAAAACTACAGCATGCTGCAAATTTTTCCTCCATGAGCGGAAAATCGCTATTGATTTCCACTCGCGTGCTGGGAAAAGCGCTTTGGTAGTTATTTGTTACGGAATCCGGAGGCAGATTCCGCAATGCAAATTTGGTCATGTGCAGCCAGTCATAGAGGGGTATTCTGAAGAGCGCATTTTTTCAAGTTTTCAGTCAGGTGTGACTGCTGGGACCCCAGTAATCCTGAGAACAGGGGACCCGTGTTTTCCCTATTATTCAGTGCAGGGTTGCTTTTCCCTACCGCTGTAACTTCGCTGTGAACAGACCGCTGGCCATAGCAATTGGGCTGACAGAGACAATCAAATACAAAACGCTCAGTTATTTCTGTTAGCCCCTTTAAAACAAATGGAGTCGAAGCTGCGGACGGGCGTATGCGGCCAGCGGTTCATTCAATGCAGAGAATGATGCTATAGCAACGGGGAGAAGCATCTCTGCATTGAGAAATAGGGAGGACCGCCACCAATCTATCAGTTTCCACTCATCCAGCAGATGGTTGAAAATTTATGAAAAAAACTTTTACTCTCCAGAATACCCTTTAACTTGTAGCAAACATTGCAACATCTGAACCTTTCTCTAGTCTCTATCATTCAGCTTATCCACCAAGGGCCCTGTGGCTTGTCACAGCAGGCCCCCCACTCTGCTGGACTTGAATGTGTAAGGCTGGATTCACATAGGCGATTTTCATGCTCCAGTTCCGTCCGAAAGCGATATAAACGGAATTTGCACATAAAAACCTATTTATTTTAATCTGTATTTTCACATACAATTTTTCTGTCAGGCCACTGGACCAAGATAGAAAAATCACAGCATGTCCTATTTCTAAGTGATTCAACGATAAGAAACGACTATTATTTTCAACGGGCTCTTCAAAAAAAAAATTGCACTTGCATGCTATGCATTTGAGTGCGCTTTTTATAATTTAAAGACTATTAGAAGTACTTGGGATTTTTTCACGTGCATCAAAATCACAAGTATATAGATGTGATGAGTTTTTAAGAAACAGTGCATCGCGCTCACTTCCAAAAATCACAAATTTAAAAGTCATTTAGTGGTTTGAGTTTTTCAGACCAACATCGCAGTCGCCCGTGTGAATCCAGTCGGAGCCTCTCGCTAGGCCTCAGGGCAGCCAGTCTCTCGCTCTCCACTGGTCATTCACTTTAACCCTGGGCTGCCACTTGCACTGCTCACACTAACTCAGCAATGGCTCCCAACTTTGGCAGCCTCTCTCACTACTCACCAGCTTCTTTCCCCCTTGAGTCTATCGGTATTAGTGTATCTTGACGCCACTGGAAGCTAGGGGTTTGACAGGAGGAACGCCCCTGGCACACCCCTAGATCCCAATTGGGTCAAGCATTGAAGGTCTTAGCAGCCTTCCTGTCCCCGGATTTTAGATTGCAGTGTCCCCGGTCCCCTGCAGCCTCCGTCCCCCTCCCTCTGCAGCGGTGTCCCAGCAGTTAGTTTGTGTACCCGCTCCCCTGCAGCCTTCCTGTCCCCCTCCCTCCATCACTCACTGTAATAGCAGCGCTGTGCTGCCGCTCGGTCGCTCCCTCGTTGTCCGCCGCCGCTGCTGGGTGCAGTGAGGCCCCCAGGGAAGGCTGTCTGCCGCCGATCCCTGATGGTCCTGCGTCGCACCCGAGTGCCGGGAGGCCGGCGGTGAAGCCGCTCTTCCTCTGCCGATGGCCAGTGCAGGGAGGCCGCCGGGGAATCTGTTCTTCCGCCCCAGCTGTCCACTGCAGGGAGGCTGCCGACAGAGAATAAGAAGATGGTGTGCCAAGGGGTAAGCCACTAGAGCACAGGTTACGCCTCTGTCACTTTGTAGTGAGTTGCAGGACCTGAGAGGGGGTGTGGCCGGCCTTTCAAAAACCCTCTATCTTGTCACCACCCAATGTTCCGGTGGAGTCAAGATACACTATTACCGAGTCTATCTACTTATGCAGCACCACTTGCCATCACAGTACCACAAATGTGAAACAACACGGCCCACAAATGAAACTTAACATGTGGTACACACACCATTTAATAAACAGGACAAGTCCTCATCTACAATCTTATAATCACTTTCTTAGCAAGGCCGTTTGCTCTGCAAGCGTCCAACGCGGCTTATAATAGCATATTCCAGTGACTCACAGCTAATAAAAGCTCTATTATATACAGAAAGAGGAGAGGACGCTACTGCAGGCAGTAACAGGCCATATAACGACTGCACGTTCCGCTCGTCGCTCAGACACATACAGATCAGGTGACCTGAGGAAATTGCTTTATGTATGTACCTAATGATAACTTTCAGAAATAGCTCGCTGTGTACACAAATGTTTTCCTTTGTAAATGAATTACGCCGAGCGCGATAACGCACAGTCACTCGCAGTAACCCCTCAGTGCTTTCTCCACTGTATGTCCAGGATTTATTCAGAACACAAGTGACAAAGCCAGAACGAAGTGAGAAATAAAAATAAAAAAAATCTCATGCCGAAAATCAAGAAGAACGGGTTTTGCAGTTATGGGTCGACAAAGTGAAGATACAATTGCAAAGTGTTAAGTTGTGCTGCTGGGACCTGTTGTTCTATGAGGTACCAGGAGCACAAATTCTCAACTGTACGATAATTGAGCTGGCTGGGTGTGGAGTTTCTCCAGCCAACCAATCCCCTCTGGTTTGCTGCACGTATATACCAGCCCCTCTGGTTAGAGAACACTGGTCATTTTACTCATTCTGTCTCAGTCCCACTTAGAGATGGGTGTAATGCATGTTAGTCTGAAGTGTTTCTCACACCTTTCCTGAGAATGGACTGGACACCTGTATTCCCTGCCTGCATCTTATGCAGACCACCTCTCCCCTTCCCTTTCACAGGTGCGGCCCCCAGACATCTGATGTCTTGTGTGTTGTTAGGCGGGTGATGCCGGACACGGTTCCCTTTACGCTAATTCGGTGTCTGCCTCTTTCCCCTCAGTGTGAGGACATTTGACTAGCTATTGTTTACTAGCTGAATGCATGAGAGTTCTGAGTGAGGTTCCTGTTCTGTGTATTGGTGTGAAAACTGTGTCCTGTGTTTTAAGCATCTGTCCAGGTACCTAATCAGGGATAGCCAGGTTCTAGATGAAGACCGTGGGGCCGTCCTTATTAGGGCGTCTACCCTGCTTTTAAGCAGGCGTTCTCCATTTTTCCTGGTTAGTTAGGGACAGGTTTCTCCTATCTTTACCTGGAATGGTGTAAACTGTCCTTGCAATTACTGTGTGTTTGCAGGTTTGTTAGGACGACTTGAGTCATGAGTCATGGTGCACCCAGTAGAAGTAACACAAAAGGTGCAAGTACAGTTCCAAAACACGCTGGTCATTTCATGCACATTTGTATCTATGTGGAAGACAACATGCTGCATTGCGTCTAGGCAGCCTTACATATTCCATGCATGGGGCACTGCCCACTCTTCTGCAGCCCCATGTTTGTGTTGTACCACTATATGCGGATGGCCGTGACTCAGTATACTAACTGCAGAAGGCTGAATACAAAAATCATAGAGGGGTACAAACATTAACCTTACTATTAGAAGCTTAAAACTCTTCAATATATGGTAATATTCCTGTAAAAGTTTCATCATTACTACAACAGTGGGATGAAAGGTGCCGCCATTGTGGTACAGTATGTCGCATCAATGACATGGGATGGGATGGGAAAATCAGCCCAAGAAAGTAAAAAAAAGGGGCCAAGTGTTCCTAGCATGGCTGGTAAGGATAGGGGAGTTTGCAGACATAACATTTAGGGAGAAAATGGTGATGGCCAATGGTCAGGAATTCACAGCAGGATACAGCTGATACTATTGTTTCAGCTGTATCCTGCTCCCTGAAGACAGGTGGGGTATGAAGAACACAGCAGTCTAGCATCCCCTGTTCGGAGCGCTCAGCTGTATAACAGCCGGGCGCTCTGAGCAGAGACCACTTGTTTGCAGAGGACAAGTGGCCCCACTTGTCTTCTGCATCCCCTGCTTGGAGCGCTCGGCTGTATAACAGCCGGGTACTCAGTGCAGAGAACAGCTGGATGCAGAAGACAAGCGGCCCCGCTTGTCTTCTGCATCCCCCGCTCGGAGCGCAAGGTGATCGCTCAACGTTTGAGTGATCACCTTGTGCTGTAAAAGCGCACAACGATTATCGCTCAAAAGATTTTTTGAGCGATAATCCTCGTGTCTAAACCAGGCTTAACTTGTGTTTTAATTAGGTTAACCTCTACACATTTTGAGCTGAACAGTCCAATGTGTGGTCCTATCAGTAATTGACAGTTATCTGAGAAAGACTGTGGATACAGAAATGGCTGTCAATCACTTATAGGACCGCCCACTGGACCACCAAGCTCAGTTTAAATTATTTAAATACATGATTTAGGGCCGGCTGCACACGACCAAATCAGATTCAGCATGCAGGAGCCCGCAGCGGAATTTGACCCTGTGCCCAGCCGGCATCTGCGCGTTCTAGTCTTTTCTTATTTTCTGCACTGCGGATGGTCTGCAACGCGAGCTGTCGGACGCGCGCAGTACAAGTTTTGTTTTTTTTAATACCTGCTCTTTCCACGCCGTCCCTAGGCGATGACGCGGGTACTTGCGACCATTCCGCAATGCCAGGTCGTATGGCTTCTATTGACTTCAATGGAAGCTGTCCATGCGGAATCCACTTAAAAATAGAACATGCTGCAATTTTTCCTTCACGAGCAGAAAATGACAATTGATTTACACACTCATGTACAGGAAATAGCATTTGTGATAAGTCGAAATGTTGCTGTGCTGTCTGTTTGTGTCATGGAGGAATAAAGTGCATCCTTGGATGTTTTTTGCACCATCTGTGCTGCCTATACTTCATCATTGCTTGTGACGATATTCTGATCTCACGAATGGGCAACTATCACGTCAATGTCACAAGTAACAAAGAAAAGTCTAGCACCTGCAGTGCAAGTGACATACAAGACAAATGTGCTAAGAATTAAATAAGACGTGTAAGCTGATTTCAAATATCACTTTTCACTACACGCTTTTATACTTTCCGATCTTCTGTTGGCATTGTCACATGAGTCGCATTTCAGAGGAAATTGCACTATACTGTTCTCAATTATAAGACTAGGATAAAGCAGCGGAAGTTTCGTCTTGTTTATCTTCGCCTTCTCTTTCACAATTATCATCACGCAAACTTACAAGACTTCAGACTTTCTAATTCCTAACTGTAAGTTAAAATTTTCCAAGTAATAAGGGACCCGCCAGGTCATCAAGTCCCGGGGCATGTAGCTTAAAGTTGGCCATAGAAAAGAGGAATTCCAATGGATTCGTCGCCCGAGATTCAGTCCTGTTCCTTTTCCAAGCCAATTACAAATAAAAGTCAACCAACAAATACAACACTCATTTCTAAATCAACTGAGACCAGTAGGAATTGTATTTTTTACATTTTCTTATTAACATAAACATACATTTACAACCTCATTTCCAAAAAGGTTGTGATGCTGTGAAAAATGTTAATAAATGTAAAGAAAAAAAGTAATGCAAAGATTTGGTAATCTCATATAAACCATATTTTATCCACAAAAGAACATAGAACACATACCAGAAAGTGAAAGGGAGAAATGTTTCCATTACATGTAAAAAAGATTAACTTCTTTACAAATTGCTGAGAGCAATACATCTCAAAAAAGTTGAGGCAAAAGTAACAGAAGGCTGGAAAAGTAAGTGGTACAAATAAAAAAACAGCTTAGGGGGTCATTTTTCTGCTAAGTCATTTGAAGGTGTATAAAGAGAGCGCGAGAGAGAGACTAAAAAAAAAAAAAAACGCTCGGCACCCGGCGTCCCACATACAAAGTTGCTTGAGTCTCCCATTGTAGAATTTTACGAAAAGCTCAACTCGAATAACACGGACCCGAGCATTTGGGCGCTCGCTCATCTTTAGGATTTACACATTAAAGTCTGTGGGATTGCTTAAAAATATAGCAAATTCACAGTTGCATACATATTCGTTCCATTTTTTACAAAATGTTGCCAGGAGACAATAGGAAAAAAATGACATTAATTAGGCCTTCTTGTTGTTTGCGGTTTTATTTTGCATGCGTGAAAAAATGCAGTGAATACAAATGCAATAGGGTAACAAAAAGTGTGCCCAGTTATAAAAAACGCATGCAACATGCAGTGAAGATGATGCAATTTTCGGCTGAGTTCACACAGGGCGGATTTGCCGCGGAAATTCCGGGATTATCCAGCCATGTGGTCAAGATTTGTGAAAAATCTCGTCCACACAGGGCGGCGAATCCGTCGCGACAAAACCAGCAGGTGCCAGCGCTGCGGCACGGATTCCCCGGGCGTAGCATGCCAATTTTTTGTTTTCCCGTTGCAGCCGCGCTCTCCTATATGGAAGCGCCGGCCGCAGCTGAAAAGCATGCAGCCAAGCAAAACCCGCGGCTAAGTGCCGCGGGTTTTGAAGCAGCGCTTTCCCGGTGGAAATCTCACGGTTTTTCACTGCGGCCAAACCGCGAAATTTCTGCCCTGTGGTAACCCAGCCTTAAAAGACCGAAACTGCATACATCTATGTGAGGTCCATTTACACTGGACCAGTGTTGGGCAAACACTCGTTCCTGTGTCTCTGCGCTCCCATGCTCCTGCGGCCAGCAGGGGGGACGGACAGTGCAGGAGATCTCTCTCTTCTCGCTCCCCCGCCCATCTCCATTGAGATACACAGATTCCGTTCGCTATCGAACGGCGGCTGTTTAAATTTAACGATAAGCGATGAAGCATGGGAGCGCAGAGACACAGGGACGAGTGTCGGGCATCGTTTGCCCGACACTTGTCCAGTGTAAATGGGCCTTAAGGATGCGTTCACACATAGCAAATCAGCTACATTTGAATTCTCCCTTAGGCCGCCTGCAGACGGCCGGTTCGCATCAGGCTGCGAGAATTCTCGCAGCGGGACCCGACCCGAGCGTCTGCAGAGAGCAGCGTGGCACTCCCCTCCTTCCACGGCTCCGGCTGTTTGATGTGCCGGGCAGCCGGCGCATGCGCAGACTGGAGCCGGCGGCGGGGGAGTGTAGTGTAGTTTCTGTGCGGGGCTCGCAGAGCCCCGCACAGAAATAGTTCATGTCGCGGTTTGTTTGCCGCGCGAGATTTGACAGACACCCTGACCGCGGAGATTAGCGGCAATTCGCAGCATGGAAAGCGTGCATCGCGTTCCCCACAACCGGATTATCACTGCGGGGAATGCAATTCAAAAACGCCCGTGGACAGGCATCCTAAAGTCTCATGTCCATGGATGGGTCGGATACCGCATGCGGGAGCCCGCAGCCTAATCCGACCCTGCCCGCGGCCCCCGTGCCAACCTGTCCGGGTCTTCACTGCGGATCTGTGCGGAAGCGCTGGCTAGCGTGCCTTCACACATGAGTGTTTTTTTTAAAAAATCTTCTGCTTTCCTGCGGAATTTGCAGACCGGCCGCGGATCAGACGGATTCTATTGACTTCAATGGAAGCCGTCCATGCGGGAGCTGCAGAAAAAAATGCATGCTGTGATTTTTTTCCCCCGCAAACTAAATCCGCAATGTCTCCCTGTGGGCAGCTTGAATTGCGGATCGTCTGCAAATCAAATTTGCCCGTGGACATTGGACCTTAGGGGTTTATTAACAGAGGACCAATCTGCTTTTAAAGTCCACAGCTTTTGTTGTAGAATTTTTAGGTATTTTCTGCACAGATAATCTGCTCTCCAAATCTTCAACTACTGCGGCGGATCGGCTTAGGAATTTGGCTTCTCTATTGAAGTCCATGGAAGAAATCCACAAGTGCCAACTCGCTGCTAAGCCATCTTGCTCCATAGAATGCGGGTGCGTCTGTAGCTCAGATAAGCACACCACTTATCGGAGCTGTTAACCCTTTAAATACCCAACCAATGTTCGGTGGTTGCCGTGTGGTTGTCATGGCAGCCAAGGCCTTGAAAGGTTGCCTATCAAGCTATGACAGCGGTATGGCTGGTTAGATTGCGGTATATTGTAACTCTATAGAATTATATCCTACTGCAGTAGCGATCCAAGCATCACAAATTCAGATCCCCTGGGGGGACTAAAAACTAAAGTAAAAATTAAGTTTAAAAAAGAAGTTTTACTAATTATTTTTAAAAAAGGTAAAAAAAATAAAAGAATAAATACATTTTTGCCATATTTATAGTAAAAGCATTATTTACCCCACACGGTGAACGCTGTCAGAGATTAAAAAAAATAAACAACGCCGGAATGCCGCTTTTTGAGTCATCCCGTCTCCAAGAAAAAAAAAATGTAATAAAAAGCGATCAAAAAGTCGTATGCACGCCAGAATGGTACCAACGGAAACCGCAGGACGTCCCGCAAAAAATGAGCCCTCGCTCAGCTATGTCAGCGGAAAAATAAAAAAAAGTTATAAAAAAATATATATATATTTGAAAAAAAAAAATACAAGTTTGTTATCGTAGTAATCGTACCGACCCGCAGAATAACGTTACCGGGTCATTTATGTAGCAGCTTGTGCGCCGTAGAAACAAGACGCACCGAAAAATGGACGGATTTGGGGTTTTTCCATTTCACTTCATTAAAAAAAAATAAAATTATTTTTTCAGTCTATAATACAGAGAAATGGATAAATAAAAGGTGCGACTTTTTAAAAGGGGGGGGGGGACGGAAATGGTGGGAAATAGGGCCGCAGAAATACCTACGTAAATACGGTCTTCTGAACGAGCCCTAAAACTGTATCACAAGCGGCTCCAAGAGGGGCAGATTTGGGGTGAAATCAAAGCACATTTCACTGAACCGAACTGGAGACATCTGTGGCCGATCGGCACACAAACCTGTGGGCTGCAGATGAACATATGGCCACTCAGAGGCAGCTAAATGTGTGATGAGTCTGAGGGCGTACTCACCTCCCTGAGGAGCAACAGCCCCCTCAGCAACGGGAACCATATTGTCACCACACAGGAGTGACAGCCACGTTCTCCCCACAGCATGAGGGAGAGCAGCAGCGACAAGGAGACGACACTATCGTCCGAGCACCGACTGCAGTACCGACCGCCACATCCCCTCAGAACGGCTGACCGATATCAAGCGCCAGAGCGCGGGTCACGTGATCCTTCCCGCTTTTTTCCGCAACATCCAATTGTAAAACAGCGCCTTAGCGGGGGCGGGGCCTGGCCGCAGATGAGCTGCGCTGCTATTGGTCAGTTGTTTGCCCGCCAATTTTACCTCAGCTCAGCTGCCTGCGCCGAGGGGGCGGCCATTTTATGAAGCGCATCAGCCTTGTATCTGCGGAGGGCGGGAACCCTGCGGTTATATCTGCGCCTCACAGCCGTGACAGGTAGGGCTGAAATGTCCCTCATGAAGGGGAAACTCTCCTAAATGGTCCCATGAATCTCCCTGAGCCGTTCTGCCCTCTGGTCCTGCAGGCACTATGGAGGTCCATGGAAATGTTGCTCCACTTTCAGGTTCTGCAGCATTCTCTGCGGTGGTCAGTCTGGTCAGCCGTGACCGTGGTGAGTCGGTTCTGTAGGTTTACATTGGGCATTTTTTGCACAATATGTCGCCGCAGCATCTTATGACGGGTGTCCGCGGCCCTGTCAGGACGTTGGTAACTGGAGGAATGAGCATTTAGGACGCCTCCTACCGCGCTATAAGTCATGGTGGCCGGCAGGCGGTATCTTTTATGCTCCCTCATTTCAGCGGTATCCTTGCCTAAAACTTGCGCTCCTCGAATATCCGATTTTTTTTCTTTTGCTCGCCCTTACATGGGCTTGTAAAGGAGAGCGTGTGACAAGGAGTCAGGTTGCTGCGAAGGGCACAGGCTTCCAAGTGCACCGCAGGGTGTGCTTTTCCACAGGCGGGCACCGCAGGGCGTGCTTTCCACAGGCAGGCACCGGAGGGCGCACTCTTCACAGACGGGCACCACAAAGTGCTCTTTACAGGCAGGCACAGGTCGTGGACCTCACAGTTGGGCCCCACATTGCGTGAACCTTACAGTTGGGCCCCTCAGGGCGTGGACTTCACAGTTGGGCCCCTCAGGGCGTGGACTTCACAGTTGGGCCCCTCAGGGCGTGGACTTCACAGTTGGGCCCCTCAGGGCGTGGACTTCACAGTTGGGCCCCTCAGGGCGTGGACTTCACAGTTGGGCCCCTCAGGGCGTGGACTTCACAGTTGGGCCCCACAGGGCGTGGACTTCACAGTTGGGCCCCACAGGGCGTGGACTTCACAGTTGGGCCCCACAGGGCGTGGACTTCACAGTTGGGCCCCACAGGGCGTGGACTTCACAGTTGGGCCCCACAGGGCGTGGACTTCACAGTTGGGCCCCACAGGGCGTGGACTTCACAGTTGGGCCCCACAGGGCGTGGACTTCACAGTTGGGCCCCACAGGGCGTGGACTTCACAGTTGGGCCCCACAGGGCGTGGACTTCACAGTTGGGCCCCACAGGGCGTGGACTTCACAGTTGGGCCCCACAGGGCGTGGACTTCACAGTTGGGCCCCACAGGGCGTGGACTTCACAGTTGGGCCCCACAGGGCGTGGACTTCACAGTTGGGCCCCTCAGGGCGTGGGAGAGTACAAACAGTCCCTCACCGGGGTCCCTGTTCCCTCCCATAACTTAGATTGCAGTGCTGTGGGGAGTTGTCAGCTTCCATTTAATGCTGGAGTATTATGATTACTGACACATTGTGACAAACCCTCTGCTGTGTGTCAGGATGGGTTTGGATGTAAGCAACTATTTCAGTTTACTGACAGCAAGCTGAGATTTGGATGGCGTTCAGGTATTCCTGCGGCAGCTAAAACTACTCAGCTGCTCAAATTCCCGCTACTTCAGCGGCGCCGTTCCTCCGTGCCCGGACCTTTTACTAATGGCGATTTAAAAACTACGTTTTGGAAGGACCTTTCACACTGGGCGCAATTGGCAGTGAAATGTGCCGTTGTGTGGAACTAAAAATGGCTTAATGCTGCCGGCAATGCCACATCAAATCCACTTGGAGACTGTACATTTCCACAACCTTAAAGGGGTTGTCCCGCGGCAGCAAGTGGGTCTATACACTTCTGTATGGCCATATTAATGCACTTTGTAATGTACATCGTGCATTAATTATGAGCCATACAGAAGTTATTCACTTACCTGCTCCGTTGCTGGCATCCCCGTCGCCATGGTGCCGTCTAATTCTGATGTCTTCTGGCGTTTTTAGACGCGCTTGCGCAGTCCGTGCTTCTGGCTGGTGAATGGGGCCGCTCGTGCCGAAGTGCTGGTCACCGCGTCGTCATCGTAGCTCCGCCCCGTCACTTGTGCCGATTCCAGCCAATCAGGAGGCTGGAATCGGCAATGGAACGCACAGAGCCCATGGTGCACCATGGGAGAAGACCCGCAGTGCACTATGGGAGAAAACCGCAGTGCATCCCTGGGAAAGGACCGGCGGCCATCTTGGGGAGAAGATTTTTATAACTCCATATTTTGTCGGATCAGTGAGTAGCAAGCGGTTTAAAAACCGCTTTAAATTGCTATTTTATGCCAGGGGGGTGACAGGGGGAATGGGGTAAGGTAAAATTTTGAGGTTTGCCGCGAGACAACCCCTTTAACCCCTTAGTGACGGAGCTTTTTTGCTTTTTTCCATTTTTGTTTTTTCCTACTCCCTTTTAAAAAATCGTAGCTCCTTTATTTATCCATCGACGTAGCTGTATGTGGGCTTGTTTTTTGCGGCCCGAGTGCGGCTATTGCCCGCGGGTGTCAGCTGTAATAAACAGCTGACGCCCGCGCTGTATGGAGGGAGATAGCGCCGCTACCTCCCTCCATACACGTCCTGCGACAGCAGGACGTAGTTTTACTATAGCCCCGTCACTAAGGAGTTAAATTCTTCTGTATGTTGCAGAAAAATGTCATTCTGTGCCACTTTCACACTGCTGAGAAAATTGTGTGTAGAGATGAGCGCGCACAAAAATGCTCGGGTCCATGTTATTCGAGTCGAGCTTTTCGTAAAATTCGAGAGCTCTACTCAAGTAACGAACCCTATTGACTACAATGGGAGACTTGAGCATTTTTGTATGTAGGTCGCCGGGTGCCGAGCTTTTTTTTTTTTCATATTTGTGCACAGTGAGGCACACGAATATGAACCCCATTTTTTTGAATGGGGTCATATAGATAACCGACTTTTTCTTCTTTTTTTCCCCACATCACAGTGTGGTAAAATGATCTCAGCATGTCCTATGTTTAGGCATCCCCTCGGAACGCCTTGCCATTGTTTTCAATGGGGCCAGCAAAAACATTGCACGACGTGAGGCGCACACAAGTGAGGTGCAAGTTTACCCCTTGTAAACAATACGAAGCACTTGCCAATTTTCCGGGGCAACTTACAGCCACCCCAAAGGTCTGCTCCTTCCCTGAGGCATTCCCGAGTGCGATATTAGGCTGGAGTTTCACGGCCTTTGTGAAAGGTCCCTGATTTTTCTAACCAATTACTGGCCCCAGTTGTATAGGCAGAGACCAGTGAGGGCTGTGATTGGTTGCCACAGTCACGTGTATACAGAACTTTACTGTTGCCGCTAAGTAAACAAACCTTGGTGCGGGGGATTGGATCGATGGAACCGGTGGGCAATGCTTCTCTTCTTGTTTTATGCTATTCGCTGCTTTTGCCATTTTTTTTACTCCCAGCATTCACGTTAAAATTGCAAATACCGACCAGAAAATGTCAAGTTTTTTTAATTGTTAATTTTGAATGTATGTCTCACGTAAAAATACTTTGCACAGAACTCAATCTTCTGATAGATTGCCTGTCAGATCTTGGCATAATGTATTGCCATGGCATTACATCATACTGCAGGAGCGATCAAAGCTTTGCAAGTTCTTGTAAAAAAAATAGTTTAAAAAAGTTTTATTATTTAGTAAAATCAAAGGCAATAAAAGTTAAAAAAAAAAAAAAACTTTTGCCACACTTATGATAAAATAATCTAAATAATAA
Organism: Eleutherodactylus coqui; assembly: GCF_035609145.1. NCBI lineage: Eukaryota > Metazoa > Chordata > Amphibia > Anura > Eleutherodactylidae > Eleutherodactylus > Eleutherodactylus coqui. The sequence continues at coordinate 18,693,969 of NC_089839.1, read as the reverse complement.
AACCCCAAAACATATTTGGTATAGCTGCATTTATAAAAGTCTAATCTATCAAAGTAACGCATTATTTATCCTGCATGGTGAACGATGTCAGAAAAGAAAATAACAGAATGGCATTTTTTTTCGCTTGCTGTGCAGAGACTAAAATCTGTGGCATATCTACAGTGGAAAATATCCACCTCATCTGGTCTTATCGAATATGGGGGAACTCCGGGGTTTCTTATTCTTGGACAACTCTTGAAGTCTATGTTGATAAATTCAGGATGGTGATATGAAGGAGCGCAGCACATGGCATGTCATATGCGGTTTGTTGATCTGATCCATAGGCACATCTGTATTCGTACTTGTTGATTGTGTTTATTGCTTTGCCTGGGTAATTTAGGGCTGAAGCTATTAGGTATACATCACTTACCCTACCTCATAAAACCTCCCAGAAACAAATAAACAGAATAAATGCTTGCAGTTTCGGGAGTTTATATGATTTAGGGCTCCTTCCCACGGACGGATTTCCACTGCGTAATACGCGGCGAAACTCCACCGCGTTGCCCGCAGCTGTTAGGTTCAATAGAACCTAATAGCTCAATGCTCACGGTGCGGAATTCCATCGCGGAATTCCGCACCGTTAAATCACCCGACCTCACCCGCGGCATGCTCCATTTGGGTGTACGCGCGGCCGGCTTCCATTGCGGTCAATAGAAACCATCCGTCACGCTATCTTCCGCTGTAGCACAGCGGAAGATAGCTTGAAACCGCTTCCCCGCCAGCCGCGTCATGTGACGCTGTGGGCGTGTCATATGACACAGCCGGCGCGTCGCACGCTCTATTGCACATGCGCACCGAAGCGCCATGCGGGACGGAGGACTCCGGATGTAAGTATTGGGGTCTCTGGGGGGGGGGGGGGCGCCGTGACAGGCTCCGGCGCGGAATTCCGCAGCGGAGCCCGTCATGGCAGTGGGAAGCCGGCCTTAGGACTGGAGAATAAGTAAGAATGCAAATAGTGTGTACAAATGTAACTAGATGCCATCAGAACAAGGAGCATCCATCATTCTGGAGCACCAACGTTTCTAATACAAAACAAATGGCAAGTTACACTACCCTCCATACCTGCCCCCCTACACAAGGATGTGTCCACATGTATAGTAAGTCACATGTACAATTGTCCGTTGTAAAGTGTTGAGGGTGAAGCCTTCATGAGGTCATCCTCCTTTGTGCTATGACAATGGGAATGGCAGTATATTATGAGATTGGTGATAATACAATAATATCAAAGCTATCTTGAAAGTAATTAAAAGTTCCTCCTTTGGAGCCAATTTAATAAATCTTTAATATCTGCGATTAGGAGCAATTATCTTATACACACCAATTAACTAGAACATTAAAAGGGCGATTCTGGTGAACGACTGCCTGTTTACATGCATGGTACGTTCTGTTTTCTGCATGCAGAAACGAGCTAGACGTTTAAGAATTCTCATTCGTTGTTCAGTTGGTGCATGTATTTACACAGAATGATATTCACATTCTCACTGGGTCGTGGGAATGCAAACTATTATCATTCCATGTAAAAGCATCTTTAGCTGAGGTTATACCATTTTTGCTTGCAGCTAGTACAGTTTAATTACCTTCTATATTTACCAAAATAAGCTACAGCCTATACGTATACAATCAGGAGGATGAGCTATGATCTCCTCCATTATACCTGCGTGACAGGAGCTGTGTAACCATTAGTAACTGTGACAGGAGTGCCTGTGTCTCCTTCCAGATGGTTTATGTGGTAGATCCATGCAACAGCATCACACAGACTAAGAAACTGACTAGAAAATGCATCCATAACACCAGGCTGATCTAAGATGGTCAGAACTGAGATCACATGACCGTCTGAGGAAAAAGAAGAGAAAAGTTTCAGATAAAAAGAAAGAAATAACTAAGGCAACACTAGATCACTTATATATACATGCCGGGAGGTAAAACAGCATAATGAATGAACTAATCAGCCTTCGGGATTAGTCACACGGGCGCATAGGCACGATGCGCCCGTGTGACTGAGTTCTTACTGCAGGAAGAAGACGGACGACTCCCCGCAGCGCTGAAGAAAGAACACATGACCGGCAATGAAGCCGGTCACATGTTCTTTCTTCCGGCGCTGCAGAGTTCCGTCCTGAAGTGCGTCCGTCTTCTACCTGCAGTAACAGGTGACTAAGCCCTAAAGGCGTAAACTGGCTTGGTCACTAAGGGGTTAACTACCAGCCATGTTAAAGGTTTTCTTTTTAATTTTTTTTTTCATTTATGCTTTTTTCATTTTTCTTCCCCAGTTGTAGGACTTTGTATTTCTCCTTTTAAATACCATTCTGTTAGTCGCTGCCCACAGTTCAAGCTTTTCTAGATCTTTTAAAATACTCTCTCTACCCTAGTGTTAGTCGGCAAATTTTATCAGTTTTGGACACCCCACTTTAAAAAAGACAGACAAACTGGAGCAAGTTCAGAGTCTTTCTTACAGTACTCATTAGAAAAACCAAACGGACCCGAGGATTTAAAAGGTTTAAACGCTTTAATAACCTCTTGGACTTCAGATAGAGATCGGTGCAGAAAGAGTGCTTAATTGGTCTATTGACAGACAAGGGAGATTAATGTAATGGAGAAAACATGACATTTCTGATGGTTGAAGATGATGCAAATTTGAGTCTTCTCTTACATTATAAAGAGAAGAATAATGTGATGTAAATGCTTTGGCAATTTTGGGGGGTGTGTGATCCTATGTCCAGTAGATTCTAAAAGATATCGAATCTTTTTCTTGGATTTAAGATTCTTAAGTTGTTTGGCCAGTAGTTCCCCAGTATGGTTGTTGTGAGCCTAAAATTTCACTCTTCGAAAAGAGATAACATGTTTAATGGCTAAATGACTGAAGTTTGGCACGTAATTTTAAATATTTTTTAAATTCTTTGAGCTAAAAGATTAATTTTATTTAGTGAGTTGATGGTGTTAATTCAAGAGGTTAGGAGAGTTGGCTCCTCTTCTCTCTTTTGACCCTAAAACGGCATTTTAAAGACAAGCCTCTCATATAGGCTTTGCGGGCATTCCATACTCAAAAGACGCTGGAAACTGATGGGGAGTTAATGGCAAAGAACATATCTAATTTGGTTTTCAGATTGGGTTCGTATTGTGGGTGTGAGAGTATATATTTATTAAATCTCCAGGGGAAGGAAAGCGAATAAGGTAGCCTTTCATGTAATGTCAAAGACACTGGAGCATGATTCGACCAGGTAATGGTTCCGATCTCGGTCCGTATGACCTCCCCTACTCCTCTGGCATCCAAGAAAAACAATTTTTGAATAAGAAGAATGAAGTAAAGATAAAGTATAGTCTCTCTCAGACAGCGCCAAACATCATATAATACTTTATAAATGCGGAACAATACGCGAGGATAATTAGATCTGAAATAAGAATCCAGAGAAGGTCCATGACTGAATTAAAATCACCCCCGATTATCAAGATGCCATTTCAAATATTAGCAGTTTCTTTGACATCGTGAAAAATTCTAGCTTGCTAATAATTTGGGAAATATCCTTTCACTAACATAAAATGGATATGATTAGAGATGGGCGAGTATACTCGCTAAAGGCAATTGCTCGAGCGAGCATTGCCCTTAGCGAGTACCTGCCCACTCGCGACGGAAGGTTCGGGTGCCAGCGGCGGGCAGGGAGCTGCGGGGAGGAACGGAGGGGAGATCTCTCTCTCCCTCTCTCCCCCCCCCCCCCCGCTCCCTCCTGCTGACTGCCGCTACTCACCGCTCCCCCGCGTCGGCATCCAAACCTTTCGTCTTGAGCGGGCAGGTACTCGCTAAGGGCAATGCTCGCTCGAGCAATTGCCTTTAGCGAGTATACTCACTCATCTCTAGATATGATTAATCTCATAAATCTCACATTTGTTTGGTGAACATAAACTGTACATTTCGCAAGATGATCAATGTTAGATTGTAGTTGATGGGAAATCTTTTGCATATCTCAAAAAATATCTTTCTGAAGAAATAAAAGCAGTTCTTTCAGTATATTGGTTTTTAAGGAGTTATCAGAACTTGGGTATGATCGTACATATTTAGGTCATCTGTAGTGACAGTATAAAATCCTCTTTTAGAACTAGGTCCCTTGGAATTTAGAGAGGCCTGTAAGGAGTCAGGGGTGTCTCTTTTAGTAACTTCTCTGGAGGAGAGATTGTGCGCAACTGTCTCCTATGAGGAAAAATCGGTAGAAGATTGACTCGAACCCGGGATCTCCTGCTCTCAGATCGGCGGCTCTCCCTGTTGAGTCATCCAGTCATTTAGACAAGTTCCCCTGCATACCTTAGCCTTGTTCTTAGGTCCTGCTACCCTGTCCCTGTACTAGCTCCTCCCTGTTCCTAATTAAGCCTCCTATATAAACCTGGCCCTGTTCCCTCCTTCTTGTATGATTATTGTGCTTCAGCCGCGATCAAGCTCCTCTGTTCCTCCTCCACAACAACTCTAGCTTTCCCCCCGACAATGATACCCGCCTCATCCATTGTACTGCGAACGAGAGATCACCTTATACCGACCCGTGGCTTCCCTCTGACTACCCTTGGACCTGCACAGTAACTGCACCGTGGCTCCATTCCTATCCACTGCCGGAAGACGTTACAAAATAATCACAGTGATCGCCTTGTGGAGGCAAGAGCTCCAAGAATTTTGTGCCTTCTATCAAGAGAAGTTTGCTGGATTACAGCCACTGTGGCTGGATCAGCAGAAGGAAATCATCAGCTTTCAGAGGCAACTTCTGCACTTAAATCAATCAGGCTCAGATGTCCACATGCCACTGCCAGCAAAGTTCAGCTGGGATGGCCATCAATATCAAAGGTTTCTAAACTAATGCCGCATCTGCTTCCACATGCAGCCCACCTTGTTAACCATTATGCCGTGAACTGCCCAAATAAGTGCCAGAGGTCAGTTGCCCTACCCAACGTCAAAGTTGTGACCAATCCGGCCGTTACGAGACAGCTGAATGCTGCCAAACAAGCATTCTCACTGATCATGCAAGACAGCGGGAAAACCTTTTCCCCATTCCACCATTTTGTTCTCACCTTACAGATCCCAATGGGAGATCGGAAGATACAGTGCTCAGCAATGTTAGATTCGGGAGCAGGAGGAAACTTCATGGACTTAAGATTACAAGTAGATCAAAGCCCATATTAAATAATATTATGATCAAGAATCGCTACCCCCTTCCCCTGATTCCAGAATTATTAGAGAGACTCCGCTCTGCCAAGATCTTCACTAAACTAGATCTAAGAGGGGCCTATAACTTAGTGTGGATTCACCCAGGGGATGAATGGAAGACTGCTTTTAAGACAAGGTATGCTCGAATACCTAGGATGCCATTTGGCCTTTGCAATGCTCCCGGCACCTTCCAACATGTTATCAACGTCATTTTCCGAGACCTGTTGGTCCCCGGAGGCACAAATCGCTATAGAGAAAATAAAGATTCTGTTTACTTCAGCACCAGTACTAATTTACCCAAGACCAAAATTGCCTTTTGTTGTTGAGGTGGACATCGCCGACTCCATAGTGGGAGCTATCATGCCAAAACGAGTCGGAGATAAGATTCAACTACATTCTTATGCATTTCTGTCCTACATCTTACCATCCGCTGAGAAAAACTATGACATCGGAAACAAGGAGCTTCTGGGCATCAAGGTTGCATTCACCGAATGGAGGCACTTCTTGGAAGGAATCCATCATCCAGTAATGGTTCTTACTGACCATAAGAACTTATGTTTTTCTCTAGGTTCAAGTTTATCGTGTCCTACTGCCCTGGTTCCAGAAATGACAAGGCAGATGCTTTGTCCAGGATATTTTTTAGCCTGAAGAGGAGTCAAACACCGACTATGCAATTCTTTCCCCAAATAACTTTTTGGGTATCCTGCACTCTGTAGACCTTCTAACAAAGTTTAAGGGAAGATAGGAAAAAGACCCTTTCCTGAGTTGTCCTACTGAGGATGTGAAGCTTTCTTTCAAAGATGGTGTCACAATCTCGTGCAGGACTGCAATTACCTGTTGTAGCCACTACATCGATTGACATGAGAGTTTTACCATTAAATCCTTTTATTTTCCCGTGCTGGAAAGACTCCTGTCTTGGGTATGATGAAGTTGCTGCCCCAGTATTGTGAACTTTTCACAATCCATATCGCCATTTCATTCAATTACATATTGCTAAATATAGCTAAACATCACAATAATTAATGATCAAACAAAGCAAGGTATTAATTATCACGCAAGACTGGACAAATCCCAAGAGCATAGTAAACAATGCACCTAAAAATTTGCTGCTGTTGCCTGAGGGTGCCCATACACATCAGATGCAAGTCCACCATCTCCAGATAAGTTAATACAGTTCATTATTTCTACAAGGTCACTTTCAGGCAAAGTTTTTAATTTGTATTTGCTCCGTTTTTCTGCAGACGCTAATGCAATTCAATATTTCTGATATAGGAGTATTTTTCAAGGCTGTGTTTTTAAAACGTTTGTCCATTTTTGTGAAAAAGTATGTCCATTATAATCTGGAAAGTGATTAAAATACGGTTGCATCAGTATTTCTGAACCAATCCACCGGGTTCAAAATTTGCTAAAAGATTAAAGAAGTTCTCTCAGAAGAAAAAAAAAATCAATACTTACCTATTCCTCCCCAGGCATTTTTTTTTACTGCAACGTGTGATTAGCCTACACCCTCTGAGTGGTTTCTAAGGGATGGCTGAGGAGCCATGGTGGTCACGGTGGTGATGAGTGTAGTGTGCACTAAATTATCTTGTGCACAAATGAAGGTAGACAACAGGCTAGGGACGACTAATGGAATTAGGTGAACGTGACGCCAGTGCCTCACTTAAAAGGTCTTGGTAGAGAAATAAGACTAACACATGTATTTGAGTGAACTGCAGGCACACTATTTACTGTTGAACGTGGCAGCCTGCAAGAATATAAACAGGAGAACTTGCATATACACAGTTTAAACCTTGATATACAGATAAACAAGCCCTGGCGAGGCAGCACCTGAGAGAAGGGAAAGCTATAGAGAGACTGACGAAACCCCTTTCAACCTGATTAACAGTAAATTGCCAGCCTGAAACACAAGCTAAAATTCTCCAGTACTCACTCAGTGGAACCGTCTGGAGGATCTCTGTCTCTGCAGCTTGCAATGCTGTGCCTGTGTTGGCTGTTTGGTGGAAGCAGGGATGGAAGGCACAGCTTGGAAGGACTTTAGGTATTAAATACAAGCACAGGCTTCTCCCAGCATAGTGGGTGATTGATCAGTTGCACACAAAGTCTCCTGAAGTTGTAAGTAACCTTATTCAGTTACAGAACAGGGGGGAAGCCAGTAAGAGGGCTGAAAACATCCTCCCCCTTCTTTTGCCTTTCTGTCTCGCTCTCTCTCCACTGTCCCCTTGTTCCTGCCTCAACACTTTTATAGTTACCTATTATGAAACATCTGGGGAGATGGAAAAACACCTTTTCTCCATTCAGGGAACATGTTTTAGCTCGGCTGCAGTTAGCTCCGCCCCTTGACAAATCAGGGAGCTTCTTCTGCTAGTTCGGGTGATGTGAAGGTCCTGTTGCTGCACACTAAATGTTTTCCACAGGTCCTAAAATGATTATTTACAGTGAAATGACTGTTGAATGAAAATTAAATTAACTATTTGATTCCCTATTCTGGCCCCATCTTTTGATTAAATTAATTCCAATTAATTCACTACCCTTTGCTAAATTGCTGTAGTTAGGACAGTTGCTCTTGACTTGCAGTTAAGTACTATTACTTTAGTGTCACACTTAAGGCCACTACATTACCGCAACTTCTCCCCGCCTATCTTCTCCTCGCTCCTCCACTCCTCCGGTTCACATCACCCCCAGCCGGCCAGATCCTCTTCTTCCTGTGACCTAATGTGTATTCACAGGCATTCTGCTTCCTGCAGGTCAGTGTATGTTGTGTCACTAGTGACATATCATTCACTGCCTAGCAGGGATTGCCAAATCCTAGGCTCGGCTATTGCCGAAACTGTGTATGCGTGCTGTGTCACAGTGATTGTTCGTATACTATCGCCACGAGACAGCATGCATGCGCAGTCCCAGCAATAGCCCAGCCTAGGATTCAGCATTCCGTGCTAGGCAGTGACCACTAACTACGTCACTAGTGACATAGCATACGCAGAGCTACAGGAAGGAGAAAGCTGTGAATGTACGTTTCATGGCAAGAAGAAGAGGATTTTGCCGACTGGAGGTAATTTGACCTTGAGCACTGGAGGAGGCAGGAAAAGATCGGGGAGGAGAAGATGCGGTAGGAAGACTTACTGTGGAGCAATAAGTAAGTATTGATTTTCTTTTTTCTAATGACAGAACTCCATTAATGTGCATTTTGGAGTATTACTTCATCTCTGATCCTGACATTATTCAGCTTAGGCTAAATGCACATCTGCACTTGGGATTCTATTTTCCTGCTGTGCTATGGGAGCAGAAAAATGGAATCCCCTGGATGAACAGTTCAGTCTCATAATGGAACCAAACTATGATGATCGGACCCCATTGACTGTAATGGGGTCCGTTCAGTTCCTGCATAGGTCCGGCATTTTTACTGGACAAAAAAAGTCCTACATGTCTGACTGTTTTGTCCTCATTCTATGCCAGACCTGCATCAGAGGCTCTGACACAGATATGGATATCTCCTCATTGTTCTGATAAGAACCCTTAGGGCTCATGTCCACGGGCAAAATATGATTTAGGATCCGCAGCGGATCTCCCGCGCGCGGATCCGCACCCCATAGGGATGCATTGACCACCCGCGGGTAGATAAATACCCGCGGATCATCAATAAAAGAGATTTAAAAAAAAATGGAGCATGAAAAAATCTGGACCATGCTCCATTTTCATGCGGGTCTCCCGCGGGGACGGCTCCCGCGGGCTTCTATTGAAGCCTATGGAAGCCGTCCGGATCCGCAGGAGACCAAAAATAGGAATTTAAAAGAATTACTCACCCGGAGCGGGCGCTGAAGGTCTTCTCTTCCTCACGGCCGCATCTCCCTTGCTTCGGCTCGGCGGATGTGCCCGGCGCATGCGCGCGGCACGTCGACGACGTGCCGGCGTCAGGAATTCATCCGCCGGCCGAAAATGAAGATCCGGCCGTGAGGAAGAGCAGAGCTTCGCCGCACGCTACGGATAGGTAAATGCTTTTAAATTGCTATTTTCAGCGCTCATGTCCGCGGGGCAGGAGGGACCCGCTGCAGATTCTCCATGGAGAATCCGGAGCGGGCCTGATTTTCCCCGTGGACATGAGGCCTTACCTCAAAAAAAATCACCTTCTGTATCAGTCCACGGTCAGTGCATAGAAAACATGGAGTAGCGTCTTGATGTGGAATAGAACTCTTTCAGTGTACTGATAAAATAAAATGTATTCCTAAAATGCAGTCGTATCATGTTTTTTTTTTTGGTTGTTTTTAGACATAATTGCTGAAAAATCACACTGTTTTACCAAAGTAGTCACAAAGTATCGATTTTATTCTTTTTTCTATCGGTACCACAAATGGCTCCAGTAGGGCTTATGCACACTTGCTTTTATCTCAGTTTTGGATTTCTGTTTCTCTGTTCCAAACTGAGAAACAAAAGTAAATCTGAAATTAACTGATTTTAAGTTGTTTTTTTCCCCCAGTGCTTTCCGTTTGCTTCATTTTACATCAGTTCCTTTTTATTACAGTTTTTTTACTGGAATAAATGGCACAGTAGACTGCGTTATTTGTTCCAGAAAATAAAAGGGACTGCTACAGATTGAAGCAAACTTATGTTTGTTTGTTTGTTTTTTAATTTAAACCCTTTAAAATCAATGGGAGAAAAAAAACTCTTTCATTTCAGATTTACTTCGGTTTCTCTGCTTTAACCCTTTTAGTGGCACGCCTGGAAAATCTCCGGGGCTTGCTGCACTGACCATGCAGTTAAACCCTGGAAAATTTCCGTGGACAGCTCTAGTGCTGAAATGTTCAGAGCACTAAGCTGTCATCTGATATCTTATGGGGTTTTTACTGCATACTTAGCGCAGCAAGCCCCGGAGATTTCCCGGCCATAATATGTTAATAATAAACCTGCCACTAAAAGTGGAACAGAGACACAGAAATCCAAAACTGTAATAAAAGCAAGTGTGAATAACCCCTGAAGGTTCTTTCAAATTACTTTCTGGGTGTCCAGCACTGGTTCCGTCCTGGTTTTTGTCCTCAATGCAGTAAATCGTACATGCGGGCACGAATATGCAACACCCATTGTGCTAATGAGCGCATAAATATGTTTACACCGGTGTGACACCGGCCGAAAGACTGCTTTCAGATGAGCGTATTTTAGCTCTGTATTTAGTGTTTTGTGGACCATATGAAGTTAATGTATATTTTTTCACTGCCATTTTTTTTTTAATCTATTTTTTCCACTTTTGCCTCAGTTTTGGGATTCTTTTCTACTGCACACATACATTTCAGTATTTGTGTAGTAGAAAGATATGGTAACATACAGTTGTCCTTAGTACGTATTCATCTTACAGACACTCATCTGAAACTGGCCTAAGGCTACCTCCACGCAGGTGAGTGTGATATATCAGGCCCAGGAAACTCAGCCGCCTATCACGCTAGTCAACGTGCGTTTTCACTGAAATGTGCTGTGTTTTTATGTCAAAAATGCCTCTCATCGCTTTAGTAAAGTAGCCATCCTTCGGCGCGGCTTTCTGCAGAAAACAGTGGGAAATTGCGGCAATCCATGTGTTTTTCTGTCCCATTGGAAACAATGGGCGATACGTTCTTAGGAACACGGAAAGATAGGACGGGTTTATATGAAATAAAAACCCTTCCCTGAAAATCATCCCTAGCTGTAAAAAAGAAAAATTATACTCACTAACCCGCGGGCATGAAGGAATCCCCTGCCACAGCCGTGGCAGAAGTCTGCGATGTACTCCCTATGTTTCCAAAGGGACTGGTGCTGCTGCCGCCAGCCCCATTGAAGAGACTGAGCGATATCGCAGATTTTTTCTCTGCGCTGCGAGGTTTGAGAGTGAAAAATGCAATTGAGTATGAAACCATTGAAAATCATTGGTTTCATAAGCATCGCAAGAAAAAAATATCGCTATTGGGTAGGCACCCTAGTAAAAATGTTTAAATTAGAAAAAGATGACAATCTGACAAATGCCTCTAAAAATGCATAAATTGCTGAAAATCTGCAGCATTAACGCCCCACTCAAACATCCCCTTAAGGAGTTAAGACGACTACGTCTTTCTCCGTACTGTACGTGTTTACTGGTGTGAAGGTGCGTAGTCCAGGGATCTAGGAGAGCTGGCCGACACATGTAAAGTGTAAAAGGTGTGTCCTCCAGTTTATGCTGTGTGGTTGGACAGATTCCTGCTTGTAACTCCTGGCAGCGAGACAAGGTCACATGCATGATACAAGTTAAAAGAGCGGCTGAGGACAACATTCACCTGAAGTCACTGACAAACACGGTCATTGTTTAACTCCTCTTCGTCTTATTGAACTGGAGATCTAAGGCTTTATTCGCATCTCAGTTAGGTTGGCGGCACAAGAACTGATTTGCATTGCGGAGTCTGCACCGAGGATTCGCAGGAAATACCCCCCCTCCTTTTTGTGTGCCGCTGGCCTTGGGGCCTCCAGCGCAGATCTGTCTGAAAATCCCAGATTAAATAGTGCACCATGCTGCATTATTTTCAACAGGAAGATGTCAGACGGCATAATGGAGGCTGGACTGAGCCTATTATAGTCAATGGGATCCATCCAGCGCCGCCTGGTTCCGTCTAGAATAAATTCATTTACTGCTTGGTTTCCGTTTTTCTGCTTTTATGACGGAAACGGGAACATAACCTTAGTCATTTGGGCATCTAACATAGAGGTAGCCCTAACATGAATGACTAGACTGCCTGTACAGCTTTCCTTTTATTCTCCGTTTACACGTATCCACAGTCTCAGTACACCACCTGAAACCTCCTCACAAATGATGGAAACTTAAACCGGTGGAGCCTCTGCATGTAGTCCAAGACACAACAGGTCTGCAATGCTGAGAATGTTCATCTAGGTTTGCACGCAGAGTATCCCTGGAAAATAGGGAATTAGCAAAATAAATAAGGTTTGAACACATTTCAGGAATTTTTGGTGCAAAAATTGTTGCATATTTGTTGCAAATTTTGCCTGTTGAGATCAGTGGAGGAAATAAAGTATACCAGAATGAGCTGATGTATGCAAACATACACTCCTTCATTTATTACCAGGTTTCCCCTCTTCAGGCTCCATCTGTAATTTTCAGATTTCTCTGAGCTGGTGGTGTAGTCTACTTGCCATGCTGTCTTCTATACACTGCACATGGCTAAAACAGTAGATTCAGCTGCCTAACTTTTTGTAAGACATACAAAGAAATAATAGCATCATGGAGGATTTTATACAGCGGTACTGTGCAGTGTAGATGTGATTTTAGCAGCTGCGAGACAGTATATCACTTACTGTTAGTTGTAGTAGCATATCTATGTTAGCCTCTCTCCCTCTGCAGCAGCTTCCTTCTCGCTGTAGATTTCAGTGGACTGAATGAGACAACACCCGCCCCTGCTTCTTGTAATCTGTCTTGTTACTTAAAACAGACTTGACTTTCCCAAAGGCAATGGACAGCAAATTAGAAGAACTGGAGACCATAGTGGCCAGCACTTTAGAGGGATTTTTCAGCAGAAAACATAAATTTAAGTAAATGAGGCTATTTACACTTTTGCTTGTTATCACAAGTTTTATGACCATTTAAAGGGAACTTGTCATGTCCCCACAGCACTACAAACTAAAAATGTAATAAAGAGTCAGATGTATTCAAAAATTGTACCAACGGAAACTACTGTGTCTCCCCAAAAATAGGTTCTACTCCGATAGTAAGGCCTATCGGGTTTTCGGGGGAGGCTTGAAATATAAGGCCTCCCTCGAAAATAGGACCCAACTCAGATGCACCCCCCCAAAAAAACAGAATACTCACCTGCTCCATGGCGTCCCCATGCAGCGCAGCGGTAAGCTGCGTCCTCGTCTCACAGCGGAGCTTCTGCTGGTGACAGGGCTTTGAATACCCCGCCTCCAGCAAAGCGAGCACTGTGAATGGCTAATTGAGTGCCGGCAGCCAATTACAGCCGGCACTCAATGAGCCAATCGCAGTCACTCAGTGAGGTCATTCTGCCGGAAAATAAGACACTGTGCCCTTTTGGGGGGGCAAAAAATGATATAAGACAGTGTCTTATTCTCAGGAAAACACGGTACAGGATGTCCAGCACAAAATGCACAACTATGTTAACGGAAAAATAAAAAAAGTTATTGTGCTCAGAAGATGGTGAAATTAAATATCTTTAAAAAAAGTAGTACTGCAAAAAGCATAATAAGTCATCATGTCGTTGTTGCAGTGTGTATGGCGTAGAAACAAAGCAACTATACACGCGCATAAAAGTCGCTTGCGTGACTGAGCCCTAATTGGGTGCTGAAGCTTTGAACGTGAGTTTCAGGGTGCAATCCACAGCAAAGTCCACACCATGAGGGCTCTTTCCCACGAGCTCATATACGGCGATGGCGTTTTCACGCCCTCACCATATAAGAGCCTGAATAGGCGTTTTTCCCCGATCACGGCCAGCGGTTTCTTGTCCTTTCACACGACCGCGAGCGTTGTTTTTAGCGAAAAGAAAATACACCGCACCCTAGAAAACCCTCACTCTGCGAACATTCTCGGGATGCCTTCCAGTGCCTATATAGAGGCACCTGTAAGCTTTTCGGAGCGTTCGACGCTGCAAAAGTGCCTTCCCCTCCCTTCTCTTTCCCTGCTCCCCTAGGAGTCTATGGGACCCGCCGACGTATATTGGCCAAAACATAGTTCCAGAACTATGTTTTGGCTGAGTGTATATGCACCGCCCGCATATATGTTCTTTCTTTCGCACTGTCGTTGTATTTACACACCATATATCAGCCTGTGCGAAGGGCTGCATTGGAAATCAATGCTTCACATGGGTACTGTATATGCACCCGGGCGTGAAACCGCACCGTATATGCGCTCGTGGGAATAAAGCCTTAGGTGCACATTTAGCCTGTGTGGATTAGCACATATTCACCGCAGTTTTCCCTCGGCAGAAAATCTGAAGCAAACCTGCACTGTGAGACCAAACCCTACATGTGTGGATAGGATCACGCAGAATGATCATTGCATAATATACATGATAAAAAAGGGGTAAGCGTGTTCTTTCCAATCCTCTCAGGAGGCCCAGGGTATCTTAGACCATCGGCCTGTGATACCTTCATCCTGAGGGTGACACATAACCATCATAAATTTCAAGTGGATACAAAAGTATTAGGCTGCTTTTACCCAGATGACAAAATCACATGATTTTCTTGCGCTGCGACAGTGCTTTCCAATGGTTCCTGCACATTAGTGATGTTTTCTAGGCTGTTACATTGCCAGGGGGAAAAAAATCGTGATTTGCAATTGTAGCCCATGTTTACCTATGGAGCCTTCCTTTGTGTTGCATCACACAAAATTGCGGTTTTCGTGTGGTACGATGCAACTTTTATAGTAGGAAGTCCTACTGTTTGTCCCTAAAATAAGCCCTAGCTACATTAAGCAAAAAAAATACTAACAACCACTTGACCGTAAGTATGTATGTTTGTGTGTGGGTGCTTCTCATGCTCCACCCCTGGTGACGTCATCGCTCCGCCACCCTTCTCACCCCCTCCCCCTTTGGTGACATCATCGCAGGTCCTACAACATATATAAAACACACAGCCTGACAGACAGAAGAACAACAAAGTTAGGGCTCTTGAAAGGAGAGGACAAAAACAAAATGAGAATTCAACTAGACCGTTATTATCTCAGACACAACTCAGCGGTCCTGACAGAAGACACCGACCTACCACCACCATCCCGTAATGGTCTTTCATCCCACCAGAGATCCGGTGGGCTGAAGGACCTGCGGTGACATCACTGCTGTGGAAAGAGACATTGTGCAGTTTGGTAAAAGAGATCGGGTGGGCTGAAGGACCTGCGGTGACATCACTGCTGTGGAAAGAGACATTGTGCAGTTTGGTAGAAAGTTCTGTTTACTGGATAAGCAAACAGCAGCCACCAGAACCTGTGATGACGTCACCGTCGTGATCTGTGTGGGTGGAGTCAGGGCTCACATGACCAGGAGCTGATCACTGTATCCAGGAGTTTGCTGAGCTGGTGATGTCTGGAAATCTGCATGGATGTACCACAGTTGTGTGTGATGTGTGTGAATCAGGATGCATGTAGTAGAGCTGTGTGTGTGATGTTTGGGGATCATAATGGATATAGCATAGCTGTGTGGCGCATTGCACCACAAGAAACACTGGTGCTATAATTTCCTAATAATTAGTACATTACCTAACAGGCGCTGTCCACTCCGCCACACTTTTGTGCTGTGAATGGCCGTGATTGAACCAATAGAGCGCTGCAGTGATTGGCAGAGCCGTGGCGCTCGAGAACCGATCAGAGCCAGCGCTTCCTGGAGGCAGGATTTTTTTAACCCCCTGACCAGGAAGCGCTGGCTGAAGACTACAAGCAAGTGCCAGCGAACTGCCAGAGAAGAAGCACCACAAAATTGTGATATCGCCGCGAGAAAATGCAGCAATGTCGCACAGAACACAGCTGCGATATGGCAGCGATTTTCTTGCAACAATATCTCTGTCGCCCATGTTAAAAGCGGCCTTAGGGCTTATTCAAATAAGCGTATATCGGCAGCTGTTTTCACGGTAGGCCAATATACGCTACCATCTGAGCTGTCTTTCTCCCCCTCGCCGCCTCTCTCCTCCTTTCCGCCTGTTTGCAATGGGAGGGGATGGGGCGGAGCTAAACTCCACTCCACCCCCTCCCATTGCTGCCTGCTGAGGGGAGGAGCTTAGCTCCTTCCTGCCCCCTCCCATTGCAAACAGCTGGAGGGGAGGAGAGGGGAGGAGAGAGGCAGAAAGACGGCAGAGGGGAGACAGCTCACATGGTATCGTATATCGGCCAGCCGTGAAAACCACGTCCGATATACGCTCGTGTGAATAAGCCCTTAAGGTGACATAAGGCAAATAGGTCTGGTATGGGCCTCATTAGTATCAGGGCAGAGCAGATAACGCTTCCTAAAAATAGACTTTTCCATAGGAAAGACAGAAGGCTGAGGCAACACGTCAAAAATATTTTTAAAAAATGCATGAATTTTATGATGTTTTACAAGCGCAAAAACGCTGTCGCAAAAAAGTGTGTGAAGGAAGCCAACTGCAAAAACAAGCAATCACAAATGTGTGCACCATTGTCAGGCCTGTAACACACATGGAAGGTGGATGAAAAAGTTAACTTTATGTAATAAGGCAACTGCTACGGTGTACTATGCAAATAGGTCGTCTGGTTGATTCAACACACTGCTATGGCCCCTATTTGTGCAAGTGGTCTCAGAATGGCCATTCCGAAAGTTTGCATAATCTGTTACGCCGCTAGGTGGGGCATGTGTGACTTTTGAACAAATGGCAGGGCCTGTAGTAGGTGAAAATGATGGGTATGGCACGCAAGGAGAGTTGCATTATTGTCTCAGTGGTGGAGAGAACAGATAGCATAGGTTGGTGTGGCCTGAAGGTGTGCGCCGAGGTCAGAGCTCCAGTCGTGGGCCTGCTGAAGTGTTGAGAGGCAGAAAGTCCCCCATAAAGATTGTGAGAGCCTATCATTGTGAACTATTGTGTCCACGGGGACCCTGTAAGGATATGTTTATGTGGTAGAATTGGCCACTGAATTTTTTCTTTGTGAATTCCACCTCTAAAGACCGCTGCAAAATCCTTGTCTTTCTGCCGCGGTTTTTGCTGAGGATCCGCACACGGACTTAGCCCTGTCAATGGGCAAAATCTACATGCGGAATTCTGACATGGAAACACATCGGAATTCTGCATGCAGAATTTGGTCCTGTTAATGGGCAAAATCAATTACAGATCCACGGCAGAAAGCTGTGGTTTTTATAAATGGAATTCACCAAAATCCATATACAAGCCTGCACCGTTTGGATTGAAGTCTGCTCTTTTTTTGTCCTGCGCCTCGCGCACCAGTCAGGTCCTATCTTTTTGTGCAGCAGGGAATTAGAGTTGCTGAATTTCAGTCACTGAGGTCTTTTATTTATTTTTTTGGAGGCACAAATTTTTTTAGGCTAAAATTCCATTGCCTAAATGTTTCCATAGGAAACCATTTGTTCTAATAGCCTCTATTTTTTATTTATTTATTTTTTTTGCGCGCTACATTGAATCAAAAGGAAACTCATTTGAATAAGCCCTTAGGGCTCATACCCACTAGCGATATGTTTTCTTGCGATGCGAGAGCAAGTGAAAACGCAGGATTATGAAACTAATGATTTTCAATGGTTTCATACATAGAGTACATCACGGACTTCTGCCACAACTGTGACATCTATAGCAAAGGATTCCTTCATCCGTGCGGGGACCGTGGGGATGAAAGAATCCTCTGCCATAGCTGTCACAGCTGTGGCAGATGTCTGCGATGCTATCCCATTGCTTTCAATGGGGCTAGCGCTGCTGCGGCCCCATTAAAAGCAGTTGGTTGCAGGCAACCCCGCAGCAATGATTTTCGGGGAAGTGTTTAAAATAAGCCTTTTCCTGAAAATCATCCCTAGCTGAAAAAAGTAAAAAAAAAATTTACTCGCCTAGAAACGCCGTCCGGCTCTTCTCCCCGGCCCCGCCAGTCATCTTCTGGAGGCGGGGAATTAAAAAAATCCTCACCCCCCAGAAAGTGCTGGTCTAATTGGCTGAGCACTCAGCCATTGAATGACAGCTGAGCTCTGCCTGTGATTGGTCACAGGACTCGGCCAATCACAGGCAGCACTCAGCCATTCATATTTCAATGAATGGATGAGCGCTGCCTGTGATTGGTTGAGCGCTGTGACCAATCACAAACAGCGGTCAGCTGTCATTTAATGGCTGAGCCCTGCCTGTGATTGATTGATTATTTTTTTCTGGATTTGTGGATTCATCTACAGGTGGCGCATGCTCTTTTTTTTGCCTATTCTTTTTTCCATATTGTCCGGAGCAGGTATGAATTGATGGTGCTCTGAT
Organism: Eleutherodactylus coqui; assembly: GCF_035609145.1. Classification (NCBI taxonomy): domain Eukaryota; kingdom Metazoa; phylum Chordata; class Amphibia; order Anura; family Eleutherodactylidae; genus Eleutherodactylus; species Eleutherodactylus coqui. The sequence continues at coordinate 18,675,836 of NC_089839.1, read as the reverse complement.
GCCACCAGTTAAGAGCCCAAACTCTGGTGGACTTGAGCAGTCTATGTATTATATATAGGGTATACCATTAACCCCTCTAGGATTGACTTGTTTTGGGTTTTTAGGACAAAGGTGTTTTTTTTTTTTGCTCCATCCTTGCATTCCAACAGCCATAACTTTTTAACTCCTTAGTGACGGCCCATTAACTTTTTACGCTTTAGCTAAGTGGGCTTTAATCCTCAGGGACGTAAGAACATGCTTCCTCTGAGGATTAAAGCCACATGGGTCATGGACGTGACAGCTCCTTCCCGGTCATGCGATCAACGCTATCCCTCAGCCGTCTTCTGCGCATGCGCGTCAAAGGAAAGATGGCGACGCATGCGCAGAAGACCGGATCACCGCAGGACATTTGAAATCTCATGGCTCCCGGCTACCTTCAGTAGCCGGGAAGCAGGAGATGTCACCGAGGACCGCGGTCACTGGTACCGTGATCGCCGCTATCCAATGGATAACGGCAATCATGAAAAAGTTCAAAAAAGTTAAATACAGTTAAAGTTTTACCTCCCCTCATGGATTGGATCCATGAGGGGAGGTGAAAATACTCACCCCTGTCCTCCGTGATGTCTTCATTCATATGTGTGCTGTACAAAAAAAAACGTTTTTTAACATGACACGATTGCCGAAAAAAATGAAAATCGTAATTTTCCTTCTGCTTTGCCTAGATTCATTTAAAATTTGTGGGGTCAAAATGGTGACACCCCTAGATGAATTCGTTAGGGAGTCTAGTTTTCAAAATGGGGTCATTTGTGGGGGTTCTCTATAGTTTTGGTCGCTCAAGGGCTCTACAAGTGTGCAATGGGGCCTAAAACACCTCCAAGCAAAATGTCTGTTCTGAAAGCCACCGGCTGCTCCTTTCAGTTTGGGCTTCGTTGTACATACGGACATAAGATTAGGGCCACAATGGTTGTGTTTCTGAACACGGGACACACAGGGGGATCCATTTTGGGGTGTCAATCCTCATGTGCACTATAGAAAAAAATATGTCTTTAAAATGACATATTTGCAAAAATATGCAATTTTGTTTTCTCTTGGGGTAAAAGTGTGGGGTAAAAATACTCCTGACAACCCTCAGTGAATAGATTAGTGGTAGTTTTTAAAATAGTCCGTTGTGGAGGTATCTATCATTCTGAGGCTGAATTCACACAGGCGCATGCGTTTTTATGCGTGCCCGCTGGCGCCATAATAACACGTGAACGGGTGCAGAAATGTAACGTTTGTGCGCCCGTGCACATGGCACAGGCCCGGCGCATATACGCCGAGCCTGCAATGCCGTTAGGCGTGGGGAAGACAGTTTAGCTCTGCTAAGCTTTCTCCGCCTTCCCTTGCCGACGCACGTCCTCCCTCCTCTCCTCTGGGTGTTTGCAATTGGAGGGGGTGGAGCTAAGCTCCCGCCCCTTCGCTGCCCTTTGTCCGCAGCCAGCAATGGGAGGAGTGGAGCTTAGCTCTGCCCTCACCCCCTCCCACTTTAAACAGCCAGAGGGGATGAGAGAAAAAGGAGGGAGTTTAGCAGTGATTGACTCCCATAGGAGTCTATGCAGCAGCCAACGTATTTCGGGCAGAAAGATAGTTCCAGGACTATCCTCCCCACCCAGCGCTATATTGGCTCTTTTACGCCACTGGAATATGCCTTTGTGATCTGATGCATTGGAATCCAATGCGTCAGATCTTAACGTACATCGGGCCGTTGCTATGGAAAGCGCAGCCCCCGCCCCCCCCCCCCCCCACCCCGTCCACGAGTGGAAAAATCATTGCGATTCTCCACTCGCGGCCGGCAAATCGCAGCATGCTGTCAGATAAGCTCACCGCGGAGATCCGTCTACTGGCTCGCAATGCCTGTGGACAGGCAGCCCTAATGGTTAAAACAAAGACTAAAGTTTCAAATGTACGTCCAGAATAAAGTAAACAGATGGAAATATATATCTTAGCAAAAATGTGTACAGTATAGTATGTTTGCACATATTTGAGATATTACAGTTGAAGATGTGAAAAAATAACATTTTTTCCAAAATGTTCCCAATTTTGGCACAAATTCTATTGGTCTATTTTTAACACCTAAATGAAGTACATTACATGGCAAAAAAAAAACAATGTGAGAATCCCTTGGAGATGCAAAACCTTTACAGAGTTATTCTATGTAAAGTGACACATGTCAGATTTCCAAAATTTGGCTCCGTCACTAAGGAATTACATTTCTTTTTCTCAGTCTCGGTGTATGAAGGGATTTTTTTTCTGCCAGAAAAATTGTATTTTTCAATGGTGCCATTTTGAGTTACATAAAATTTAAACTGAGTTCATGTCAGCATTTCATTTTCCATTTTTCTGTTCATTCATAAGGACAGGAAAACATGATGAAAGAATAGAGATGAGCGAACCTACCCGGCCACGCCCCTTTTTCGCCTGAGCGCCGCGATTTTCGAATACTTCCATACTCGGGCGAAAAGATTCGGGGGGCGCCGTGGGGGGTTGCAGCGGGGAGTGGGGGGAAGAGGGAGAGAGAGAGGGCTCCCCCCTGTTCCCCGCTGCTACCCCCCGCTCCGCCATGCCCCCCGGCGCCCCCCGAATCTTTTCACCCGAGTACGGAAGTACTCGAAAATCGTGGTGCTCGATCGAGTAATTACTCGAAACGAGTATATTCGCTCATCTCTATGAAAGAACAGAAAAAAGCTGATGAGTAAAATACCCATTGATTTCAATAGGACTTAGTTTCATTTTGCTGTCATTCCATCCGGTTTCCGTTAATGTGACTGGCTTTTGGCCGCGGCAGAGGATCGCAGAGTGTTTCCCATAGAAAACCTCACATCGCACTCCCGTGCACATCACACACCACGCCGTGCTTTAGGGCCAGCCCGTTGAAAACAATGGGCGATGTGTTCAAAGGAAACACCCAAAGGTAGGACATGCCGTGATTTTTTTCCAGTACTGCGATGCAGATCGTTCATATGTATGACCCCGTTCAAAAGAATGGGGTGGTCTCACAACACACAAATATCACACAATTTTCTCAGCTGTGTGAAAGCGGTGTTAGGGATAAGAAAACACGTTAATTTTTTTGTGGGTCAATACGATTATAGACATACCAAATTTATATTTTTTATGTATTTCTGCTTTTGCGCTATGAATAAATGTTCATACAAACGTTATTGCCCAATTATCAGGCTGCATTAGGGGTCGTTCCCACGGGCCGAAGAGGCTATGGAATTTCCAGAGAAGAGAATTCCACAGCATTTCTGCATCCAAAACAGAGTCAAAATCTGCAGCATCAGTGCAGATTTTAACTTAACCCCCTTGGTGACCAAGCTTTTTTTTTCGTTTTTCCACTTTTGTTTTTTCCTCCCTCCTTTTAAAAAAAATCGTAACTCCTTTCTGCATCGCGGGACGAGTTGTATTTTTCGATAGTACTATTTAATGTACCGTATAATGTACTGAGAAGCTTTATAAAAAATTCTAAGTGCAGAGAAATGGGAAAAAAAGAAGATCCGCCATCTTTCACTGCGTCGTTTCTACGGCGCACAGACAGCAACAAAAATGACATGAGAACTTTATTCTACGGGTCAGCACGATTACTATGATACAAACTTGTATAGTTTGGGTTTATTTGCTGTACTAATTCTTTTCTGCCGGCATTTTCTGTGCGCAGTAGTTTTTTTAGTTTTCCGTTGACATACTCCGTTGCAAGGGCTCATCTTTTGCGGGATGTCCCGTAGTTTGCGTTGGTACCATTTTGGAATTTTTTTCTGACAACGTTCACCGAGCGGGGTAAATAATGCATTACTTTGATATATCGCACTCTTATGGACGCAGCGATACCTAATATGTATTTTTGTTTTATCATTTCGATTCTTTTATTATAAATATGGTAAAAAAGGTTTCGTTGTTTTTTTTTAAACTTTTTTATTACTTTATTAAAAAAAAAATAGTAAATCTTTATTGATCTTATTTCTACTTTTTTTTCTTAGTCCCCAGAGGGGACAACAACTTGCGATGCTTTGATCGCTCCTGCAGTATGATGTACTGCTATAGCATTACATCATACTGCGATCGGGCAGGCATTCTATCAAGCCACCCCATGGGGACGGCTTGATGGGCATTCTGCCATGACAGCCCTGGGACCTTTTAGAAGGCCCCCAATTGCCATGACACCCGCACGGCTCCCTGCGATCTAAGTGAATGGCTGAGCGCTGCCTCCGATTGGCTGAGCTCCCACAGTCTTCTAAATAAGGCACAGACCATAAGTATACAGTCAGGAGGATGAGCTGTGATCTCCTCTATCATAGCTGTGTGGCGATCATCAGTAACTATGACAGGAATGTCTGTACGCCCCTTCAGCCAGGTCATGTGTAACAGCACACACAGACTAAAGGTAATGTCTAGAAAATGAACACATAATGGTGGTTTCACATCTGCGACGGGGGCATTTTTCCTGCTCCATTCAGGGAGCAGGAAAGGAAAATTCCTGCAGCAAAGCGGAACCGCTGCAAGGTAACACTAGCCGAATATGATATACTGGGCGATAGCTACATGACCAGAGAGGGGTCCTAGAAGAGTCTGAGCAGCCGGTGACACGGCTTCTATATGCTGGGGGATAGCTACCTCACCGGAGAGGTCCTGGAACAGTCTGAGCAGCCGGTGACCCTGCTTCTATATACTGGGGGATAGCTACATCACCGGAGAGGTCCTGGAACAGTCTGAGCAGCAGGTCACCCAGCTTCTATATACTGGGGGATAGCTACATCACCGGAGAGGTCCTAGAACAGTCTGAGCAGCCGGTGACATGGCTTCTATATATATTGGGGGATAGCTACATCACCGGAGAGGTCCTGGAACAGTCTGAGCAGCCGGTGACATGGCTTCTATATGTTGGGGATAGCGACATCACCGGAGAGGTCCTACAACAGTCTGAGCAGCCGGTGACCCTGCTTCAATATATTGGGGATAGCGACATCACCGGAGAGGTCCTGGAACAGTCTGAGCAGCCGGTGACCCTGCTTCTATATACTGGAGATAGCTACATCACCGGAGAGGTCCTACAACAGTCTGAGCAGCCGGTGACCCTGCTTCAATATATTGGGGATAGCGACATCACCGGAGAGGTCCTGGAACAGTCTGAGCAGCCGGTGATACGACTTTTATATACTGGGGGATAAGTTCAGCACCGGAGAAGTGACACGGCTTATATACATTGGAGATAGCTACATCACCGGAGAGGTCCTGGAACAGTCTGAGCAGCCGATGACATGGCTTCATATACTGGGGGCTAGCTACATCACTGAAGAGGTCCTGCTTCAATATATTGGGGATAGCGACATCACCGGAGAGGTCCTGGAACAGTCTGAGCAGCCGGTGACACGGCTTCTATATACTGGGGGATAGCTATATCACCGGAGAGGTCCTGGAACAGTCTGAGCAGCCGGTGACCCTGCTTCTATATACTGGGGGCTAGCTACATCACCGGAGAGGTCCTAGAACAGTCTGAGCAGCCGGTGACCCTGCTTCTATATACTGGGGGATAGCTACATCACCGGAGAGGTCCTGGAACAGTCTGAGCAGCCGGTGACCCTGCTTCTATATACTGGGGGATAGCAACATCACCGGAGAGGCCCTAGAACAGTCTGAGCAGCTGGTGACATGGCTTCTATATACTGGGGGATAGCTATATCACCGGAGAGGTCCTAGAACAGTCTGAGCAGCCGGTGACCCTGCTTCTATATACTGGGGGATAGCTACATCACCGGAGAGGTCCTAGAACAGTCTGAGCAGCCGGTGACCCTGCTTCTATATACTGGGGGCTAGCTACATCACCGGAGAGGTCCTGGAACAGTTTGAGCAGCCGGTGACATGGTGCTTGGAGCAAAACAGACAAGGAATTCTGCTGCGTTCTCTATTTTCCTGAGGCCGCAGCGCCTCCTCATTTGCTTCATCCCAGCATTCACCATCATTCCAGGCATATGATAGCAAATTAAAAAATCTTTAAAAATGTGAAGCGCTGGATGATCCCAGTGTGTCCAGCAGGTGCCCTCACAGAGCTGCTAACCGCTCATTGACGATGACTGCGTCCGGGAAATGATGAGTGGGCACCACCGGCCTCAATGTGCCCAAGCCTTTGTTGCACGAAGAGTTTCCCCTACTAAAGGCCGTGTACCCCCGTGTGCCTCGTTATACCTTGTGCTGCGGCTCCACCGAACGACTAGCCTTAATTTAAACACAGCCAATGACTGAATGACGAACAAGGATCGTGCGCTTCTGGCATAAAAATCAGCATCGGCTCGTACCGTTAAAACACTCCTAGTGATGCGAAACGGCGAGCGAGAACTGCACAATCATCAACAATCATACAGCCTAAAGGGGCAACCTGGTGATGACATCACCCGCTCGTTCACTCGGGCAAACAAGATTGTGAGGTTTATGGCCCGTGTAAAAAGGGGCATTACTACTGATACATGTATACAGATTGTACAGAGGCAGGGTCTTGCCTTACATAATACTTTGGTGTTGCATAGGACTGCAGGTGACATCTACTACATTATTTGTACATATGTATCACTCTATCTGTGGTGTTACATAGGACTGCAGGTGACATCTACTACATTATCAGTACTCAGAGGGTTAACACTTATCTGTGGTGTTGCATAGGACTGCAGGTGACATCTACTCTATCTGTGGTGTTCCATAGAACTGCAGGTGACATCTACTCTATCTGTACATATGTATCACTCTGTGGTGTTACATAGGACTGCAGGTCACATCTACTCTATTATCTGTACATATGTATCACTATCTGTGGTGTTACATAGGACTGCAGGTCTCATCTACTACATTATCGGTACTCAGAGGGTTAACACTTATCTGTGTTGTTGCATAGGACTGCAGGTGACATCTACTCTATCTGTAGTGTTACTTAGGACTGCAGGTGACATCTACTCTATCTGTACATATGTATCACTATCTGTGGTATTACATAGGACTGCAGGTCTCATCTACATTATCTGTACTCAGAGGGTTATCACTTACCTGTGGTGTTACATGGGACTAGGTAGCATCTAATTATCTGTACTCGGTTATCACTGTGTGATCTGTGGTGTTGCATAGGACTGCAGGTGACATCTACTACATTATCTGTACTCAGAGGGTTATCACTTATCTGTGGTGTTGCATAGGACTGCAGGTGACATCTACTCTATTATCTGTACATATGTATCACTATCTGTGGTGTTACATAGGACTGCAGGTCTCCTCTACCTTATCTGTACTCAGAGGGTTATCACTTACCTGTGGTGTTACATGGGACTGTAGGTAGCATCTAATAAATTATCTGTACTCGGTTATCACTGATCTGTGGTGTCACATAGGACTTCAAGTCACATCTACATTATCTGGACTCGAGGGTTAGCACTTATCTGTGGTGTTACATAGGACTGCAGGTCTCCTCTACATTATCTGTACTCAGAGGGTTATCACTTACCTGTGGTGTTACATGGGACTGTAGGTAGCATCTAATAAATTATCTGTACTCGGTTATCACTGATCTGTGGTGTTACATAGGACTGCAAGTCACATCTACATTATCTGGACTCGAGGGTTAGCACTTATCTGTGGTGTTACATAGGACTGCAGGTGACATCTACTCGATTATCTGTACATATGTATCACTATCTGTGGTGTTACCTAGGACTGCAGGTCTCCTCTACCTTATCTGTACTCAGAGGGTTATCACTTACCTGTGGTGTTACATGGGACTGTAGGTAGCATCCAATAAATTATCTGTACTCGGTTATCACTGATCTGTGGTGTTACATAGGACTTCAAGTCACATCTACATTATCTGGACTCGAGGGTTAGCACTTATCTGTGGTGTTACATAAGACTGCAGGTCTCCTCTACCTTATCTGTACTCAGAGGGTTATCACTTACCTGTGGTGTTACATGGGACTGTAGGTAGCATCTAATAAATTATCTGTACTCGGTTATCACTGATCTGTGGTGTCACATAGGACTTCAAGTCACATCTACATTATCTGGACTCGAGGGTTAGCACTTATCTATGGTGTTACATAGGACTGCAGGTCTCCTCTACATTATCTGGACTCAGAGGGTTATCACTTACCTGTGGTGTTACATGGGACTGTAGGTAGCATCTAATAAATTATCTGTACTCGGTTATCACTGATCTGTGGTGTTACATAGGACTGCAAGTCACATCTACATTATCTAGACTCGAGGGTTAGCACTTATCTGTGGTGTTACATAGGACTGCAGGTCTCCTCTACCTTATCTGTACTCAGAGGGTTATCACTTACCTGTGGTGTTACATGGGACTGTAGGTAGCATCTAATAAATTATCTGTACTCGGTTATCACTGATCTGTGGTGTTACATAGGACTTCAAGTCACATCTACATTATCTGGACTCGAGGGTTAGCACTTATCTCTGGTGTTACATAGGACTGCAGGTAGGCCATTGAGCTCTGCTATATGAGTGGTGGAGATAGAAGACTGCAGGGGTCTCTTGTTTCGCCTCCTCTGGACTTTCTCCAGTACAGACTGTAGTGCAGACTGGTTTGTGAGCGGGTAACAGACTATGAGGAGGTGACGGGCGCCACCTGGTGGCCTGATGCGGTGGGGCTGTATACGAGCGGACGGCTGACTGCAGCATGGAGGAGAGGAACCCATGATACAAGCACTAGCGCTGCTGCTACCGCTGGTGATGGTGGTGCAGCGGCCGTACCGGAGCCGAGCAGTCACCGGGGGCTCTGACCGCTGATGTAGCCAGGGATGTGCCCGGGGTCCAACACTCTTATACCGGACAGGCCCCGCCCCGGGGCGGGGCGCAGCAGGCTTTAGTCTATCGCTTGTTCTAGCTCTGGGTGACACACAGCTACCAGAAGCTGCCGGGGGAACGCTAGGTCCGGCTCCTCACACCGACCACTGGGATTGTGGAGTTCACCGGCTACCTTCCCGGGAGACCCGCCGCCTTCACCGGGATTACTGCAAACATGGATTGAAACTTGTTTAGCTCCAACTTTTTGCTTTGTCCTCGTTGCCTGGGATCTGTTGTAGCCGCGGAGAGCAGGGTGGTGGGGGATCCATGGAATGACCCCGGCTCCCGGGCTCTGAAGATCTACAGTCACACCTGGGAGTGGGGGTCCTCTGCTACAGCGCACTCCCGGGGGGCTCCTCTGCGGATGTTACTGGGAACCATGTACTTTCTGTTCTCTTGGATATACTGGGGCTCACTGGTCTATATCTACTCTGCCCAGGTAAGAGTGCTGGCACAGGGGGTCCTGGGGTGATGTTGACAGCTCTGTGCCCACATGTCATTGCCTCTCTCCTGCTTTGTACCAGCTCAGCACATGCCATCATTCTCTCCTTGGGCACGTAGCGCTTTCCATAAATACCCACAATACGTGCGGCTGGACTCAGGTGATCGCTGCCTCCGTGCGGGCGCAAAAGTTGGATTTCTTTTGCAGGGCTGCGAATTAATGCACAGCATCTCGTGTGAAATCAGTGGGGGGGGCTGGTGCCGGAGGTGTAACCCGAAGCTGCTGGACCCCAATGCAAAATCTGTAACAGGACCCCCAACTATAATGCTTCATTCATAGTACTGCGAGACCCTCTAAGGGGACTTGCACACATGTGGAACATTTCTGGCACTTTAATCTGCTGCTGTGGATTTTTGCTGTATACATGCAGATTTTAAGCGACTTTAGAAATATTCCACACGTGTCCCTAAGGCTCCAGGGCCCAGGTGCATCCTCTGTACCCATTCTAGTTATGCCCCTGGGCGATGCCATCATAGCCCCCTAGTCCAAGGCTCGGCACTGCGAGGCTTCGCTATACAGCAGCACGTGTGTCCAGCCTTAGGACTACGGAACCCCGTGAGTTACACGAACTTCAGGCAGCAAGGTGCATGCCCCCCAGGGCTCGTTGCCTTAGCGTTGGCTTACGGGGACAGGAACACTATTGGATGTTGTAGGGGTGGTAATAAATGGCAGCGCCTAAATTCTAATCCTTTTATTGATGGATTGCTCACCTATTCTGCAGCGGTGTACAATGAGTTACTGGCGACTGTGACATAAAGAGAGGGCCCGGCTTCTAACGTGGAAGCATTGCTTTAATGTGCATCACCCCAGAGCATTGTCATAGATACAGAGCCGGGGAAGTGAGCGGCCAGCGTGTGACTGGACTGTTAATGGGTCACTTAAGTTTCCTCCTCTTGTCGGGGTAAGCAGGCCTCCTTCCCACTGGCTCCCCTTTTCTTTCTGACGACAGATCAGTAGGCCGGGTTAAGCCAGGCGGCTCATGCTGCACGTACACTTTTTTTTTTCCAAATGTAAACCAGCCTTGAGACAGACTAAAGGCCTTTAAATCTCTTTCATGTGACTGGGCCAAGCTTTGCTTCTCTTTTTTTTTTCTTCTTCCCCTTCATCTGTGTGTGCACATTGCCAGCAGTCGCTAGGCCTCAGTCCACATTGTGAGTTGGAAATGTCCTTGAATGAGCAGGCTCCTCGCTCTGACAGATCACAAGCTTTTCTTTTCTTGCTCTGCTTGAGGTTTTGGGAAGGGTCCTTGTGTGCTCACCAGCAGCTTTTACAAGTAGAGCCCTAATTGTTTTTCCAAGCATTTACAGTTACAAAGCTCAACTAATGAGGAAGGAGAGATTGTGGCAAGACAGGCGGAGTGAGACACTTTTAACTGCTTCACTTCCTCGCCCGAACCTCCTAGGAGTAGCTGTTAGCGGCCAATGCCATTCAGATAAAGGGAGGTTTCACAAGCTGCATATTTTGGAAAAACCCACTTGCAGTTTTTGATGCAGTTTTTTTTTTTTTTTAAACCAAAGCCAGAAGTGAATTAAAAAAAAAAATGAAAACTATAAACAAAGGACTTCTTCTTTCTGGCAGAGCCTCAAAAAACTGCAAGTGCGTTTTTCTAAAACAAAAAAAAACAGTGCGTGACGCCTCCCAAAGAATAACAAAGCCTGGTTGCTGACTAGCCCCTTCTATATGTATGAACTCGTAAGGTAGAAATAACCCACAATGGAGGGATTGATTGATCGTTAACATGACTAGCTCATTGTGATGAACTTGATTTACAGCATTGTAATACATTGTAGCTGAGCTCTTCTACACTGAAGGATTGTCTTCCAGATTCTAGCTGGATTGTTCAGTGTAAATGCATGCCCAATCCGAACAACAAACGATAATTCATGCTTAGTTTGAGTTATGTTGGATTAATAATGAAACGCCAATCTGCCCATGTAAACAGGCAGTCACTCATTCACAGTAAATAGGCAGTCGTTCATAGATGAAGGCGAGGGAGTGGAACAATATCCGTCTGCTCCACCTCCATTCACTGAGCGATGATCCCTTCTGTGTGAAAACACGTGAGCGATTATCGCTGGGACGGCTGTCGGACACTTCTGCACCCGACAATCATCCCGTATAAAAGGACCCTTTAGTTATCATAATGCATACATGTCAAGCTAAGGTTTCCTGCATTTGTAGTGCCTCCATTAGCGCCGGCTACCTCCATAGCGCTGCGAGGATCTGGTTCTGACATCACCAGCGGTGATTCCTGTACTGTACTTCTACGGCTTGGCTCCAAAGAAAACTGATTATTGTCTGTCTGCAGCTTCCATAGAGCCTCAGACAAGTGTCAAGGGAGGAACTAGTCGGTGTCCTAGTCGGAGTATCTGCAAGGTCATGTCATGTACTTCCCTCTCAGTCCTGACAAGTTGTGCCGGACTTTGGGGGGGGACCTTGCTGCGGGGGCAGGCTGCTTCCTATGAATCCAGCGCTGGTTTTCTCCAGAACTGTTATTGGCTGCTGTAAGGAGTCATTGTTCACAGCGATGGCTGGAAAATCTGGGCAGGATCCAAAGCTCTTTCTAGAGATACATTCCTATGTATAGCGTTGTCCATTCAGATATTAAATCGATCTACAGCCTCTGTACCCCAGCGTGTAAAGCTAAAGGGCTCTGACGTCAGGGCCTCCTTACACCCCTGTAAGAAATAATCTGGGAACCCAAGTACATCAGTGTAATCGAATGCAAACCAACGTCTGACTATGAAGTGGAGCAAAGTGGCAAGAAATGCGCTTAATGCCCATAAGCGACTATTACCAGCATCTCGGCTCTACTGGAAGTCACCAGGTTGCAGTTGGTTTGACTTCCTCATGGCCACAGACGTTCCATTTGGGACTTACTTTCCAAGGTCACAGCCGGCGGCTTAGTGTAACATGGCAATGGTTAGAGTGAAGGAAGGCGATCTGACAGCCTGGAATCCTTCTTCAGATCTCTCTTTGGGTGGGGCGCAGGGTTTTTAAGTGTTACAATAAAAGCAGGAGAAGAGAAAAGGAAATCTTGTAAGGCTGGAAAAGCTGTCTTTGGCTGCTTACCTACATTGCTTGGCAGTGCTGCTCACACCTATGCTTGCTTTATGTTCCATGTGCGTGCTTTTAACCCTAGTTACAGTCTCCATCTCGCTGTGCACTTTTTTTTTTTTTTCCCTGACCGTGCCAGCGAGTGGTCAGGTGCTATGGGCATTGTTTCTGGGTGAGATGGCAGCTCGCCGTGCAGAGAAGGAGCTTCTTCCAAGTTTTAGCTCAGCAATGTCAGCAGTACTCTAGCTTTACTGCAAGGGAAAAGGTCACCCCACATAGCCGGGCACTGCAGCAGCCACTTATGACTGGCACAGACCACAAGGACAGCCTGGACCCTTCATCGCTGTTGAGGTTTAATTCTGTCCTTGGAGACAGTATTCCTGAGCAGGACTCTGTGCTTCTGCTTCTCCCAATGGCAGTGAAGGGTTAATGGTAGTTAGCTAATTAGCTATTAGTTTATTTCACCGCTGTCAGTCAAGGTCCTTCCTAATCCTGGCCTTCATAGCATAAAGGTTAGCGCCAAGGCCTTTTAGTTATTACGTGCAAGCACCAATTTCATTGGTCACTTAGTACAAGCTGTTAAGTTGAGGTAACCGGACCTCCATCCTAATAATCATTTCATTAGATCCTTAGATGACATTTGGGATGAATACCCAGAAGAGGACCAGATGTGTTGCCTCCTTCTACACAAGCAATAGACATAAGCATTCTATATGTGCCTTGTGTAGTCGCCTCACCAGCGTGGCTGCCTCTGGCCTGCCCCACTTCAGCCAACTTCTTGTCTGTGTTTCTCTGTGCTATGATTGCTACCTCCGGAGCTGTAGTTCCCTCATGTAATACAAGTTTTAGCAGTAGTGGATTTCTGTAGTACCGAAGCTGAATGTAATCTATTGGTCTGTTCTCTGGTGTCCAGAAATAGAAGATCCGCATTTTGAGAAGTCTACTTTACAGAACTGTTAGCCGTGTGTGTAATATATATTAGTGCTTCTTGTTAAACAGAAGGGAGCGATTGGAATTGAATGACGCTTTCTCTGTGATTGTAACGTTGATAGAAGTAACTACAATATCGGAGCAAAAGGAGCATTTATTGTGGAGAAACGACCCCTTGTAGGGAGGCTCTAGTACCCTGTTGTATTGCCTCTAGCTTGGATACAAGATGTGATACAGGCAGGTATGGAGGCTCTAGTACCCTGTTGTACCGCCTCTAGCTTGGATACAAGATGTGTTATGGGCGGGCATGGAGGCTCTAGTACCCTGTTGTACTGCCTCTAACTTGGATACAAGATGTGATACGGGGGCATGGAGGCTCTAGTACCCTGTTGTACCACCTCTAGCTTGGATACAAGATGTGATATGGGGGGACATGGAAGCTCTAGTACCCTGTTGTACTGCCTCTAGCTTGGATACAAGATGTGATACAGGCGGGCATGGAAGCTCTAGTACCCTGTTGTACCGCCTCTAGTTTGGATACAAGATGTGATACAGGGGGGCATGGAGGCTCTAGTACCCTGTTGTACCGCCTCTAGTTTGGATACAAGATGTGTTATGGGCAGGCATGGAGGCTCTAGTACCCTGTTGTACCACCTCTAGCTTGGATACAAGATGTGATACAGGCGGGTATGGAGGCTCTAGTACCTTGTTGTACCACTTCTAGCTTGGATACAAGGGGCATGAAGGGTTCTACTACCCTGTTATACTGCCTCTAGCTTGGATACAAGATATGATGCAATGGGCATGAAGAAGGGTTCTACTACCCTGTTGTACCACCTCTAGCTTGGATACACGATGTGATATGGGTGGGCATGGAGGCTCTAGTACCCTGTTGTACCACCTCTAGCTTGGATACAAGATGTGATATGGGCGGGCATGGAGGCTCTAGTACCCTGTTGTACTGCCTCTAGCTTGGATACAAGATGTGTTATGGGCAGGCATGGAGGCTCTAGTACCCTGTTGTACCGCCTCTAGCTTGGATACACGATGTGATATGGGTGGGCATGGAGGCTCTAGTACCCTGTTGTACCGCCTCTAGCTTGGATACAAGATCTGATATGGGGGGCATGGAGGCTCTAGTACCCTGTTGTACCGCCTCTAGCTTGGATACAAGATGTGTTATGGGCAGGCATGGAGGCTCTAGTACCCTGTTGTACTGCCTGTAGCTTGGATACAAGATGTGATACAGGCGGGCATGGAGGCTCTTGTACCCTGTTGTACTGCCTCTAGCTTGGATACAAGATGTGATATAGGGGGCATAAAGGCATTAGTATCTTGTTGTACCGCCTCTAGCTTGAATACAGGATGCGGGCATAGAGGCACACAGGTTCTGTATGGTATCCTGTGGCATATTGGTCCACATTTGCTGTAACTGAGCCTCTAGATACAGAGCCGGGGAAGTGAGCTTGTGTAAACTCATATGCTGTTGAAGTTGGACAATTCGGCAATACGACTATCAAGCTCCATCCCAATAATGCGCCCCTTTCAGATTTTGGTAACGGGGTGACATCTCTTCTCTGCGTCGTAGAGGCGTCTAGTGGTCAACAAGCAGAAGAAGAGGTCACTACATACAAGGAGCCTCCGAGAGCCTCTTATAGGCCAAGGGGGGAACCAATTTTAGGGCCTCCGGTGACAAGACCGTCCATCTAATCACCACAACTCTCATCATTTACAGATCTGCATGAGATGGAGCCGCAGGACGGGATTTACAGCAAAATTACAGCTTCTTCTGGGGGCTTCTTGTTTTGTTTGTATGTGTATGCATGCGTGTGCCACAGTTTTTTATTTAATGCATGAATTGTCAAGCTCAACTTTGCTACATTTGTAAATTATAAAAATGTATTTCCCTGCCATGTTTAAGCGCACCATGCTTTATATGCTGTTCTATTCTCTCCTCAGTAGTGCGCTCCTGTATAGAATAGACTATATCCTAGTTCGGCCCTGGAACAAACACACAATGAAGTTTGCTTGTGTTGCACAATGTTCCCCTCTGTGTGTGCTGCTTCGGTTATTGGATCATAGACTTTGGACCCATAAGAGCCAAGCCTGAAACATGTCTGTGGAGCTCACAACACGCGCACTCACCTCTGCAGGCTGTTTGTTTTTACCACTGAGTGACCTTCAGATATGAACAGCACAGGAACCGTACGCCGGGCCGTGAACACGTAGGGCTGGACAGAGCTGGGATTCCTAATACTAGAACATTTTATACTCTGCTGATTTAGTTTTGTTTCACACCTCTGATGCTTCGCCCTTAGTATTAGGGGCCTGCTGTAAACAGAAGGCCATTTATGGGGCCATTGCCTGTCTTCAGACGCAGACTAATAAAAACCAGTTGGGTGAATGGGGCCTGTGAATATGTTTGAGATGTGCCTGGAGCTTTCCCATTCTATGTGATAAATCTACAGTGTAAGCGCAGTATTAAATTAGACTCGGGCCACCTGCACGTGAACAGATTTGCATTGCAGAATCCGCAGTCTGCGTCCGCACCAGGGGTCCGCAGCAAACGCCGTTCAAAGCATGCCATGGGAAATCTATCCTTCCTGCACACTCGGGGGAAACTGCAATTGGTTTCCGCGAGCAGAGGAAAAATCACAGCATGCTCTGTTTTAGTGGGAAGCTGTCCGACCTGCGTCCCCTCTGCAATTGACATTGCGGACAGGTCGTGGATTCTGAGTCATCGTGGGAAAGAAACCTATTTTAAAAAAATCTGTACTGCACATGTCTGCCGGCAGCGCAGAGAAGAGACACAGGTACGCACGAATGCCGGCTGCTGTCAGCATCTGAGTCCGCTGCGTGCTCCCGCATGCAGAATCCGACCTGTCTGTGTGCAGGTGGTCTTAAAGGGGTTGTCCATTTGTAAATTATTGATGGCCTATCCTCAGGATAGATTATCAGTAGATCGGTGGGGATCTGTCATAAGGAAGCTTTGCTGATCACAGCTGATTTCTGCAGGTCCCACTGCAGTGGCCAGACTTCATATTACAGTCACAGCAGACCCGCAGAGGTCCCAGGCGACCGATCACTACTGATCTACTATTTGACAACCATTAATAGTTTACATCTGGACAATCTCTGTAAGTGCCTTTTACATGGGCCAGCGGTTCACACATGTTCGCTTGCCTGATCATCGGCCCATCTGAATGTCAATGATCAGGCAACAAATGAGCAAACGCTTCTTCGGCCGCTGATTTGATGTTTTAAGCTGGCATAAAAAAAAATGTATTTGTCGTCCGTGTATAGCACTGAACACAAACTGACCCTGACAGATGAGGGATGTGATCGGGGAGTAGTAGGAGCAGGAAGCCATGGAAGCAAAGCTTAAGACTTGAGGAAGTCATTCACCGTCCGTCACTCTGATGATTGTTTCCTATTGTTCTCTTTTAATGGTTTCCTGTGCTCTTGATTATGTCTTCACTAATCAAACACAATTGTAACTGCAGCGCTTATATGACCGCCTGTATTTAATCAAACATCCCCAAGCTGACACTTGGAAAGATCGCAAGGACAGAGGAAAACTAAGACCAGCCCCAAATCAAATAAAAGACCACCGAGAACAGAAGATGGGAGCAAACGGGATGCTGCCCTACAGAACTCTGTGCCCGCTCGTTACACTCACCCTATATAAATGCCCACAACCTAAAACTCCTTTAGTTTGCCCAGCTGCAGTTACACCTTTCAATAACATGGCCATGTATGGGGAGGATCCTGCTCTCTATGTAAATAGTGGGAAAGGCCGACTACGTGGATCTGTTCCCTGCTTTAGCCTAGGATCATGGCAGGAGAAGTTCATACATTGTGTAAATCGCTGGTCTGGGCCTCGTGGGATCCTTGGGGGTCAGGAATGAGATCCGATTGGGATTTGTGCAGTGTGGGAGACTTTCTATCCGTTTCCCGCTCTAACTTTCTTTGATTCGCGAGTTTGCCCTTTTACTTTCTTGCATCTTGCCTAATAAATGTTCTCATAAGTTTCTTTTGTTTCTCTTGTAGTTTTCCCTGGCGGCCCCCACACACGAAAAAGAGCCGAAACCCACAGGTAAGGAACACTTCTCCAGAACTACTTTTTCTTAATCTGGTATTGTGAACAGCTGTCCTTGTATGTTCTGAAGCCGGGCTTTACTGCACTGTAACCTCATCACACACATTTCTATAGCTGGAGGGGGGGGTAAAATCCCATTTTCTCGAACGCTCTGGGTGATTGATATCTGAGCAAATGGATAAGCAGAGCTCTCGCTGTGTGTTGGTACTGCTTAAAGGGGTAAACCCGTTGCAGCACGGTCTTGCTGATCAGTGGTGGTCCAACCATTTGGACCCCCTGAGATTGCAGCCTAGCATGTCCTCTAATTTGGACATCGAAGGATATGCATGCGTGCATCTGTTCTATTCACTTAAATGGGACTGCTGGAGATGGCCAAGCACTTGAACTTGGCCATCTCCAGCAGTCCAACTGAAGTGAATTGAGCATAGGCGCATCCTCCACTACCCACACTGCAGGACGGGCTGCGCTGCAATTTGAGGGATGCAGAGGGACTACCGCCAGTCAATCAGCAAGTTACCCCCTATTCTGTGGATAGCAGATACCTTGCTGTGGTGGGAGGACTCTGTTAAGTTTCTGCCGCAACTAGGTGTTGGCATTCATCTGGTGGCTTTTGCCAAGAAGGCTGTCTTAGGGCACTTTCCATTTTATAAGTTAAAACCAAGGCAGGGAGAACACATGTGAACACTTGGCTTTTCCTAGCTGGTCTGTGATAGTGGGAAATCTATAATTTTAAAACCCCAGATGAGCTTATATGTTGTCCCCATATTTCAGATGTGGTGCAGGAGCACCTATGTGATCGCTGGCTCCATGTCTAATGTGGCTGATCCAGGAGAACATTGTCCGGGACAGGGGGTCACAGCTGCATAATCCCTTCTATTCAGGAGGTTGCACTTGTGTAAGTTTAGCTGTTAGTGCTGGATCTTTCTGCACCTTTAAAGGGATTTTCCCATTAAAAAAAAGATTTATTCTGTATCCACAGGATTGGGGAAAAAATGTCTGCTTGCTGGGGTCCAACCACTGGGACTCCCAGTGATTTGGAGACTAGTGCACTTGAGTGACCTGTGTAAATGAGGCAATGATGTGTGCAAGCGTGACTACTTCTATGAGATGGCTGAACACCTCAATCTCAGCCTGTCCCATAGAAGTGAATGGAGCAGTGGCCGGTCACGTGCACCTCTCTGTATTTACATGTAGTGTTCGTGTGCACAAGTATTGGGATCACTGAGGGTCCCAGCCATCGGACACTTATCCCCCTATCCTGCGGAGAAATGCAGTTAGCGTGAAGACTCCTTTTGAGGAGCTGGAGTTTCTTTTTGTTTCGCCCCCCTAGCATTAATGATGATTAAAGGGATATTCCCATCTCTTAAAGTGATGGCATAATTTTAAGATCGATGAAGAGCTGACCTCTGGGACCCCATCCATTCTGAGAATGAAGGAGCCAACTTGTGTCTTTTTTCCTCTCCTGCTTTCCCTGCACAGCACCCCCAGATGTGCAAGTGAAACTGTAACATAACTTCATTCAAGGAAATAAGGTCAGCTGCAGTCCCACGACTCTGTGACTGGTGCCACAACTTCGGACCGGCACTGTGTCTCCTTCATTCTGAGGATTGGTGGGGGTCGTAGAGGTCAGACCCCAACCAATCATTAAGTGATAGATAGGCTATCGCATTCTAAAATTGGGATAACCCTTTAATGTCTGGCATAATAAAAGGCTAGTATGGCTCATTGTGCTTTCTTATTATCGTTTAGCCTGCAGGTGGTTGGTGATTAGTCAGCCCGTTTATTTTAAGCTCCTGATATGTGGAGATCGTGCAGCAGTAAGGGGGGTGCTGTATGTTCCTGCATTGTTACATAGTCACGACTCTTCATACGGCTGTATTGTCGCATGACTGTCGGCTTAGATCTGAACACCCTTCATTATCATTTTGCTGCTGGCAGCAGACGGGGGTCAAGACTTTTTACCACCTTATTGGCGTAGTGGCATTTACCGTATCTGAATAGAGACTTGACAGAGCACGTAGTGCATGAAACTGCCCTCGGTGCATGTGATAAAAGTAGTTTCTGTGTGGAGGACAAGTTTCCGTGATGGCAGCAGCTGAATTTATCAGCGAAGTTTATCAACCCTTGCGCCGCTGCACCAGATAAGCTCAAACGTGAGGCAGCGGCGTGCTGTTCCCTTACTGTGCATCCCTCATTGCAAAGGCAAAATTGTACACGGGACACCAGATACTTTGTGCAACTTGGGGCATAATCACATGGGCAAATTTCTCATGTCAGTGTTTGAATTGACTGCACTTGGACAGAACACTGATTCATTAAGTTAATGGGGCCATGCAATAGAGATGTGCAGGGGTTACAGGGGAAGGGGTCCCCTCTTAGGCTATATTTACATGAGTCTTGAGCACAACTCACCGCACACAGACACCATATTGCAAGTTCCACTATCGCACACAAATGGGTTCTGTACGTCTCGTATCTGCATAGAACTCATGCATTATTCTCAACTTTGTTAATATGGCGAAAAGCAGACTGACGGCCTGGGTGTATTAAAACTTTATATATGGCAAGATGCCCTATTCTGGTTCTCAGATATCAATCGCCCAAGTCAATGGTTGCGCACACACAAATCTGGAGCGCACATGGATTACATCCGGGGGCACTCTGTTTTTCATGGATCATTGCTGAACAATGCTAGAAGGAAAAAAATTGGGCCTCCTACCGTCTTTTCTGCGCGCAAGGAAAAAGAAAAGGAAGACGCATGTAGGTTGGAAAAAAAGGAAACCATATGGACATATAAACCGATTTTAATCATGTATGGTTTTCATGGAACAAAATTGGAGGTGCTTGTCTGAATAAGCCCTAACAGTATGGGGATAAGTTGTCAAATACCCTGGAAGAGGGATCTGCTGTATATACAATCTGGGGGGAACCCGAAACCACATTTTTCTTATTCTTCCCTTCACTATGAGCATTGGAGAGAATACAGGGTCTTCTGACTTGACATGAAGTCAAGAGGGAGGGGCTATTGTATTTTAGAAGGCTTGCTAAAGCAAAATTGAGATGCACATAAGAGAACCTAGATGGGGGTAGGGCCTGTCTACAGGGGGGGGAGGGTAGATTCTCCCAGCAGCTGCTCTGGTGGTCTCCAGTGTTGGACCACTACCGGCAGACGGGGAGGGAGTTTCTGGAAGTTAACCAGAGGACTTCCCACAGATTCAGTAGGGTGAGACTGCTCCTGAAAGCTGGCGTTGGTTCCTGGTTGCGTACATCCTTGTGCCTTAGTGCAGAGGACGGCAAAATGGGATTCAAGCAAATTTCCTTGCTGTCCTCTGCACTGCTTAGGAGACTAGTATTGCATCTTCATGTGACGGAGCCCATGGGAGTGAGTTTTGCAAAAAGTGCTGTGACTTTGTTACCCCTTTTCAGAGCCAGACTCTGCAGAGTGTCGTAACAGGGGTGCGGCAGCTGGAAGTTCTCAGAACTGCTACCAGTCCCCTGACGGGATGCTAGGGGGATTTTTAAGAGCTTTTATTTCTAATCCTAGAGTCCAGGGAAACAATCGTCCTGGGATGCAGTAACTGCAGGGGAATTTTTTGCTGCTAATCCGGGCACCATGTGGCTCCATGGTTTCTGACTGGGAGTCTTTGTCCACTTGTTGAGATATGGCGTCTAATTAACTCCCTCACACGTAGCAGAATCTCGCTAGCCAGAACTGGGAACGGGCACAGCTTCTGCTTGATAAAGTGAGAAGAAAAGTCCTTGCGTTTTGAATATCGTCAATTTACCTGCGACCATCCTGAGGCTTGGACTGTTTATGCATCTTAAGAAATTGTGTAATCGGGCCTGTTACTTCTAGTAGGCTGTCAATAAATGCATTTTTCTGGGTTCAGGCACGAGATAGCTGTTTCTCCAGACTCTGCAATAAATGACTGAGCTGAGCATGCATCAAGAAGAAAAAGGGGAATCGAACCCCTGTAGCAATGGTTTATCTTCCACAAGAGTTTGGCCATGATGAAATCTAACATGCCTTGTCATTCATCTGCCAGTGGGGAAGAGACGGGGCATTCTTGTGGCTGGGAGTTTTATAGCATATCCACAGGATATAGATGTGGGTCTAACCTCTGGGATCTGAACCCAACCACTTCTAGACTGGCTGAACCTGGTGGTCAGAAGAGAACTACCCAAGTGGACTGTCTTTACGCTGTTTCTGCAACTTCCACAGAAGTTAACCGGAAGCTTCAGCGACAATCTAGAACAGCGAGGTGTTTCTGTAGCCCCAAAAACAGTAATGATGTGTTACGCCCGTTCCAGAATTCCCACTCCTATGGGGCTTATGAAAACTGCGTAGGGCAGCCCGTTCAGCAGTGCGTGGAGACGTGTTCTCATCTAGGCCAAGATAGGCGTACTCCTTGTAAGATGGTCAGCTGACTTTCATATAATGCCCATGTTCAACGACCTTCTTGAGCTGTATGTGGCAGACAAATAGACTTTTGAATGGATGGAGATGTCAGTGATGTTTAGGCTCTTCAGTATCTTTCCTATATATATAACAATAAATATCTTAAGGGTAAACCTCTGATCACAATGTCTTTCCCCCAGTGGTGCCCTTTATGAACGTCTACGAGCGCAGCATGTGTCAGGTGCGGGAAATCTTAGTGGATATCTACCAGGAGTATCCTGATGAGGTGGAGTTCATCTTCAAACCTTCTTGCGTCCCCCTTATGAGGTGTGCGGGGTGCTGCAGCGATGAGAACTTCGAGTGTGTACCCACGGAGTGGTCCAATGTCACCATGCAGGTAAGTTTGTGCCTATCGCGCTTTTGCCTGCCTTGTTTTAAAGCACAGGGGCTGCTGCTTGTAATTCCATTTCAGCTTCTTATAAAGTTTTACTGAGACATGAAGATTAACATTCTTCAGTAACTAGGACATGGCTGCGTATTTGTACGTGACCAGCAGCTGACATGCAATAATACCACGTTATTACATCCAAGGCTAAATCCCTCGGGAAGTTTCAGTCTGCAAAGTTTCCAAAAATCAGGAGCCACTTAATATTCCAGTATTTTTTTTTTTTCATTTCACACGGACTCCATGTTGTTTGTGCGTAAAGTAAAGCCCTAAACCTCCGACTCAGGTGACTGGTAAAAGTTGGAGCATCATGTACTTGTAAGACTTACTCTACTTCTTTCTTCTAGATCTTGAGGATGAGACCTCACATGAGTCAGCTCTTTGTGGATAAGAGTTTTCAGCAGCACACTCGTTGTGAATGCAGGTGAGAACCAACGACTCACATTCTCTGCCGTTCATCTCAAAAACAAAAAAAAAAAAAATCGGCTGCTTTTTTTTCTCCTTTTATGTGTTTTTTAAATTTTCGTTTGTTTGTTTTATACTTTACAGACAAAAGAAAGAAATTAAAGGCAAACAGGAAAAGTAAGTGACCCCGTTTTTATTTTGTGATTCTGCATATGTTCTTCCCACAGTTTTACAGCTCTGGAAGGGTTTATATACCATGCTGGAGGACCTCCCTATACAGAGAGCAAGTGCTGCAAAAACATGGTTGGCTCTCTGAAGGCCCCGGGCATTGATATAAAGATAAGGCCACCAGGATGTACATTCGATTTCTATTGTCACTGATGCTCCTCAGTGGACAAGTCATCCTGTACATGACATTATCGGCTAGAAGCCATGCTATCCTCTGTTCTCTGCTTCTCTAACCATGCTATTAAGTAGCGGTAGGAGGTTAGGTGGGCACTTTAATACCCAGTTAACACTCATGCTTGCAGTTGGGGTATTTGGCCTTTGCTGTGGTGATGGTTTCTGAGTGGAGCATGAATCACACGCATGTTCACATCTCTCTGCTGCTCCAGAGCAAAACGGGCCACAGACTTGTACAAATAATATCCGATTTTTTTTTTTTTTCTTTTTTCTGCTGAAGAGTAGTATGGATTTGATCCACATAGCTCCATGTGTATACTGCTTAGATACAGATTTTAAAGGGAAGCGGTCATCAGTTATAAGTATCATAAACTAAGTTACGGTGCTTACAGTTTAGATGCTGGAGAGTCCAGGATGCTCACCCAGTTCCCCCATTTCTGCAGTGTCCCCTGGGGAAGTCAGCACTCGCACAACCAGCGTGACTCTTCTCAGAAGGCTGTTTCCGCACTCCCAAAGAGATGAACAGGAATGTGCGCTCACAGCCTTCTGATAAGTTATGCTGGCTTTGTGCTGACTTCACGGGGTCAGTGCAAGAATGGGGAACCAAGTGTGTATGAGGTATGGCTTCCCAGGCTCCGTGCCACTTAAACTATAAGCCCCATGACTTAGTTTATGGTGTTTATAGTTGACAGGTTCCCTTTAATGCCTGGATGTTTTCTCCACATGTGTCCAGTGCTATCAGTGACTGTCCACCTAACCCCATGCTTTGTAATTGTTTCCCTGTATGTAGAACCCTAAATGTCTCTTCTCATTCCAATCCATGCTTAGAAAAAGTAGGTGGTTGGTAGAGGAGGGGGTGGGAGAGGAGCCAGGGGGGGATAAGGTGAGGCGTTTTTAGACTCTTGTCAGGACCTGTCAACTGGCATAGATGCAACTAGAGCTCTCCTCCAGAAATCTACTCTTGCCGCTGCACGCTCATCTATCCTGCTGGAAACGCTGTATGGTCCATGAGACGTTAACCTCTTCATATCAGGAGACAACGTCTAGCAGTCTGGACAGGCATTGTGTGTTCTCTAATGTTGTATGGACCCAACATAGTGACTACTGCAGATGTAAAAAAAAACAACTAAATCCCAAGTGTGGAGGTATACTCTTCCAATTACACCATTTCAAAACTGGTGTCCAATCTAGTAGCCTTCTTGGATATGAAGGTCCACTACTGCTTTTGCCAGCAGAATTCTCATTTGTCAGTAAGTCAGCTTAGTTTTTCCAGTCACCGCTGATTTATCAAAGCTTTTGCAACTTTTTATTTAGTTTTTTTAACATGCAACCCATCATCCTATATCAACATGCACCATATTTCCCAGCAGGGGTGCACAGCATCTATCGGCGTGTACCAGTCATGGTCCAGATGTTTAGTGGTTATTAGTAGAGATGAGCGAGCGTACTCGGAAAAGCACTACTCGCTCGAGTAATTTGCTTTATCCGAGTATCGCTGTGCTCGTCCCTGAAGATTCGGGTGCCGACACGGAGCGGGGAGCTGCAGGGGAGAGCGGGGAGGAACGGAGGTAAGATCTTTCTCTCCTTCTCTCCCGCCCGCTCTCCCCTGCTCCCTGCTGCGACTCACCTGTCAGCCGCAGCGGCACCCGAATCTTTAGCTCCGAGCACAGCGATACTCTGATAAAGCCAATTACTCGAGCGAGTAGTGCTTATCCGAGTACGCTCGCTCATGTCTAGTTATTAGTAAATGTCACTACTTGATATATTAAAGTGGCTGTCCAGTCCTGAGACGAAACTTGTCCTTTAGATCGGGACGAAGGGGGGTTGTATTACCTGTTGCCGTATTTCCATAGCATTCTGCTGCCGGTCCACCTGTTCTTGGGGCCTCTTTTCATTCTTTCTAGATGGTTGCGGTGATTCTTAGGCAATATGCTGCACGCTAAGCACTAGTGGTACATCGCTAGTCTGACATTACACGCTGCTCTGATTGCCAATCTAAAGGCAGCTTCTGAGTAAAAGGATCTGATTACCAATGCACAGTATTGAATATTAACAACCGCAGCCATCTTGGAAAACCACAGAGACCTGAGGAACAAAACAATCGGCAGCAGAACAGGGAGAAAGGCGCTACGTAATAAAACTTCCCCCTCTTGTCCCTGGACAAATTTTGTGCTCTGGCCCATAGTCTCTTGAACCCCAAATTCTCCAAATGTAGACATCCTTGTCATAGGGACTCCGTGTGCTGGAAGTGTTGGGAGTGCGGCTTGGGAATAAAACAATTTGCCAGTGGGTATATCCCATAATGCTGTGGGCTGTAGAAAGGCCTCTTGGAGAGAGATGTTTTTCCTATTAAGCTTACTATTAATATCCAGACACGTGTGGGAAAGGTCACCTCTGCTGTCCATGCCGAGGAGATAGTAGAGACCGAGATAACGGAGACCTACTCTCCTCTCCACCCGGCTGATAAAGCCGCCTTGTGCTGTCTATGAACAGAAGCCAGCCCGTAGCGGCACCTGTGCGGAGAGGAGGGCAGATTAGCCGTGGCCCTGTTGCTGCTATATGGGCCCGCTCATGGGGAAGCTGACACTCCAGCATAGTATACAGATTATTCAGATTGAGCCCGTTCTCCTGCCATTACGTTTATTTCCTCCTATCGCGCAGATGTGGGCTTCGTTAATCATTGCACCAGGTTTTTCCTTTAAACGTACATCATAAACAAGGCAGCGTTGCTCAAATATACTTGCAGAGTACATAAAAAGTGGTGACAGAGAAACGCTTTGCAGGTGGCTCCATCCTGGGGTAATGGATACAATTTAGGAACTCCCTGTTAGGGTTGGCTACAATGTAGCCGCTGCCGCACAACGTTCTCCCCAGCTCAGTTGCTACAGGAATGCAGCTGATAATCCTGATGGTGATGCCTTACTAATGAGCCAGGTGTCCAGTGGTCAGAATTTTGTTAATGGCCACACGGTTTTAGGCAAAGCGCGCTGCCAGTAACCGCTTACAGCCATTAGAAGTCGCACGGACATGTGTCACTGGTGGGGTTGTCGGCTGCATTGCTGCGGCGACTGCTACATGTCACCGCTTTCTTAAGTGTTAGGTTCCAGGGTAATCTGATACAGAATAGTGCAGACCCTGTGACTCTAGTGGGTATAATTACATAAAAGACCCTTTTGGCAACTGTCATTAGCACTGATCACCAATGTGATGGCAAAGTCCAATGGATTTAATGTCTCCTCCCGTTTCGTACGATCATAATGCCAAAGAGGTACGTTTACGACTCCCAATTATCCAATCTGACGCCGTAATCTTCAGCTGTAGATAACTCGTCCGCACTCTGTGTGGCGCCTCTACTCTGCAATATTCTGCCCATATTTCCCCTAGTCTCGCTCCAGTTTCTCTCGTTTTTTGCCCTTTCTCTCTTTGTCTCTCGCTCTTTGTTTATTTTTTTTCTTCCAGAAAAGCAAAACGGGGGAAGGGCCATAAACGAAAGCGCAAGAAAATCCGGTACAAATCGCACCGCTTGTACGTTTGTATCGTGTGCTCACTAAAATCCCAACCACGATTTGTTTCTCCTCGTACCCTAAATTAATCCCATTAATCTGCTTGTGTGGCTCGTGGATGGGGGGTGCGGATCTCAATGAAACTTGAGAATCTTCCGCCTGTTGTGATTTAATCGGAGGCCTTGATGGTGATGGGAGGACTTTGGGGGGTGATGATGATGGGGGAGGGGGGTAACTTTGGGGGGTGATGATGATGGGGGAGGGGGGTTATTCTGTCTTAATGTCATCATGAGACTTACTGTCCCGGTAATGGCTCTTGATTCATTGCTGCAGTAGACCTTTGCAGCAGCTGTTTCCAAATTGACATGTTTTCAGATTTCGGGGTAGCAGTAGGTCTCTTGTACGATGTGACCTCAGTTTGTAGTATATGGATACAAGTCTTCTCTTTGTCTTGTCTGATCTCATGATTACATTAGGGCAGCTTGGCTTATTGGTGGTGGCTTGTGGCAGCATTGGTGGTGGGACACTTTGCATTTTAGGTACCTTGACTATAGCGATATTTGAGCTCCTCCGAGCAATCTCTCCAGTGCAAAATGTGACTACTTCTGAGGCATAAGGTCATGACTTGAAACTGCTCTTTTTATGCCAATGGCTCAGTTCCTTTGAGAATCTTTATTTTTCCATGTTGCAGTGGAATCTGCATCTGTAATGCTGTCCAGAACCAGCGATGCAGTCACAACACCCCATACTGTAAAACATGGGTCCCTTTTACCAGGTCTTTAAAAATGGCAGTCTCTCTTTAAGCCAAAGTGAAAGTGTTGTCCCTATCAGACCACACCTGGCTATAGGCATTAGATATTTCTTGGTGCATCCCTTCTGATTTTGATCCTGCCAGAACTGGGGACCTGATTTATAGTCCAAACTAGGACTCAACGGGTGGGATTTTATCCTGTCTGATCCTGAAAATAAGCAAAATATCGGGAGGTTTTATCGATACATAGAGCACATTCACCACTGGAGAGTCCGTTTTGTTTGATGTGTCATTAGACTACGTGCGCTTCGCCTTGGGTCCTCAGTGAGACTGCAGTAATGAACTTTTAGTATGGACTTTTCAAACTTTTGGAGAAGAACTGAAATGGCTGAGCTTATTGCCACACCGGGAAAACTAAAGAGAAACTTTGTCCAGTGCAAAAAGTTTCTCCACTGATGTTCATCTATAAAGCTTTGCAGCGATAGGGTAGAGGTAGGCGTGATGTCACCGCGCCGCACAGCCATTTATGTTCATCTCCTGGGGGTTTTACGCATCACACACAACATGCCTTGCTGTATTACATCATTACTGGAACCTCAAAGACAGCAGTCAGACAGGCAGTGTGTGGCTTATTTTCTGATGTCACATTCGTCTCTTTGCTTCACCTTCTTTTTTTTTTTTTTTGAACTGTAACCCTGGAGTCTGCATTTGGAAGGCAGTATTAATTGGAAAAGCCATTTTCTCTTTACTCAGTTCTTTGTCTAGTTCTAAAATTGTGTGCATTGTCTCTAACTATTTCAGTCCTGCGTATTCCCATACTAGTCTTCTCACAGACTATGCAATATTACACCATAATTGATTTTTTTTTTCCCCCTCCTTCCAAATGCAGCTTCTGGCTTCCTAATGCTATGCTGTCTGCTTTGTCTTGCCTCTTGAGAAAGAACATAGCACGAGAAGGTGGCTGGTGAGGGATAAGGACCCAGCCGCATGTTTATGTATTTCCCAGGGTGGGCAGATGTCTATGCTGAAGAGACATTATTAAAGCTAGCGGCCGACCTGTTGGGTTGTGTTACCATAACTTATGGCAGCACCGCTCTGTACGGTGTTACAAGTCAGGATGACCACCTTCCGAGTTTTGAGAGTTCCTGCTTTTATATCCATGCGCGGATGGGAGCTATAAAAGCAGGAGTGTTGGGGTGGTCACTCGGGAGTGTTGGGATGGAGGGATTACTAGTAATGTGTTGAGGAGTAATGCATGTTGACATTTCTCTTGCTGTTGCGCTGTAGCTTAGAACTCTTTTTTTTCCTTTTGCTTTTTGCAGTCATTGTGAGCCTTGCACAGACACAGAGAGGAGAAAACACTTGTTTGTCCAAGACCCCCAGACCTGTAAATGTTCCTGTAAAAACACAGACTCACGTTGCAAAACGAAGCAGCTTGAGTTAAACGAAAAAACTTGCAGGTTGGTTTTTTTTGTACATGTGGGGAAAAAAAAAAGATCCAGTGCAAAGATTAGAAGCTGCTTCTTACTGCTAATTGCTGCTTGACGTTCTGTCTTCAGGGGACAGCGCTGTGTTCAATGTTCTTTACTGTTTGCTTCATACCTGTACAGTAATGGTGCACATCTGCCATACATCAGCCGCCTCTTATACCTGCAGGGAGGCTTACTGCTAATTTCCTGGAGTTCACACTAAATGAGTGTCTACAATGCACAAGTTCAGCCAATCTTGGTAGTGGCTTTATCCAACACATGTGACAGTCTGTTCTTCTAACTGACACGAGAGGAAAGCTTTTAGCCGAGCAGCACATAGCATTCTGGAACAAGGTCCTCCTGTTGCGCGGAGCAGCCTGCATTTTGCATGGCATTTGACAAAAACGTTGAATGCAGAAGTCCATAGATCCACATTCTAATATGGCTGTGCAGGGAAAGGGGAGTCCTGGAACCTCCCTGCTATACATCGTCAATTTAATGGGAGTTTTGAGCCCCTTCCAGCATCATTTGGCACTCTATAGAACCGCAGTCCTTCGTCGGCACTGATGCTGGATATTGGAGTTTGCTCAAAGAGCCCATTTAGAGCAGTTTGTTGTCTTTTACTAGGAGAGGCAAGAAGTCTAGCGCAGACCAGTCATATGCGGCCCCTTACTCTGCTGACCTCGCTCACTAACATGCGCTCTGCCACCCCTGTGCAGCAAAGTAAGTTACCCCAAATAACACCTGTATGTACCCTGAATGCCTCTGTTACCAGTTCAGCTTTTAGAATAAGGTTGCACACTATATAGATGCCTCCGCTATTATTTCTATATGTTTGTCTTCCAGCAGCTTGTATGGAGTGGTAATCATGAACAGACAAACTAAAACGAAGGAATGACACATGAGCAATGTCTAAGACCCCTTCCATATCGCATTTTGCAATTGAGCGCTTGTTCTGGCCTGGGTTCCGTTCCATGCTGAAAGCCGCTTGAGGCGGGAACTTGGACGGTGCCATAGAGTACAGTATGTGAGACAGAGACCTCCTGGAAGGAAAAGACCCTCCAGTAATGACGGCAGGAATGAAATCTAGTAAAACTGAGCCCAATGGTGTCTTGTCGTTCCCCCCCCCCCCCCCCCCCCCCCCCCCCCCCTCCTCCCAACCCAATCTTTTCCGTCCTGTTTATCTCCGCCAATGCGTGGAGGAAAGAACCAGGACAGAACCAGCGCTGCTCTGCAAAAACCCAATGTGAAGCTTGAGTTGATTAGTGCCGTACACATCCTGTAGGTCGTATCTACGTGTCGGCCAGGCTAGTGTCGAATTCAAGGTTTTAGCATGGAAACGTAAGACTTGCCAGGTCTAACTTCTGGAACATTCTCATTTTCTTCCCGCTATAACTGTACAAGGACAAGTCGTTCTCTTCTCGTGACCTTGTCTCTGTGACAAACATTTCACTCCTCTAGTTTATGCAACATTGGCTACGACTTGTGCTTTGGGTTGCTTCAGGAGCAATGTAGTTCTGCGTCCCGTCAAATATAGAAGACTGTGTGCATAGTCCAGAGTTTTTGCTTCCCGCAGTCTTAACGTTACAGCCCTAACACTAGTACACAGATCTATACGTATGTTGTGGCGTAGGCGTTACTTCTCGCCCTCTCAGAAAATAATTCCTCCAAATTGAACTATTTCTCTGTAATATTGCTGAGAATTAAAACGGTTTCATTTTGTTTCTCCCAAATCTGTCCAGATGTGAAAAGCCACGGCGGTGAAATGAGGAGCGAGTCTCTGGAAAGAGACAAAATGGAGTGAAAATGAAGGATCGAAAACTCGGCACAGCACTTTGGTTCTCATGCATTCCGTGTCCCTAAGGAGGGAAAGAATCGCCGTATTCACAAAACGCAATTTCTCCTTCTCCTTTATCAAAATTGATGCTGCTACACATCGAGAGCCAGAACAGCGGGGTCATAACTTTTTTTTTTTTTTTTTTTTTTGGATTCTTTATAAATATATTATTAAATATAGATATATAAATATATATATTTGTATATATATATTGGATTTTTCTTAAAATTAGTCATTTACTGGACTTTGCTCGCCAAACAAATTTTTTTTTTTTCTTAACTGACGTACATTGGGGATAGCTATTCAGCCGATGCTAACCTCTAATGATGATATTAATTATTCTGGATCATAATCTGTTGTCGTTAAGTTTTCTGCTAAACCAATACAAGTTCAGATCAAAGGTCAAAGAAGCCCTGCTGAGATGTTCTGGAGTCCTATAGCTGCAAAACTCGATCCTTCACGAAACTTGCCCTGTGCCCTCTGCAGATAGACTTATTGAGGAAATGGAGACTAATCGGTGCCATAGGTTGGTCAGAGACAACGTCATTCTGTAACCTTGCCCTTCATGAACGGCTTCTGCCCTGGAGGAACTTTTTTTTTATTTTTTGGCATCTAATGTCGCTGGTGTGTGTATGGATTTGGGTATCTTCTCTGTTAAGAAACGGAAAGGCTTTTGGGGAAAAAAAAAGATGTCTGGACGTTTTTGCTTGTCAAGGATTTAACGAAAAAAAAAAAAAAGCCCTTTGGACCCAACGGCTCCATTTTGTCAGATGTATGCTGAGCCAGTGCCCGTTGTATCTCTCAAAACAACACTGAGGAAAAAAAATTCAAGATCTCACAGAAGCAAGGACTGGACCAAAAAATTGAGGAGGTCACAAAAGAAAAGGAATGGTTCCTGATTAGTGTGCAGATCCGGCGGTAATCACTACAATTCATTGGGACTTGTATTCTCCCGGTGGAGCAATCGGCAAATGACGTGAACTCTTGTACATTTTGAGTTAATTACTCACCCCAGTGAGGAAGACTCTCACTCATAATGAGTGGAAATGACTATATTAAGAGTACGAATCGCTCAATGAGTGCAGCTTGCTGTTTAATGAAATAAGACTTGTTTATGTTGAGTGAGACTGCCTTCCAGTGGGTGAACGGTTCCCCCCCCCCCCCTTCCCCCATACCCCCTTCCTCCACACCCAAATCATAGAACCAGGACTGGCTTAGCATGTCTGAGAATCTGAAGCAACCCGGTCTGAGCACCAAGTAATCTCCGTGAGTCCTGGAGTTGCAGCTGGTGGAATCCACTAGAAGTTATAGAAACATGTTCACTGTATAGCCTCGTCTATGTATCTCATGTATACAGACACACACACCTGTTCTGAGGTTCCACGTGCCTTGCACCCTAGAAATGAGTGAGGCTTTTTGCTCCGAGACCCTGAGCTGTTTTCTGGTTACAGGACTTTAGTGCCGATTTTGGAAAGATTAACTGCTAAAACATGACACAAATAAAGGGTTGATCCCTACGTGAGGGAGTTGGCTCCTTTTGCTGCTAGACTGTCTTAAAACGAAATCCCTGTGTCCACTGTGGAGTTGTCTGGGAACTTTTTTTTTTTTTTAACTGAGGGAGGAGGGTTATAAAGGTAACACTGCGGATATATGTGGTCTGTGGTCAATATTGTTATCCCTTTGGAGGCAGGGACACTAGCGTATTGTGTATGAGAGCACCTAATTGTACTTGGAAGAAACTGTAGACCTATCAGATGTTTTGATCAGTGAGACCCTCCGTGATCGCTGATCTGAACGGCAGAGGCAAGCGTTCTGCTCCTTCAACTGTAACCTTGTTGGATCTTTTCGGTAGCTGAACACGGATACATTTTTAAGTCTGTGTTCGTATTCAGCTGTTAGGAAGTGATGCAAGAAGCTTTCATGGCCAAAGGAACGCAGTGCTCGGGTGAGCGTTTCTGCCCCTTCATTTCGGCGATCACTTGGGTTCTTGGCACTCAGACCCTACTGATCAAAAGTTGTCAAAAGTTTCTTAAAAAGTGCAGTTACTCTTTTTAAAGGGGTTGTCTGGTTACTGGAACTACCAGGAGTAAAAAAAAAAATAAACTGAGCTAGTTACCCTCTCCGCTGCTGTCAGGATCTAGCACTGCAGCCACACTGTGGGCCTGGTGTTTTATTGTAACAGTAGCTGTTCTGAAAGTCAGCTGACTGCTGCAGCCTCGTAGATTGCAGTGTCACTGCTCGTTAAAGAACATGGCGCTGCAGCAGTCACCTGACTTCCTCACAACAGACACCGGGGTCACAGTGGGAGCTGCAGCACTAGATCCCAGCAGTGGAGGAGTAAGTGTATCTGTTTTCTCCCCTGGCAGCCCTATTGAAGGGTGGAGGTTCTCTGGTAACCAGACAACCCCTTTAAATCCTCTGATTTAGACTCTTGAGAGCAGAGCCCTTTTACTCGAGTGCCAAATTCGGACGTGGGCGACTCAATAAGTGCCTTCTGTTGGATCTAAAGTACACTGCAAGTCTATCGATGGGCCCCCGAATATGTAGAACATGGATATAAGGTACCAAGGGGTGTCTGTAACAAGCCACAGATCTGCAGCATGTGTCAGTCTGCGGACAAGGATCAGTACTTCACAGCAGAACCTTTTAGTGTGTGTCTGTGTATACATGGATGCAGAGCGGTTCGCCACACTTCATGTCCCTTTTTATTAAAAACCTGATAAATTGAGAGAGCTTGGGAGGGTACAGTATTTCTTGATATATTTAAAAAATAATTTATACAAATACACTAATTAGCCAAGGTTTTTAGCCGTTCTCGCTGTTTTGTTTTTTTGACAAGTCATTGCTACCTTCACAGGTACAGGAGGCCAGCCAGTTGCAGGAATGGAGGGTGGAGCGAGGGAGGTCAGCACTTGTATTGATGAAGTCCTCCTTTCCATCAAACCTGCATCCTGCTTTTTTTTTTCTTTGGAAATCTAGGGGGGGGTTTCTTTGTTGTTTTTTTTGTTTTTTTGTTTTTTTTTTCTCTCTTCCCTTTTTTCAGCTTATTAGTAAGCAGGGGCTATGGTAACAGAAGGACAATGCTATTTACTCCTTTCTTCTAGAGCAGGGGAGAAGTATTGGGGTCTGCTGAACACCCAGACAAGCTCGGCATCCATCTACCTGTTGCTTTTTACTCCAACTTAGCGGTAGAGGTTGTCTACATGTCCGCCATAAAGGTACCTTGACAAATATATGTAGCAATAGCTGCTTGTTGGTGAGAATCACACTTTTTTTTTTGTCTTGACTGCCTGGCCTGTGGAACCTGTGATCTAAAGCAATGTCTAATAAGTCCCTCACCCAGCCATGTCCCAATGACTGCAAAAACCAGCTCAACGCAGCAGTAACGTCTGAATGGCAGTATTTATTTTATTTATTTGATAAACCGCATATTTTTAGTAACCGTGCCCACAGATAATGACTCTTAGGCCTGTGAAACGCGTCGGCTGTAGCAAGCAAATGTCTATTCCAGCAGAACAGTCGTCCTCAGTCCAATACTCTGTTTGTAATTCCATCCTTCTGCTGCCCATGGTCTCTTGGTATCTTGGCCAATCCAGTTCTAGGTTTAAGTATTTATTGTGTGAACTGTGTATATTGGGGCAGAAGCCATTTTTGATTTTGCACACATGGATCCAATGTGTTCATGGGTTTTGCTGCCTTCATCCCAGAACTGCTCAGTCCATTGCAGAGCGTCTGGTTATATTTCCTTCTTCTGTGTCCTCGTGAGTTGGCGAAGGGAAGATGAGACCTCCCAGACTGATGCACACTGTGTTCATCGCTCTGGAAGGCATAAAGGTTCAGCTCCCCAGATCTAATA
Source organism: Eleutherodactylus coqui (assembly GCF_035609145.1). NCBI lineage: Eukaryota > Metazoa > Chordata > Amphibia > Anura > Eleutherodactylidae > Eleutherodactylus > Eleutherodactylus coqui. Next base: position 18,641,328 of record NC_089839.1, on the reverse strand, counting down.
TTTAATGATGACTTCTTACCCTTAGTCTTTCCACTGGAGTGTGAAGATGAACAGTAGTGCTTACACAAAATGTGTGTTTTCTGTAGTCCCTTGCTCTATGTTCTTCCACGTAGGTAATCGCTTTCAACTCCAGAAGAACAGGACGCTGCCCTGTATTTCTGTGGGCATAAAAATAAAATAAATGGTCGCATACAGCGTAAAGCAGAACGGTCACAGGCACTGGAATCCAAAGGGGGCTGGCAATGGAAATAGAGCTTTAAAGTAGACTAGCCTCATCGTAAGGTGGTCACATCAACTTTTACTCAACTCCTACAAGATGGCGCCAGTTGACCAGTCCTTTTCACGCAAACACCCAGGGATGAGTCAAAAGAAAATGCATAAGCTCCAACTTCTTTTTTTATTAGTTGTTAAAAACAGCAATAAAATGCATTTTGGGGGTGGAACCCCTTCATCAGTTACGCCAATTGTTACTTCCCCTATTCTTTCTTGATTGCTGTAGTACCTAAGTGACAGAAAATGAATTCAGAAGGAATGGGGGAGGAAAACCTAAGGCTAAACATGAATATGTGAGTGAACATAAATACTACATGATAAAATGAAGTTTAACCATCTTAGAAATACTAAATAAGATTCTAAAAACTACTTGTTTACATGACTTATTTATGTTCACATGTATATTCATTCTTAAGCCGTGTTTTTGTTTTTCCTCCCTCTAATCCTTCGGCATTTATTTTCTGTCCCTTTTTTTTTGTTTTTCTCCTGTTCTTTCTTGATGGCTGTAGTACCTATCCCATTATAACTGATTGAAGGGGTTCAACACCAAAATGTCTTTTTTACTGCCGGTTTTTAACAACTAATAAAAGAGAATTTGGATGTTATGTCCATTGTCTTCTGCCTCGTCCTTGGAGGTTTGCGCCAGTTGATCAGTCCTTTTTTTTTTTTTTTTTAACACAATCTTGCTTGATCACTTTCTCTTAATAGAGCGTGCACCTGGTTGGCAGCACCTCCGAATACAGGGAGTCACCATTCCATTGACTCACCCTAGTCACCCGGGATCCCTTTTTTGTGTTTTTTCCACTTTTTGGTTTTCTTCTTCCACCTGACTCTTGTCCCTGAGGCATGAGGTGCCTTAATGTTTATGCCCTTTTTTTTTTAGTTCTGTTTTGGCTTCATTTTTGTTCCTCCAACCTGTGTTCAGGTGGCTGGTCCACTTTAAAAGTTACATTTCCTCCTGTACTACCAACTTGACTCTTTCTGTGGCTATCGCCAAGTCCTCAGTGTGCTGCCTTCTGTAGATTGGCTGAAGATATGCCACGTGTCAATCAAAAAAGCCAATCTAATTTTCCACCACACTCCCGTCAGATGGCTATACGGAGCAGCGCTGAAGAGTATGGTGTGCTTCCTCCTGCTGACTAGAGCCGTGCTGCAGAAGCTGCATGCTGACCATTTAGCACTGTGTCGGTAATCGGTATAAGCCATTACAATCCTAGTGACAATGAAGTCTACACCACAAGGCCTCTGCCAGCCAAGGGTTTAATATATGTATATCAAGCATTTAAGCATAAACACTACAGGTTTCCTTCTTTTTGTAAATAAATTCAAAAACACAAAAAGTTAATTCTGCCTAACCTTTATTTTTTAATTGTAATATGTGTTTTATTTATTGGTGCTATCATTTGTTATTGTTGTGAGACGCAGTCATTAACACTTCTTTTCTCCTGCAGATTAAATATTATGTAGAAACATATTTATTTTTTAAAAGAAAGTATAAAGATAATGTTAAAAATACCTACGTTTTCTTTGTTTTTATTAAATCTCTGCCCTGGCTCCCGAGGTGGCGTAGTCAGGTTTACAGGGAGAGGGCGGATTCTGCAGCAGTGCAAAGACTGAAAGCTGCCGCCGATCACGGGGATGAGCGGGACTTCTGAAGCTGGACAGTTGGTTCTAGTCAGAGCTAGATGTGGTGGTGCTGGTTAAGTGTTGAGGAAGCTGTGCAAATAAGCGCCACCTATTGGAAGGTATTGACCTTTAGTGAGTCAGTATCCAACCTTTTAACAGATCTTGCAACATAACGATGAATGTGAGCCAAACCGGAGTACTCGTGTACAGATCTGTTCTGGGTTTTAGCTCCTCGTTGGTGCACAGCTTTTGTGGTTAGCTAGGTGAGAGGCCATAAACCTAAATCCAGGGGCCATCTGAATGAAAAGTGCCTTTTTATTAGAATCGGTGGCTCTTGTACTTTTTTTTGTATTTCCATGATCCTCTATGTAGTGATCCAGTGCGGCTTCTTCAGGCCAGATCTAGACTTCAGCGGCTCGTTCACCTGTGTGAGCCAGGCTAGGTTAGTATGGGTTTCGGCCAATGGATGTAAGTCAGAGGTTCCAATCTTTTCTAGCTTGTGAGACACATTATATATTTGTAGCAATGGGTGAGAGCCACATTGAATTCAAAAATGGAGAAAAATGTTTGACGCTACGGAGCACAGCGACGCACATTGTGCAGCCACAGGTTGCACTATGACCCTGTTATATGGCATCCTGCTGTAAGTAAATGCAATCTCAAGAAATCCAAATCTGATGGATCTGTTGAGCTTGTCAAATTGTGGGTGTGGTCACTTTTAATCACAAGACCGCTACAATATCTCTCATTAAGAGGCATTATATAAAAGGGCTATAGGGTGATCTTTGCCCATGCGATTTGTCAGTCCCAAAGTAACCAAGTGACCGTAGTCTAAATGCAAAGACAACTAATTATGAAATTTTGACACTGGCGTTGTACCATCTGAATGGACACTCTTTGTGTTAGGCCATGTCTGCTATATCAATTGCCAGCACATATGGTCATAACTGAGGACTACCACACAGCAAGGGGTTGTTAGCCCCAAGTCACTGATTGGGGACTACTAATATAAAACTTATGGACTGTAGACCTGCTTGACAACTGGAACACCGCTGTTATGTTTGCAGGAAGGGTACATTTTTCTTTTCAAGAGTGGGACGTTGCACAATTAATAGCAGTAAGGGTCTATTGAATGTGTTGGCTGGGTTCCTCTTGGTGGAAGAGGCCATGAACTTCCACCAGATTTCATATAAAACTGCATGTAGTTCAGTGCAGGAAACAGCTGTAGCCGTTGATGTGTTATGACAACCACGTTAGTGAAATCGCTCACGGGCAGCTTTCCCACAACCATTTATCCCAACTCCTTTCTTCTCCATCTGCACATCACTAGAAAGATGTTCGATAAACTTGGCAATTCAGATGAAATATAAAGGAGAAACTTTTTTGTTTGCTGACGAAAGGGACTTTGGCTATTAGTTCCTCGCCTAAACCACCTTACAGGGCTTTAAAACAAGACTTCCACATTATTTCTCTGTTAACACTGAATGGCAACTTCATTGCGGCACATTCAGTAGAATGTTGGCCCTCAAAACCGCCGCATTTCATTGTGGCATAAATTCCACTAAGTGTTGCCATTGTGCTGCAGGACTATCAGCCCATGTCGACAGGAAGCTTCTTGTAGTTTCCACAAATCAGATGGTGGTACAGACTTTCTCTATACAGCCCTTTCTACATAGTCTTAGAGCTGCCCTATAGAATTAAGATATGGGAACCATGAAGGCGGGAGAAGCAAGATAAACATGTTTCTGCTACCAATCCGTGACTTTACAACCCTTGTATAGCACAATGTCCTGCCTTAGGCTAAAGAGCTACTATGAAAGGGTCAACTTGGTTGGCCAGGATGGTTAGGCAAGCCTTAAGGTACCTTTTACATGGGATGACTGTTGGGCGCATATGATGGCCGTCCCAGCTAGTATCACTCCTGCACTTTTACCCAGAAGCGATAGTCTGTCAGAGAATGGAGACAGAGCGGCTAGAGCTCTCTTCCAGCCTCCATTCACTGCGAAAAGGAGCCGTTCAACGGTGAACGAGAAGCCGTTCAGTAGTCATTATGATTCGGTGAGAAACGGGACAACTGAGCAACTTCTCATTTAGTGCCCTTTGGGGGTCCGTGTGTACACTGGCTAACAGTTGCCCATAATCACTCATTTTAAAAGATTATTCAGACAGCTATCAACTCTTCTAAAAGGTACCTTTTACAGTTCAAATGTCCATCCATAACTATCAAGAGGACCCAAGGTGCGGTAAGAAAAGGGTTAATCCATTTACACTGTCTGCCAAATTCTAATCCTCCTATCAGCATAGTGCTGCAGAAATCTATATTCGGGTGATGTTTGTTTGCATTATATTCAGTTGCTCAGAATGATTCTTCACATCCTCCTCTGACCCCTTTCGGTGACAAGTTGTTTCCATCTGAAGAACCCAGTTTTGCAGGATACTGTTCACACTGTTACACAAGAAAACCCCACACCGTCGGTAGTGAAGTCCTGGCCCCGGCTAGTCTAGCACCGATGACTAGGTCTCATTGGATGTTGCTCAGATCGCTGGATTGTCCCATCTGTGGGTTCACACTGCAACTGATCCATGGAAACCTTGTCACGTGATTGATTTTTTTTTTGGCAGTACTGCTGGGTCATAGCTTTAATATCCATAAAGGGAAGCGCCAATCCTTAACCAGGGGTTCTAATTAAGGGGCTTATCAGCATATACTGCAAGTCAGAATGGTAGCACCCAAAAAATGTATGTAGTCTTATATTCATAACACAGTAAATGATTACGTTGACTGGTAAGTAGGAGTAGCACCTCCCACCAATTTACTACTGGCCAGTAAAGCTTACCCCTATGATTCGCTCTACCACATTGGATTTTCATCGAACAATATGGCTGGCTATGAGGTCGGAGGTATTCTACATACTACACACTTGCTGCATCCTCTTAGAGAATGTACCACACAAGACTTAACTTGTTGGAGGTGGAATACCCCTTTATCTCTTATCCAAGGGGTTGGCGATAACTAGCTCATCAGTTGGTCCCAACAGTCGGAATTCCACTGAACATCTAGTTATCCCATGGATGGGGAATACCTTGCAGGACCTGTAATCCCTTTTAGGGCTCCTGCACACTGGCGAAGGTAATATCGGGCCGTGATTCACGGCCCAATATCGCCCTCACACTCCTTCAGAAAACACCTGGATGCGAGGCGGTTTCAAAAGGAAACGATCTTGCATCCCTGCGGAGCTGAAGGAATCCCCCATAGCGAGGCAGAGATATATAGGTTTTCTGGGGCTAAATGGCTTCCCTGAAAGAGGTGGTGGGGCTAGAGGGGGTCCTCAAAGTGTTTCCTCTCTAGCCAAGAGAGGGGGCCAGGCTAGATGGCGGATCCCTCTACCCCGCCCCTCTCTTGGCTAGAGAGGAAACTCTATGAGGACCCCCGCTCTTGTGAAAGCCCTCTATCTCTCCAAATATGGGGAGATCTGTAGGAGATCTCCTGTAGCTCCGCCCCCTCTCGCTCCTCACTATGGGGGATTCCTTTAGCCCCCCAGGCTGTCTCGCAATTTCCCATTGAAAACGATGGGCGATATTGCTAAAAGAAAGAACATGCTGCGATTTGTTTTCTATAGGATTGGGTTTCATATTTGTGCGTCTCGCAATGCACAAATCTCACACAATTTTCTCGCCAGTGTGAAGGAGCCCTTAAGGAACAATCACCAACAATCCCTTTATTGGTAGATATTGACCTAGTTCTATAATTGCATGCAGGTTTGTATTGTAAATCCTGCGTCTCTGATTTACATCTTTAACATTGTTACAGTCCCAGCGATTATAAGAAACCCCCCATTCCGGATAAATGGACCCAGATGTTCTAGTTAGGTGTATAAGATGTGCGAAGCCTCAGAATGTGTCTTAAGTATTCACACCCTTTTCTTGTTATTGTGTAACAGCTTTGAATCGCATTTGGTTTGAAACAAGAAAATGTACAAAATGTCTTAAATTAGTTACAGTTCCTAACCAACAAATAATTGAATACAGAACATTTTACCTCCTCGGCGTTTAGTAGTAGATGGCAGAGTCTATACGGAAATGGCTGCCGTGTAGATGCAGATAATCTGAGAACCATCCACGTTCTGGCCGTTGGACCCATGAGGAAATAGCTGCGTTCTATTACAGTAGTAAATTCCCCATTGGAATGAGCTCTGAACTCTTCCATTCCTGGACACTTACAGTATTCCAGCCATCCACTTTCTATAAATCTTCTTCCAAGTCTCATTTCTCTTGTAAACTGATGCAAGTTTCCCTCCTACTCAGTTTGGTCCCAATTAAATCTTAAGAAAAAAGTTTGGTAAGTTCGGTGCATCCTCTAAGGTCAATTTAGAGACCAATAAACTCTCACATCCTTCTCTTTGGACTTATTAAGTATTTACTTGTTGGCGCATCATGTTCTGTTATTATTCTAAGTGCAAGTTAACAACCCCATCCCTGTGCCATTTTGTGTGTGTGTGTGTGTGTGTGTGTGTGTGTGTGTGTGTATATATATATATATATATATATATATATATTAGTACATGCTGCTTCAGATATATCCTGTTAGAAGCCTGATGAAGAAATCAAAGTACAGTAGTTTCAAAAGCCTGCTGTAAAATTAATTCTTTAAAAGGTATAATCTCTACAAGACTACCATATATACTTGGGTATAAGCCGGGCCAATAAGTTTTACCACAAAAAATTGGTAAAACCTATTGACTCAAGTATAAGCCTAAAAAAAGCAATACTCGCCTATCAGCTGGTGTCTGTGTCCCCGACGCAATGCTCTCCCACGTGGTGTGGCCAGCTGCTACAGTCTCCTCCCTGGCTTGCTTTTGAAATCCCCGCCATCAGCGCCGTGATTGGATTGAGCGCCGAACAATCACAGCCATTCAGAATGACATCACTGAATGGCTGGGATTGGTTTATCAAGCGCTGGCTGTGACTGGCCGGCGCTCGATCCAATCACAGCGCTGACGGCGGGATTTCAAAAGCAAGCCAGGGAGAAGACTTGTAGCAGCTGGCCGCACTGCCAGGGACACAGAAGCCGGCTGATAGGTGAGTATTGAGGATTTTTTCTTTTTTTTGGTCACTCAAGTATAAGCCGAGGGGGGCTTTATCAGCACATTTTTGTGTTGAAAAACTTGGCCTATACTCGAGTATATACGGTACTTTGTTTCACTTACTGAGAAGAATCATTTTTTAATTATTTTGAAATTGAAATGGTTTTTTTCATATGCCTTTTTTTGTAAAGTTGACTAATTGCCATATAAATTCAAAAAAAAAAATTTTCTTTAAGCCTTGGCTTATTTTTTTGCTGGATTCTAAAGTTACACTAGAAGCCCCAATGCAGAGTGTTTCCCTTATACTATTTAGAGGTGCCGTGGCATAGTAGTTCCCTCGGTGGCTACACCCACTGGGGCCCTTATTTGCATAGTAACTCAATTTTCCTTTCCTTTTTTTCTCAGTGGCCTGGTTATTGTCCTGGATTCATCTGCTCATCTTAATAACTAAGCCATCCCACTTTCCTGTCTCTCCATCTGCCATGACAGAGAAGGAGGCTGGTTTAGTTAAGATGTACAGAAGAGTCGTCCGCCTACAATGATGAGACCGGCACAGACCGAGTCAATACCATGAGCCTCAGGGTTCCAATCGGGCCACACATGGAGGTTTCGACATTACTGGTGTGGCTAAAGATTCCGTCTCCCTGGTTCACCACTCCTTAGACCCATCAGACTGAAGCTAGCATGATGGTGGACTGTAAGATAATCTGATCCATTGGAAAGGTTTTGAGTGCATCATTGCTGGAGGTTCTGCAATACGAGCAAGCTTATCCTGTTCTAAAAATCCCTTGTTTGGAATGTGATGGATATTCAGGTGATCACATCAGCGCAGATCATACCTGTTCATCCCTGGCCTGCCTGAGTCTCATGGTATTGTGTTTATAATACACATTCAGTCACATGGCAGACCTCTTTTCTTGACCCATTGGACTTGGATGACTCTGATTCTCCCTCATCATAACTACCTTCCTGGAATGCAAATGGATAATGGTATCGTGCCTCTGTAGCGCCACCTATTGGTAGATAGCTTCCCTATACGTTATTGTCCAACCTTCTGACAGGCCTTGTAATATGACTAAGGATATAAGCCAAAGTCTTCTCCATAAGGTAACGACACCCATCTACAGACAGCTGTTTAGAGTTTCTTGCCCATCAACAGCACATACAGAGAAGAGCTCTGGTTGGCCGGGTGACAAACGTGATACCAGCTGCAATTTGCATATTAAATTTCCCAGATGAATGGCCTATAAGTCTCCTCCTGTCTACTTGGCGCTCTCCACAAGACATAACAGTACCCCTGCCGTACTGGATGAAGTTGTCAGATCTAATCGTCTCATCACCTCCTAGGTTTGGAATAATTCTTGGCACGAGCAGTCCTAATAATCTGGACCTAATATAGACTTTATCAACAGATATTCCTGCTGTAAGGCAACATCTGCTAAGACTATGGCTTTCTTGAAGACTAAGGAAATGCCCAATGGCCGCGATGTATAGTCAATGATGAGAAGTTGTATGTACATAAACTGCTGGGCTCTGAAATTTTTGGTGACCCTGTTCTTAAGCAACCGTAAGTTGCCAAGCGTATTTTTAGATCTACGATGAAAGTTGGGAGGAGGAGGAGCTGACTTGTACACATTTATGAGGATGGGGCTTTAGTTAATGCATGAGAAGGAAAACTCATTGCAAAAAAAACCAGATAGTCTCTAGAAAAAAATGTCGCCCCTATGTGCATGAAAAATCAATACACGCATTCCACTAAGGTTTCCATAGCCTTAAAAGGGATTCTGTCACCTACTTTTACCCCTATAAACTAAGCTTATAGGCTGAAAGTAGGTGGCCCGCTGGGTCCGTGGATGTGTTATACTTACCTCCCCTGTCGTTGTCCCCCCACTGTCAACACTGAAAACCAACACGCGATGCGCTAAGACTCTGCCAGTTCTAATTTTATAATGGACAGACTACTTAGCAGTACCACTCAATGCACAGCAGCAACGGCTTTTCGGCACTGACAACAGGGGAACGATGGAGGAGGTGAGTATAACGCATCCCCGGACTCGGTGGGTCACCTACTTCGACCCTATAATGTTAGATTATAGGGCTAAAGGTAGGTGATAGTCTCTTTAAGATCAATTAGTAGCTCTACGAAAAGTCTCAGTGTAGCTTTACAGTAAGGTCACACAAGAGAGCATTGAGGGGCCCATGGCCAAATAAAGTGGCTATTTAACAGTCTCTCTAAAATCTGCGGTGGCTGCTTGCTGTGTCGTGTCCCTCCCTATCAGGGTTCAAAATAAAATTACCCAAAATTACCCAATCATCCATCCATAGTCTAGAAGGACTGTCAGGATGGAGCATAACTCAAGGGTCGTTGTCTTCTTCTCTCCTTTCAGTCTAAGACGATGACTAAAGATGTTGGTAACCTTACACTGAATGCCCCCTTTATTACAGCCCCCAAGCCTCACAATTAGAGCTGCCTTGTATGAAAATTAGAGCCGTGACCCCGGAATGCAGTATAAAATGTGTAAATTCACACTAGAAGGAAAGAAATCCAGCAATCTGAGCGACGTCCAATTGGGGTTGGTCATAGAAGCTAGGCTAGTTGGGGTCAGGATTGAACTTCTGAGGTTTTCTCATACAGTAGTAAAAAGAGTATACCGAGAATGGCACGATCAAGGAAAACATCCAGTGATTGTGTGAATGGAAACAAATTGTGGAAGAAAGGGGTCAGAGGAGGATGTCAGGAATGGTTCTGATGAACAGTGCTGCACAGACAATCGAATACAGCGTTTGTGTTGTAACTAATGTGTCTGAGCACACAACTCGCCGTTCCTTAGCACGGATGGCCTATAAAAGCAGACGACCAATGCCAACGCCATTGTGTCTAAGAGAAACAGAAAGGCGAGACTCCAGCAGGCAAAAGAGCAGAAACATTGTATCACTCAGTAGTGGCAAAACATCCCCTGGTCAGATGAATGCAGATTTGTGTTGTGCGATACTAATAGGAGGGTCACAATTTGGCGCAAGCAGCAAGAATTGATGACGCCTACCTATCAGGCTGGTGGAGGGGCAGTAATGGTGTTGATATGTTTACTTGGCACGACCTAGGTCCTCTGATTTCTCTGGACGGATGCCGTATTGGAGCGAATCTTCATGCCCGATGATCATGATGTGTGAAAGCTACTTTACTGGAATGCTTGTGATCAGATTGCAACTGGTTTATATGTCATGAAATGAACTCTTTCTGTAGTCACTAGACAGAAAAACGAAGAGAGTAACAATTCCTAATTCTTTCACCTCCACCTCCTGCCTGACATAGAACAGAGCACAGTCATCCCAAGACGGAGCAAGGTTTCCCACCATAAATCTTTACAGGATTATGAATTGCAGAATGACTTTGCAAGGAGTATACTGTATCTGTCATAGCAGAACAGGCTAAAGCTTCCCATATGTGAACCAGCAATTAACCCTGCTGCTCCTCCCCAATAGGATGCAAGTTCAGCTGGGAGCAAGAAGTGAGAAACTTGAGGAGAAAAGAAGAGCAAAGCCTCTACAATAACTCTAACAGCTGGAAGGAGGTTGTAGCGGACGGCAAGAGGTAAATACTGGATATGTGGGTCCTAAATCTAATATATGAGGAGCACTCACTGGCACTTGGGAGGTCTCTTCCCCAACACCCTGGTGCATCCTGGGTGGTTTGAAATCACCACAGTTGGCTTCTGACGCATGTTGAGGGTTAATACTCCGTTCACGTCTGTTTATCAATACACAAAACAATGCAGAAGGCAGCATCTCACACCCAGCCACTGCCTCCCTGCAGTAACCAATCAGATCCCAGAATCCGGCAACAGCCAGTTGACCAGTTTCCTGCGTTCAGGGTATGCTGATGTGGGCTGAGGTTATGATTGGTTGGCCTAGCCAGAAGAATTGTCTTGGAATGTATATAACATTGTTCTGACTTCCACTCCTTCCAGGGAACAGTGCCAGAAGTGGGAATCACTGAATGGGGAGTCTGTGTGGCTCTGCCAGTTTCTCAGGAGATGTCCAGATCCCAAGGGAGGGTGATGGGTCTCTTGAAGCTCCTGAGAAGCTTGGTTTGCAGATGTTTAGCTGGTATGACATCCACTGACGCAGCTGATCTACAACCAGCTCCATACAGACTCTTGGTGGAAAGATTTCCCTGTTTTAAAGTGCAATTGTCATAAAAAAAAATATTATGTACAGAATAGACGATTCTAAGCATTTTTCTGCAATAGCTTTTGTCAGCCTATTCTGTACATTTTCCTTCAAAATCGCTAGTAAAAGTCGTTGCTAGGGAAATCCGGCTTCGTGTAACAGCTTAGCAGAAGAGTTCGCTTTAGCTGTGCCTGCACTGTTCTCTCTTGTGCAGCTGCAGACATTGCTGTTCCCACCTAGTAGAAGCCGTGACACAAGGAATTGTGGTTCTGAAGACCAAAGAAGGTCCAACATGCTACTAGAATTCCGCCGCGGAGCCCGTCACGGCCGTGTGCAGCCGGCCTTATTGAGGGTCAGAATAGGCAATAAGAAGCAATTATTTATTTATTTTTTTAAGTAGTACAATGTAATAAAAACTACCGTGTTTCCCCGAAAATAAGACAGTGTCTTATATTAATTTTTGTTCAAAAAGGATTAACTTTTTTTACATGTATAGCTGCCTGGACACTATTTAAATTGACTTTTTTAATTAACTGTTAGCAGGGCTTAATTTTGGAGTAGGGCTTATATTTCAAGCATCCCCAAAAAGCCTGAAAAATCATTTTGCATCCTCAAAAATTCTGGAAAATCATGCTATGTCTTATTTTCAGGGTATGTCTTATTTTCAGGGAAACAGGGTATATACATTTAATATTGCTGTAATCCTAATGACCCACAGAATAATGTTAACATGTGACGTTGAATGCTGTAATGACTCTGTGCATTTGAGGGGGTTTTGGACCCCACTTAAAATTTTTTTAGGTACTTCAGTACTTGCCACTAAATGGCACCAATGAAATATACAATTTGTCCCGCATAAACCCTCCTACAGCTATGTTTCGTGGAAGGTGAGAATGCAGAGATGGTCTTCATCTCTCGTCCGGAGTGGGGAACAGTTGCAATGACGACCTGTCATGACCTACATTACTTGATCAACCCCTTGATTTGATAGGACCCTAAGCAATTTTTTATGTCTCTTGTAGGGGTGCTGCAGGGAAATTGAGAAATTGAACACCTACTTTAAGTTTTCCCAAAGTTTACAGCCGATCGTCGGGGTCCCAGCACCTTTCTAACACGTAGGGATTTTGTAAGCCAACCTCAGGCTCATCAACTGGTCCAGAGAGAGCGGGACTGGCTGCTGCCGCCATGTATGGCCGATTCACATCACCTATAGATAACTGGGGCTTCATGAAGTCATACCACTCCATACACTATGTTGAGTGAACATGGAATAGTTATGCTATATTAGCTCTTTACTGAAGAGACTTTCAAGGAATAGTATAACAAGCGGTCTCTGGCGGAAACAGCGTATGGCAACGGCACTCAATAGTAGCTTGGCTCTACTCAGTCTATAGCAATTTCTCTTCCCAGGCATTACTCATCCAGTGGAACTCCAGCTCAGCCTGGCAGTAGCTTGGCACTCAGCAGGGGTATCACCACTACGCCGGCTACTTCTCTACACGCTCAGGCCTGCTCAGCAATGTCCTCCTCAGCACAACTTATGTATGAGCATGCAGCTCAGCCCTTCTGTGTTTCGCTCCAACACCCTGCGCAACCGTGCTGGAGTCATATTCTCTGCACGGGAACCCATTACTTAAAGCCCCACTTTATTCCAGTGGGTCCTGACCGAGACCGATGCATTTATGACACATGCAGATTCTCCTCTGGATTTATAGGATGAGGGAGGTGGGAATAGAAGGAGAGCAGTGGGATTACAGGGAAACATTGTCTTCTCTTCTTTTTCTGCGCTTAGAATGAAGCCAGTTCTGCACAATTACAGGTTGCAGCCGGACCACCATATAATTACCGGATATTCTGAAAAATCACTGTCATTTCAGGCTCTTCATAGACCTGTGATTGTGTCCTCACAATGGCACAAAGGTTCTCCTCAGTGCACAACAAGTACTGGGAGATCGCAAGGAATAAGACGCATTTACAGGGCTGCATCGCTGTCTTAGATCTGTCATCCCATCAGTGCAGGGCACTAAGGCCGCGTGTTCCTGTTTTCCGGGTGGAAGCGAATGGGAGACATCTCTCCCTCTAATTGGTGTACTTCTATTCTGTATAATGATATAATCTAAAGTTGGTGCGTCATTCTCTTGCGAGGTGGTAGCATTGTGATTCCAGAGGAGGATATGGTCTGGTTTACAGAGCAACTCCAAATATGGTAGGGCAGCACATATGCCCAGGCGACTATATACGTCACGGCACTAATGTGTCACTTTAAAAAAAAAAAGAACAGTGGTCACCGCCAGATACCAAGGACCAAGTGGAGGAGATGGAAGCCCTGGTTACGGTAGACGGTGTGGATGAAAAGGAGCATCCAGTTGAAGAAGGGATCCTATAAGCCACAAATTCCAGTCCCAGAAGGAGAGATTGTGTCTGGTAGCTGGCTCAGTAAAAGGAGGTCAGCAGTTGTGGAATCGGAGGACTAGCAACTGTGCTTGAATAAGTGGGTTCGGATGTTGATGACTGGCCCTATGAAGGAGAAGACTCAAAGACACTAGTATGCTAGACTGCCTTCTGGTTCAGCATTGTCCATGGGTATAGTTTTGGAGAGCAGGATGATGGAGGAGAGCACCTGTTTGTTCACTGTCACTATGTCAACCAAGATAACCTGACTATGTGAACCTATATATCAGACTACAAGGATGCAGAGGATGGTTGACCACAGGAATAACCCAAGCCCAATCAAAACTGGAGTTCTGGAAGCAGATGCTGGTTGTTGACCCAGGTGTTTTGTTCCCATTCTGGCTGTTGGACCAGTACCCCCACCCTGTTCCCAAAGGGGGGCCAGATCCTTTATGGAACTTTGAGAGGAGAAACCAAAATAAACAGCTTCTTCCTGTTCCTCCAAGAAGGATGTAGCGTGATCCACTGGCATAACCATAGGGGATGCGGTTGCAGTCGGGCCCAGGAGCCTTGGGGGATCCATAAGGCCTCTCCTCTCCATATAAGGAATCCAGTACTATGAATAAGCCATTATAGTTGGGGCCCTGTTACGGATTTTGCATTGGGGCCCAGAAGCTTCAAGTTACGCCTCCGGCGTGACCTTTCAGTGTAACCCCACTATGACCAGCACCGGGGGGCTGATCTTCATTTGGGCAAGCTGCTTGGATGTCCTGGTAAGTGGCTGCCAGAGAGAGGGCTAGGCAGTCTATGAAAGCCCTCAAGGCACCAATCTCGGTTCCACAAGGTAATCAGTAGAGACTCTGATGGCTCTCAATATCAGACGTTACTGACTGTATTATGTTCTACTGTTCTGTTCCACTGTTGGCTACATGGCCTGTTCTAGACATAGAAATCAGAGGTCGCTAATCTTGTATTCGGTTATTGTAGTATCTGATATGTGTAGAATTACCTGCTACGTTATGGGGGATGACAACTCCAAAAGAGGTGGAGGAGAATATAAGAGAGGGAGGCATCTCTCCGTCTAATTGGTGTGGTCATTGGCAAAGGCCAAGTCTCCCGGTGTGAATACCACCACCAACACACTTTTGTAAGTTGTCCGCCCGACCAGGGTTGTTTGTAATCTTATTACAGTCAACTTTGTTCCCATTTCTGCCACCAATAAATACATTTCTGCACCATTCAAGGTCAGATTCTTCCACCTGTGATATTATGATCGGTTGCAGAGACTACCCAGTCACGTTACATGAGGATGTTATTGTAGGGTATTCTGTACTTAGATATCCCGCCGCACATACTTGCACTATATCACTTGTTTTCTGAGAGTGAAAATTCCAGCACTTGTGAACTGATTAGATTACAGCTGGACTTTCTGTTGAGGAGAGACTCTCCCCAGCGAGGAGTGTAGACTCTGAACTATCCATTGCTGCTGACACTTGTGCTCTGTAATCCTGCTATTTCCATTTTTACCCTCTTCTACTGCCCCTCGAAGGGGGCCTAGAGATAATAGCCCCTGCACTAATAGTCAATTACCTTCTTCCTATTGGGGATCTATTAGGCTGATTTAATGGCCATCCAGAGGATCTGTTACCCTGATATACTCTCCATGCTGAGGATCTATTACGCTTAATATACTCTCCCTGCTGGGAATCTATTACCCTTATATACTCTCACTCCTGTGGATCTATTACACTGATATACTCTCACTGCTGGGGATCTATTACCCTGATATACTCTCCCTGCTGCAGATTTATTACCCTGACATACTCTCCCTCCTGTGGATCTATTACACTGATATACTCTCACTGCTGGGGATCTATTACCTTGCATACTCACCCTGCTGAGGATCTATTCCCATGACATACTCTCCCTCCTGGGGATCTATTACCCTGATATACTCTCCCCGCTGCAGATTTATTACCCTGACATACTCTCCCTCCTGGGGATCTATTACCGATATACTCTCCCCGCTGCAGATTTATTACCCTGACATACTCTCCCTCCTGGGATCTATGACCTTGATATACTCTCCCTGCTGCAGATTTATTACCCTGACATACTCTCCCTCCTGGGATCTATGACTCTGATATACACTCCGTGCTGCAGATCTGTTACCCTTATATACTCTCACTCCTGAAGATCTATTACTCTGACATACTCTCCCTGCTGGGGATCTATTACCCTGACATACTCTCCCTCCTGCGATCTATGACCCTGATATACTCTCCCTGCTGCAGATTTATTACCCTGACATACTCTCCCTCCTGGGATCTATGACCCTGATATACTCTCCCTGCTGCAGATGTATTACCCTGACATACTCTCTCTGCTGGGGATTTATTACCATGACACACTCTCCCTCCTGGGGATCTATTACCTGAAATACTCTCTCTAATGGGGATCTATTACCTGAAATACTCTCTCTAATGGGGATCTATTACCCTGATATACTCTCCCTGGTGAGAATTTATTATCCTGAAACACTCTTGCTCCTGTTGATCTATTACCCTGACATACTCTCTCTGCTTGGGATCTATTACCTTAATATACTCTTACTGCTGGGGATTTATTACCTAGACGCACTCTCCCTCCTGGGGATCTATTAGCCTCATATACTTTCCCTCCTGGGATCTATTATGCTGACATACTTTCCCTGATGAGGATCTATTACCCTGACATACTGTCCCTCCTGGGGATCTATTACCCTGACATACTGTCCCTCCTGGGGATCTATTACCCTGACAAACTTCCTCTCCCTTTTTGGGATCTATTGCCCTGACATTCTCTCTTTGCTGGGAATTTATTACACTGACATATTCTCCCTTTTGGGGATTTATTACCCTCCTATACTTTCCCTGCTGGGGCTCTCTTAAGACCAGGAGATGTGCTGTCAACAAACAGAAAGAGCTGCTTGGCTGGGAAGTCCTCAGGTAGGCGCTACACTAAACTCACCGTGACGAACACCGCAAGGCTGGTCAGGTCTATTTTTTTTGCAAGCCCTCATGGGAACCGAAGGAAGAAGGGCTTGTCACAGGCCTAACCAGGCGGCATATGTCCGGTTGGCACATGCCCAGACCACATTATCTCTTATGCAAACGGACCGTTATTAACACAAAACGTCAGCAGGAACAGCAGTAGTATCGTTAGTGGCTTCAATCTTCTGGCGCTGAGCTTGGTGCGTGGACATATTGGACAGTGCAGACTTTTAGTCAGTAACACAGAGCTCCTTTCTCGGTGTGCATTGCGTGGGATACGGAGTCTCTTGGTTGCAAGCATCACGGCACTCATGGGTGGCACCATCGGCAGGATGCCCTCACCTAGGTAGCAGCAGTCTCTGGCACTGGTGGCAGGTCTACTGCTCAGGCCTCCCTTCTGTCTGGTGGGAACGCTACTGCGTCACTACTCTGACTTCCATTCTCCGCCATGCTGTTATTAGCTTTTGGGATATCCTATTCTCGCGGTAACAATCCCTACATTCCCCCTGCATGATCACGCCACTCCGCTGAGCAACCTGGAGGTACAAAAATGTAAAGAAGTTACCAAAAAAAACCCAAAAGCATTTTCTTATCGATAATAAAGTCTATAATTGACAGGGATATGCCAATACTATGGGTTGGAACACAAGGATTTAACCCCCCTTACAATGCAAGTATTTTTATGCTGACAGGGGGCGTATTCACCCGGGTCAATGAACGTTCCCATGTGGATCATTGGTCCGTGTAAAAGGACTTTTCTTCCTACCATGACCTCCTCTGTCAATGGACCAGAGATTACGTCTAGTCTGCTCCTTCACCTCTGTGCTACTTTCCTCCTCTTACTTCTTTGCCTGCTTCGGTCTCTTTCCAACTTACGACGTGCCAGTCTGCAGGTAGCGCTTTGACCTCTGATAAACATATTATAAGGCCTCGTGACTGTGGTCCGTGGACATATCACACGTTCTCACCTCAGTGCATCCTCCCTGCCACCAATCACAGATAATCCGCCGCAGATTAATCGCATTGACATTAACCCTTATGGCACAAAACTGGCTTATAACAAGGAGCAGGGATAAGCGGATGAATGGGATTATTACCGGAGGTTCCCTTTATATGAATCTCTGCTGCTGTGGAGAATCGTACTGAGCAGCCAAGATGTAGAGGTAATAATAAAGAGGAGCCAGGGGTGCAACCGGAAACTCTAGGGCCCCAATGCAAAATCCGTAACAGGACCCCAAATCTAGCAGGTGCCATTTATACTACTAGTGCCATGTTATTTACAGAGCATATCCCCCATGTACGAGGCCTGGGTGCGAATGCTACCCTTACATCCCCTATAGCTATGCATCTGCATATCCCAGATTATGTGATTCCCCCGTAATTCATGGTCTACAGATCTGTGGGATACACACCTTATATTACAGGGGTCCCTGTAGAACAGGGAAATAGCGAACTGGTCAGAGTTTGTAAGGTTTTACTTACAATGTACAAACGGGCCCCATTGTGCACGTTAATAATAGGGCCACTGTGCCGGACCCATTAGATGATTATTAGGGGTAGGCGAGCGCTGACAGGTGAAGGTAGGTTATATGGAACTATGATGAGCTATTAGTATAGGATATTTGGAAGCATGAAAGCGCCAACTTACATGAAGATATACAGCAGGATTACAAGTCATAACGTGAACTTATAGAACTACTTATATGGAAGTAGAAAATCTCTGACACAGTACCGCTCTTGTTCATGGGCATGTCTGATACTGCACCCCAACCACATATAAGTGAATACCAGGCATGTGCACAAGAGGGGCACGCAAGCTGGGAAAACAGCAGAACTGTTTCTTTGTAACTCAGGATAAGTATAGGATAAGTAATGTATGTACAGAGTGACTCCACCAGCAGAATGGTGAGTGCAGCTCTGGAGTATAATACAGGATGTAACTCAGGATCAGTACAGGATAAGTATTGTATGTACACAGTGACTCCACCAGCAGAATAGTGAGTGCAGCTCTGGAGTATAATACAGGATGTAACTCAGGATCAGTACAGGATAAGTAATGTATGTACACAGTGACTCCACCAGCAGAATAGTGAGTGCAGCTCTGAAGTATAATACAGGCTGTAACTCAGGATCAGTGCAGGATAAGTAATGTATGTACACAGTGACTCCACCAGCAGAATAGTGAGTGCAGCTCTGAAGTATAATACAGGATGTAACTCAGGATCAGTACAGGATCAGTAATGTATGTACATAGTGACTCCACTAGCAGAATAGTGAGTGCAGCTCTGGAGTATAATACAGGATGTAACTCAGGATCAGTACAGGATCAGTAATGTATGTACATAGTGACTCCACCGGCAGAATAGTGAGTGCAGCTCTGCAGTATAATACAGAATATATCTCAGTACAGTATCAGTACAGGATAAGTAATGTATGTACACAGTGACGCCCCCAGCAGAATAGTGAGTGCTGCTCTAGAGGATAATACAGGATGTAACTCAGCATCAGTACAGGATAAGTAATGTTAATACACAGTGACTTTACCTGCAGAATAGTGATTGCAGCTCTGGGGTATAATGCAGGATGTAACTCAGGATCAGTGCAGGATAAGTAATGTATGTACACAGTGACTCCACCAGCAGAATAGTGAGTGCAGCTCTAGAGTATAATACAGGAGGTAACTCAGGATCAGTACAGGATAAGTAATGTATGTACACAGTGACTCCACTAGCAGAATAGTGAGTGCAGCTCTGGAGTATAATACAGGATGTAACTCAGGATAAGTGCAGGATAAGTAATCTATGTACACAGTGACTCCACCAGCAGAACAGTGAGTGCAGCTCTAGGGTATAATACAGGAGGTAACTCAGGATCAGTACAGGATAAGTAATGTATGTACACAGTGACTTCACCAGCAGAATAGTGAGTGCAGCTCTGGGGTATAATACAGAATGTAACTCAGGATCAGTACAGGATAAGTAATGTATGTACACAGTGACTCCCCCATCAGAATAGTGAGTGCAGCTCTGGAGTATAATACAGGAGGTAACTCAGGATCAGTACAGGATAAGTAATGTATGTACACAGTGACTCCACCAGCAGAATAGTGAGTGCAGCTCTGGAGTATAATACAGGATGTAACTCAGGATCAGTACAGGATAAGTAATGTATGTACACAGTGACTCCACCAGCAGAATAGTGAGTGCAGCTCTGGAGTATAATACAGGATGTAACTCAGGATCAGTGCAGGATAAGTAATGTATGTACACAGTGACTTTACCTGCAGAATAGTGAGCGCAGTACAGGATATAAGTCATGCCGGACAATAACATTGTTCTATATTTTCCCTCAGGATGTCTCATGTATTTCTGTTCTGGGTGGAGGAAAATATTGAGCAAACCAGTGACATTTTCTCCACGATGACTGATGAGTTCTGCTGTGTGTTATCAGCCTTTCCCTTATCTGCTGGAAATCCGTAATAGTGGAGAGCATTTATGTCACTTATCTGTGATCTGCAGAGCTTTCACTTCCAGTCACTTCACATTACAAGCTTTAAAGAGAATACGTCACCTATATTCTTTTACTAATGAAAACCAGATAGAGAAACGTCTTCCATTGTTGTGATTTAGTTTTATTTCCCGACTAAATGGAAAAGAAAGAAAAGAGAGAGAGCGCTCGATTCTGATATGTTCAACGTCACAGTGCTTGTGGGTATAATATATTTTAGTTGCTCCATTGTCTGGGCAGATATAGAGATTGTCTGGTTTGCCGACTCTAGAACACGCAACATATAATTGTCCATGTGAGAAGCAATCCGTGTCTAGATGTAAACCGCACGATTCTAAAGATTGGCCCACAGCTTTGTTAATGATGATTGCAAACGCCAATCGAATTGAGAATTGGAATCTCTTAATTGAAATGGCATATCTGTTGGAATCATAGGAATGTGAGGAAAGAAGACATCTTCACCTTCGAAAGGTCCTGTCAAGATTCTTGCTTCTGGGACCTTGCTCAATAATTTTTTTACTGCAAGACATGTGCATTGTAGGATTTTTAAAATTTGTAGTCTGTACATGACTGTGGGGGTGGTCAACTTTCCAGAGCTACATTTAACAGCATTTACAGTCATGCTTTGCAGCAGCTTCGTAGGCCATTCTCTCAATGGACAGGAGTGGAGCCAATCACTTTGTATGGCAGACTGTTCTAGACACACTGTGACCTGTGCAGGGAGGGGGAGGAGGTAGTCCCAATGGATCACCTCTTGTGACTGGTGGATCCCGTGTTATCTACATATAGGTGTTACCTCTCAGTGTAATAAAATAAGCAAAAAGCTAATGATTACACTGGGGACCAAAAGAAAAATGTTTTCATTGGTGTTTGGAATTTTAGACCTTATGACTTGTGGAGAATATGCGCACCTCTGTTTCTGAACACATGGATGTAACATGAGCATCAGATTGCAGGAGCTGCAGTCATTCTGGATGGATTTCCAGATTAATGATGGAAATAATGAACAGGGTGAACGATTTCACCAGGAAATAGGGACCGTGGAAGAACAGGACTGCGGACGATGGGATACACATATAATGGCGGACTACTGGTGAAACATCCACACGAATGTCCAGGAACATCTCATCGCAGGAAATCACAGAAATGTAGTTTCATCCACATCTCAATGAAAAAATAATTGTTTTATTTGTGTTCTAGGCTTCTTGGGATTTATGTTTGTACCTTCAGCTTTTGATTGGCCGTCATTACATATATAATACAATATGTGTGCATGGATACATTTATATGGACATGCGTCATATCCTGATAAGCAGACCTGATGGAGAAAGAGTAATGACACCTTCAGAATCCATGACCCCAAAATACCCTAATAAAGTTCTAACATCTCAGTTGCCAAAAATTGTCTTCCCCAGGAGTTATCATTCGTCGTTCCATCTTGGTGCGTGTTTAGGCTAAACGTTTATTAATCGCTCCTTCTACAATCACTCTAAGATGATGACATTACTCCTCTCGGAGGATAAGAACTTGCATGATGGATTACCGTATCCCTCAGACTGGACCTCTTCAGTTTTTGGTGCTTTCTTCAGCTCTAGTTAGCTCTATATTTATGGTGGTGACCTAGAACAATTCCGAGACTTCACCATGTTGAGATCCATTGTTCTCTTCTGTGTCTCGCTTTTCTCCATAAATAGAAAGAACATTCCCTTTCTCAGAAAAGACCATTTTGGGCCGCCGTCCGCAGAGGCCATTGACGCCAGAGGCCTATGGCGACACCAATTTGTCCGTCTCCCGGCCACCCAAAATGTCTGCTCCGAAAGCCGGTACATCTCTTCAAGCAGAAAAGCTCTAATCATGGTTTGTGCTAGCAAGCCAAGAGCCACATGAAGAGGTTAGTGTAGGCACCGCGCCAGAAGGGAGATTTTCAGTTAAGGAGGAAACAACGAAAATCACTGGAACTGCTCAGAAAAGCCAAATGTTTATTTTTGTCGAGATTTCTATTATTTTGGTTCTTTCCACCTGATCGTTCTATCTGGAAGAAAAGTCCTGCAGAGAATTAACCCTCCATGGTTCTGTGAATAGTTACGAAATTAAAGGAACTCTTCAATATAGGAATTATAGGATGTTGCCCATTGTAAATAGCGTGCAGCACTTTAGTGGGCCACAGAGGGACCCTATAAGTAAGTGGGGCCACAGAGTGGGGCATTATAACAATCAAGGCCAGAGACGGGACAGTATAAGCAAGTGGGCCATAGAGTAGGGCACTATTAAAAAAATGGGTACCTGCACTGTAATCACTGTGTAGAACTGGTATCCGACTATTAATTAATGTACTGACTGCACTCTATAGAGGTATACCAGAGCTGAGTCGCTGTACCGGAGCTCACCATGTCATAAAACTTGTTGAAATTGGATCACTACTGTGAAGGGGTTACTAATGGGTACTATTACTGTAAGGGGGTCACTAAGGGGCACTAAGATTATGAGGGGGCACACAGGGTGTGGTTTAATGCAAAATGGGAGTGGCCTGCCATAATGAAATTTCTACTGCAGAAAATGTCCTTATTTTTTGAACTAAGTTGGTGTGTAAAGTAGTTTACAAGTGCTACACCAGGGGTGTCCAACCTGCGGCCGGGGATCGTGCTGAATATGCCTCAACAAACACAAAATTGTAAACTTACTTAAAACATTATGAGATTTTCTTTACACCATCGGACGTTATGCGTTTGTAGTGACTTAGCGAGGCAGGTGGGCATTCATATTCCATTATTAAGGGCAGGGGCATTATGATTGCATACACAGTGTGCCCCACCGCCACCAGACCTGGGAGACGAGATGAGGAGGCAGTGGGTGGCACTTGCAGCCCTGTGACTGTCTGACTGATTGGGTCACTCCGGGTCCAGCGGGCAGCCTGCGGAGGTGATTCTTCTCCATGCCCTCTCGAGTCCTGATAGCTGCTATCCACCATCAAGGTGAGGACTAGAGATGGTGGTCTCATTGTGGCCACTAACACTGTGTGTCCCACCCTTGTGATCGTCAGCTGCATGTGAGTCTGGACAGGTTCCTGTGTGCAGGTAGAAGCAGGCACTGACTCCAGTCTGAAGTCCATATGGCCTGGCCTCACCGGGGGCTATTTGGAGGATGATGGGGGTTGTTTGGGGGGGCGGTAGAAGTTTTTCTTTTACTTTTAGATTTTAAAAAACGTAAAAATCATCGATGACATAATAACTTAGAAATGTACATTTCTGTTTCACTGATCACAAACTTTGAATTTGCTCAACGATTTTAAAGGACTCTCCAAATGGGCTGCTGCATAATTTGGATTATTATGGGAGGACTTTTTTGCTTATCTGGTGACAGATAACATGACCGCTATGCACGGATTTGTAATTTTTTTTTGCTTATCCGCTTTAGGCCAGCTTCACTTGTCCGGATTCCCATTCCTATTGACTTCCATGTAGAGGATCCGCAGCAAATCGCACGCATTGAAAGGCATGTACTTCCGTTTTTTTGCTGACACGGATACAAATTGCGTATTCCGCGAGCAGAGGAAACGTCGCAGCTGCATATGGGCCATGGGTATCCGCATCATCGCTAAGCGACAGTGTGGGAAATACAAATATAGGGAAAAAATTCTATACTGCCCATGACCATGGTTATACACAATGCAGAAACCACAGGTATGCGGGGTCACCTGCCAGCTTCACAGGATGTGGAATCCGACCCGGCCGTGTGAAGCTGGCCTTAGTTAGTGATTGTGTATGTAATATGCGGCCAAGACAACTCTTCTTCTTCCACTGTGGCCCAAAGAAGCCAAAAGGTTGGACACCCCTGTGCTATAGCATCACGTCATATGCTAAAAAACTGGTGCCGGATTCCCTTTAAATGTCAGTGTAAAGTTTGCTGCATCTGTGCAGCTCCTATCAGAGTATCACTGTGTACTACAGATAAGGAAATGGAAAGTACATTCCTAGAGAAGCAGAGAACCAACAGATAAGTACAAGGTAAGTGTATTCCTGGAGGAACAGAGACATGTAACAAGCCAGTGCTAACCATATGCTGTGTACAAGGAATGACAACCGCTGTAATGCCTCCTGGGTCTATGTACTGCTGCCGATACACTGGATACAAGGCAAAGTGTGCACAAAAGTAACAAAGTATCTAATGGGATGGGGCAAGGAATCACAAAGTATAACTTTGTACATTTTTTGCACACCACAAGTTTCCTCCATAATGACAAGAAAGTCCCAGTTGTAAATTCAGCCCTGATTAAGATCGGATCCACTCATCGCTCCTCGAAACGTCAGAGATGGGTGGGTTCTGAGGATACAAACTATCGCCTGACCCCAGGACACCAGACCATGTATTATCCCAAGCTGTAGACATGAGACGCCCCGGAGTCCTTTATTTCCTACTGGGAGGTTCCAGGCTGTGGTATGACTATCAGGACCCAATCATTCATCCCCCATGCATGTGCGGCAGCAGCAGGTGTTACCAGTTGGGACTACACAATTTTTCCTTAGTGTGACGACCCTGAATCACCCAGATTCCCCATAAATGAAATATTTCTGTCGTTCAGCTGGAAACAACAGTCACATTGTCCCTGATTATGAAAAGCTGAAGGGAAAACGCTTTATACGTTTGATGCATAAGTAGGAAAAAAACGAAATCACTAGAAACAAAGGACGATATGAGCTGTAATACTTCCAGCGGTGTATTGTTACAGCATTGTTACACTGCGGAGGAGGAAGAAAAGAAGCAACACAAATAGCAAACTCCAATTTATACACAAATACGAACATGAAACCGAATGACGTTAATCTGTGCAATTATGTATTTCCTCCTCTCCTTTGCCCTGGTGCCAGCCTTCACTGTAGAACTGGCAAGAAACAGGCTATTTACGGGGGTATAAAGAGTACAAATAATAGTAACATACACCACCAAAATAATACTATGGCCTATATGCTACCAAAATAATACCACCGTACAGTACCCATATACTAACACAATTAAAATCACTATAGAGTATCTATATTCAACTAAAATTCTAAAAAAAAGCAAAGTGCCCATATACTACCAAAATAATACCACCATACAGCTCCTATGTACTAGTAAAATAATGCCATTATACAGTACCAATATACTACCAATAAATACCGCCATACAGTGCCCATATGGTACCAAGATAATACCACCATTCACACTGCTAATATCCCTGCCCATATACTGTGAAAACAATACCACTGTATAGTGCATATATGCAATCAAAATAATATCACCATACAGTGCTCATAAGGAACCAATATAATGCCACCATTCACACTGCCTATGTACTATGAAATTAATACCAACTGCTCATATACTACAAACAATACACTACTACCATACAGTGTCCATATGCTATCAATATAATACCACTAAACACTGTCTATATGGTACCAAAATAATACAACCTTACAGTGCCCATATTCTAACACAATTAAAACCACCAGAGAGTGCCTATGGCAGCAAAGAGGCACTAAAAACCTATAAGGAAATAAATAAATAATGTAAAAATCAGATAAAAGCAGAAAAGATGAAGATAGGCTTATTTCCAAAGAGAGTAAAACTAACCATAAACTGTTCGTCAACTATATAAATAGTAAAAAAGATCAATACTGAAAGTGTTGGCCCTTTAATAGATAATGTAGGAGAAATTGTAGAGGGTGATGAGAAGAAAGCAAATCTATTAAAAAGTTTTTTCTTCAGTGTATTCACAAAGGAAAATGAAATGTCAGATGAGATGCAGAGTGATAAAGTAAACTATTAAATGTCACCAGTTTAACCCAAGAAGTGCAAAGCTGCCTTAAAAAGAATAAAATAGACAAATCACTTGGTCCCTGTGGCATACAACCCCAGGTTCTAAGGGAATTGAGTAATGTGATAAACATTTCTTATATTTAAGGACTCTATGGTGACAGGATCTGTTGCACTGGATTGGAGCAAAGCCTATGTGGTGCCGATATTTAAAAAGCAAACCTGCAAATTACAGGCCAGTAAGTCTGACTTCTATTGTGGGTAAAATGTTTGAAGGGTTTCTAAGAGATGCCATCCTGGAGGAGCTCAAGAAAAAGAGCTGTGTAACTCAGTATCAGCTTGGGTTTATGAGAGATCGCTTCTGTCAAACCAACCTGATCAGCTTCTACGAGGAGGTAAGTTCTAGACTGGAACAGGAAGAGTTACTGGATCTTGTGTATCTGGACTTTTCCAAAGCATTTGATACTGTGCCACATAAAAGGTTGGTCTATAAAATGAGAATGCTTGGTCCGGGGGCGAGAATGTGTGTAAGGGGGTAAGTAACTGGCTCAGCGATAGAAAGTAGAGGATGGTTATTTATAGTACAGACTCTGATTGGGTTACTGTTACTAGTGGGGTACTACAGGTGGGCAATATTGGAGGGGTCACCGTTACTAGCGGGGTACCACAGGGGGCAGTATAGGCCCCTATTATTTTTAATACCGTGTTTCCCTGAAAATAAGACACTGTCATATTAATTTTTGCCCCAAAAGAGGCACAGTGTCTTATCTTTTTTGGGGGAGGGCTTATACTCACCTGGTCGGCAGCGTCCCGATGCCTTGGGATGGTCTGCAGCGGTGCTGCGGCAAGCTGCAGTGTCCTCCGCTCTGGCCCTCGATCCAATTACAGCGCTTGCTTTGCTGGAGGCGGGGTATTGAAAGCCCCGTCATCAGAAAGAAGCTGAAATGTCATCGCAGAAGACACTGCAGCTTGCCACAGCGTCGTTGGAGACCATCACAAGGCATCAGGATGCCGCGGACCAGGTGAGTATAAGCCGTCCTGAAAATAAGACACTGTGCCTCTTTTGGGGAAAAAATTTATGTAAGACAGTGTCTTATTTTCAGGGAAACACAGTATTATGTCACACAATAGCCAAGTAATACTGGCAAACACTAAAATGCCATATAGTGTCTATATGATAGAACCAACAAGTATTAGTACAAATATATTATTGCCAGTCACTCTGTACATAATAGTTGCAGCCCCAGTGCCAATGCTACATGTAACTGTATAGTCATATTGTGCAGGCACTTAGCCGTTCTCTTGTCTTATTTCCAATCCCTTATTACTTATTTTGTGGAATATTTACTCGTTATTATCTATAACAACCAAACCAAATGCTAATGAGCTTCAGATAAGATCAAAATTACGCAGAAAACACAAAGACTTCACCGGCAATGCCCGGATATGGACGATTATACTGGAAACTTTCTGCTCTGCTCAGAGATAAGCTGGGATCAATTCATCTTCATCACTGCCCACATTATAACAGCTTTATATATCTTATTATATGCAGACGTTACCCAGGTTATACCATCATGCTTCAAATCATTATATACTGGATGTATAAATTATACTGGCTGTACATATATAATTATATACAGGATATACCCAGGTTATACCATCATGGCCCATATCACTATATACAGAAAATGTATAACCTTATGCCAGCTGTAAATATATAATTATATACAGAAGATTCCCAGGTTATACCAACATGCTCCATATCACTATATACAGGATGTATAACTATACCAGCTATACATATATAATTATATACAAGAGATACCCAGGTTATACCATCATGGTCCATATCACTATATACAGAGAATGTATAACCTTATGCCAGCTGTAAATATATAATTATATACAGAAGATTCCCAGGTTATACCAACATGCTCCATATCACTATATACAGGATGTATAACTATACCAGCTGTACATATATAATTATATACAAGAGATACCCAGGTTATACCATCATGGTCCATATCACTATATACAGAGAATGTATAACCTTATGCCAGCTGTAAATATATAATTATATACAGAAGATGCCCAGGTTATACCAACATGCTCTATATCACTATATACAGGATGTATAACTATACCAGCTGTACATTTATAACTATATACAAGAGATACCAAGGTTATACCAGCATAGTCCATATCACTATTTACAGGGGGGATTAATAACTTATACCAGTTGTACATATAAAATTATATACAGAGATACCCGAGTTATACCAGGATGGTTTATATCGCTATATAGAGGGAGATAAAAACATACCAGCTGTAGATATATACCACTACATAAAGTAGATATATATAGAGTATACAACTGTTTAGCATAAGCCATCAAAAACACTTCAATGCCACCATAAAAGTCCATCATGTTGTGTGGAGGTTTCTCCCTGCAGGCTCTGGAAGGCAGAATAGGAAAGTTGTAAAATACAGTGAATTCAGGGAGGAATGGGAAACGTTTGGTACCATGTTAGCCAGAAGAGCAAAATGTGATTGTTCCCGGCAAGATAAACCAAGTAATCTTGTAGATAGGATACCTTTTAATGGTTAACAAAAATACATGATGTTAATGCGAGCTTCTGAACCAACAGAGGGTTCTTCAGGCTAAAATTAAATAGATTTGAAGATTGTGTGTGTATATATATATATATATATATATATATATATACTTATTATAAGGCACAGACATGGATGTGAATAAGTGCAAATTATTCATATCCATGTCTGTGCTTTGTCATAAGTATGTGTGTATTTCCATTAAAAGGTATCATATCTACAAGACTACATGGTATTTCTTGCTGGGAAAACTCACATTCAGGGAGGAAAACCTGCTGCAAGTTACAAGAGAACTGTCATTGTGGAGGGACATTTTCTGAGACAGAGACTTCAAACCTCAAGCTTCATATAATAACGTCCTGAAGAATTTGTGACTGGACGTGAAAATAGATATCCCCTCTCGCTCCCCATCTACCTGCCAGAGAGTTGTGAACAGTTTTGCAAAGAATGTTGAAGGACTTCATTGTCTGTCCATGCAAAGCTGAGACCTCCCTGTACAGACTCAAGGCTCTGACTACTAAATATTTACTTGAAAAAAGTTGAAATATTTGCATTTCCTTGCTGCTACTGCAAGGAAAATGTGCAGTCAGCAGCAGTTTCCTTAATTTATGACCGCTCATCAGTCCAGCTTCACTAGAAAACAGGTAGTCAAGATGACACCATTAATTTAAGTGGGTATACAATGAAACATGAAAATACCAAGGGTGTGAATACTTTTTAACACACTGTTAACATGTTCTGCTCATGTCATTGATCAGGGCAGTATAACGCATGTGGTGCCTGGACCCAGCATATGTGGAGTATTTGGATTTTGTTTCAGTCATCTTGTTGGTGTTCTTTGACCTGTTATAGATCTCAGTATAAGTGCAGACTAGAGATGAGCGAACATTCCAGTAATTACTCGATCGAGCGCCGCGATTTTTGAGTACTTCAGTACTCGGGTGAAAAGATTCGGGGGGCGCCGCGGAGCGGGGGGTAGCAGCGGGGAACAGGGGGAGCCCTCTCTCTCTCCCTTTCCCCCCCACTCCCCGCTGTAACCCCCCACTCACCCACGGCGCCCCCCCGAATCTTTTCGCCCGAGTACGGAAGTACTCAAAAATCACGGATCCCCGGGCGAAAAAGGGGCGTGGCCGAGTACGCTCGCTCATCTCTAGTGCAGATGTTTATGGATTTAGAATCATAAGTGAAATTACACATAGCACATTAGGAAGTAGAACCTCGGGGGCAGAGGATAATCGAGGATAACTAAAGTCCATGAAGTAATATCTATGGTACTTATGTGACCCAATTACAAAGATATACACTGAATGATGACTTTGCTAGAAATCCCCATCTAGTAACAGCTGATCCTCCTTTGACCTTCAGAACTCCAGCAATTTGTCATGGCGTAGATTCCACTAAGTATTGAAATCGTTTTCTGGAACATTGGGCCTTTTGGACAGGAGGTTTCTTGTAGTTGTCGCAGGTTAGCTGGAGGTGCTGACATGCGTACTGGTGCAATATGTCTCCACCGGAACTATGGGTGGAGACATGGGTTGGCTGCTGTCAGTGACAGGGAACTCCCAAGGCATGCGGGTTGGCTGCTGTCAGTGACAGGGAACTCCCAGGGCATGCAGGTTGGCTGCTGTCAGTGACAGGGAACTCCCAGGGTTCACCCCTCCTTAGCTCCCCTGGTGCAGTGAGGACAGTAACGTTTCGCCATGTCTGCATGGAGAAGGCAGCTGTCTTTTCTTCCTCCTTCAGGGGGACGTGAGCTCCCCACTGGATGCATTCTCTGGCGTTTACACTGAAAAGTTGAAGGGCGTGTAACTTACCCCAACGGTGCCGCATGTCAGGAGCTCCACTCTGGCTGACCCGCTGGGTACACTGAGAAGTAGCAGGGGTTGTCAGTTACTGGGCACAGAAATCCACCAAAAGAGGAAGGCAGTTGCCAGCTGAGGAGCAGAGACAGGGGCTTTGCAGCATACCTCGGCCACAGCTATCCGCCGACAGAGAAAGGCAGTTCCCAGCTGGGGAGGGAGCCGGGACACGGGCTGACAGTCCTCGGGAGTCCGCCGGAAGCCGTACTGATCACTACTGGGCCTTCCCTGTCAGTTGGGAGTCCACAGAAAGCTGTACTGATAACAACTGGGTGTTCCTTGTCAGTCTGGCTGCCCAACCCATGTTTCCACCCATAGTTCCTGTGGAGACATATTGCATCAGTACCGCTGACATGTTCTGACCAGCTGACAGGAAGGGGTCATCGATTCATGCTGTTTGCACCAAATTCTGACCCATCAACTTGGTGCGGCAAAAATCTGGATGCATCTGACCAGGCAATGTTTCTAGACTGCTTAGTCATCCCATTTTTGCATCCCTTTTCCTGCTGCATTCTCATCTTTCTGTTGGTCTTACACACAATGTGCTACAAATACTCATCTGCTGCTATAGCTCATACGTGCTAAGGAATAACAAATTGTGCTTTCAGACATGTTAGTTGGAGCACCAACATTGTATTTGGCTGCTCTTGACTGTGCAGCACCTGTTTATCAGAACGGTTCCTTACATCCTTCTCTGACCCCTTTTTACAATGAATTGCTTTCATCGACAGGATTCACTTTTGCAGGATGTTTTTCCGTGATCACGCCATTCTCAGAATACTCTCCACACCATTAAGCGAGAAAACCCCACAGAGTTGGCAGTGAAATCCGACCCTGGCTAGTCTAGCAACGATAACTGGGCTTTGTTGGAAGTCTCTCAGATCACTGGATTGTCCCATTTTAATGTGGATTCACACTGAACCTGTTCCATGGAAAACTTGTCACATAATTTTATGATGCACTCCAGGGTCACGTTGATAATTTCCGTTGAGGAAAGCACCAACTGTGAAAGAGCCGATGTCTCTAATAAATAAGCCATTGAATGTATATGAGACATGGAGAGTGTCATTCATTTCTTCAGACTGTAAACAGTTGTTAATAGGACCCACATGCTGCTTCATGCCATTGTGACCTCATGTGTTATCTAAGGGAACAGCAATGGGCACTCAACTCACCCCAGGATTTCTCACAGGAGATTTAAAGGAACAATCACAATTTTTAGTCTTTTATAAACTTATGCATTAGGCATGTTGTCACTTTTTGCCCAAATCATTTGGCGAAGTCAGAAACAAAGTATCCACACCTTAGGAAATGACTGATACAATGGAATGGAACAAGATCAATATGTCACCACGTCAGTTAGTGCCTTCTTGAGTTCTTTTATACATGCAAGCCAGACAGCACAGCCAGGAACTATCCTACCTTATCTACAGATCCTGCTTCCTGTTTCTCCTGGGCCCCCACTTGTGCCAGTTTATGCAATAATACCCCGCTCTGCCAGGATAGGGCAGCAAGACTTCACATTTGAGTCCCACTTATTTGCTATTTGTTTGCTAATGTTGCTGTGATTAGGGGAGCTTGGTGCAGGTGGATACATCTAATTCTGGGCAAATCTTCCATTTAACCCTACAGGGGTTCCTTTTTACGGAAGGGAAGGAATCTATTGAAAGCTCTCGGGCTTCAGATTTGTGTTATGAGATGAGGATTAGGTCTCATGTCCATGGGCCTGCACGGTTTCCCCGTGCAGAATCCTGCAGCGAATTCCACCTAGCCCAAGACAGGAGGCCAGAAAATACATTATACTCACCTGTCTGGACGCTGCGGGGCTCTCCTCCGTGGCGGACGGATCTTCTTCTGCACAGCAGATGTGCGCGAGATGTTAGCAGTGTGCGGGGCGCGTGTGCCGTCTTTTTTTTTTAACTCCTGCTTTCCCATGGTCTCGCATCATGGAGACAGTGACAGCTGCTTCTGTACCGCAGATCCAGACAGCTTCCATTGGCTTCAACGGAAGCCGTCCATGCAGGAAAACCTCACAAAAATGGAGCATGCTGCAGTCGTTTTCCCCTGAGTGTGATCCGCACGCCGGGAAAAAATGACATCTGTAGGTATTTAATTACCTGTGGTGCCTAATGAGTCCCTATGGGCGCAGATCGCATGCACAGGAGACCCATGCGGTTTTGGTAATTCCATTTTTGCCATGGACATGAGTTCTCAGGCTGTAATATTGAGGTGCCTGATCCCACTCTATTGCTCAGAGCAGTGTGGCCAAGGTTTTATGGTTGTGTTTCTTTATTAACTCATCCATCAGTGAGCTGGGCAGTAAAAACACCATTATTACTGAAATTAATCAGCCGTGTATTTACTTACTTATCAGGATGTTAATGGTCACAAAGAAGGAGAGGCCACGTCACTATTAGTGATGCAGAGGACAGCACATAGGGTAGACCCAGATATTAGTATTAGCTGAGTTAAGGGTGCTTTCAAACTTGGGAGGGAACCACACGATTTCCCAGCGTTGAGAAATCGCAAAACAATGAAGCCAACGGCTTTCAATGACTCTATGCACATTTGCAATGTTTTAACGCTTGCGATGCAGCGTTAAATCAAAATTGCCGCATGTCCATTATTTTTGCGATCTCGCCCATTGTTTCCAATGGAGCCGGCGGCAGGGGACTCTCTGGAACGATGATTTTCAAAAAAAAAAAAAAAATATCTGTAGAAGAAAAAAAGAATACATCACCAGGGAAGCGTTGTCATCTCTGGCATGTCTTTTTGCTGATCCCAGCACTCTTCTTCTGCTGCTATTCTGGCCGGGGATTAAAAATCACTGCCTCCTGAAGCGCTGCCTCTGATTAGCTGAGCACTGTGACCAATCAGAGGCAGCGCTCAACATTGAATGACAGCTGAGCGCTGCCACTGATTGGTCACAGTGCTCAGCCAATCAGAGGCAGTGCTTCAGGAGGCGGAGATTTTCAATCCCTAGCCATTACAGATATTGATTATTTTTGAGGTAGGGCTTATATTTCAAGCCCACCCCAACCCCCCACCCCCAAATCCAATGAAAACAATGTGAGAAAATCACTATCTCCTGCCGTGGCTGTGATAGCCATGGCAAGAGATTCCTTCAGCTCTGCAGGGATGGGAGGCTGTTTCCCTGTGGAAATGCCTTGCATCCGGGGCTTCTGAACGATTGCAAGAGCGATATCACTCTCACTAGTGTGCGGCAGCCTTTAAGTACACTGCACTAAGGTGTAAGAAAAGACCCACAATGCACCATAAGTTCTTGCCATTTCCATTCTCCCAGTAGTAGAGGATTTCTGTTTGCAAACGTCATCACATCCCAGATGAAGTTGGATACAGAATCCTCCATGACTGATTGCACTGGGTGTGTTTGTGATTGGTTACTAATTTGTCCATTGGATGTTACCAGCTGGATTGGTTTTGGCCCATGGTTCGGATCGGTCCACTGATCTCCACGTCTGAATTTTTTGACATTTTTTTACTGAAAACTATATAAAAAATGGATCCCTACAAATGAAAATCAAATTTTCCAAAACTCTTGCCATAAGATTTATTAGGATGGTGTAATATTAACTTTTGGGGTCATGTTAGACATGCAGGGGACGTTATTATTGTGTAGTAATTTTTTTCCTCCTACATAAGAATCACACGAACCGTCAGGATTATTACAGAACACATTCATCAAGGGGATTTTCTAGCATTAGAAGAACATGGCTTGTTTTTCCCAGAAACAGCGCCACACCTGTCCATGGTTGTGTCTGGTATTACATTCAATTAAATAGAGAAGAGCTGAAGCAGTTTAAAAAAAAACTTCAGCTTTTCTCTGGACACTTGGCAACCAATCACGGCTGGTTCGAGGGGAGTTATCTTGTACACGGTTGATTATTAGGCTTTATTCACAATCGATGCAGAACAGGCTGCGCTATTTCTGCCAGGAGAACTGAGGGGAACAGGCCTTTTGATGGATCTATCTAAATGCATAGCTCAGTGATCCTCTGAAGCCACCAATACCCCTACCCTGTTTACCAGGGCAACAACCCCTGTAGCAGCGGTCATGGAGGCCGCACTGACTTGGAATATTTTGCGTTAAAATTGCCCGGTCCCCTTGACTCAGATAAGCGTCTCACATGCCGGTGATCTATATATATCTCCTGTTGGCTATCAGCATGGAAACAGTCAACAGAGAACCTAATAATTAATGGAACATTTCTTCCAACTTTCAGCGAGCGCTGTTATTTGGCGAGTTATTGACCGCGCTCCTGGGCTACAAATAACTCTTCGTTTGAGGAGAAGTAAAACACGTGGGATGAGAGCACAACACTTCTGGCCAAGACAAATGTTACAAAGAGGGAATTTCCCGGTTCTTCTTTATTAGTTTTGTTAAAAACAGACAGCGTCAACGCGTTTCGGGGACGCAGCCCCTTCTTCAGAAATGGCTGTAAGACTGGAGGAAATGTATATGGACGAGTCTGCCCCCGCACTGTGAGGATTAATTATGGGTCGACCCGTAATTCTTCCTCACAATGCGGCTGCAGACTCATCTTTCCCACACTATTACAGCCGATTCTGAAGAAGGGGCTGTGTTACCGAAACGCGTTAAGGATGGCTGTTTGTTAACAAAACTAATAAAGAACTGAGTAGTTTCCTTGTTGTTTCACTTTTCTTGATTGGAATTGTTGCGCCCTCAGCCCACGTGCTTCACTTCTCCTCAAACTAAACTATCACGCCCCGTTCACACGGTTGGCGGACAGTGGGTGGGCAGCATCTTCCCTCCTCTGTTTTTCCTGTGTGGAAAGAAGAATCCCTTATCCTAGCAGAAGTTGCCCCACCCTGTTTTCCTCTTGGTCTACAAATAACTTTTGTCATTTTCGGATTCCTGGAAAAGTTGGGGAGGTGTGAGGTTGAGGAAATGCCATGATTTGCTTCTGAGGTACAAGATACAAGAAGTCCAGTATGGAAGAATGTTATAATATCGGGGAAGGGGGAATTGGCACATGGAGGTCTCACAATCTGGTGGATGGACCGATAACGGGAAGCGTTGGTATTAATAGCTCCTCACTTGGCCTCAGGAGTCAATATTTATGAAACAGGAACTCTGCTGATCTCAGCCACTAATATTAGTTCTGTGATCAATCATTGACTTAGTCCGACGCTGCAGGAGGCACCAAAGAAAGAAGAGGCCCCAAAGAGGGCCAAAGTGTCCAAGAGATCTGGAACCCAGAAGAGTGAGGGTGGCTATATCCAAAGTATTATATACCGTGTATACTGTACATGATGGAGCTCTGTATTGTATACTGGTCAATAGATTACGGATCTTTGTATCATATAGGATGTCTCAAAAGTGTGGAAACACGCATATAGAATGAAAACGGTTTGGCAGATGGTGATTTAATTTTGCATACAAGCTGTGGGAAAGGCAGAAACTTATCCTGTAAGGCGATGTCCCCAACACGATGGCCATTTTCAATGCTGCCATCTTGCATTCAATTCAAAATTTTCCAATGTGAAGATAGGTGTGTGATACATTAAACTGGCAGAGAAGTCCACCAAAAAAACAATGGTGGGCTTCATTTTAATGTAACTTTATTTGTTGTCATGTTATCCCAATGATCCTTCTTCATTACAGGCAGTGTGAATGATGGCGCTATGACGCTTCATCAGTAGTGGTTTTTGGTCCTCCAGATTTTGGTTTATCAGCAACTGAACTTGCTTCTTGGAATTTGGAAAGACGTTTGGCCACTGCACTGTGGGTAATGGTAATTGAGATAACGCCATCATTCACTTTGCCTGTAATGAAAAAAAATCACACAACGGGGCGTTGCGGTATCCGACGGCGGATCTCCGCAGCGGCAGCTGCCGCCCAGGAGCGGGAGCCGGCAGACGGATCTCCGCTGTCAGCCTGTCTGACAGATAGGCTGACAGCGGAGATTTACGGCAATTAGCAGCATGCTGTGAATTGCCGGCCACGAGCGGAGAATCGCAATGGTTCTCTGCTCGTGGACAGGGGGCTGGCACTTTCCATGGCAACGCTCCAGACAGCGTGATTCGCTGTGATTTACCGTCGGCGAAATCACGCCCGTGGACAGGGGGCCTAACAGGTTTACTACTTTTCCTGCAGCTTGTATGTAAAATTGGACCAGTTTCTGCCAAACCATTTTTATTCTATATGGGGTTTTCCACAATTCTGGGACATTCTGTACATTGGTAATAGATGATGGATCTTTGCATTATAAACTGGTCAGTAGAATATAGATCTCTGTAACTGGTCAATAGATCTTCATTTCCTATACTGGTCAGTATACGATGGAGCTCTGTATTGCATACTCTCTAATAAATGCTGGATGTCTATATTATATACTGGTCAATCTCGGTACTGAACATGTAAAAGGGTGATACACTGACAGCACTTTAGTTCAATAGCTTTTACTGAACTCCTATTGTATTACAGGTTTAAGGGGTTTGCCAGGCAACTCCCGCTGTTATTGCTGGACTACATCGGGGTTAAAACAGAGGCCGCTGCTCCGACCCCTGTGTAGTGGCCAGTGCTTAAAAATGCAGGCGCAACTCTCATTGAAATCAATGGTACCCAGACCTGCAATTACGAGCACTACAACAGGTTTGAAGCAGCGACACTGACAACTGGAGGTGGCTGGAAAACCTCTTTAATCACCTGGGAGCTGATGATGGAGAACCGAGTTTGAACTGACTCAATAGAAGTCCCAACAGTTTGTAAAACTCACAGGAAGCTCTTGTAGGTCCGTACTCTTTAGCCCCTTTGTTTCACCATCGCATATGCCAGAACTCTGATCCTGTGTCTCAATAATAACAGGCTTTCTAGTCGGAGTCACAGTGTCACCAAGTTTTTTCTTTTCGCTCCCAACTGTCATCCTTGAGTTCAACTGTATCCAACTGTCACATCCTTGTCATCTGATTGGCCCCCAGCTCAGCCTGTAAACACCCTTCTGATTGCGCCATTTATGTCTTATACTCCACTTACAGATACTGGATGGAAGATATCATTCAGAATCAGTAGATGATCGTTAAAGCACAGGCTTTACACACCGGGGTGTCCTTTCACCCCCAAATATTTCTGAGAGAGTGACCTGTTCCTTATAAGCGTGCACTTGGCACCATGACAGGACTGTGACCTCTCACTGCCTGAATGGACTTCAGCCTCAGATCACCAACTCAGCAGTCACTTGTGGTCAGTCTCTGGTGATGCCCATATTGCAGACCCTATTCCAATGACGCCATTCAAGTGGGAGACCCGCATCTTAGGCCGGGCTCACACGGCTGTAATTCACTGTTCGGCGCCCACGAGGGCCGTGCCTGGTATGAAATGACAATGCATACTTGCTGCGTGCCGCCAATCGCCATGCACTGTGTATGCCAAGATACAACACGCTGCAATTTTTGGGGGCACGTATTTCACAGTTTGTGTGAGCGGCACAATGTAAGTGTATGGCCAATATATATTGCGTGTTACGCATGCAAAATATGCGCAGGTAATAAGCAATCAGCATACGGTCACATGAGCCCGGTCTTATGCAGAACATTATAGTCTTTATCACTGTGGCGTTACATAGGACTGCAGAGTTATCACTGTGTGTTATCTGTAGTGTTACATAGGACTGCAGAATGTCATTGTTCCCAGCAAGAGAAACCGCGTCATCTTGTAGATATGATACCTTTTAATGGCTAACAAAAATACATGATGTTAAAGGGGTTGTCCCGCGCCGAAACGGGTTTTTTTTTTTTCAACCCCCCCCCCCGTTCGGCGCGAGACAACCCCGATGCAGGGACTTAAAAAAAAAAACAGCACAGCGCTTACCTGAATCCCCGCACTCCGGTGACTTCTATACTTACCGGTTGAAGATGGCCGCCGGGATCTTCTTCCTCCGTGGACCGCAGCTCTTCTGTGCGGTCCATTGCCGATTCCAGCCTCCTGATTGGCTGGAATCGGCACGTGACGGGGCGGAGCTACACGGAGCTACACGGAGCCCCATTGAGAACAGCAGAAGACCCGGACTGCGCAAGCGCGTCTAATTTGGCCATTAGACGGCGAAAATTAGACGGCAACCATGGAGACGAGGACGCCAGCAACGGAACAGGTAAGTGAAAAACTTTTTATAACTTCTGTATGGCTCATAATTAATGCACAATGTACATTACAAAGTGCATTAATATGGCCATACAGAAGTGTATAGACCCACTTGCTGCCGCGGGACAACCCCTTTAATGCGAGCTTCCGAACCAACGCAGGGTTCTTCTTCAGGCAGGTTACGTCTACTACATTATCTGTACTCAGAGAGTTATCACTGTTTTATCTGTGGTGTTACTGCAATCAGGAAGGGTATCAGAAGAGCACCCAGAAGCTGTGTGAGGAGACTTATAAGGCCATTCATGCTCCTCTGGGAAATATGTAAGATGGACCAATACCTCGACAGCGCCACCCATTGGAAGGCTGCATTCCTGCAAGTCAATGTTAAACATTTTAAACAAGTCTTCTAACAATGACTTGGAATTGTAAGCCAAAAGCAGAAAACCAAACACAGACAGCTGTTTCGGGGTGATTGCCCCTCATCAGTGCGCAGCAGGTTTCTGGCTTGGCTAGTGAGAAGCCTATAGATGTGGGTCAGGAAGGGTATTGTTTCTCGATAAGGAGAGCACCTAAAAGGTGTGTGAAGGGAATTACAAGGCCATCCATGCTTCTCTGGGACTGCATAGGACTGCAGGTAACATCTGCTACATTATCTGTACTCAGTTAGCACTGTGTTATCTGTTGTGTTACATGGGACTGCAGGTCACATCTACTACATTATGGCCCCCTGCATACGGGCGGAAATTCTGCGGCAGGATTTCCTGCAGAATTTCCGCCCATGCCAGTCTGCATAGGATTGCATTGCAATATGCGCGGAAAACAAATCGCGGCATGTTCTGTTTCTGTGCGGGTCTTGCAGAAGGCCGCAGGGAAATGTCACTGGTGAGGCGCCGGCTCCACTCTGCGCATGCGCCGGCTGTCGCCCACAGAGCAGGAGAGATGCCGGGAGCGGGTGAGCCGCAGGGCTGTGCAGGGGCATGGGTCCGCATACCGCTGAGAGAATTCTCTGCAGGCGGCCTATCTGTACTCCGTTATCACTGTGGGGATCTGTGGTGTTACATAGGACTGCAAGTGCCATCTTCTCCTGTTGGGCTTCTTCTGGATATACATGCAGATGGCACTGAGTCTTCTGGTACTTTGTATATATTCTAGTACTCTATGTACTGTTGTATACTGTGGATCTCGATAGCCATGCGTTCTGCTTTTCTGTCCCTCATGGGGCAATAGAGAATTCTCCTTTGGGGCCCAGTGGGGCCACTAGGGGCTCGGGCAGACAATCCTTTCATCCCTTGGAGAGTCAGCTCCAGGATGTGTGAGCCACTCTCAGGCCAGACCTCTGCCAGGACTTCACAAAGTTGACATAAAGAAAAGGAAAAAAAAGTCTAAAGGTGAAACAATTGTATCTGGAAGACATCCAAGCCGACACATCTTAATGAGAAGCTATTTCCTTTCAATTATGCCCACTGGGAAAAGGCACAGTTAACCCCGTCCTGGCAGGAGCATGGCAAGCACAATGGATGGCATCCCACACACAATGGACCTGGGAGGTGCCCGCAAATATGTCAAAAGAAGACATTTAACCCTTTCTTAGAGGTTCTGCCTTGTCACTGATTATTATATACACATTAATTGGCTTCTCTACTATTGTCTGTAAATAAAGAATAAACATCATACATTGGAAAATTCTCCAACTTTCAATAGACTTTGCATTTTACTCCACACCATTTGCAAGATCTCTTACGGATACCTGTTACTTTGTTACACTGTATCAGTCCAGATAATCTTCTGCAACTTAAATACATTAGCAGCACAAATTTCTCTCCTGTCCTGTCAGTTTGTTAGAATGTATCAGTACTGGTAACATGCATGGGCGTAGCTGGAGGCTCACAGGCACTGGTGCAAATTTTCAGCTGCCAGCCATGTGTAGTGGCCCGAAGTTTATATATCTAGCCCCTCCATAAATGTCATACATGTCATGTCTTCTATGTGGTTGCAGTGTGCAAATTGTTTTGTCTCTAGTTATGTGTATTGCACAGCTGCAGCATGCAAGAGGTTAATGTCTATGAGTGTCTGGGATATGCCTGGAAATTGTAACCAATTGTCATGTCACTTGGGTATGTAAGATATAAATATGAGTGCAAGCCAAAAGGTGTGGTTGGTCACTCTGTCAGGCTTTTGAGTTCCATTTCTTAAACAGTAGAGTGTGGAGGGAGAGTGCCGGCCACATGGGGGTACCTTCAACCGGTATTATTGTATCTTGTCACCACCGGAAGTGTGGGTGGTGACAAGATACAGGCTCCTTGACAGGCAGGGAAGGCGGTGTTGCCACCGGATAAGAAGAAGCCGCTGTTTTGCCGGGGAAGCCTGAGGGAATGGCAGCGCAGCATTGGGAGTGTCTGCGTCGGCTGTAGTGTCCCACCTCCTGCCCCGCTGTAGGCCGTCCTGCTCCTGATGGTGTAGGAGAGAAGCCGCTGTCCACCACATGTGGGCGCTAGTGAGCGGCGGTGGGCCGCCTGATGCAGTGGCGGAGAAGCCACCGCCCAGACTTGGCAGTCCATGTGAGCACTGCTGACCGCCACAGCAGGAGGACAGCAGGGAGTCCATACAGCGCGGGGGACAGAGGCCGGAGAGGACAGTCACAGGGCTGGGAAAAAGGCATCCTAGAACGTTCCACTATTCCACCAATCAGGAGCTAGGGGTGTGACAGGGGCATTTCTTTATGGAAGCCCTGTCAAACCCCAAGCTTCCAGTGGTGACAAGATACAATACTACCCCTTCAACCCTCATATGGTGAAGAATGGAAGCAGAGGAGAAGTACCTTGATGTCCCAACTCCAGACCCCCTGCCATGCAGTGCCCAGATATCCACCTACAAGTGAGTGTCAGTGGAGTGTTCTTCTCCTCCTCCTGTGTGTGTGTCCAGAAGCGGAGCCATACAGATAACTATGACTGTAGGCCCGGTTTCATCCTGTGT
The DNA here is from genome assembly GCF_035609145.1 of Eleutherodactylus coqui. Classification (NCBI taxonomy): domain Eukaryota; kingdom Metazoa; phylum Chordata; class Amphibia; order Anura; family Eleutherodactylidae; genus Eleutherodactylus; species Eleutherodactylus coqui. The sequence continues at coordinate 18,599,876 of NC_089839.1, read as the reverse complement.
TCTCTTCCCTGACCTCTTTGAACTGTTCTTCCTGCACTTGTGTGAAATTTCCAGTCACTTCCCTGTTCCCAGTGATTGAGGTTTCTAATTTAACTGTGTGTGGATTCTGTTATTTACCCATCAGACATCCAACGGAGTAAAGGAACAGTGGCGTCATGTGTGACAACTCTTCAGGTCCACTACACCATTATTCAGATAACTGCAACCCCAGCATTGCCTTGAAGAGGCCTAGCGGTGCCTTGGCTGAGGTTACGCATGTCCCTCTGGGGAGGAGTTTGGTAGAGCCACCATGACAAGTGCCATCCCTACCCCCGCCATCTCCTCAGTGTGTGCCTCGTGTCTCGGTTGTTGCAGCACACATGCTTTTCCTGAAACCTTCTACCCCAAGATCTATGTTTCGCCACCGGCTCCCACCCCCTCAAAAAAATATACATAGATATGTGCTAGTGACTGCAGTGCAGTTACCTCCAGTGATCACAGGTAATGTCTCCTTTGATTAGGGTCAACTACTTCCCCTCATTTTCTCTATCTGGGCCTAGACATCATCAAAGATTTCTCTCATCCACAAAAAAGAAGGCTTAGAGGAGACTTAATAGCGGTCTACAAATATCTGAAGGGCTGTCACAGTGCAGAGAGATCAGCCCTATTCTCATCTGCACAAGGAAAGACTAGAAGCAATGGGACGAAACTGAAAGGGAGACACAGATTAGATATTAGACAGTGAGGGGGATCAATGAGTGGAACAGGTTACCATGGGAGGTGGCGAGTTCTCCTTTAATGGAAGTGTTCAAACAAAGGCTGAACAAATATCTGTCTGGGGTGATTTAGTGATCCTGCACTGAGCAGGGGGTTGGACTCGATGACCCTGGAGGTCCCTTCCAACTCTACCATTCTATTCTATTCAATGATTTATCTCTGCACATTCTCTCTATCCGACCAGTGTTTCTCTCAGTGCCCACACAAAGAAACAGGGCTCCATTGTGTCTCCCAAGTAAAAGTGCACCCTCTGAGCCCCCTCAAACTAATCAAACCCCCTCAGTGCCCCTACAAAGTAATAGAGCCTCTTCTAAGTAAGAGCTCTTCTTTGCTCCTTAGTGAAAGTGCCCTCTTCTAGCTAATGCAAAGTAACAGAGCCCTATCAGTGCCCCTACAATATAATAGAGCCCTCTCAGTGTCTCTATAAAGTAATAAGACCCCTTAAAAGTAGTAGAGCTCCCTCTGCGCCCCCCCCCCCCAGTAAAAATGCTTCCTCTGAGCTATCCCAAAATACTAGAACCCCTCTAATAGAGCCCCTCTGTACCCCCTAAAGTAGAGCTCCTCAACCTAATAGAGCCCATCTGTGCCCCTCCCCAAGTAAAAATGCTCCCTTTGAGTCCCCTAAAGTACAAGAGCCCCTCTATACCCCCCCCCCCTAAAAGTGCCATCTGAGCCCCATCAAAGTAATATAAATATAGATCCTCTGTTCTGTCCCTTTTGCCTCAAATAATAAGTCTCCCCCCATCAACTTCTAACCAGAAGAGCAGAGATGTGAAATTGATTTTCAGGCTGCTTTGGTCAGGCTATCCAGCCCCGTGTACAGCATAACCCAACTCCTCCCCCCGTTTTCTGCTGAGCTTGTGCTCTTATGCTGTATATGGCGCCATGGAGCCTGACCAAAGCAGCCTGAGTGCTGAAGAACATCAGTCTGACATCTCTGTTCTACTACACTGAGTACAGGGTGCAGTGGTGGTTTGGGGCAGGTGGGGGACACAATAGCAGCTACAGTGGCAAAGGAAGCATTTGGGCCCTCCTGGCTTAGGGGCCCGGTCACAATTGTGACCCATATAGCTATGGCACTGGTAGCATGTACCAATCTGGAGTCCAGGATGCTTATCTCACAGAGGATCGTCTAGACTAGATACAAAACCTTCAACAGATCCGCCTGCAGTTCCCATTCACTGAAAGTATGCAGAAATCTTGAAAATAGTAAGGAATATAAAAAAAGGTTAATTGAAATTTGCAGTGATTAAGATCTATTTGCTTTACCCCTCAATAGGGAAGTGCGCACAGACTTGGCACAATACTGTATGAGATGGTGGAGTGGAACAGGTCAGGTGATCAGTCATTGTATCGCTTGGGGAGATTATGGGACACTGACCCTAGAGGATGAGTCGGGGGGAAAGGGGGTCAGTGGTCACAGGGGTCCTAACACGGCATTCCCAATCTGAGCCAGTACCTGGGAATAACTGCCTCTTAGCAAAATCCACCACCCCCACCAGTGGTGCAAGCTCCTGATCACATCAACACCGATATTGAGAGGTCTATATGTGACAATCCATGCTTCCACCAGACATATGTTAGCCTCTAAATGGGTCACAATCTGCTTCCTATCTGCTCCACGTTTGTAGATCCACCTTGATTCAAGGTGCATTTTCCTAACAAACACAGCCTGGTAAGCTGCAGGCGCCAACACTGCTGCTGGGCAGTAGCATGCCATACCACTGGAGCATCAGAGCATATGGGCATCTTCTGGCTTGACCAGTGTGTATAGACCAGACATAGCGAAGCGCCCTACCACCACCACCCTATGGTATATGCTGCTCCATGACATTGGTATATGCTGGCAGCTGATCTGGCACCAAGCCACCTGTCCATGTATGATGTACGGACAGAATAGGACAGGTCGGCCCATGGAGAACCATCATGGAAGGTCTGGAATGTCGCTCTGACATCCCTCATCCTCCTACTTGGAATATTAAAACTGTAAAAGTCACAGTGGAGGAGCCAAGGCAAACAAATAAAAAGCTGGTCTTCCTCCTCCCCCAAAGGAGCCACTGCCTGCAAGATGCCTAATATTTGCACTCTTGAAATTCCTGTTCATGATATTCGCTGATAACAGCCAGAAACTGACATATATAATATATAGGTAACATATACCCTGAGCAATCACTGCATTAGGTATAGCTGGCATGTGACATCTTGCCATCAGTAATATGGTACCACATGATGGCCGCGTCATGATCTGCTCTCATATTATGCTGATGTCTCCTCTGCGCAGCAAAAGGCAACATTTGGCAGTCATGGGTAAACATGGCACCTTGAGTGACTTTGACCGCATGCAGATTATTGGTGCCCAGAGGCGTGGTGCCAGTACTTCTGTAACATTCTCACTTGTGTGATTCCAAGCCATGCTATTAAGATTGTACCTAGACTGGTTGGACCATGGACAGACATCCAACAGAAGACCACACAGCAGCAAGCCACGTGTGGATGATCCTAGAGACGAGCGTATCGTGGCACGTCTGGTGTCTCAGCAACAACATGCAACAGTGAACCAACTGACTCAGCAGTAGGGAACCTAGACAAATTTCTACAATGACCATGCTGCGTACCTTGCATCGACTGGGTTCAATAGCTGAAGACTGACAAAGGTGCAGCTGATGGCCCCACACCATAAAGAACAACACCTCACATGGGTCCAGGAAAGATGTCAATGGACCTTGGACACATGGCAGAAGGTCATTTGGAGTGATGAGTTCCGTTTCCTGCTGAACATATGGATGGCCAGGTCCGCATTTGGAGAAACAGCATGAAGTCTTATTCTTTGGGGTTTAACAGGTGAATGATGAACGCTACCGGGGCCAGTGCCATCGTTCAAGAGGACAACACTCATTAAGCTTGGATCACTGGGGAGTGGTTGGAGGAACACCACAATGAATTCTCCACACTGCCTTGGCCACTAAACGCACCGGACTATGACCCCAATGAACATGTTTGCGACATGCTGGAAAGGGCGGTGAGATCTGCTCCCCACAATGTGCAGCAATAGACGGAGCTGCGGCAGCGGCCATGGGCCGAGTTAAGCATAGAGGATGTTCTCCACCGTATGGAATCTGTTCCCCGACATCTGAAAACTGTGATGGCCCAAAAAGGTGGATCAACCAGTTATTGAGTAGGTGTTCCTAATGCAGTGATTGTTCAGTGTATTCACTTGCTTCCTTATGTTGTCTATTATTGCAGATTTTGGCACTATCCAGTTTCTGATAGTTATAAGATAAAGATCACATGACACTACAACACCCAACATCCATACACAGAATTATCTGCAACTCATACCGAATGACGGACGGCATCACCTCTAGAAGCAGAGAATTCCCAAAGCACACTTCATATCATAAGATCGCATGTCGTCACATCGCTCCTGAGCAATTTTCTCCTCTGCAGAACAGATGTAATTCCGACACATTGGGACGTCTCTCAGATGTTTCATGTCAACAAGAAGAGAGAAGAATAAGACTTATTAAATTCTGCCTGGGCTCCCCACTGGTAATGGATATATATATATATGGACTCCAGGATCCTCAGTGATGTCCATTATCTGCACATGGAGGAGACTTGGATGAATCTTTCCAGCAGTCTAAATGACTACCAGGATCCAAGGACATTTCATCTAAGAGGTGACAGACTGTTTCAGACTGCAGCAGCTTCAGGGCTCTACAATGATGTGAGGAGGAGAGTACTACTACCCAAAAGGGAACATCATTGCTCCCACGGCAGTCACACATCTTAGGGGCGCTGCTATCTCAGGACCTGGACATTACTAAGGGATCCATGACTTTTGCACTAGACCCAAAGATTCTTCGAAGAGCATCCAATCATCTGTCCAGAACCTTCAGCTCAGCTGTCGTTGGATTATGCATCGAGATAATGATCCAGAACACAAGACTTCATGTGACTGAGGAGATGCAACATGAAGGCTCTAGAGGCATAGCTTGGACCAGCAACCAGTACCGGAGTGATGGGAACAGCATCCAGTACAGAGGTGACAGTACCTGCATCCAGTACAGAGGTGACGGTACCTGCATCCAGTACAGAGGTGACGGTACCTGCATCCAGTACAGAGGTGACGGTACCTGCACCCAGTACAGAGGTGACGTTACCTGCACCCAGTACAGGTGACGGTACCTGCACCCAGTACAGGTGACGGTACCTGCATCCAGTACAGGTGACGGTACCTGCACCCAGTACAGAGGTGACGGTACCTGCACCCAGTACAGAGGTGACGTTACCTGCACCCAGTACAGGTGACGGTACCTGCATCCAGTACAGGTGACGGTACCTGCACCCAGTACAGAGGTGACGGTACCTGCACCCAGTACAGAGGTGACGGTACCTGCACCCAGTACAGAGGTGACGTTACCTGCACCCAGTACAGGTGACGGTACCTGCATCCAGTACAGGTGAAGGTACCTGCACCCAGTACAGAGGTGACGGTACCTGCACCCAGTACAGAGGTGACGGTACCTGTACCCAGTACAGATGATGGTACCTGCATCCAGTACAGGTGACGGTACCTGCACCCAGTACGGCTGACGGTACCTGCATCCAGTTCAGATGACGGTACCTGCATCCAGTACAGGTGACAGTACCTGCACCCAGTACAGAGGTGACGGTACCTGCACCCAGTACAGAGGTGACGGTACCTGCACCCAGTTCAGGTGACGGTACCTGCATCCAGTACAGGTGACGGTACCTGCACCCAGTACAGATGACGGTACCTGCATCCAGTACAGATGACGGTACCTGCATCCAGTACAGGTGACGGTACCTGCATCCAGTACAGGTGACGGTACCTGCATCCAGTACAGATGACGGTACCTGCATCCAGTACAGATGACGGTACCTGCATCCAGTACAGGTGACAGTACCTGCACCCAGTACAGAGGTGACGGTACCTGCACCCAGTACAGAGGTGACGGTACCTGCACCCAGTTCAGGTGACGGTACCTGCATCCAGTACAGGTGACGGTACCTGCACCCAGTACAGCTGACGGTACCTGCACCCAGTACAGAGGTGACGGTACCCGCACCCAGTACAGAAGTGACGGTACCGGCACCCAGTACAGAGGTGATGGTACCCGCACCCACTACAGAGGTGACAGTACCCGCACCCAGTACAGAGGTGAGGGTACCCGCGTCCAGTACGGGTGACGGTACCCGCATCCAGTACGGGTGACGGTATCTGCATCCAGTACGGGTGACGGTACCTGCATCCAGTAGAGGTGACGGTATCTGCATCCAGTACGGGTGACGGTACCTGCATCCAGTACGGGTGACGGTACCTGCATCCAGTACGGGTGACGGTACCTGCATCCAGTAGAGGTGACGGTATCTGCATCCAGTACGGGTGACGGTACCTGCATCCAGTAGAGGTGACGGTATCTGCATCCAGTACGGGTGACGGTACCTGCATCCAGTACGGGTGACGGTACCTGCATCCAGTAGAGGTGACGGTATCTACATCCAGTACAGAAGTGACGGTACCTGCATCCAGTACAGAAGTTACGGTACCTGCATCCAGTACAGAAGTGACGGGCAGTTCATGCAGGAAAACCCACAATGCATTTGATGATAGCCGAGAAAAGAGGAAAACCTCCAACAGGGGAGACTAAAATAGGATTATCCAATCATTATGTCTTCTAGACCATCCAGCATCAGTCCCAAACTTTAACTTGTGGGTTTCAATGGCTTTTGTTATATAAAGTGTCAACTGAAAGTTTGTTGCAACAACGTATGTAATGTGTGACAAGTTGTATAAAGAGTCACACACGGTAATATATATGCAGTATATAAAGCGCTGCGGAATAAGTTGGCGCTATACAAATAAAGATTATTATTATTATTATAGTATATATCCTATTCACACAATACAGTATATCAGTTATATTAGTGCGGTTTCACATCTGCGTTCCGTTGCAGATCCAGCACAAAATGCATGCACCACGTTGTCCTCTGGCTAAATGCTGGACAGCTGAGTGGAAGCGAACAGACCCCATTATAGACCATTGGGTCATTGGGCACTGTTTGGTTCCATCCAAAGATGGAACTGTCCGGCCGTAGGGATTCCCTGAATGGAACAGGAAAGCAGAACGCTGAGCGCAGGTATGAGACCGCCCTTATATAGAGTTAACTTACCATGTGAGTCTGTGAAACAAAGAGGGATTATATAACCTGGAAGCATGGAGCAGCGCAGGTTTATGGTGCGTGGATGAGAGCAAACGTCAGAGCATCTGAAGGGTCCGGAGACTTGATCAAAGCCGTTCTGGTTACCATGAAGTCTCATTGAGAGCGTGAGGAGACGTAACGGGTGAGGAGACCTGGAGAGGAACAAAAACTACAAAAATCAAAAATAAGAGACAAGAAGGTAAGAGAAGTTATAAGATTCTGATAATCCGGCATCTTCGGACCTCAAAGGTGGCGCATTATCAGGAGTATAGAATCATCTGTAGAGATGAGCGAGCGTGCTCGGTTCGGGTGTTTTTGCACTCGAGCACCGCTTTTTCCGAGTAACTGACTACTCGGACGATTCGGGGGGCGGGGGGCGGCGTGGTGGAGCGGGGGGTAGCAGAGGGGAACAGTGGGGAGTTTTCTCTCGCTCTCCCCCCCCCCACTCCCCTCTGCTACCCCCCGCTCACCCCCGGCGGCCCCCGGATCTTTTCGTCCGAGTAGTCAGTTACTTCGAAAAAGTGGTGCTCAAGTGCAAAAACACCCGAACCGAGCACGCTCGCTCATCTCTAATCATCTGTCTTCTACATGGTAGGATTATAGGTTGGATTTAATGGACCGGCGTCTATTTTCAACCTTCTAAATGATGTAACTATATCTTCTGGTACATTATATAATATTAGATTACGCTAGATTACATTATTGTTGTATCATACTACATCAGTATTAACGTCTTTTGTGCGGTTGTTGGTTATTCTTTCTGTCTCCAGGGATTCTTATTATCTATCTCCAGGCTGTTTCCTTCCTCCGAATCTTATAAATGTGACAAGACAATCAATATCTGGAGGTTAAAATATCGCCCAACGCAGAGCGAGACATAATAACAATCACTCTGAGTAATGGAAAGCCATCAGTAACTTGTATAATGTGGGAATGATCTGTACGGAGCGCGTTGGGAGCCGCCTGATGGAAGTGTTCATACATCTGGATCCTCCAAACATGTCTTCCCATAGGTCCTTGTGCACTTCAACCATCGGCTGTAGGGACGTGGAGCTTGAGGGGGTCCAAAAGGTCCCTTTGCCTCCTTTGAGAAGTTCAGTACTACAGTACAAATGACAGGTCATATTTTAGGACCCTCAATTTTTGCATTTTTGCTCAAAAGTTTCAGCTTCCCTTCTATTATTGGTTGATGACAGTAACCTGGGGGCTCTGAACAACAACCCCTAATGTAGTTGGTAAGAGATGCTGATGTCGTTGTAGAATGTCTGTGGAGAACTGTGTCCTTTTGATGTTCTCTTTATCCATCCTTCCATGACCCGGGTCATATGAGAACAAGCCCTTCCCCTATGAGGATATATGGCAAGCCTCCTTCTGTGTTTGACAACCAATTATGGCCTATATATCTAAGATAATTATAGGTAGGGACGCCAGGATATATCAGAGTGTTCATGCCAAACTGGAAAGGCTGCATGTTCCATCACCGATGAGTATAGCCCACTTGTTAGACTATTGATCTCATATCTATCTATCTCATATCTATCTATCTATCTATCTATCTATCTCCTATCTATCTATCTCATATCTATCTATCTATCTCATATCTATCTATCTATCTATCTATCTCCTATCTATCTATCTCATATCTATCTATCTATCTCATATCTATCTATCTATCTATCTCATGTCTATCTATTGATGTATCTCATATCTATCTATCTAGCATTTATTCTAGATCTGTTATCAGCCTGGATACCTGCATATCTATCTATCTATCTATCTATCTATCTATCTATCTATCTATCTATCTATCTATCTATCTATCTATCTATCTATCTATCTATCTCCTATCTATCTATCTATCTATCTATCTATCTATCTATCTACCTATCTATCTCATATCTATCTATCTATCTATCTATCTATCTATCTATCTATCTATCTATCTATCTATCTCCTATCTATCTATCTATCTATCTATCTATCTATCTATCTATCTATCTACCTATCTATCTCATATCTATCTATCTATCCCATATATCTATCTCCTATCTATCTATCTATCTATCTATCTATCTATCTATCTATCTATCTATCTATCTATCTATCTATCTATCTATCTATCTATCTATCTATCTATCTCCTATCTATCTATCTATCTATCTATCTACCTATCTATCTCATATCTATCTATCTAGCATTTATCTATCTATCTAGAGTTAAACATCAATGAGTATATATTACTTCTATACTGTATTTATGTTCTTGCCAGGACCTTCAGAGAGATGTCACATAGGTTTGTGCACCCTGTATGTGCTGCTATGGACTGACATGCCCTGAGCTGCACACTGCTTGCCTGAAGGGCTGGGTATAACACAGTGGTCCTGGTGTGACTCTGCAGTTTTCAGATAGTGTAGGAAGGAAGAAGACTCAGCTGATGAGAGCTGCAGCAGAGCTGACCTGGAGCTGGATTTGTGCAGACCCGAATGAGAGAGCATCGGGTGGACGACTAAGCATCTGCAAACGGAGCGGGGAAAGACGTGATCCGGTAAAACCAGTTGATTTTGACGATAGGTGCAATGTGAGTAGACTAACACTGAGACCGGCATTCAGGGTCTATCCGAATGGGCCAACAATTGAAAGACTCAATAAGTCAATTGAGGAAGCTTCCAGAAACGAACCTTGGCAACACATGGAATGAATAATGTTGCCCTTCAATACCCATAAGAGAGAAAGCATGAGAGGAGACCTGCAGGTCTGTGTGTTGTAGGAGAGGCAGTCTACTGTACAGCAGTAAGGACTTCCACAAGTGCTCCTCTGGTGGTCACCCGGACAGAAAGTGAAGAGCTTGTAGTGCAACAAGAGCTCCAACATCCTGCGGAGATGAGGCCAGCAATACTACATTGCCAGTCACTGCGGAGCCTCCTGCACATGTGCCCCCTGGTGATGAGTCTGGTTCTGCGCCTCTCCTGCCATCTCTTCGGTCATTCAGATTTCGCCGCTGTCTCAGGTTTCTCAGTCCCGGGCCCCCAACGTGGGACAAGTCTGAAGGGCAATTACCCCGAACAAATGACCTTGCCAACTTGTGTTTAGTTTGTAGATGACTCCAGAGCTGCGCTCCCCTCCCCCGCCAGGCACCTTCTTCCAGAAAGTAATTTAATAACCGGAGAAGCTGAACCTTTCTTTTTCATTAAGATGTGTTTTGATAGCAGCGCCAAGTAATCAGGAGGGTGCGTCCGGGCACAAAGGCTTCTGGGAGACAATTCCGAGAAAGAGGTGTCTATTCTTTACAACGTCGCCATCAGCATATTGTCCGGAGGCTTCCAGGTACGAATCCGGCAATAGACGGACGTCCTACAGGCGGTGAACGCCAAGAGTAGGCAGGGGGCACATAACAGGTTCATGTAGCCCCCCAACGCGGGTCACGCCAAGCTGTGCGCTCTGCAAATGGTACAGTTACAAAAATACCGCCCCTCTGGTAATGAGGCTCATAGACCTCATTAGGATGTTGTTTTAACACTTTCCTTTCCAGCATGCACTGCTTAGCGGGAACACTGCCGTCAATGGAAACTGTAAGATCAAGGACAGACAGGTCATCGGGTATGGCGATTTTTATCAGCTTTTTCGAACGCAGGTTACTATTTTTGACAGCCCTGCTTTTTTGCGGAATGACCTATTCTCTGCATGATGTGCGCACAAATTTGCGTGCGCAAATACGCCAATGTGACGGAGCCTTAGAGCTGCATTCGCAATTTTTCTTTTAATTGAAATGTTTTTTATGTAGGTTTTTGATTACAAAGTAACAAAATAAAAATTCCCAGCCCCCAGTCTTTTGCTCTCCCCCGCCCTTACGTCTTTTTTCACAATTTACACAGAATATAACTATCGTAAAAGTAATAAAGTTTTATCATTTTAACCCTTTCCAATCCAATTTGTATCCTGGTTTTCCTAGGGGGCTTACTCTTTTTCTGCCGTTATACAACAGCGCTATCTGCTGGCTAAAGCCAGTACTGCATGAGGTGACACGTTGGATAGGCTCCGACAGCAGAGAGGCTGGCAATATACAGTAAGAGAGCCCCGACGGACGTCTTCCAACATCGGAGCTGTACAGCCTTAAAGGGGTTCTGACACAAATAATGTTTTTATGCTTTAGCAGCCATTGTTCCCTGGTCTGCCTAATGGACGCAGGGAACCCATGGTTTAATGGCTGCTAAAGCATAAAAAGATAATACTTACCTTGTCTTCTGTTGTTGTTGACATCGGGGGGGGTCATCTCCCGGCAGGCGCTGCTCCTCCTCTTCTGTCTGCACGAGCCGCGCCGCTCTGGGATTGCGCGCGAATGCGCAGTGGAGAGGTGCCCTCTGACAGGAGTCAGGACGGGCCGCGTCTCCACTGCGCATGCGCAGCACTCCGGAGTTCAGCAGGACGGACGGGCCGCCCACAGCAAGCACTGCTTGTGACGTAGCGCCCGTCTGTTCACCTCGGAAGTGCCTGACGGACGGACCAGAGCAGGAAGCGGTCTTTTTGACCGCTCCTGCTCTGCTTTAAAGGCACAGAAGAAGATGCCGGCTGGAGGGGACATGCCTGGCGATCGGGCCAGGCCAGGCAAGGTGAGTACAATTTTTTTTTTTTGTGATGTCAGAACCCCTTTAAATCATAATGTCTTCAGAGGTCAGACGGTGGATTGGAAAGGGTTAATAAATAATGGTAAAACAGAGTCCTGGTCTTCCTGCGCCCGGAGACCGTATGTCAACACGCAGGTCAATCTTCATTGCTGACAGTGCAGCCAGAGACCCAAGAGTCGTCCAAGCATACTAATAACACTGTGAATCGCGGGCCGATATCGCCCTCGCGAGGAGCCCCAAGGGTTAGGAGCCGCCATCGTTTGGATAATACGGTGTTTCTAATTTCATACAGATAAGATCTGTCAACAGCCCATTTACTTTGTAAGTAGCCGCAGCATCATTTTAAGCAACTTTTCATTCACAGTCCTACTGTTACATCATGGCTTACACTTACATCCAGAGCTGCACTCACAATTCAGCTGTTATATCATATATTTTACTACAGCCACATCATGTCCACGGGCGGGTCGGATTCCGTGTGTCGTGTGTGAATGGTTCGCACGGCTCGCTGTCGGACATGCACAATACAGTTTTGTTTTTTTTAATCTCCTGCTTTCCCGCGGAATCCGCGGCCCGTCCGCTGTCCAATTGCTGCGGATCGGAAAGCTTCCACTGACATCAATAGAAGCCATCTGTGCGGGATCGGCAGTGAAATGGAGCATGCTGCGATTATTGTTCCAGACCAAAAGGTTCGCAAATCAAATCCGCATGCTATATTTCATTTGTTTCCCTATGGGCGGCTCGATTTGCGGATCTCACAAATTGGGCACCTGCGCGGATTCCGAAAATCCAATCCGCCCATGGACATTGGGCCTTGCACTCTAGTCACATCCAGAGCAGCAGTCACAAGGCTGTTGTTATCTCATCTTTACTCCAGCCACATCTAGAGCTGCACTCACAATTTTGCTGTTACATCATGTCTTTTACTCCAACCACATCCGAAGCTGCACTTACAATTCTGCTGCTACATCGTATCTTCTACCCCAGAAGATCCGCTGCGGGATTTCTCCACGCCTGTGGTCAGGCAGCCTATAGGCACTTAGTTGGCATTTTAGAAAATGTCGGGTAAGGTTAGTTCTGTTTTTTATTCCTTTTTTTCCCTTTGATGTCTTGCTTTAGGTTTAATTGGCCTGGGCATTTATTTTTTGCAGAGGGAGGGGGTGGCCCCCAATATCTTCGGCTCTATACCACTTATTGTATTCTGTAGGGGTTAGAGCTGGAGGTGGGATTGAAGGTTAGGGATACTGACAAAGGTGATCCACAGCTCCCAGATTGACTTAAATTGGGCCGTCTTGTCCCGTTTATGGTGATCTCATTTAGAAGTCTCCTGTTAATTCAGGCAATTAGTGGGTTGAAGGATAGTTGCAGTTTTTGCCGTGTGAAGCACTGGATTCCAATGCTTTCATTCACATTAACGATTTTTGGGCGCATTAAAAAAAAATCGTGCCATTAAAAATAGAACATTGGCGACTGTCTTTTGCTGAAAAACACTGGAAGCTCCGGCATCCGGAAAAGAAGACAGCGGCCACTATTTAAGCATTAAAAGTCATTTCGACCGAAGGATTTCCGCGCTGCAGCGTATTTTTCCGCCGATACGCCCGTGTGAATGGACGAAAAAACGCTAATTGAGCTGGAGACTCGATCGCGGCTATTCTTCTTTTATGCGATTTTATGGCGCTTCCGGGTGACCGTAGAAATGCAAACACTCATGTGAATGAGGCCTGAGAGATATGCAGGGGCTACAGGAGGATTTTAGTAGAAGTCATTGCCTGACTCTGGTACCAACCAGGGGTGACACTGATAGAAGATGCCAGCTGTTGGCGCTGATTATTTGTGCAGGGACTTCTGGGAATTCTTTGTGCTCCTTAATAAATTCATCTGTTTCAGTAAATTGCCAGTGATGAAATTAAAGACAGAAAATATCTTACTGCCTCTTCACAAACAAATCTAATTGTCATCAGCAAATGAGATCAGCGCCGGATGGGAGGAAGCGGGGATCAGCTCCTTCCCTGCGAACGTCTAAAAAAAAATCAAATCATGGTATTTGTATAGCGCCAACTTATTCCGCAGCGCTTTCAGGTAATTGTTACTTAATTACCCCCCACCAAGCTGGGTTCTCATTTTACCGACCTCGGAAGGATGGAAGGCTGAGTCAACCTTGAGCCGGCTACCTGATTCATGTGGGAATCGAACTTGCAACCTCCAGGTCATAGGCGAGAGCTTACACTCTGCACCACACGAGGCTCTATGATGTCTCCTCCATTATCAGCGCCACAGCAAATGCTAATATACTGTGTGTGGATAGATGATAGATATAAGATAGATAGATAGATAGATATATATATAGATATGAGATAGATGGATAGATAGATAGATATGAGATAGATATGAGATAGATAGATAGATATGAGATAGATATGAGATAGATAGATATGAGATAGATAGATAGATAGATAGATATGAGATAGATATGAGATAGATAGATATGAAATGGATAGATAGATAGATAGATAGATAGATAGATAGATATGAGATAGATGGATAGATGGATATGAGATAGATAGATAGATAGATAGATAGATATGAGATAGATAGATAGATAGATAGATAGATAGATAGATAGATAGATAGATAGATAGATAGATAGATAGATAGATATGAGATAGATGGATAGATGGATATGAGATAGATAGATAGATATGAGATAGATGTATAGATAGATAGATAGATATGAAATAGATAGATATATATGAGATAGATAGATAGATAGATAGATGGATAGATAGATAGATATGAGATAGATATGAGATAGATAGATATGAGATAGATATGAGATAGATAGATATGAGATAGATAGATAGATAGATAGATATGAGATAGATATGAAATGGATAGATATATATGAGATAGATAGATATGAGATAGATAGATAGATAGATAGATAGATAGATATGAGATAGATAGATAGATAGATATGAGATAGATGGATAGATGGATATGAGATAGATAGATAGATATGAGATAGATGGATAGATAGATAGATATGAAATAGATAGATATATATGAGATAGATAGATAGATAGATATGAGATAGATAGATAGATAGATAGATAAATGTGAGATAGATGGATAGATGGATATGAGATAGATAGATAGATAGATAGATAGATAGATAGATAGATAGATAGATAGATAGATAGATAGATATGAGATAGATGGATAGATGGATATGAGATAGATAGATAGATATGAGATAGATGTATAGATAGATAGATAGATATGAGATAGATGTATAGATAGATAGATATGAGCTAGATGTATAGATAGATAGATAGAATATAGATACATAGATAGATATGAGATAGATAGATATGAGATCAATAGATACATAGATAGATATGAGATCAATAGATACATAGATAGATATGAGATTGATAGATACATAGATAGATATGCAGGTATCCAGGCTGACGACAGATCTGAAGCTGTCACCATATACATTGTGATCCATTCATAGGAGAAGGTCCAAGAGCCCGGAATTGGGGAGACAAGGGGGCTTTCTTTCCCCTCTTAGGGCCCTAACAGATGCGCACAATAGGCGTCCCAGATGATTGCTCTTATGCATTCATACAGAAGGGATCATCACTGAGTCAATGGAGGCAGAGAGGGATGGAAATCGTTCCAGCCGCCCCCCTCCATTCACAGTAAACAGGCAGTAGATGACTGCCTGTTTATACGGACCGATCATTCTTCGTTTTTTCTGCATGCAGAAACTGAACAACAAAGGATAACCAAATGAATCGTCGTTGAGTTTCAGCAGGCATTTACACTGAATGACAGTTACAATCGTTCAGATTCCCGTGATCCAGCGACAATCTGAATGATTATTGGCCCATGTGAAAGGGCCCTCGGTCTTCGATGTCTTGTCAGAATCTTGAGAGGGTTGAAGACCAATGATATGGACCTTCTTGCTATACTGAACCTTGGCATTGCTGTGACCTCAGGCTCTTGATATCCGTGTTAGCAGAGTACCACCACGATCTAGGACTTGGGTAGGCTTGATGAACTTGACACCAGGCGTTGCACAGCAGCACTGGATGATGGTACCAGAGATCTCATACTATCACTGATACTTGGCACTAGAGACAGTGGTATGTGACTGATGGCACCAGGCTCATAATATACACTACAAGCAAAAGTAAATGAACCCTTGGCATTATCTGGACTTCTGCATTGCTTACTAATAAAATGTAGTCTGATTGTATCTAATGGCCCTTTTACACGGGAAGACCTGTATACAAGTGTGCCTTGCAGGTCATCCCAGCGGTGATCATTCCTGTGCTTTTACACAGGAACGAGCATTGCTGAGGGAATGGAGGTGGAGTGGGCCAATGATCGTTCTGGCCAACCTTCCTCCATTCGCTGTTTATATGGCCTGATCTGTCATTCAACTTTATACATGCAGAAACTGAACAATGAACAAGAAGCAAAGGAATTCTCATTCATCATTCAGTCGGGGCAGCATTTACGCTGAGCGATAGTCATTCAGATTCTCATTGGAAGCGGGAGTCTGAAGGATTTATTGGCTCATATAAAGGGGCCCTAAGTCACAATTATAGACAGACACAGTATAACTAATAACACGCAGTCAGATGTATTGTAGGGAAACAAGTGAGCCTCTGTGTTAGTGACTTCTCCAAGAGCTAATTTGCAAAAGATGATTCAATGAAGTAGATGAGATTGGCAGTTAAGGTTTTACAGGTTCTCTGCCCATTAAATAAAGGCACATAAAGCTTGGTTACTGACAGATTTGTTCTTCCCAGGAAAGACTGGTTAGTGTGAACCGCACCTTCATGCAACCAACTTTAAAAGGACCTCAGAAGATGTGTTATAGAGACACATAAAGCTGGAAACGGCCACAAAAGTCGCCGTTTCCATGCCTGCACCACCGGTCCTATCACCCAGGCTGCGGGGGTGCGGCGCAGGAGAGCCCCGGTCTTTGTGACCTCTCCTGGCCACCGTAATCCTGGACGCCGGCTCCGGGCGCATGTTCCCATGCTCAGGGAGCGGGCGCCCAGGTAGCCGGGGTGCTAGGGATATGGCAGGTGCTGTCCCGTGCCGCGACCGTTGCCTTGACAACCGGGCACACTTGCTTTGTCTCTGCCTGTCTTTAGCAGGTGCTGGGGGCTGTTTCTTTCAGTGTCCCATGATTGGGTCCTGCTGCTGTCAGGCTCCCCACCCCAATCAGCTTCTGAGGCGGGAGCTCTGAGAGCATTTAAACTGCTTAGTTACCTTCTGACCTTGCCAGTGTATGTTTGGTCTCCAGCTGCACACATGTACCCTGAATTGATGTCCTGTTTTGACTTGCTTGCTTTGGACCTGACCTCGACTTCGCCTGACCCCTTGTACCGTGTTCTCTCCTGTCTCCGACCCGGATTGCCTGACCTGCTTTTGTGTTTGTTTGTTTTCCTGTATTTGTCTGTTAGTCGGACTCCTACCCCTCATTCCTAGTGAGCCTAGGGACTGTAACCCAGTTGTCGCCCTAGGGCCTAGCCTAGGGGGGCAAGTAGGTAGGGACAGGGGTTGCGGGTAGGACTAAGGACCTCCACCTGCTTAGACTCCAGTCGTGACATTAAAGACCTGACTATACATCAATCTCGCGTTATTAGCTACAGATGGAGAACATTCAGGACAGTTTTACTGTTATATTGCTCCAAGAGCACAACAAGCAATCCTAAAAGAACCCAAGGGGAACCAACAAAAGATCTACAGAAAAACCTACAGACTACAAAGACCTCTGTCCATGTGTCCATCATTAGAGAAACACTGACCAAGAATGGTGATCATAGAAAGACACCACAAAGGAAGTTGCTTCTGGCCACAAATACATAGCGCCCGTTTCAAGTTTACTCAATACCACCTGGATGTGCCAAAATGCTTCTGGAATATGCTCTATGGACTGATGAGAGAAAGGTGGATGTTTGTAGAACAAATGCATAATGCTATGTTTGGAGTAAGAAATACATTGTACACCAACCCAAAAACCTCATCTACCTGTGTAGCCTGTTGGAGGGGGCATCATGGTTTGGGGCTATGGTGGGGGGACATCATGTTTTGGGTGGTTTTGCTCCTCAGGTCCTAGATGCCATGTGCTCATTGAGGGAACAACACATTCTAAGGTGCATCAGAACATCTTACAGGAGGATTTAATGGCAGCTATCCATGACCTCAAGCTGAAGAGATGTTGAGTGATGCCACAAGACAATGACCCAAAGCACACAAGGTAATCAACTAAAGAATGGTGGAAAAAAAAGAAGTTTTGTGTTTTGGAATCGCCAAGTCATTCTTGACCTTAACCCTACGGAGATGATGTGGCCTGACCTGAAGAAGGCTGTTCATACAAGGCATCCCAGAAATACTGATGACCTGAAAGACATTTGCAAGTACGAATGGTCCAAAATTCCTCCTCAACATTGTACAAATCTTATCTGCAGCATTAGATTGCTGCTAAAGAGGTGGTTTTCAGGTTATTAAATTCTGGTAACCGATGTCTCCACAACACCCTGTCCCTATCTATCTCCCCAATAGTCATCATGCAGACTTCTCTCTCCTGTAGCATGTTAATTTGTTTCTCTGTCCATTTCTGTTGACATATTTGTACAGCACTGAGGAATATGGTTGTGCTATATGGATTATTAATATTAGTGGGACCTATGGATAGGACTTGTTCTGCTGTTCATCTTTACCAGCTGTGGGCCTGGAGGATGTTGGGGCCACATGTCTAATATTATCCTTAGTATTGTTCTCCGAAAAATCATTAGTCGTTATTTGTAATTATTACTAAAAGTCCCTGAAATTTCGGCTCATTTACCGCTCTGGGCTCATTCTCCAGTGACCTCAGCCTCCCTTCCTCCATACACTGTCCAGAGTTATATAATCCATGGTCTTCACTTAAGATCCAAGCAGCTCCTCTGTCCTCCTGAGAGACTCGACTCCTGGAAGACTCTGGACTCCTGGAAGACTCTGGACTCCTGGCAGTTTGATCTCATTTTTCTTCAGAGTCACATAATGAATTCCTTGTGATTAATTAATGAATTAAACTCCACATGAGCCAAAGTCCCAGGGACGTCATTCGTCAGAATCCCTCGCACACAGCAGGAGCTCACTGATGCTGATAGTTATTGATGACATCTTGCCTTGTGAATGTCCCAGAGGACAACTCCATCCTTTACAGAATTTCTTCATCTGCACATCTCTACGCCCAGAGAACCGGACAAAACACTGCACAGCTCAGATCCCTTGTAATGCAATGTAAAATCTGACCCGGGGCCCCATGTACCATGTGCTATTGATAACACTGGGGTCTTCCGATGTGAAAGAAGGACTTTAGGGGCACCAGGACCCAGGTGTGACTGTAACCTCTGCACCTCCAACCCTTGAAATGTCATTATTATAGGTATGTGTTCTTCATAGAGCAATGCATGACTGGCATTGGACCCTGGAGAAGAGGGGTCCAACTCAGTTTTTGAGGATAGGAGCAATAGGGTAGAGTGAAGATTCTATAGGCTCTCTTGCCCTAGGGTGATAAGGTGTGATATTTTGACCCTATCCCAAATGATTGGCCCCATTACTATTGGGGTCCTTCTTTTCATTGAGTGACCTTGAGTTACACTATTTCTTGACAATCCCTTTGTAATTTTAGAGGGGTCTCCTGACACTAAGATAATCACAAGATGTCCTGCTGCTGGGGCCACTCAATCAGCAGATGTAATGTGTAGGATGCAGCAAGTATTCAATTTCCCTGCAGCACCTCCACAGGAGAACTGAGGAATTACATAGTTCTCATTGATATCAAGTGATCTGTCTGTTTAATGCATGGACATGCAGGGTCTTCCACAGCAAGGAATGATCCTTGTGTACTATAGATGATGGTCCTGAAGGAGAATCATCTATGGGAATCTCTTTAGTACAGAAGTCCTATGTTTGCACTCTGAGGGGAGAATGCCGGGCTGGACACCTTGTCCCACCACCAGGACACTCCAGCTGAACATAGCATATTCCTATCCTTGCCGATGGAGTGCTCCAATGATCTACTGTAATCTGTAGGAAGCCTCAAGTATTCAACTTCCCTGCAGCACCTTATGGACCTCAATGGTCTGTCTGTGTAATGCAGTGTTTCCCAACTCCCGTCCTCAAGGCATCCAGCAGGTCATGTTTTCAGTATTCCATAGCTGATGTAATTATGGTCATCAGATATCCTAAAAAATGACCTGTTGGGGTACCTTGAGGAAGGAAGTTGGGAAACACTGGTGTAATGCATGGACATATGGGATCCTCGGATCGAGAGATGGCCCTTGAAGCTGCTGCTACTGTCTAATAGATGAGGGTGCTGAAGCGGAATCATCTGTGGGAATCTCCTTAGTGCAAGAGTCTGATGATTGCACTTTGCAGGGAGATCTAGACCTGGGATGTGCGGCCAGTGGCCGGACTGGACAGCTTTGCCCCCCCTATAGGACACTCCTGCTGCACAGAGCATGTTACTGCCCCTTTAATAACTTTTTGCTGTACTCTGCAGCCAGAATGGAATGGAAAAAAACGGCAAATGTGAACCGTACTGAAACTTTTCCATCGACGACTAAGTGCGCTCCCGACTGAAAGGCGAGGACAAGAACTCTCAGATGTTGATTGAGCAACTTGTCCTGGTTTATTGTGTTTTCATGAAACTAAAATCTGCTCAAGAGGCCGGCGCTGCCAGAAGCTAGAGGAAAGAAAGCGACGGAACGTTCCGGAGCACGGGGCGCAGGGGGAGGGGGCACTTCATGATGTCAGATTTTATCGTAGATGGCACAATAAGGTGTGCCCCCCTGCCATTCATGTATAATCCAGGGCTCCCCCTATATTGTAATGCCCCCCCACACCAATAATAGGACTCCTACAGGTTGTCCCAGCGCAGATACACAGGAAACATAAAGACAAATAATACAAGGGGAGATTAACTTGTGCCCCCTGTAGTTGGAGTGGTTGATGCCTGTGCCAGCGGCTCTTGTGCCAGTCTCTGTTTATTAAACAAGGGGGCGGCTGCTGCCCTGACAATGCCTGAAGAGAAAGAAAACAACTTGAAAGTCCATTCTGTGAGCGCTGAAATCACCAACAGTCTGTGAGCTTTATCAACACGGGGTTAATGACCTCACAGCTACTTGTGGCTGATAACAGCTGATTCAGCATTAATACAGACTGCAACCAACCTGCACTGCCATCCGGAGCTGCAGCTACATTATAAGGCCGGCTGCACAGGGGTGGAAGCGTATTTATGCACGCATGTGCGCGGTGGGCGCTGTGTTTTTGCACGTGTGTGCATATCTTACTGTATATTCTATGTGAGCATGCCCTGCATATTTACAAGGCGCACGCACGCTCCCATTGGTTTCAATGGGCAATTAAGTGTAATCAGTTTAACATGTGCTACTTTTGTACGCAATGTGCACAAAAATAGGACACGCTACATTTTTTTGTGCGACTGAAATCAATGGGTTCTATTCACTGCTTATTGTGTGTGCAAATGTAGGACGCGTAATACGCTGCGCAAATGCGATCATGTGGATAATCCCTGATTTAGGGTGCATTTAGACGATTGTATATCGGCTGGGTTTTTACGCCCAGCCTATATACGGCGTCCCTCTCTGCAGAGGGAGGAAGCTGGAAGAGCCGGGAGCAGTGCACTGAGCTCCCGCCTCCTCTCCACCCCCTCTCCGCCCCTTGCCACTATTTGCAATGGGAGGGGGAGGGGCTAAGTTCCCATACGTAGCCCCGCCCCCTCTCATTGCAAATAGTGGCGAGTGGCGTAAAAACCCAGCCAATATACGATCCTCTGAATGCACCCTTATACTACAAGTCTCAACTTTAGGGCTTATTCAGATGTGCGCATATCGGTCGCGTTTTCAAGCACGGCCGTTATACGCTGTCCCTTTCTGCAGGGGAAGGAGGCGGGCCTGGCCGGGAGCAGTGCACTGAACTCCCGCCCCCTCTCTGCCCCTCACCACTGTGGGAGGGGCGGGGTGGAACTTAGCCCCCCCCACCACCCCAATTGCAAGCAATGGCAAGGGGTGGCCGGAGCTCAGTGCACTGCTCCCGGCCAGGCCCACCTCCTTCCCCTGCAGAGAGGGACAGCGTATATATTGGCCGGGCATGAAAACCCAGCCGATATATGACTATCTGAATAAGCCTGTATAGAAGAATTTGTAAGTACAAATTTAAAACAATCTTGAATGCTCTCATCACAGGCATAAATATTTCAAAAGGTTTCATGATAGAGTAAAGTATAAGAGAAATATATATCAGAGATAACACGCTGGCCTGGTGACCCCCTAACACCAATTTAGAGACCAGAAAACTTTCACATTTCAATATTAGTAGATAGCCTGTCCCAGGATGGTGACTGTAATAAAAAATGCATCCCCTTAAGCACAGAATTCTTGTCCCAGGATAGCGACTGCAGGCTTTATATATAAATGTCCATGCAAATGAAAATTACTTTGTGGAATCGGGAACAATAGTTGGCACAGGAGCCGCCAAGCATGGATCCCCTCATGCTTGCTAGCACCCACATGACGCTGTGCATCCCTGTACAGCGCTTTGATGTGGGCACTAAATGCAGCGGAAATCGCTAGGCACAGAAGCCGGGGAGCACCACCACCCCCCTGCCCTCCCAGATGGTATAACCCACATCACGCTGTACATCCCTATAGGCGCTGAATGCAGCCACAGGTTGGCGAAGCAGAAGCAGCTGAGCCAAACATGCAGGTTAGTATAATGGGAGCCGCTCTCCACCATACTGCTGAGTGGAGGGCACAGTGGAGTGAGTTTGGATGAGACGACTTCCTTCACCCCCCCTGACGCCCCTGCTTGGTACTGCCCACATGACACTGTACTGTGTGCGCGTTGACTGTGAATGTAGCAGGAGTCACTCTCCATTACACTGGTGAATGGGCGGCGTGGCATCGTTCTCCCTCAACCCCCACCCCCAGGCTGGTGAGTATGGGCCACAGTGTCCTTTACAGTATTAACAATTAGGTGTCAAGTCCCCCTCTATTGGCCCTCATATATAAATGCTGTAGCATGCCATGGGGTCTTCCAACCACATGGTGGCAGTATTTCAGTTACAAACCAACACTGGACCCACTAAAGCATACATATATTAGATACCGTGTATCTTATGAGGTGCGTTAAAAAGTGCTAAAACGCATGAAATAGAGCAGACAGCGTTAGGAAATTGTGGCGTTCAAGTTCTAGTCTGCAAAGCCCCATTGAAATCAATGGCGGCGTTGTACCGTGATTAGCGCGGCATATGCAAATGTATGACCGTGGATCAAACATGCAGATTTAGGCTTTTTCAATGGGCAAATTTGCTAATACATCCCATATACTGTGCCGCTTGGGCTGGATCATTATTGGAGCGCTTGGAGCTCCACCTCCAGGTCCTGCACTTGGGGGAGTCCTACGCTGACCCAGATTACTGCTGGCACTAGGGGCCTGGCATGAAATTTATTGGACATCTGCTGAACAAACTTGTGTATGAGAAACATAAAGTAGCTTAAATAGGGCAAGAGCCAAAAATGCAATACCTGATAAGTTGCAGAGCAGGCACGATGGCCATAGGACCTAAGAACATGCAGCAAGCCAGACTATAAACCAGGCATAGCAGTGGGTTGCCCCGTATCTCAGCAGTGGGCCACACTGGCTGACATCTTGGGCTCCCCCAGAAGTCCATAGCAAACTGCATAGGAACTATTGATACACACTAATAAAATGCGGGTGTTAGTTTAGCATTTTGGCCAAGACGCATAAGCTGACGGGCCGACGTCAAGGCCACACCGCGTCCATCAGAACCTACACTATCTCACTGTAAAGTAAATTAAAATCACAGAGCTGAGGTGGGGGGGGGGGGGGGGGGGCACAAAAACATATTTCACTGAAAAAGAGCCAAAAATGCGATACCTGATAAGGTGCAGAGCAGGCACGATCGCCATAAGACCGGCACAATGGCCGTAGGACCTAACAATATGCAGCAAGCCAGACTATAAACTAGAGGAGCTAAAATGTCCACTGCAGATCTATATGCAGCCACCCACTCAACCAGCCCAAAATGCTAACTTACACCCGCATATTATTGGTGTGTATCAATAGCTCCTATGTTGTTTGCTATAGACTTCTGGGGGAGCCCAAGATGTCAGCCAGTGTGCCCACTGTTGAGATATAGGGCAACCCACTGTCATGTCAGTGTGAGCTGTAATCCTGTATTGTGGGACGCACCCATCTATTGGCTTCTGTGGTATCGTTCACATTGCAGATTTAGTTGCATGCAGTCGCTCCTCCCCAATCTGGGCTGGTTCAGTGGGTGGCTGCATATAGGTCTGCAGTGGACAGTTCAGCTCCTCTGGTTTATAGTCTGGCTTGCTGCATGTTATTAGGTCCTACGGCCATCATGCCGGTCTTATGGCAATCATGCCTGCTTAGCGGCTATCGTGCCTGCTTCGCACCTTATCAGGTATTGCATTTTTGGCTCTTTTTCAGTGAAATATGTTTTTGTGTTCCCCCTCACCTCTGTGACTTTAGCTTATATGGGGCGATTCAAAAACAGGGGTGCAAAAAGTAACGCTGATTTATTCATAGATGTAATGACACAGAACAGCCAGAATGAGTTTATAACGCACCTTACAGATGTTGGATGTGGGCGCTGCTGGTGACATGGCAGATGACAAGTTGGTATCCGGTTCCACCCAGACGCTTCCTGGCATAGCCTTTGTTTTCGATTCCACTGTAGCGAAGATGCATTATATTAGGTCGTCTAATGTCACCAACGGCGCCTACAAACATCTTACAGATGTTAGCTGCAAGTCAGTAGGGAGATATTAAGTGTGCCACAGACACTGAGGGGTTTTGCCTGGTTTTCACTTATTTGTCTTTCTTGGTTCACTGTCATTTTTGTCTGTAGGTTTGGCATTTTTCTGGCATCTTTTCATAATATTCCATATAGGACATTAAAAATACTGAAATAAAACACATTAAAAATGTGCAAATGGAAAAAATAGTACCAAAACACCTGTAAAAAGTCACATGTACCATCTAATAAAAAACATTGGCATCTTTACATGCGTTTTGTCACTTTTTTTCTTGAGTAAAACAATGTGTGAAGTAAGCATGCTAGTGCCAAATTCTGAGCAGCAAATGTTTGCAAATCCTCACTTTCTATTTTCCTCACATTTAATATGTCTCTCCTCTAGAGATGAGTGAGCACCAAAATGCTCAGGTGCTCGTTACTCCAGCCGAGCTTTTTGTAATGCTCGAGAGCTCCGTTCGAGTAACAAACCCAATTGAAGTCAATGGGAGACTCGAGCATTTTTTAAGGTACCCCATGCTCGGTATAGGGGATCTCGCTCTCCCTCTGGTGCTCGCTCGAGTGACGAGTACTTTCGAGTATGCTAATTCTCGATTGAGCATCAAGCTCGGACGAGCATGCTCACTCATCTCTACTCTCCTCCATTTCTGAATTTAAAGCAACCCTCCGTTTTCAGGACCAAACTTTGTTCCAGAGCCTCAGTGGCGAGGATCTTCTCTGCTGTTGCTCCATCCTTTTCAGGTGGCCAAGAAGGTCACCATAATTATCTAGCTTTCTAATCCACACTGTGAACTGCTCTGTGATTGGCCAGCACTAATGATGTGAGTAGTGCTGGCTGGCCAATCAGAGAGCAGGTATAATGTGTAGGTAGTCTAACACTACAGTATCACTGTGGTTGATGAGGTAGTCCAAAGATTGCGTTGGACATTTTAGACATCCAAAAATGGGGCCCAAACCAGAGGGACGGGAGAGAAGATCAGCTACAGGTAATATACCTTCCTCTCCCTCCGGCCAAACACAAAGATTTACTATAATAGACAAGTCAGTAGGGTGACACTTTCTCTATAAATCCAATGACTCTCAGGTGACATCTTCTCTGATTGGTGTCCTTCCCTTTCCTTTTCTTTCATATTTGGCACAAACCGCCATGATGACTTCTCCTGAACAACTTTAAAGTTTTCTGTCAAGAGTTCTTTGACTCTTTGCTTTTGCACCTATTTCCAGCTTCAACAGCAAGAGAAATAAATTGAAACCACAGGCTAGACCCCTAAATATATTTTGACTCTTCAGATTATGCCTGTATCTGTGTATGCATGGGATATGGTCAATTAGGCTCTATTCACATTATGCTTTCCTCTCATACCCCGCTTTAAATCACATATTGAAAATTGTATTGAGATGAAAACCTCAACGGAACAATAGGATTTAATGTGTGGAAAAAGTTTTTTGTCGCTGTCTGTCCCTCCCATTGCTTATGTGTCCTTCCTCCCCTCCATTGTATATGCGTCCTCCCTTCCTTCAAACTTGTTCTTTCTTCCTCCCTTACCCCCCTCTTTCTGCTGTTTGCTCGTATAGTTCCCTTTCGTGCTCCTCTCACCCTTTCCACCTTGACTGGTCTTTGGTTACGTTAAGATGTACACTTACTATCCCATGACTCTGCTGAAACTTGAGCCCTCTATGATGTCACGGTAATTACACACCGAGTCTTAAATATATCCTAGGCTTTTATGGCTGTCTGAAAAGGAAACATTGAAAGGGGCCAAGGGATTAGTCTAATTAGCAGTCCTCATCCATCTACAGTATTTCCAAATCCATCTGCACTCCTGCAGCTGTGAATGAAACTTTGGAAACCAGAACAAGGAAAGTTTAACATCTCTATAGTATCCATCAACAACACTTTATAGCCATCATGTCAGCTACTATGTTTCATTTATTCCATCAACACTGACTATAAGAGGCCTCATCCCATGTCACCTCAGAGACACCATGGGAGATAATTGTCCAGTTCACGGACACACAAGTAGGGAAATCATCTTCTACTATAGCAAAGGAAGGGAATTCTGAGCCAAGATGCAACCTAAGGAAAACCTTGAGTCATCCTACAAAATAGACTGGTGACTCCAAAGTACCCAACCAATGATGAGGAGGATGAAACAAGAATGACAGTGCGTACATTCCTTAGATTTCATCTACCATTATTCACAGTTATCAGGTTTACAACATGGATGGAGAAGGAGGTGACAGAAGAGAAAGAGACTCTCAGCACATATTCTGGTGGACATAGTAAATTGCAGAACCCATATTCTGGTGGACATAGTAACTTGTAGAACCCATATTCTGGTGGACATAGTAACTTGTAGAACCCATATTCTGTTGGACATAGTAACTTGTAGAACCCATATTCTGGTGGACATAGTAACTTGTAGAACACATATTCTGATGGACATAGTAAATTGCTGAACACATATTCTGGTGGACATAGTAACTTGTAGAACACATATTCTGACGGACATAGTAACTTGTAGAACACACATTCTGATGGACATAGTAACTTGTAGAACACATATTCTGACGGACATAGTAACTTGTAGAACCCATATTCTGACGGACATAGTAACTTGTAGAGCACATATTTTGGTGCAGATAGTAACTTGTAGAACACATATTCCGATGGACATAGTAACTTGTAGAACACATATTCTGATGGACATAGTAACTTGTAGAACACATATTCTGGTGCACATACTAACTTGTAGAACACATTCTGACAGACATACTAACTTGCAGAACACATATTCTGGTGGACGTAGTAACTTGTAGAACACATATTCTGATGGACATAGTAAATTGCTGAACACATATTCTGGTGGACATAGTAACTTGTAGAACACATATTCTGACGGACATAGTAACTTGTAGAACACACATTCTGATGGACATAGTAACTTGTAGAACACATATTCTGACGGACATAGTAACTTGTAGAACACATATTCTGATGGACATAGTAACTTGTAGAACACATATTCTGACGGACATAGTAACTTGTAGAACACATATTCTAATAGACATAGTAACTTGTAGAACACATATTCTGGTGGACATAGTAACTTGTAGAACACATAATCTGGTGCACATAGTAACTTGTACAACACATATTCTGACGGACGTAGTAACTTGTAGAACACATATTCTGGTGCACATAGTAATTTGTAGAACACATATTCTGATGGACATAGTAACTTGTAGAATGCATATTCTGACGGACATAGTAACTTGTAGAACACATATTCTGGAGCACATAGTAACTTGTAGAACACATTCTGACGGACATACTAACTTGCAGAACACATATTCTGGTGGACATAGTAACTTGCAGAACACATATTCTGGTGGACATAGTAACTTGTAGAACACATATTCTGGTGGACATAGTAACTTGCAGAACACATATTCTGGTGGATATAGTAACTTGTAGAACACATATTCTAATGGACATAGTAACTTGTAGAACACATATTCTGATGGACGTAGTAACTTGTAGAACACATATTCTGGTGGACATAGTAACTTGTAGAACACATATTCTGGTGCACATAGTAATTTGTAGAACACATATTCTGATGGACATAGTAACTTGTAGAATGCATATTCTGATGGACATAGTAACTTGTAGAACACATATTCTGACGGACATAGTAACTTGTAGAACCCATATTCTAATAGACATAGTAACTTGTAGAACCCATATTCTGGTGGACATAGTAACTTGTAGAACACATATTATGGTGGATATAGTAAATTGCTGAACACATATTCTGGTGTACATAGTAACTTGTAGAACACATATTCTGACGGACATAGTAACTTGTAGAACACATATTCTGATGGACATAGTAACTTGTACAACACATATTCTGACGGACATAGTAACTTGTAGAACACATATTCTGACGGACATAGTAACTTGTAGAACACATATTCAGGTGCACATAGTAACTTGTACAACACATATTCTGACGGACGTAGTAACTTGTAGAACACATATTCTGACGGACATAGTAACTTGTAGAACACATATTCTGATGGACATAGTAACTTGTAGAACACATATTCTGACGGACATAGTAACTTGTAGAACACATATTCTAATAGACATAGTAACTTGTAGAACACATATTCTGGTGGACATAGTAACTTGTAGAACACATAATCTGGTGCACATAGTAACTTGTACAACACATATTCTGACGGACGTAGTAACTTGTAGAACACATATTCTGGTGCACATAGTAATTTGTAGAACACATATTCTGATGGACATAGTAACTTGTAGAATGCATATTCTGACGGACATAGTAACTTGTAGAACACATATTCTGGAGCACATAGTAACTTGTAGAACACATTCTGACGGACATACTAACTTGCAGAACACATATTCTGGTGGACATAGTAACTTGCAGAACACATATTCTGGTGGACATAGTAACTTGTAGAACACATATTCTGGTGGACATAGTAACTTGCAGAACACATATTCTGGTGGATATAGTAACTTGTAGAACACATATTCTAATGGACATAGTAAGTTGTAGAACACATATTCTGGTGCACATAGTAACTTGTAGAACACATATTCTGGTGGACATAGTAACTTGTAGAACACATATTCTAATGGACATAGTAACTTGTAGAACACATATTCTGATGGACGTAGTAACTTGTAGAACACATATTCTGGTGGACATAGTAACTTGTAGAACACATATTCTGGTGCACATAGTAATTTGTAGAACACATATTCTGATGGACATAGTAACTTGTAGAATGCATATTCTGATGGACATAGTAACTTGTAGAACACATATTCTGGTGCACATAGTAACTTGTAGAACACATATTCTGGTGCACATAGTAACTTGTAGAACACATAATCTGGTGGACATAGTAACTTGTAGAACACATATTCTGGTGGACATAGTAACTTGTAGAACACATATTCTGGTGGACATAGTAACTTGTAGAACACATATTCTGGTGGACATAGTAACTTGTAGAACACATATTCTGATGGACATAGTTACTTGTAGAACACATATTCTGATGGATGTAGTAACTTGTAGAACACATATTCTGATGGACGTAGTAACTTGTAGAACACATATTCCGATGGACATAGTAACTTGTAGAACACATATTATGGTGGACATAGTTACTTGTAGAACACATATTTTTGTAGACACAGTGTTGCGTCCTCCGCACGTGCAACCACAATAGCACAAACAACAGGCAAGCCAGGTGCAGGCCTCAGAACGGCTGCAACACACAGTAAGTTGTGCAGCTCATATTTTGGTGGACACAATATCTTGTAGAGCCCATATTCTGGTGGACATGACATCTTGTGGAACCCATATTCAGGTGGGCATGGTAACATTTGGAGCCTATATTTTGTAGACATGGTAGCATGTAGAGCCCATATGTTGATGGACACAGTAACTTGTAGCGCATATTTTGGTAGACACGGCAACATTTGGAGCCCATATTCTGTTGGACACAGTAACATGTGGGGCCCATATTCTGATGGACACGGTAACAACTGCTCTTTCAAATGACAAATCAATGAATGCGTATTACCTAAATTAATTTTGATGATGCTTTTTGTCATTGTGCTGCATGAGAAATTATCTTCTTAGAAGCTTGATGACCGCTAGTGATGACTGATCACTGCTAAAGTAGCTTATTGCTCTCTTGAGTGACCCTAAACTCCCACCTCTAGTGGCATTCTTTATGAACTGTTATTATTGTTGTCTCTTGGAGGCTGGGTGTTCTCCAGAAGATTCGGTCTTCTGTTTGGTTCTTCAGGCTTCATGACTCTTGTCATTACCTTCATCTACCTTGTTACTAATCATCCTTTTCTCCATTCTTTTCGTCCCATCATCACCATCTACTCCAGTGAGCTAGGTCTTCACATAAAATGTTCAGAATAAGACAAAGCTCCCGTCTGGTCCATTGTGCTTCAAGTGGAAGGTTTTGGCTGATTCAGTCAAGAATTCACTGATTTAGCTACATTCTTATTGTAGCAATATCAGGTTCATTCAAGGAGAGGATGAATATTAGTGACAATTAAGAAAGTTGTAATCAAGAAGAAGTGAAGAATACACCAAAAAAACCTTCCTCCAACCCAATTAATACAAGTGCCTGGTAACAATATGTTGTCACAGTCACGGTTGAGTGGTTGCCTATACTGACTGCTGTTAACCATTCTTCTGCAGGATCTCGGGATGTTCTCATGGGGGTCACTACCAGGGACACATCACATTTGATGATCTCTTCTATATACTGCAGGCCCCAAAAACAATTCCTCAACTCCACCTCGCACACTTGTTGCACTGTTCCTGCTAGGAATGTCGAGGGCTCTTCTCCCTTCAGGTCCACCATGACGGTAATTAGGAGCCACTGTTTTCATTGTCTTCTCATGAGGACAAAAAAGATCAAAATGTGGATTTTCTGCACCATTTCTTAACATCAAGAACAACATTGCTAAAAAGAATCCTTGAGAAAACACTATTATTTCTTACTAGTTTTGTGAAGAAACTCACTGTGAAGGAATGTTTACTCCATGATCACTATAGGAACCACCACAGCTGAGCCTACACCTTAATCCCAGCTATTAATGAACAAAAAAGAGGGAGAAGTGATGCGGTGTTTTGTTTTAAACCCCTTCCAGTCCCCTCTCTAAACCCACCTTTCTTTTTCTAATAGTAATGGTGCCCCCTTAGTGTCCCACGCAGTAATAGTGCCCCTTTGGTACCCCACACACTTTCATAGTGCCCTCTTTGTATAGCACCCAATAGTAGTGCAGTCTTAGTGCCTCCCACACCCTTACTGCCCAGTGCACAAAAGATGACCCCTTTGTGCCTCTTCACAGTAGCAATTCCACAGTAAAGTAAATATTATTCCCTAGCACCCCCAGCAATAACTTCCCACAGTTAAGATTCCCCCTTATTGCTCTTTTACAGAAAAAGCGCCCCTAGTGATGTCCACTTTGTGCCAAACACAAAGATGCCTCCTTAGTGTCGCAGTGATGTTTCCCCTTAGTGACCCTAGTGGTGCCCCCTTAGTGCCCCCACTCACAGATGCCTACTTAGTGCTTGCAGGGACGCCTCCCACAGTGAATATTCCTCCTCAGTCTCCCTACTGATGACACCATACTAAAAATGCCCATTTAGTGCCCCCAGAGATGCTCCCAACAGTGCATATTCCCCTTTGCACCATCAGAAATCCCCCTTAGTATTCCCAATTATGTCCCACACAGAAAATCTTCCTGCAGGTACAGTTCAAATCTGGGACTGTCCTATCTGATCTGAGACGGTGGGGGGGCATGTCTAATACTGTATCATATTGTATTTTAATAGTATAAATAGATCTATGTCTCGGCTCAACCTATGGTTGATTGTTCAGGTTTGGAGGCCCTATCTGAAGACATAACAGTCAACTATCTCCTACTACCACAGTGATGCCTCTTGCAGTCTTGACCTTGCAATTTGCCTGATTTCTTGGTTTGAATTTCTATGACTGAATAGCTATGCAGAAAACACATCAGCCCAAATACTGAGGTGTAGGAGGGTCAGTATTTATGTATGGTCCTTGACCCACTTGTGGGGCGCCACCTAAGGATAGTGCAATAATTGAGGCAGGCAACAGTGGGTGAACTTAAGAATACTTTATACTACAAAAGGCACAAATTGTAGTTGTTACAGTCACAATGGGCAAAAGCCTGTTAGTTACAGAGTCTATACAAGGCGCAGAGCTTAGTGGTTGTAGAGTCTAGACAAGGCACAGAGCTTAGTGGTTGTAGAGTCTGGACAAGGCACAGAGCTTATCAGTTACAGTTGTTGTTACTTTCACAGGGCACTCACTTGAACCAAAGAAAAGATAGGGCAAAGAGGTTACTTGCAATAACTTGATCTACTTGGCAGCTCTCCCATAGCTTGACTAGTTCACATTGCAGACTTCTGGATAGTAGTCCGGAACCGCCCCACTTTCTGAAGCGGACTCTTTCCGGGCCATAGCTCCACACAAGTCCACAGTACACAGTCCGGGAAGCCAGGGCAGCAGATCACCCACAGGATCTCAGGGTCTTTGGTGTAGCTGTACACTGGCTGGATCCAATTCCAATCTCACAGGAAAGTGCATATGATTCTTGTACTCCAGTGAGTCTTAAACTTGCTGCACTCTCTACCACTACATCACGAGGTACACGAAGCAGCCCTAATTACAATCTCTGACTCTGCTATTGACGAAGCCCGTGTGGCGCCAAGGCAATGCCATATCAGGCATCTGCAATTAAATGTGGTTAGCACATAATGTGCAAATCACTTTAGAGTTATATGGTGGTACAAACTTGACAGTCATCATTATGGTTACTAGAAATTTGGCAGTCTACAACATAACTAATGGTAACACAATTCAGTTCACCTATTTGGTAAGGGGATGCTTTACTTACTGCTTCAACATCTACCCTCTCTCACAGCCATCCTGGAAAATAAAAAGGATATGGGGTCACCCTCAGGGGATGCAGCTGTAAAGGGTGTAGAGGTAGCAGTCACACCCAGGATCCGAAGCAAAAGAAGACAAATGGTGCATGGTAGGTGGGGGCCTTGGAGCAGATTTGACATTGAGGTCCAGGAGCTTCAAGTTAAAGGGGTTGTCCAGTTGTAAACCAGTGATAGAATAGGTCATCGATAGTTGATTGGCTAGGATGCATCACCTGAGACCACTATCAGTTGTTTGCCAGGCCATCGCCCTTTTGCACTGAGCTAATTTCTGCGGGAAGCAGACAGGTTAGTTCTTACCATAGTGGCTAGTCATGGTATTGCAGGCCAAGTTCCCATTCATTTCAATGGGAACTTGGCCTGCAATACCAAACCCTGCCACTGCAGTGGTAATGGAGCTGTCTGCTTCCTACAGAAATCAGCTCAGTACAGGAGCACATTGACCCAGAGAAGAGCTGATCGGCGTGGGTGCCTGCAAACAGATCCCCACTAATCTACTATTGATGATCTATCCTAAGGATAGGCCACCACTAGTTTACAACTGGACAACACCTTTAAATCTCTGGTGACTATGAGATGACTTAATATCCTAGCACATTTACCAGCTTTTGATTATGTCTGCATTCTACATAGCAGTTTTGGTTGGTCTTTATCCGAACCGAGACTTTTACACAGGGACAATCGTCGCTCGGTGAATGTAGGCGGCGCGGTCGGGAATCACAGCAATTTTGTAGCGCCGATATCGCTGCCGCCTGCGTGAAAGAGGCCTGAAGGACAATCCTTCAGATTCTCTCTGATCGTCGGAATTTGAGCGATTTGTTGGCCTGTGTAAAAGAGATGATCAAATCGATCGGCCGAGACACGATTGTCCATGATTTGTTTATATTGGTCTAATCAAAGTTCCGTATAGTCACATGACTATAAACTAAACCACAAATGCTAACATCTTGTATCAGTTCATCCATTCATTTCTCTCCCCTCAAGACTGGCATGATTTCCCCCATAAATGGAACAGCTGTCTCTTGTGGATATCATCCCTTTAAGTGGTGGTGATTTTTCCGAGGTCCTGGGATAATTCTGCACATTCCTCGTCCTCCCTGCATGTCAGTGCTGGTGTTATGGGTTGATAGACCGCCGTGATACAGATATCTCTTCTGATAGTCTGCACACTGAGCACATACTGTACATTTCATCCCAGCAAGAAGTTCCTAGATAAGCCGCTTCATTCCCTATACCCTATACAGCCCTGAATGTAAGGAGCCGGGGCCCGGCGCCCACAGACAGGGACATTGGATCCCCCGCATGAAAAGCAAAACTGCTTGTTATCATCTCATCAGTGGAGTCAGGAAACACACTGAAGGTTGATATCAGAGGCAAAGCAGTGAGAAAGGTTTCTTATTAATATACGCTCCACGGCAGATTAAAGGCCACTCTAGGGAAAACACATTTTTCCATCGCCTCACCTGATATTCTGCCACAGTATGGACGTCTCCTGTGTATATTGCAGTCACTTCCATGCAGTGCAGCCTCCTGTCTGGCACTTTTCAGACACCATCTTAATTTTTTAGATTTTTCCCTGTTTTCTATTCCTCTATGCTGTGCTAGCAATTTCATAATGTATCAGACTAGCTAGAGCTAGTACCATCTCTGCCTTCTGGGAGGACAGTGTGATTACCTTCTATACTCACTTAGGCCTCATTCACATGAGTGTTGTGATTTTACACCAGCCGCATTGCAGGTAAACTCCCTCAAGATCTATCTTTTGACGCAGAGTGAAAAATCGACGACCAATAATGGTTGCCGATTTGACATTTTTACAGTGCAATTTTTTTCACACGCCCGAAAATTGCCCATGTGAATGAATGCATTGAAATCCAATACTTCACATGGTCGCGATTTTCGCATGTGTGAATGAGGTCTTAAATAAGCTACAGACCATAAGTATACAGTCAGGGAGGATGCACTGCCATCTCTATTATAAGTGTGTGACAGGAGCCTCTAATCATCAGCAGTAGGGTGCGTTCACAAGAGCGTATATCGGCTCGGTTTTCACCCCGAGCCGATATACGTCCTTCTCGTCTGCAGGAGGGGGGGGGGAGCCTGGAAGAGCCAGAAGCAGGAACTGAGGCTCCCGCCCCCTCGCTGCCTCCTCTCCGCCCCTCTGCACTATTTTCAATGAGAGGAGGCAGGATGGGGCGGGGCTAAGGGCGAATTAGCCCCGCCCCACCCGCCTCTCTTCATTGCAAATAGTGCAGAGGGGTGGAGAGGAGGCAGAGAGGGGGTGGGAGCTCAGTTCCTGCTCCTGGGCTCTTCCAGCCTCCCCCCTGCACATGAGGACAACGTATATTGGCCCGGCGTGAAAACCGAGCCGATATATGTTCGTGTGAACGCACCCGTAATGTGATGTGGGAATTTCTGTTCCCCCTGTGAAGAGCCTGTGTGGTATAATCCATGCAGTTTCATCATACAGGAAGTTGTGGTGACTCCTGGAGGCATATTATTATATTCCACAACACTTCTGCTAGATTCGCAACCTGATTGGTTGTTTGGGTTGGCTAATTCACAGTGATTGGTTGTTTGGGTTGGCTGATTTACAGTGATTGGTTGTTTGGGTTGGCTGATTCACAGTGATTGGTTGTTTGGGTTGGCTATTTCACAGTGATTGGTTGTTTGGGTTGGCTAATTCACAGTGATTGGTTGTTTGGGTTGGCTGATTCACAGTGATTGGTTGTTTGGGATGGCTGATTCACAGTGATTGGTTGTTTGGGTTGGCTGATTCACAGTGATTGGTTGTTTGGGTTGGCTGATTCACAGTGATTGGTTGTTTGGGTTGGCTGATTCACAGTGATTGGTTGTTTGGGTTGGCTGATTCACAGTGATTGGTTGTTTGGGTTGGCTATTTCACAGTGATTGGTTGTTTGGGTTGGCTGATTCACAGTGATTGGTTGTTTGGGTTGGCTGATTCACAGTGATTGGTTGTTTGGGTTGGCTATTTCACAGTGATTGGTTGTTTGGGTTGGCTGATTTACAGTGATTGGTTGTTTGGGTTGGCTGATTCACAGTGATTGGTTGTTTGGGTTGGCTGATTCACAGTGATTGGTTGTTTGGGTTGGCTGATTCACAGTGATTGGTTGTTTGGGTTGGCTGATTCACAGTGATTGGTTGTTTGGGTTGGCTGATTCACAGTGATTGGTTGTTTGGGTTGGCTGATTCACAGTGATTGGTTGTTTGGGTTGGCTGATTCACAGTGATTGGTTGTTTGGGTTGGCTGATTCACAGTGATTGGTTGTTTGGGTTGGCTGATTCACAGTGATTGGTTGTTTGGGTTGGGTCAAGCAGAAGTGTTGTGGAATATAAAAATATGCCTGCTGGAGAGAAAAAAGGGACAAGTAATTCCCAGGTAATCACAATGAAATCACATGACCCACCTGAAGAAAAGGATTCTAGGAGTCTACAGACACAAAGGAATAACTAAACAAGTTAATAGTAGCTGTGTGGGCGACTAGTTATGTAATGAATGATTTTCTTTACTGGAGTGGCCTTTTAATTGGTTATGTCTGATCTTGTAGATGAGGTATGTATAGGGCATTGATTGGCCAGATCTCCTTAGGGCCTGTCTGTATTATGTACCTATTAGAGATGAGCGAACACGTTCGGCCCCGCCCCTTTTTCGCCCGAACACCGAACTTTGCGAACACCTCGGTGTTCGGGCGAAAAAGTTCGGGGGCCGCCGTGGCAGCGCGGGGGGGTGCGGCGGGGAGTGGGGGGGAGAGGGAGAGAGAGAGGGCTCCCCCCTGTTCCCCGCTACTGCCGCCCGCGCCGCCGCGCATCTCCCCGCCCCCCGGCGGCACCCGGACACTTACGCGCGAACACTCCAGTGTTCGCTAAAGCCGGTGTCCGGGTGCGGATGTGTCCGTTACGGACACGTTCGCTCATCTCTAGTACCTATTTTTTATGGATGACAGCATGCACCATCATTGATTTACATATGTGTATTCCGACATGAGTATTTCACATGTGTATCTTATGCCGTTACCACTCGTGTAATGGCGCTTGCAGGTGCAGCCCGACAATTGTCAGGAATCCGCAAGGGCTAGCAGCTGCCGCTAGCGCTCGTATAATACCAGCTTTATTCATATGACCCCTGTTGCATCCGTATGATTGCATGCTCTGTTTTTTTTTACTTCCATGTATCTGACAGACCAAAAATAACTGAATCCAGCCCAATTCCTTTTTTTCTAGTGCTACTTAGCCATGTTCTGTGGAAAACGGCATGCACACAGACATTTGCGGTGTTTTTTGTGCACCTATTGACTTTAACCCCTTCCCGCCCCATGACGTAAGGGTACTAGTAGCCGGCATCCAGCTGCGACAGCAGGGGGCATCGGAGATGCGCCCCCCGCTGTTAACCCCTTCCCTGCCGCGATCTAAGTAGATCGCGGCAGGGAAAGGGTTCACAGAGGGAGCGCGCTCCCTCTGTGACTCCAGCCGGCTTTCGTGATAACATCGCGAGAGCCCGGCTGGTTGCTATGGCAACAGGAGGCCAGATACCGGCGTCCTGTATTGCCATTGCCTAAGATCGCTATAGTAAGCGATAAGGCATGGCAGTAGAGACGTCCTGCCATGCCTTATCGTAGCGATCTGCAGTGCTGTGGTGAAAGTCCCTCAGAGGAACACAGATGGTGTAAAAAAAAAAGAGCAAAATAAAGTACAAAAAATAAAAATGTAAAAAAATGTTAAAAAAACATTTTTTATGCTTTTTCTCATATTAGCATAAAAATAATTGAAAATCCCACGTATCTGGTATCGACGCGTCCGTAATGACGCGTACAATACATTGAACACACTTATTATCCTGCACAGCAAAAAGTGTTAAAAAAATGCAAAAAAAAACTGAGGCAAAATGCTAATTTTTAGCATTTTGCCTTCCAAAAACCGCAATAAAAGTGATTAAAAAAAACACGTATGTACCCCTAAATGGTTCCAATAAAAACCACAGTTCACCACGCCAAAAACAAGCCCTTATACGGCCGCGTTGACGGAAAAATAAAAAAGTTATGGCTGTTGAAAAATGGAGATGAAAAAATACCAAAAATCGTTTGGTCCTCAACGCCAAAATAGGCCGTGTCATTAAGGGGTTAAGGGACAATTGTCATTTGAGAAATCGGATGAGAATGGGACTTGCTGCATTTATATGGACCACTGATCCATGTAAAAAAACACGCCTGAATAGCCCTACTGAATGTAACGGGTCCGTGTGCAGTCAGCTACATACACGGACGGCAGATGCAAAAGAATTACACCCCTATGAATAAGCCCTACTGTAAAAGTCTCAGCTAAAACAACCACATTTCGTGATTTTATGCACCTCCTGTAATTATACTCTACGGGTCACCCGCGATCACGCTGGAATTTAGACCAAGGATCTTATTCCCAACGTTCTGAGGAAGCCGAGTATAATTACACTCCTAGAAAGCGAAATTAATCATTAGGTATCCCGGCTCCTCCTGCATGCATGCAAGTCATCTGTGGAGGTATATAAAGCCCTTGTGTATCACCCAAGCTGTTTGTGTAGGTATCTAAGCCACTTGCATGGTAAGCGATTTCAAAGTTTGCAATTCCCTTCTGCCGTTAATTGGCAAATTATCTTATTTTGCATATCTGAGAAGACGGAGGCTGGAAAGTCAGGTCAATGACTTCCAGGTGGGCACGGCAAGCACCTGACCGTAGCTCCTGACATTATGCAGTTTGGTGGGGGTATGGTGGTGAAGGGCAGAGAGGAGATGCCTGTGGTCCAGGGCCAGAATGATATCAGTATACAGAATACACAGCGGCACTGAGGCTATATTCAGCTCTTCCCCCTTCATTGATGGATTCCGTCCAGACTGGGAGCGAAGGCAAAGGACGAAGCAAACAAGAAACTTCTGTAAGTTGTATATCAATTCTAAGGAGAAAGGCAGAGACTTTACAATGTCGTCAAATGTCACCTGGGATTGGCCCAGGATGAAATAAGGTAATGAGTCAAACCTAGTAGTCTCCAAACGGTGGCCTAACCTTGGCTGGTATTCTTCAGGGTCCACAACAAGGGCTTGTGTACTTACCTCCCAGGACCTGATGATTGTAGTGGTCTCCTAGCAGCTGACATGGCATGCAAGAGCAGGGAAATAATTGCCGCCAGCTAAAGTTGAGACAAATAAGTTATCAGAACAAGTAGGAGTCAACATGGAAGAATACAAAGAGATGGCAAGTTAGACGACAAACAAATTAAGTCAAGGTCAAACATCAGAAGAGGCCAGACAAAGCCAAAGGGTCAAGAAAAGGCAGGAGAAGGGTTGGATCCAGGCAGAAGTCAATAGGCAGTTTCTAAGTACGGACAATGATGTTGCATGAGATGATGACATCAAAGCATATAAGGTGTCCAGAGCTTTATAACTGGGGGTATGATTGATGGAAGGGGGAGAGGTTGACAGAGACAGAAGCGCCGGAATATCAGCCGCAGGCGCATATATGTAGGCAGCACATGACGGGGTTAACGGGGAGGCTAGGGTTAACAGTAGTGTAGAGGTAGGGGGGGGAGAATAGGGAGGAGTAAAGGGGGGAGGCAGTTAGAAAGTGCGGGAAAAGCAGGAGGAGGAGTTTCAGTCGGCAGCAGAAGGAAGAAGGAGAAGAAGACGGAGACAGCAAGGAAGTCCCACCCACCCGCCCATATGTTAGGAACTAGGGGTTAAGGTTTAGTTAGGGGAGGGGGGGGTTTATAGGTGATATTTACATTGTCATAGCGGCAGTTGGAGGGAGGGGGTGGAGTTCTCGGAGCCAGTTCGGATGCGAGGCGGGGGGGGGGGGGGGAGAGCGGAGGGCCGATGGCTGCCTGTCCCCCCTTCCCGCCCCATTGTTGGTTTACAGTGTGTGGTCGGTCTGTCGCCTCCCGGCTCTGTCAGGCCGAAGTCCCTGCGGAGATGAGTGGGCTGGCCTAGGAACGGCTAGCGGGTCTCTGAGACGGGAGGTGGGCGACTAGGGGCAACCGTGTGTGTGTTGCCTCCCGAGTCGGCGGTCTGGCGACGGGAGGGCGGTAGCGGGAGGGATCTTCGGTCGGATAGTGGGAGAGCGGCGGGAGGCAGTACGGAAGATCCTTTTCCCTGTAGTGAGGCGACAGAGGGGGTTGTAGGCTCCGGGGACTTCCCCCCCTTTTGGTGGGTTGTCTATTCTTTTATGTGTTTTTTACCCATTGTTAAATTTAAAGTTAAATAAATGGCCGCTGTGGCCAAAATTATCCAAACTAGAAGTAATAGCGTATTGTTTGGAGGGTTACAAGGAAGTGGGGGGATAGGTCACAGAGGCTCACTCCGTGATACCCGCGTCATGTCGGTCCACGTTTTATATCTATCTTAGATGGGATCTATGAAGTCATTAGTCTCTCCATCTTGGAGCCATGTAACCAAATGTTTATCTGCTTGTAGTCTACAATTATACTCATGATCCACCTGTCAATAAGAAATACAGGGGAAGAAAACTGTATTTCGAGTCTTTTGGTAAAAACAATGCGAAATCTGTCACCCATGTCATTGTATGATGAGATAGACTGGACATGGCTGAGTTATCTCAGGAGCATTTCTTGAGGACCAGAAGATACATTGATGACATCCTTTTCTAGATAATCTCAAGATAGTCCGACACCACTGCCAAAATATTCTTCCTGACCTCACACACCTTCCTCATACCCATACCTCAGCCCTTCCCACCGCCATACTCCAACCAGACCTTTGCCCACCATTGCACTTGTACAACATAACTGTAATTATAGAGACAATACCTTAATAATAAAACATCATTGCACAACATATTAACCCTTTGAGGGGGCTCCAGCATGCCGGTACATGCTCTAACAAATCTTCCCATGCAAATAAGGTAATGTGCTTCCGGTTGACATGCTATATTGTCCGTTGACACTGGTTAATGGGCAGAATATCTGCCCATGTAAAACCAGACTTGCTTTAAGTTTTTTGTTCCAGACCGATAAGATCTGGAGACACTGAAAGAAGAGATATCTATGTAGAGCCCTGACAGGACCTTCCACCCCAATGGCATTACTGTACATCGACATTTCCTTGTACTTCCTACAAGGGACAAGCTGATCAGAAGTTTCTTCTCTGTGAAGGAAACTGGGAGGTCAAGGCAGGTCTGGAGAGAAAAAAAAACACTGACTACACACGTGGATTCTGGGACTTTCTTGAGATATTCTGCTTTAATTAACACGTTTGTCTGAGCGTGGCCAAATCTTTGCATTTTCCCATTTGACAGCATTCTGGTTTCATGTAGCATCCCCTATCCTGATAGATAATGATCACGGATGTTCTCGATGGCTGGAACGTTCTCATGCGTTCTCCAGTTTTCTAATATGTTTTTCTAAAAGTCTTTATGTCTTATTTCTTCATCTTCAGATATAAACATTATGAACGTTTGATCTTTAAGACTTTGCAGAACAACATTTTCATGGGAAGAGCCGGCCGATCCCATTAAAGGTTGTCACACAATGGAGCTTTACATATATTCTCAGGAAACCTTGAAGGACTCTGGAAGCTGGGGGTCACCAGTGGAGCGGCCATAGCGTCGATGTACATGGCACGGTGCCAGGCCAGTTATCTGTCCCACGCTGCACTGCACACATCTTCTGGACATGGGGAGAAATGAACCTAAATAAAAGACTCTTTCACACAGATAAAAATATTTCTTTGAGTAAGCCTGGGAACGCTGAGTGCGTATTTACTCTCAAAACACAGGAAAAGATCTCAAGCGATCGCTGAACATTAAAGAAGTCATTACAAGAGGGTTATGGTTTCATCTGGATATGTCTGTTCTGGGCTGATTCTCGCCTGGAGCTCGTGGTTGTGTTCTGGGATGCTGTGGTAACATTTACTACATCTGACATCTTTTATGTACACTGGACATTTAAAGTGACCCCTTCTGAACCTGATGCATACACCACATAGCCACTAGGGCATAAAGGGTCTGATGCTTATTTGCACCCTCATCACCTTCCAGAGAATAATGCTTCATCCTCTGGCCGCGATACCCATATCTATCCCATAAAGGACCTAGAATTTTTTCCTTCTCCAGGTATCTCCTTCTCAACCATTGTGGGAAAGAAAAGTATCATGACCCTTTGTCCAGTTCTATCCCCCGTTCTCTGGTGTTGTAGTTCCAGTAGACAGTGGAGAGTTTTTTGGGGTTCTTACAAGCCATTGGGAATGGGATCAGCCTGAGATGGGGTTCTCTTTTTCCATGGACATGTTGGGGTTAGACCTTCACTTGAAGACATGGGACAGTTGTCAAACAGAACTTTATATGCAGTCTGACATGTACTTATAACAATTCTTTGGCCTTACAGCCCACAG
The DNA here is from genome assembly GCF_035609145.1 of Eleutherodactylus coqui. Taxonomy (NCBI): domain Eukaryota; kingdom Metazoa; phylum Chordata; class Amphibia; order Anura; family Eleutherodactylidae; genus Eleutherodactylus; species Eleutherodactylus coqui. The sequence continues at coordinate 18,557,425 of NC_089839.1, read as the reverse complement.
GGATCAGGTACAGGTTAGAATGTGGTATACTTTGGTGTGCTATGGCCCTCCGCATGGTCAATTACAAAGATAGTCTTTCGACCTATAGAAAGTGGGATACCCTTTGTGCAATCCAGGCACATTACACCAGTCAGAGATGGCTTCAGGATCACCACTCTGTCCACAGTCAGACTTTTTTCATATCATACTGAATTTCTCATGTCTTCCAGCACTGCACTCACTTCCGCGAACCCCTCATTAATGCCACCTGTAGGCAGGTAAAGGTGAGGTTGTGGATGGAGTATATCTCCCTCCCAGACTTCTAGTCTGGACAGGGTGGAGATCCAGTCCATAGCTTCAACCTAGCTCTCAACTCAGCTGTGGGCACTGACCCCGTTACTGGAGCATAAAAGACTGCAGCTCCAGGGAGTCAGTGTCTGTCAAGCTGAGGAGAGAGCAACCTCCTGCATCCTGAACCTGAGCACCCTGCGTGGCGCACCTTTGCGTTGATGACATTGAATTGGGCTTTTTCTGTTTTCTTGAATAAACTGAAGCAAGTTTATCCCCACTGAGTGCAGAGTGTCTGTGCCACCCCACCCCCTGGGAGGACATTATCACACACCACACAGCTTTTATACCCTATCTACCAACTCCTCCCATATAGGTGGCCCTACCGGATACCCATTTGTCATTAGGAACATTCGTTTCCATTAAGCATCCCTTTATAAGCACCATATGCATGAGTAGATACAGGGTCTACTATCATCATATACAAGTCATTAATTGCTGTGTCCATAGCAAGAAGACCCATCTATAAGAAACTAGATGGTGGCCATTAGGGACATAGCTACTGTATAGGGGGGCAAAGGTCCCATTGGTATTATAAATGACACATGGTAGGGGTCCTGGTACATATTTTGCACTAAAGCCCGGAAGCTTTGGCATTGAGTTGGTTCTTCCTCTCCGCCATGGACCCCATATCACTCTTTTGGCTGCCTCTGTGGTAAGTACACCCTTATGTACTGTTTGTAGATTAATAAAACAATAAAGGAATAATCCACTTAAAGACTACAGGACCCTTACCTCTCCTTAACCACTAATGTAATAATTAAGTCTCCAAATTGCTGCAAAGTAGAAACATTTATCCACCCAATCATCTCGTCTGACTTTGACGCACAATGGAAGGGAATAGAAAATGCCTTCATTGTTACAGAGATTGTGATCTCTGTAATCAGGATGGAGTGACCCTGCGACTCAATGAGACTTGTTTCTCCAGGAGGGAAGAGTACAAAGCTGGCTTCCTGGCCAGGAGAGGTTGGCAGGAGTTTGACCACGGTAATTACTTCTGTGATGGGGAGATAAGTTTTATCAACACAATCTCAATGGTTCTGACCTGTTGGGCACTGGAGGAGGAGGATGCCATCTGCTCTTTGACGTCATTGTCTTGTGAACGCTATGAGAATAGGGAGGAGGTGTATTCTGCTGCGTAATGACGAGAAGCAGCTGCATATACAAGGAGGAGAGTCCAGAGATCCAGAACATGAAGAGTGGAGGACTGCAATGAAATCCAGGGATGGAGGACCCCAGGTGTAAACTACATGAGATGACTTCATGCAACATTGCCCTTTTTGAGTCACACTACAGCATGGGAGCAGTTGTACAATAGTCATGCATGTGTGGCTTTCTTGGGACTTTTTGAACTGAGTGTCTGCATTGTATGGTGCATTAAATACAGCTTAAAGTAACATTCCATGTTTGGTACACATTTCTCTCCCGGGACAGGAGGGGGTATATTACCTGCAGCTGTTCTTCTTTGCCGTCCCCTTCCAAGTCTTGTTTTTGACTTCCAAGATGGCTGACGGCATCTTCAGACTATTCCCCCAAGTGCATTGGTAGTGTTAGACTACCAATGCACTATACCTGCTCTCTGATTGGACAGAGCTACACACATGATTAGCACTGGCCAATCAGAGAGAAGTGTACATTAGGTAGTTGGAAAATTGTTTCAGCCATCTTGGATGACTGAAAGCATTGCCTGAAATTGGCGGATCAAAAGGGTGGCTGAGAACAAAAACTGCAGGTAATATACCCCTCTCCCTCCTGTCCTGAGACAGAAGTTTGTCCTGAAATCAAAGGGTCATTTTAAAGGGAACCTATGACATTGAATATTGTGTCTAATCTGTGTGCAGCCTGGTGCAGAACAGGAGGAGCTGAAGAGGTTAATATATAGTTTTGTGGGAAATGCTTGCAACTTGTGTTTGATTAGTTTAAATCCTTGCTCTTCCTATGAGGAAGAGTCCAATGGGCGGTCCTATCAGTAATAGATAGCTCTCTCTCTGCAGAGTCGTATAGGGAAGGCTGTCAATAATTCATAGGACCGCCCACTGGACTCCAAAGCATAGAATGAAGAGAGATGAAAATGAATAAAATACAAGTTATACTAATTATTTTCTTCCAAAGCTATATACCAATCAGCTCAGCTCCTCCAACGTCCGTTATGCAGGCTGTCAGGGCATGATGAGAGTTATAGTTTTGCAACTTCTGGAGATCCACAGGTTGGCGACCACAGCCCTACCTCAGTAAATGCAGATGTTACAGCTCGGCGTTACAGTATCTGTGTTTTCAATTACTCAGCAGGAGACGTCCAACATCAATATTGTTCTAACACCCATGTCCTGTGCACAAACAGTAGAGAGAGCAACCCAACAGATGAGTGGGAAGGAAGCTCCAAGGCTCTTTATACAGCCGTGCTTCTATAGGTGGTAGCGGCAGAACGTATGATAGGACCCAGTACCCCAGAAACCCACAGTCCACCCAAAAGATGGAGCAATGACTTCTACTACACACGCAGCGATGTGGTCGTGCTGGACTGTGCTCTCTGTACTAATGAATGCCCCAATACTAAATAGGTTCTGTACAGCATTTCATCAGCAGAGCAGGTAGTCCCTGGTGCTGGGTTGGAGGTCCCAGCTTAGACCATACCTCTATCCACATGGAGCATCCTGACTAGTGATGACTGATCTTTTAAAAAGTTCATTTCGACAGCTTCACCGAATTTCAGCAAAAAGTTTGGTTCGGTCCAAGTTAGTATGAACCCAACTGGAACTTCACTGATACCCGTAAAACTGGTGTATAACATTGTCCAGAAGCCGTGAAAGCCCTGTATAACACACTTAGGTTACCTAGGAGGGTAAGCACTTCTAAGCTACTTTTAGGACAAAACTAATGAAGAAAAAAAAAAGTGGAAAAAGGAGGAAAAAAAAAAAACTAAATAGAAGTAGTGAAAGGAAAAAGAAGAAGGAAAAAAGAAAGGAAAATAATTTTTGTCCTTCTTTTTCTTTCTTCTGTTTTCTTCTCTTTTTACCTTCTTCTTTTAGTGGGTTCAGCTGAGACAAACCAACCGAAGTTCTGGTTCTCACTGAACTGAACTTTTAGCAGCGTTACAGACTGAGGATGCATTCACACGAACGTATACCGGCTCGGTTTTCACGCCGAGCCGATATACGTCGTCCTCATCTGCAGGGGGGGAGGATGGAAGAGCCAGGAGCAGGACTGAGCTCCCGCCCCCTCTCTGCCTCCTCTCCACCCCTCTGCACTACTTGCAATGGGGAGAGGCGGGACGGGGGTGGGGCTAATTCGTATAACTTAGCCCCGCCCCATCCCACCTCCTTTCATTGCAAATAGTGCAGAGGGGCGGAGAGGAGGCAGAGAGGGGGAGAGAGCTCAGTTCCTGCTCTTGGCTCTTCCATCCCCCCCCCCCCCATGCAGAGGAGGATGACGTATATCGGCTCGGCGTGAAAACCGAGCCGATATACGTTCGTGTGAATGCAGCCTGAAATAGGGTTCAACTGTTTCAGTTCACTCAACACTGATCCTGACCATCTGATCTTGATGCAGTTTGACGGTTCCGGACATGGAAAGATATGGTGCCCACTTGTCTATTCTGTTCTGGCACCAACTATGGCATAGTGAATGCATGACTCTCCATAATTTATACATCATGCTGTGGCACAATAATACAAGATGTAGGCATTGTGTCGGAGGTCTACCTCTACCTTCTATGAAAGATCAGTGTTGGATACCACATTTCATGCTCCAGTGTTCTCCTTTTATTACAAATACTGTAAGAATAAGGTAAGTCTATGTAATGGGAGCCGGATACAATATACACTATGCTACCAAAAGTAATTGGACTCCTTTGGTCCTAGTGGCAATGGATACTCTCCTTGGCATAACTTCAACTAATGTCTGATATACTTCAGCTGGTACCCAAATCCTCAAACCAATGCAAAACATTGGATTTGTGATGAGGAGCGTTGTATTGTTAGAAGTATGGCTGACCATTCCCAGAGTATTGCCATGTTGTCGGCAGCACATTATTGTGGCTATTGAAAGTACAACCAACAGTCTGAGACCATGCTACGTTAAACATATCAAAACCATAATGGAACCTCCATTGTACTTAACGGTTGGCACAACAGACTTAGGCAAAATGCGTTCCCCAGACATCCTCCACACCCAGGTACCGCCATCTGATGTGAAGATGGAGTAGCGTGATTCGTCACTCCATAGAACGTTCTTCCATTGCTCAATTGCTCAACTGTCCAATGACAAGCTCATTACACCACGGCTGACAGGCCGATGCATTGCACTTTATGATGGATGGCTTGTGGGCAGCAGCATAACCCGTATACATCCAATAGCGTGCCGTTCCTGTCACAAACCATGGCTGACACCTCCAAGGGTCTGCATCTCATGTAGCATGGTTAGGACACATGACATGCTAATAATTCTACTGATAGAGGTGTCCAAATACTTTTGGTAGGATGGTATATTTCAATGTTCAGTTGCCCTCTTCCTCAGATTTGAGTTTCTACCATTAATTGGTCCATTAGAAGGGGACAATATGGTTTTACAAATCTGTTATACGAATCTGCAATATGCTTCCATACTCTGAAGACCTTGAACACCATCGACCCCTTTGGGGAGCATTTTAGATCCATTGCTTCTCTATTCGCTCACCTCAACCAACGCTTTCATGGCTGGATTAACCTCGTGAGGCCCGGTGGACATCTCAGAAGTCTAATCTGGTGATCTATGTCCTTATTATTCTCACTCAGTATTAGGCGGTCTTCTTAATTACCCCTCCAGTGGTTGTAACCTTGCAAGTGTGATGCCCCCCCTGCCTCAATCTGCAGCCATTTTTATTATTCCAAATATCCCTACACCATGTCATTAAGGTCATAGGGTTGTTTCGAGCGTCTGATCCTTCAGTCAACAAAGAATCTCTTGGCTTGAGGACAAGCATGCATGGCATGAGGAGAGAGCGGCCTTCAGACAGGCACATACAATCCTGCTGCTGTGGAGAGGTGCTCCGGCCTTATCTCCTCATCCACAAGTGCAGCCCTACCAGCCTGATAAGCATCTTATCAGCAAGGCAAATTATTTCATCTTGGCTTTCAAGTGCCGGCAGGAAGGCGGAAGTGTGGTTATGTCTCCTCCAGCCACTCGGAATTCACCTCTTGTTTTAGTTTTATTGACTCAAAGTTATTTTACTTGACAAGTTATGTTAAGATGGAGTCATGGCTGCTGATGTCCCTGGCTCTGTAACATAAGTAGTGCGGTCAGCAGATTTACCCATGACAAGAACGAGACAACATGCAACTCATGAGCCAGTGATAATGATAGGGAAGGAGTTCTGAATGTCAAGAGACAACTTCATTTCATAAGGAGCTTCTCCACGTTGCACAATCTCTTTCTTGCATCACGGCAGGGAAAATGAAGTGTTACTAGTCTGCGGACCAAATGTGCACTAGACGGGCATGCTTGGTCCACCAGAAAGTACGACTGCTAGCCATGGCTAATTGCAGGTGCCCCGATGGTCGGATATTGACTCATAGGGTAGATACTTTCCAATAGGTGGAACCGTGGAGGAATTGGACCATCACTTATTTGCACAGATTTTTCCCAGGGAGCATTGCAAAGCCTATAAAACTCCCTACACCCTTGTGGTACTCTCCACAAGGAGATACATTATGCCGAACTAACCCAAACTCGCCCATCTACAGGATAGGTAATAAAAGTCTGATTGATGGGAGTCTCACTGCCGAGACCCCCACTAATTCTGAGAGTGAGGATCCCATGTCACTCTCTCCTCCTCACTTCACCCCTCAGTGAGGAGAAGATTGAATGGAGCAGTGGTTGCACATGCCTAGTGCTGCCCCATTCATTGTCAGTGAGACTGCCAGAGATAGCCGATAGCTTGTACTCAGCTATTTTCATCAGCCCCATTGAAATGAATGGAGTGGCACAGCGCATGTGGAACCGCCACTCCATTCAATCTGACATAACTCCAGGTGGGTACAGCGACATCACAATGATGAGAAGAAGGGGGCATGCGACTCCCATTTTCGGGTTTCGTGGGTGACTCAGTGGTAGGACCCCCACTAATCAGGCTTTTATCACATATCCTATGGATAGCTAATAAGAGGTGTTTTTAGTACAACCCCTTTAAAAAGTCAGATATTGACTCATAGGAAAGCTTCCTTCCAATAGATGGTGTTGTGGCGGCATTATTCCATTGCTTATATGCATAACTTTTCCCCATGGAGCATTGAATGGCCTAAAGACTCCCTACACCTTGTGGTGCTCTCCACATGGAGAAAAATTATCCTCAAACCTCATAAGATAATAGGGTGTAAGACGTGAGTATGACCTATGCAGTTCTATACATAGCATGGGAAAGACCAAAGATCAAAATGAGCACCCTACATCATGCTGGTTTCTGGAACCTAGGGCACATGGACCAATTCCTTCATATGTTGGTTAATAGTGAAGTCAGTCTTGGGTCCTCTACAGAATGTAACCACTCAATAGAAAAGAGAATAGGCATAACCAATCGTGTGTGGTGCATAAAGGAAGATGACAGAGGGTCTGATTGAGTTTAGTGGCCAAGTTTGGGGTTTGATTGAGTCAAAGGTCTCGTCTGGGATCTAAATGGGTCTGGAGGTCTTGTCTGGGGTCTGATTGAGTCTAAGTATCTGGTGTGGGGTCTGAATGACTCTAGAGGTCTGGTCTGGGGTGTGATTGAGTCTAGGCGTCTAAATGAGATCTGGGGATTTCGTCTGGGATATGAATGAGTCTAGGGGTTCTGTCGGGGTCTGAAGGAGTCTGTGGTGTGATTGGAGGTAGAAGTGACTTTAGGGTTCTGGGATCTTCAGTTCGGTGTCTGGTTTTCCCATTAACAGATAATAGATCTTGATGTAAATAGTTCTACAAACTTTGTAAAGGGCCATTTACACAGGATAAGCTGCCAGGCAAACGATGCCCAGCAGCTTGTTCTGTGCAAAGGAGCGAGTATCGCTGGCATTGCTCACAGCACTGCCGGCATGGAGGCAGATCAGGCCGGGGAAATTTCTCTTCCACCCTCCTCCATTCGCAGTAAGTAGACTGTCGTTCAGTTCCTGCATGCAGTGCAAACAGCAGTTGATCGAGATATGAAACGGCAGCTAAAGGTGTCCAAGATTCACATTATGATGAATATGCAACACATTTTACATAAGAAGTCAGCAAAAAGGTGTCTGCCAGCTCATATCCATGAAATATCACTTAAGGTGCTTGCCCAAGGTCTCGCACTTGGGCCCACACCCCAGCCTTCTGGGTAAACACACAGGAGCCAGGTAAAGAAGCCAAAGCTTGAGCAATCGGTTCCCAAAATATTAGATTATATAAGTGATGACAACAAAGTAATGAGAAGAGATCAGAGACCGACACTGAGCAGCCAGAGCGCCCCCTGTGGTGACGAGTGACACTACACTATCGCTCTCTGTTCTCTGCTTCATACAGGATATATCAGAGATCCCCACAAAACAAATGGAGCAAGAAAACGGAAAGCGCCAATGTGAACGAGCCCTTTACTAAATGCTCAGTAACACCTCCCAACCAGGAGGAAAGGTAAATACACACTGCCAGCTCCTCACTGTGAATATCCAGCCTGCTGCCTGATCATCTCTGCACCCAGATAGCAGACTGGCAAGCGCTCGGGTATTTCTGTCAGACCCATTGAAATGAATGGAGCACTAACCGTGCATGCTTGGCCCGCGCTTTATTCATTGTGTTATCACTGTGGGTGGGAGAAGCATCCTTGCAGTGAAAAGAACAGGGGGACACGGGATCCCCATTCTCAGGATCGGTGGAGTTTCAGCTGTGAAACCCCTAATGATCAGCAAGTTATTCCCTATCCTGTGACTGGGGAATAACTTGTAATTCTGGTACAACTCCTTTAATGAAAAGCAGTAGAAATATGTAATCTGTGATAGGGCCTTAGCAAGGTATTGTGGTGCCCTAGGTAGATAAAGCAAATTGTGCTGTCCACAGTGACGTCTTCTCTGGCTGGAGTCATTCACTGTTGTAGTGGCCCAGTACAAGCTTTCCTGGCCCCCTCCATAATGTCATACATGTATGTCTTATGTAGATGCTCTGTGCAAAACTGTCTTGTCATTCTGTTATGTGTATTGCATGGCTGCAGAAAATGAGAGGTTAATGTCTGCAAAGTGTGAGCTGACTGTCTGTAAATGTATCAATTCTATCCTGTCACGTGGTGTGAGTGAGGTTATAAATATGAGTGCTTGAGAGCGGGAAAGGAGTTCGGAATTCAGGGTCCATCTTCGATAGCTGCTAGTACAGAGGCACATGAGGACACCTTCAGCCCTCATGTGTTGAAGATGGAAGAGGAGGAGAGATTTCCTGAATGCCTGGATCAGCATGATCAGTAAGTGAGCCCCCAGAGAGAGACAGCATGAGCCAGTCCTAAGTCTTTCCTACACAAGGCCCAGTGCAGAGGTACTCTTCTTCTTTCAATTGTTCAGGCGTAAGCATCCTGAAGTCTGGGACCGCTAGCTGGAGGTGCTCATCTCCAATTGTTACACACGCATGCATCCTGAAGTCTGGGATCGCTGTGTGGAGGTACTCATCTTCAAGTCTGTCTGGATATGTGTGTGGATATGTGTGTGGATAAGTGCCGCTGTGACAAGCCAGCATCTTGCCCTCCCAGGTCCTCAACATATGCCATGTGTTCGGGGTCACCCTATGGAACGCTGCACTGTCTCTTGTTTCCTCTATCTGGCCCAGACCACTATGCAGATTTCTTCCACCCAAAACTTGTCTCTACAGAATTTGTGTACAAATATCATAGCTATTTGCTTCTCCAGCACCCTGCCTACTTTTTCTCCACCTACACAAACTCTCCATCCATAGTGTGCCAAATGGTAATAATAATATCCTTTTTGTGTACTCGCATTGTAGTAGTAATATTTGCACTTTTGTTGTGATTTCATACAGTAGCAATGTCCCCTTTGCCCCCCCCCCACATAGTAGCAACCCTCCCTTTATCCCCCTACCTAGTAATAATGCTCCTTTTGCCCCCCCCCCAAAAAAGTAACAAGACCCCCTTTTTACCCATACGCAGTAGTAATGCCTACCATTTGTGCCCCCAAGCAGTAGCAGTGCCCCTTGTTGTCTACCACTAAGTAGCAATGACCCCTTCTTGACCGCTTAAAGTGGCGCCTTAGGCTGTTGTCTGCTCCTCACCCTAGCCCTGGATTGTATCTGTGAGAAGGAGGTCGATCTTCAAGACTCTCCCTAATTGCACAAGTGAGAATAAGTGTTATCTAAGTTTAGAAAAACATTCTTAAAACAGTGCCACCCGTATACACAGGTTGTGTGTGGTATATGTAATAATCTGCTTCTGGGTTGGAGCCTCTTGGTGTGACTAGTATGGGCCAATAGCGATTAGGGTAGCCAGTGGTCTGTACACGGGTAGTATCCGTTGCGGTATAAAGGAGCAGCCAGGTAGCGTAGTCAGGGTGAAGCCAGAGGTCATTACACAAGTCTATCCGTTTTCAGCATGAGGAGGGCAGGTAGTGGAGCTCGACTACAGGCTTGGAGCACAATAATCTGAGAGAGACAGGGTCAGGTTTATATAATGTAGCTATTCAAGAGACAGGGTGCAGCCAATCAGGGAAATAGGAACAAGGAACCAAAACCAGGTCATGCTGGAGAGCTATCCAAAGGGCTGGTTAGCTCAGTTGGTAGAGTCGCTGTCTGAAGTTTGGGTGCTGACAGTATTACAGCTCAGTCCATTTCACATCAGTGGAGCTCAGCTGTAATACAAGAAACAACCCATATACAGGGGGGCAGTGTTTTTTCAGAGGAAAACAACCATTTTTTTTAACAACCCCTGTTGCTATTAGTGCAATCAGACAGACGCTCGTTGATGCCCCTGCTCCTTCTCACCCCTACACTCTATTTTCCATGCCTGTCCTGGATTCCCCCATTCTCGGTGTGTCAGCTCTGGTTCCCCCCCCCCCCCCCCCCCCACTGACGGAGGAACGTATTCACACCTCTACACATTTCCTCACTCATCTCCTTCTCCCACATCTGGATAATTTCCTCAAGATGTTTCCTATGATCGTCTTCTCTTTGCTGTAGGTCTGCTCTCACTTACTGAATCGGCATCTGAAATTCTGCACAAGAAAAGCATTCAAATCAGCTGACGGCTCTGAGCTTGGAGGAAGATGTTGCTGATATCCATGCTTTATGTAGCTCTAGAAGGGTGTACAACACATTGTGTGCCGCTCACTGTTCAGTGAAGGACCCTCCAGTTTTGGGATAAAATTCTGACCAGGGACTGGCGGGTGGAGGGGTATTGTACCTGTACTTTAACTTCTCTTTCTGGGCCTTAATTCTACCAGTTCCAGTTCTGTTTTCAGGTGGCCAATATGACCACCACCATCCTTAGACTACCAGAGCATCCATAGCACATTGGTAGTAGCAATGCATGTAGCTGCCCTGTGATTGGCCAGCACTGCTCCCATGATCAGCGCTGGCCAGTCACGGAGAGGTTCACAGTGTCTATTAGATAGTTAGGAAATAGTGGAAGCCATCATGGCCACCCAAAAAAGAAGCTGGACCAGCGGAACTGAGGGGCCAGGAAGAAAAGATCAAGAAAAGGTAAAATACCCAGCACAGGCTTTTGTCTCAAAACTGGAGGGTCACTTTAAAATACCTTTGTCACAGATCAGGGAATGGCGACGGAAGGCGCAGGATACGATGTAGAAGATGGAGTAACATAAGTTTAAAATGTTTATTTGAAAACATGTAAATAAGGGTAAACAATTGCATAATAATGAGTAAGGGCTAATTCCCACGGGCAGATTTCCACCGCGTATTACGGTTGTGGGCGCGTCATGCACTCTATTGCGCATGCGCGCCAAAGCCTCATGCGGGACGTTGGGCGGCGGATCCGGAGGTAAGTATGGGGTCTCTGGGGGGCTGCAGAATTCCGCTTGCGGAGCCCGTCACGGACATGGGCACTAGGCCTAAGGCTGTTTTCACACAACCGGATAGGAATTGCGGATTCCAAGAGCGTCTGATCCACAGTAACACGCAGTTTCCTAGGGGGCTTTCTCTTTCTGCCATTATACAATGGCGCCATCTGCTGGCTAGAGGCAGTACTGCAGTATGTGACATGCTGAAGAGGCCCCCTGACAACAGAGCGGCCAGTAATCTACAGTAAGAATACCCTGCCGGACGTCTTCCGACATCAGAGCTGTACAGCCTTCAATCAGAATGTCTTTAGACGTCAGACAGTGGGTTGGAAAGGGTTAATGCCTTCACCACAGTATGATGTTCCCAGTAATACACCATACACAATAAAGATTCTCTTCTTAGTGGCCCCACACAGAAAAGGTGCCTTTGTGATGCCCCTCACACAGCATGATACCCCTTTGCAATAGTGATGCCCTCAGATAGTAATGATGTGCCCCCCCACGTGGAAACAGTGCCCACAGTGTTGCCCGTTTAGTGCCCCTACCATAGTATGATGCTCCCATAGTGTCACTAGCGATGCCCCACACATTGTAAAGATTTCTGCTTATGCACCCACACAGAAATGGTTCCCCATAGTGATGCCCATCACACAGCAAGATAACTCCTCATGAGAGTGATACTCCCACATATTAAAGATGCCCCTTTGTTGACTCCACACAGAAAAGGTGCCCCCAATGTTACCCCTTTAGCACTCCCACAAACACCATGTTGCCTCCTTTGTGTCTCTACCTTAAAAATAAAATCTATATTTACTTCACCTATCCCTATTCTCAGAAGCGATCACTCTGCAAGTCTTCTCTGGTCTGTCCCTAACTCCAGGTAACATCACTAGATCAGGCCTGCTTGCTCCAAGCCACTGATGGCAGCGCTGACAGGATGAATGGTGGAGCAGGGTGCTGACGGCCATGGAAGTAAACTGCAAGTGTGTCCTGAGAATACAGATACTGAAGAAAATGAATCAGTCCAAGACTTCACTTTCCTTGGATCCAAGATCGACTGCAGTGGCCAATCGGGGCCTGAAATCAAATGAAGAATCCGCCTTGGCCGTAGTGCAATACAAGGAATGGTGAAGATATGGAAGAGCAAAGACATCGGCGTTACAACAAAGATCCGAATAATCAATGCAATCATTTTTCCAGTAACTACATATGCATGTGAAAGCTGGGCACTCAAGAAAGTAGACAGAAGAAGGATGGAGGCCTTTGAGCTGTGGTGCTGGCGGCATATGCTGCATATACTATGGTCCGAGATGGCCACAAATATGGTGATCCTAGACCGTGTCAGACCAAAAGTATCACTAGAAAGCAGAATCACCAAGCAACGGCTTTCATACTTTGGTCATGTCATCCGAGCCAATTCTCTGGAAACAACATTAAAGGAGATGTCCCGCGCCGAAACGGGTTTTTTTTTTTTTAAACCCCCCCCCCGTTCGGCACGAGACAACCCCGATGCAGGGGTTAAAAAAACCACCCGCACAGCGCTTACCTGAATCCCGGCGGTCCGGCGTCTTCATACTCACCTGCTGAAGATGGCCGCCGGGATCCTCTGTCTTCATGGACCGCAGGGCTTCTGTGCGGTCCATTGCCGATTCCAGCCTCCTGATTGGCTGGAATCGGCACGTGACGGGGCGGAGCTACACGGAGCCCCATAGAGAAGAGGAGAAGACCCGGACTGCGCAAGCGCGGCTAATTTGGCCATCGGAGGGCGAAAATTAGTCGGCACCATGGAGACGAGGACGCTAGCAACGGAGCAGGTAAGTATAAAACTTTTTATAACTTCTGTATGGCTCATAATTAATGCACAATGTACATTACAAAGTGCATTATTATGGCCATACAGAAGTGTATAGACCCACTTGCTGCCTCGGGACAACCCCTTTAATGCTCGGCACAGTCAGTGGGTCTAGAAGAAAAGGACGCCAGAGAATACGCTGGCTAGACACAATCAAGGGTGACACAAACATGACTGTGGAAAGTCTGAAGGAGGCGGCCAAAGACAGGGAAGCATGGCGTATGCTGATCCACAAAGTGACCGAAAGTCGGCAACGACTGAACGGATAAATCATAATCTTCATTAGCCAAGCCTCCTGGGATACCACCTGAAAATCGGGACTGTTTCCAGCCATCCAAATTAGAGCAGACATGTGATAAAAGACCTAGAGCTTAAAGGGATTTTCCTTGACCAGCCGAGTGTAGTGACAGCAGCACTCAGGTGAGCACCATCGCTGCTTCAGTCTACACCAGGCACAGCGCTGTACATTGCATAGTGGCTGTGCCTGGTATACCAGCTCAAGTCTATTCACTTGAATGGGATTGAGCTGCTCTCAGGCCATGTGACCGATGAATATGACGCCACATACCTGAGAAGAGGGTGCGGTGCTCATGTGACTGCAACAGCCTCTCTAGGCAGCTGATTGGCAGGGATCTTGAGTAGTCAGCCTCTGCCAATCAACGACTGATGATCCTAAGGATAAGCCATATGTTGTGTCTCCATATGTTGTGTTTCAGTTCTTCAACAAATCATGATAATGCATAAATGTCAATGAATGGAAACTTGATTGCATTCAGAAGCGGAGAACTTGTAGGGTTTGTTACAATGTATCAGTGCAGGTAGGACTCGTGGACCGGGCCAGGGGAGATGTTTATGCTGCTGCGGCATTTACCTGCACTACATTGCCATCAAGCATTTTACCTTTCAGTAGAGTTATTTTCAGGTGACAGGTGACGGCACGGCGTACGGTTCACTGGTGGAGGAAGTGTGGTTTCCATAAAGGCACCATTCACGGAGGCTGATCCCAGAGCTCTTGTTCACAGTAATCATTTCCTATGAGTGCCCAGTGTCAGTCAGCAGCTGGAAAAGTATGAAGAGATTAGTGCGCAGCGAGGAGGCATTTTAATGTTTGGTAAAACCTTTATCCGGGCTAATCTTCAATATTAATACACGGAATATGTGAAGAATGAGATCATCAGTAAACCATATAGTGTACAGAAGGGGAGGAAGAAGGATACGGAACATAAGAGGAAGACTAATAAGATCAGCAGTAAGCCATAGAGTATATAGAAGACGTGGAGCAAAAAGAAAGAGAAGAGGAAGAAGAAAATAGAAAAGAAGGGGAGGAACAATAAACAGAAGAGGAGAAAGAGGAAGAAAAAGATCATCAGTAAAAAAACCACACAGTATATAGAGGAAGGGGAGGAAAAGGTAATAGGTGAGAAAACCGTATATATCTATAGACGAAGGGAAGGAAACAAGAGAAAGACAATGGAGATTATGAGTAAACTGTATATATATATATACACACAAAGAGGAAAGGGAAGAAGAGAAAGACAGAAGAGGAGAAGAACAGTGAGATCCACAGGAGGGGATAACGTATGATCGGTGGGGGTCCCACCACTGAAACCCATGCCCGTCTCGAGAAAGGGACTCCTGTGTCCCACTCTGTCACTGTAAAAGTTTTTTCTCCTCCCGCCGTGATGTCACCGTGAATGGTGTACTGGCCAAGTATGTGTGGTCGGTGCTCCATTCATTTCAATGGGGCGTATAGAAAGACCAAAGGGAATGCCACTCGGCTTTCTCTGCAGTTCCATTGCAAAGCTGTCTGTCCAAGGGAGGGACGGATCCCGCAGCGGAGTTCAACCCGGTACCCAGCTGATGACCCGCGCGTACCTGTCCTGCGTCTTCTTCTCTGTACTGCCGATATGCCGGCCCGCACTCCGGCATGCATGCGCAGTACAAAGGACGCTGCGCAGTCGCTATAGCTCCCACGTGGCTCCCACGGCGATTCTGCAATGATGATTGCAGAATGGCAACGGGACAAACGGCTTCCATTGCCTACAATGTAAGCCGGCTGTGCGTAGCCCGCACAAAATCACAGCATGCCGCGGTTTCTTCTCCGCGAGCGGAAAATCGTAATTGATTTCCGCTTGTGGACAGGAAATCGCATTTTCACTTTTCATCCTATTGACTGGATTTGCTCGTGGAGTCCAGAGATGGAATCCTGCTACGGACTCCACAATGCAAATCCGTCCGTAGGAAAGGAGCCCTTAGTGAAAGGAACGCTAGTGTGCTTGTGCAGCCAGCACTCCGTGCAGTCTATTCCTCACTGCAAGGGGTTCAGTAACCCCAAAGTAAGGAGGACACAGGACCCCAGTTCTCGAGATTGGTGGGAGTCTCAGCGGTGAGACCCCCACAGATCAGCTAGCTATCCTTTATCTAATTGTGATGCAACCCCTATAACATCACAAAACCCTTTGCAAAGAAATTGAACAAACTGTGGCAGTTAGAATGATCAAATGTGACATTTTGTTGCATCTGTAGAAGAAAGGGAGGAAGAAGGAAATAGAACAGAAGAGGAAGAAGAATGACATTATTAACAAACTATATATGATATATATATATATATATATATATATATATAAAAATATATATATATATGACGAAAGCCCTCACTGACTCGCCACTAATTCTCTCACTTCCCGATGTCGTAGAAACATGAAATTTGGCACAACATTTATTATGTCATAAGTAGTAAAAGCTGATGGGTCCCAACTCGATAATTGAATTCTAAGCGCAAAAGAACTAGCATCCAAATTTTACGTACGTAATCTAATTTTCTCACTTCCCGATATCATAGAAACTTGAAATTTGGCAGGGGCATTGATTGTGTCATAAATAGGAAAAGCTAATGGGTCCCAACTCAATTATTCAATTCTAAGTGCAAAAGAATTAGCGTCCAAATTTTACGTATGGAATCTAATTCTCTCACTTCCCGATGTCATTTTATATAAAGGAAACGTTGCATGGTTACCTCCAGCTAGTATATATATATATATTCACATATACACACATTGTACAAAGAAGGAGGGGCGGAAGACAAAAAGGGAAAAAGGACAAAAGAAAAGAAAAAGAAGATTTGGGATCGCCAGGAATATATATATATATACACACACACACACACACACATACGTACATACAAGTAGGGGAAGAAGAAGAAATAGTAGCAGCATCTTCATTGCAGGAAGGATGGCACAGCGTGCCGCACTATTTTTCTAGTTCAAATGACAGACACAACATGATGGAAGCGGACAGATTCCAGTAGAAGCCACTGAGGTCTATTCGGTGATGTCGGGTCTGTTGTGGGGAATTCAGCGCTCTGGCATTTTTTGTTTTCTGTCCTATGAAGGAAAAAGAACAGTATAAATGATTAATACAGATGTGAAGGCAGCCTGAGGGCAGCAAACAACTTCAGAACTTCTCGGGAGGCGCGGGAGGGCTGGTCAGGTGTTCAGCCTCTGAAAATCGGGATGAGTTGGGGTCCTTTTACACGGAGCAAATAATCGTTGAAATAAGCGATCGACCCATTCCTTACATTTACACCCGCAGATGATTGCTTCATTTTTTCATCATTTTCTCGTTCAGCTCGTTCAGGGATCGTTGGTCTGTCATGGGAGTCTAAAATTGACTGGCAATGGTTTGCAAACAATCGCCTTTTATACTGAATGACTGACAAATGATGAACAATGATCCATATGCCTGTTTAAAAAGAATGACGAAAGAACGAATCATTCATCATTTGCTGGCCATGTCTACACTGAACAGTTGTAGTTCATTTTCACATGATTCAACGATTATCTGAATAATTGCTGCGTGTAAAAGGGCCCTTATACTGTTGTGGTGCCAGTCATGATTTCCAGACTATCAGGTGCCAGAACAATGGAAGGTCACTGCACTGTGTGAGGCTAGTCAGTGACTATACAGGGTGTAGTCAATAAGCTGGCTCCAGTGCTATATCTTAATCCTGGCGACCTGTATTAAAATAACAGTAGCGTACTTGAGTAGGAAGGCATGGATGCAGTACATGATGGGACAGACCCCTGGGGGCCCCAGAACATGGATTGCAATTTTGTATTGTGGCTCCTGTAAGAGATAGAGAGTAAAACCCAATTGCAAGTTGAAGAGCAGCATGTGAGAAGCAGAAATCCACTTTCCGTGTCTTTCTAAGTCCTGTCGGACCGCTGCTATGTCTAAAGTAGGGAAAGCGTCCTCCACGTGGTCTCCTTCTGCTCCGATATATGCATGGAGCCGTTCTACAGTGCAGTCCAGGGCTGACTCCACCATGGTGGGACCGTGTTAGTGAATTGGCGAAGCGCTAATTCTGTGCAAATACAATGAAGAGCATGAACCAATCAGAGGACCATGCAAATTTCATTGTGCACATGTGGGTTTGAATTTGGCGCCATCGCCTAGTTGGACCCGTGTTCATTCCAGGGCTTCTCAACATTGTTCGGTACCTGAATCTCCTGCTGACAACGTGGATAACTTGCTGGATTATTCAGCCCAATCATAGCAGAAGGATGCCAATTGCAGAACGCTTTCCTTCCGTCAGCCATAGTCGTGGTCCCACAGGACTTAAAGAGACAAGGAAGGTAGATTTATGCTCCTCACATGCTGCTCTTCAACTTGCAATTGGGTTTTACACTCTATCGTTTACAGGGGCCACACCACAATATTTAAATCCATGTTCCGGGGCCCCCGGGGCCCGTGCCCCGTACCATTATGTAGCACTTCCATGCCTTCCTATTCAAGTATGCTATTGCTATTTCCATACAGGACACCATGATTGAGATCCAGCGCTGGATCCGGCTTTTTGATGTCACTCTGTATTGGCACAGATGTAAACTTGTACTTTTCATGTGCGACCATCTTCATCCATTGGCATGCAGTGAAGAGCGAGACTCAGAAGACAAGGAATATCCTCTTTAGAAGTGGCACAATTAATACCTGATCCCTCAAGGCACTTTCCAGAAGAAGAATGTGAGCAGGAAAGTTCACAAAAAGGCTTGCATAAGAGGGGGATCAAAGGGAGAGAAGTCATTACCGCCAAGATCAAGCTCTGTCAATAATCATATATGACAGCTCTTAAAGGCACGGCTGATATATGGACTCTATGGAGGCCAGAGGGGTGAGCTGAGGCCGAGTCCCACCATCCTCTGACATCTGGTTTCCTCCTTCTCCCGTCAGTACCCCCCAGATCCTCCCTGAGAGCCGAGGCTTCTGTCAGATCCCAGCTGGAAGTGACTGTAAAGCCTTTAATCCAGACACAGAGAACAGGATTGGCGCACGGAGCGGGAGATTTCAGCATTTTCATCTGTGATCCCTCAGTTATTACTTCAATGTTTACATTGAACGGCGCAGATTCTATATAAAATCCGTATGTCGTATCAGAAGCGGCTCAGAAGTCCCCCATTAACCTGAAGAACTCAAGGCCGCGGAATGCGATATTCTCATAACCTGGTCAATTTCCAGTGAAGATCGGACGTAACTGGCTGCGAACACCGACATCCAAACCATTGAGTGATGGAAGAGAAGAAGCGGCCTACTGGATGGGAATGGCCAGAGGTTTACCATGGAGTTCCTGGGCCCCGATACAAAATCTGTAATGGGCCCCTCATCTATCATCCATCTCTAAAGACGTTATCTGGGACATTAATTTTTAAAACCGAGATAACCCCTATAATATGTCTTCTCCTTTTATGGGGAGAGGGAGCTTTTGGGCCCCCTGTGACTCCAGGACTTGGATGCGACTGCAAGCTCTGCACCCCCTATAGCTGGGAATGACTATATGGTTGGCAGTAAGGAACCTGCTGTTATTGCTGCTGTCCGCAGCCAGTGGTGTCGCCTACCTCCTACCCCCTGGTATCTGTGTGGCAGATGCCGCAATGTTCCTGCTGTCATTTCTGCTGTCTATAGGGTACGCACATGGCCGGTGCACCTCCTACATTGCCAGCATGCACACCCAGCATTCCGGGCTCTAGACAATTCTAATCTCTTGTAGGTTATTTTAGACACCCTCCCTCACTGGACGGTACCTGAGCAATAGGTTGCACTTGGTTCTGCAAAGGTGCTGTTATTTGTGATTGACTCCAAGTTTGACTCATGCCTACCCAGCTTTCCCATCTTCTCCTGTCCTGATCTCAGCTACTACCTCCACCACGATTTATCTGATTGCCACCTGCTCTGACTCTCTGGCTGTCTCTCCATTTATATAAGAACTCTGTCTGTCCTGACCTTGACCTGTGTAATCAACTCTATCTCTGCCCTATCTCCCTCTGGTATTGCGCTATGGTGCCGCTGAACTATCCGTGTCAGATACCGCTGCACCAAGACTACTATTGGGGTAATGGCATGGGGGCCACTACAGCTAAGACTAAATCCCACTTAGAGGGGTTAAAGGGTGAAAACCAGGGGTCACCTAAATGCAGACTTCAGGTGTAGCCCAAAGTCAGATCAGTCAGTTGCACAGCGGGTCCACACCTACTGCATAAACCTGCGCTACTATGTATGACATAAATACCGTATGGCTGCTGTTTTAGACTGGTTTTCATGGGTGCTACAATAGGGAATGTGCTGTAGGTGGCAGCACTGGGGAATACACTGGTGTCATGTGGTATAATTAATAGGACCAGATGGGCTTGGGTCACATAGCTGAAACACCGTGTGCTATTTGGAACTTGGCCAGAGGTTACATTCGCACACCAGGCTGCTATAACTTGGGGCCTCCAACACATAAGCTGACATAAGTGCTATAATTGGGCAAGCAGAGGCTCAGCGCTCAATTCATTCATTCTAGTTTATGTAGCTCTCATACAGCGTGATGTCATTATATCTGCTATGAGTTCATCATTGATCAGGTGATGAGAATTATTCCTCCTGATTCGTTCATACACATTTTCCTCAGTCCATAAAATACAATTATGAATCAATTGTCTTAAAAACTCACCCTTAGCCCTCTCTCACACTGCCATAGGCTGGCGCCGTAAAAACGTCTAAACATCTAACATTTGTGCACCGGTGCAGATGGCATAAGCCCAGCGCATATACGCCTAGGCTGCCATGCCGTTGCCCCCCCCCCTTGCCCGCCAAGATCCCGCCCCACCCCACCCCGCTGCAGCAAACAAGGGGAGGAAGCAGGACGGGGCAGAGCCCATTCCGCCCCCTCCCATTGCAAACAGCCGGTGGGGAGAAGAGAGGAGGAGAAAAGAGGGAGGGAGTTTAGCAGTCACGCTGCTAAACTCCCTTCCACCTCCCTTCTCTGGCCGCTGTCATTGGCTTCCATAGGAGCCCATGCAGCGGCCGGCGTATTCCAGCCAGAAAGATAGTTCCAGGACTATCTTTTCGGCCCAGCGCTATATTGGCCCGGCCAGGCACTTTTACGCCGCGAGAATACGGCCATGTGATCTGATGCATTGGAATCCAATGCATCATATCGTAGCGTATATCGAGCCGGCCGTGAAAACAGCGGCTGATATACGCTCATGTGTAGGAGCCCTAAGGCCTCTTTCACACAAGCATTGTGTGTTTTTGTTCCGCAGCTCGCACCATAATATCGCATGAACGAGAACGAAGAATAGCTGTGGCTATTATTCGCTATTTTTCCATCCATTCACACAGCTGGCTGTGGCGTAATGCAGGGAAAGTACGCCGCAGCCCCGAAATCCCTTGTTCGGCAGAACTACTAGTAATCACTTTTAAATGCCTCACTAGAGGCACCTGTCAGTCTTTAACAGCACTAGCCGCTGCTAAACTCCTTCACCCTCCCCTTTCTGACGGCTCCCATAGGAGTCTATGAAGCCTCCAGCGTTGTACGGTCCAAAGATAGGGCAAGACCTATGTTTTTCTGCAGAAAGAAATTTCGGTCCCTGAAATAATGTGCTTATGTGTTATACCTTTCACTCCGATATTTTTGCGCGCCAAAATTTTATTTTTCCGAATGAAGACATTGAAAACCAATGATTTAGAAGGTTGCGATTTTTTTGCATGGCTAAATTAGCCACAAATTAATGCTCACGTGAAGAAGGCCTAATGGTCAGAAAAGCTGTAATCACTTGAATTAGTTTGATCCCCTCTACCGTGTTTCCCCGAAAATAAGACAGTGTCTTATATTAATTTTTGTTCAAAAAGGGTTAACTTTTTTACATGTATAGCTGCCTGGACACTATTTAAATTGACTTTTTTAATTAACTGTTAGCAGCACTTAATTTTGGAGTAGGGCTTATATTACAAGCATCCTCAAAAAGCCTGAAAAATCATGCTATGTCTTATTTTCAGGGTATGTCTTATTTTCAGGGAAACAGGGTAGTGCGGAGCACTAGACAAGTATGACGAAGCCACCAGTTTAGGTGGTGAAATGCATCAAGCTATAATAAAGATTTCTATACTTACCTTCCTGCCTTTTGGTTCGGCGTTCACCTTCTTAGATAACAGAGGAATAGGCAGCCGCCAAAATCAATTGTTTTTTTAGTGCTGTTTTCACACGGGGTAAATCTTACCGTTACCCTTTAATCAGTATCGCACATTAGGTGCTCTCATTATTTCTTTCATTAGTGTCTCTAGTGGTGAAAGCAGGTTAAGTTTTTACATTGGAGCCAAAGAGCTTCAGGTTATGCCTTGGGGTATCCTCATGGGAGGTACTGGAGGCGGGGTCAGAGTACTTAAGGGGCGTGTCAGGAGATAAATAGATAATATCCCTTCATGTCATACAGGAGCCATACTATATAATGAAGGAAGCAGTTCTGTTCTGGTTAAGGTTGGAGCGATGAGACATATTTGTAGATCTCTGACCATTCACAGTCCGGTGCTGCATTGTTGGAGGACGTTATATGACTTCTGTACTATGTTCATTCCCAGGAATAACTAAACAAGCTGAAATTTACTGAAGAAAACATTTCCCGGTATGAACTCCATCTGTCTTCTTCTCACTGACTCCTGTAGGCTTGTAATGGATGGGTACATAGACGACGTTTATAAGAACTTCACATGGGAACAGCGGGAACAAAAACAAGCTTCTTAATAAATGGGAAGGTTTTGCGTAAACCCTTCACCCTCCCCCCACACGATTAATTAGCTGGCAGCGGGCACAAGCCGGGGGTTGGTACAGGGAGAGGTTCCCTATAGAATGGGCCCCTGAATCTCTGCTCCCTCCTGTTAACTGTACAGAACTAATAATGAATTGTAAAACTAATAGGGCGACCACAAAGCGAGAACATCTGGGATTCCTGCTCCGTTCAGCAGAATTTATGTCATGTTTTAATTATTGGAAAATAAATTTCTCGTAGAAACATTCCCACCGGGGATTTTAAGTGAACAGATGTATTACAGGCCAAACCTCAGCCATAGGAGCGAAGTAATGTGCCCCCAGATATACAGCACTGTAGAATAAACAGGATAAAGTAATGACCTCCTGGATGGGGGGCTCAACTATTATACAAAAGACTAAACTGCATGGAGAGAGCTGGCCAAACTGGGGAGCTCATCATGCATTTGAAGGGGTTCCCCTTTAAACCTTGGGGTAGTCTACAGTAAAGTTTAGTTGCAATACTTCTTCCCGCCACTGATTTTTATATTACGCCACACTCCTGTTAGCATATTTGGTATTTCAGTCGCACTTCAGTAGCGGTGAGCAATTGCAGCGACCTGATTGGTTGTTGGGTACACACCCTCCTTTGGAGATGTGCATGAGTGGCCGGCCTGTTAAATAAGCAATAGCCGGGCCGTAGGAGGGTCGGCAACTAGCCCCAACCCTAAACCCTAACCCCTAACCCTAAACCTAACCCTAAACCCTAAACCCTAACCCCCCGCTGGTCTCATGAAGTAGCACTCGTGCAGATCTCCAAAGGGAGGGGGGGGGGGGTGTACCCAACAACCAATCAGGTCGCTGGAATCGCTCACCGTTACTAAAGTGCGGCTGAAATACCAAATATGCCTTCTGTTATGCCAATTCTCATGCTTTGTGTCCCCTCAGTAATAATACCCCAACATGCCTCCCAGTAATAATGTCCCACTCAGTAATATTGCCCCCACATTCCCCTGCACAGTAATAAAGTCCTTTAGTGAGACCCCCTTAGTAATAATGTCCACACATGCTCCCACTCAGCAATATTGCCCCCACATGCCCCAGCTCAGTAATAATGCCCCTACATGACCCCTTAGTAATAGCCCCCCCTTTTTATGCAGTAAAACTAAAAACAGCCTATACTCATATCTTTCGCTCCCTTGCCACCCCACTTCATGCCACTCTAGTCCTGTGCCCATGTAACACAATCAAGTCATGTGATCACAGCAGCCAATCTCCAGCCTCCATGTTGGTACATGATCACGCTCCCGGAAATGAGCGGGGGATTGGAGCGACACGGACCGGAGTGACAGGGGGAGCAAAAGAAGTGAGTATGGAGTGTTTTTTTTATTTTACTCCACTTGTTGCTATACAAGCGTTATGGAGTAAAATTACTAATTATTTGGGGGCCACAAAGGGGGCTAATTAGTGCGTAGTGTGGGGGACATCAATGGGATCTTATTACTGTAGGGGTCACAAAGGGGGTTACTGTGGGGATACAAATGGGAGTTTATTAAATTGGGGTCACAAATGGGGGAATATTACTGTGGGGGGCCAGAAAGAGGGGCTATGGGGTACGGCCTTTGAAAAGGGGCATAACCCATGTACAAAAAATAGGCAAACTCTATGTTCTCCAGGAAAGCAGTTTATAGAAGTTGGCCGGTCTGATGTATAGGGGAGCCTCCATGAATTTGCTATCTCAGCAGTTTTCCAGTAAGTTCTGCAGCGTGCCGGGTGTCCTGCGGTGTGAGCGGCGCAGTCACCTGAGGATATTACGATTTTGTGCTACGTGTGGATATAACACAAGTCTATTATGTAAGATGCGAGACAAAATGTTCATGGAGGCCTATAATTAAAGATGAGAGTTGTAGTAATTAGCGCTGATGTTCACCGCTACTCACTGGGGATAACATGCAATTAGCCTTTATAAGCGATAGGAGTATGAGGAGTAAGGTGCGTCGGGGGAGGATCCCTTGTCTCTTAAAGGGAACCAAGTCATGAGGAATTAGGCCACAAACCACCACCAACCTGTTATCCAGGACAGTGACAGGTTCTTCAGGACATCAATCAAGCTGAGGGAAACCTGGTAGCGCGATTTCTCCGGAGAGCGGCTCCACCCCTGTGACTTCATACAGGCGGACGGGAACACGGCATTCAAAGTTGTTTTTCTGCCAAAAAGTTGAAGGACATCATTGGGAACTTGTCACCATCCCAGCTTGGTGGCGTTTGGGGGCCTAATTCCTCGAGACAGGTTCCCTTTAACCCTTACCAATCCACTGTCTGACGTCTAAAGACATTATGATTTAAGGCTGTACAGCTCTGATGTTGGAAGACGTCCATCGGGGTTCTCTTACTTTATATTGCCAGCCTCTCTGCTGTCGGAGCCTATCCAATGTGTCACCTCATGCAGTACTGGCTTTAGCCAGCAGATAGCGCCATTGTATAACGGCAGAAAAAGTGTAAGCCCCCTAGGAAAACCAGGATACAAATTGGATTGGTAAGGTTTAAAGGGCACCACCACATCTGCAACCAATTTTTATATTGCTGCTGCAAAATTTAAGTGATTATGGATAACTTTATACGGGGGCGATTATTGCCCAAATTATCACTGAAACAGCAAATTTGGGTGATATTTGCCTCATGTACACTGACAGGGCACAATTGCTCACTTGTCGGAGTCACTTGGGTTTTGGCAGAACTAAAAACCAAGCAACTGTTGGCCCGTGTAAAAAGGAATTGCTCATTCTATGAATGACTCCTGTTTACAGTGAATGGACGGGGTCAGGCTGAAACAATCTCCGGCCCCTCTGCCTCCATTCTCAGAATGGCCGGACAGCCGCCCCACCAGCAGTAGCTGAATCAGAACAATTTTCTTCTCTTGATGAGAACTACAGAGCAAATTCATATGATAAGGGAAGGGTTAATAATCAGCACATTAGGGAATTACAGCTCTGCTTTCCGTGGCATAAGACTGGGAATGTCCTTGTGCCGTGCCCTGCTATCTCACAATGGTCACATGACAGCTGCTGGTGACATCATTGCATGACCCTCCGGCTGACCTGCGTGTAAATAAGAGAATTTCAAAATGAAATTTTCCAAGCGTAATTTGATGGGCAATGAGTTGTATAACTCAAGGCACCACCATAGGCTCTACCTGATGGGCAATGAGTTGTATAACTCAAGGCACCACCATAGGCTCTACCTGATGGGCAATGAGTTGTATAACTCAAGGCACCACCATAGGCTGTACCTGATGGGCAATGAGTTGTATAACTCAAGGCACCACCATAGGCTGTACCTGATGGGAAATAAGTTGTATAACTCAAGGCACCACCATAGGCTGTACCTGATGGGCAATGAGTTGTATAGCTCAAGGCACCACCATAGGCTGTACCTGATGGGCAATGAGTTGTATAACTCAAGGCACCACCATAGGCTGTACCTGATGGGCAATGAGTTGTATAGCTCAAGGCACCACCATAGGCTGTACCTGATGGGCAATGAGTTGTATAACTCAAGGCACCACCATAGGCTGTACCTGATGGGCAATGAGTTGTATAACTCAAGGCACCACCATAGGCTGTACCTGATGGGCAATGAGTTGTATAGCTCAAGGCACCACCATAGGCTGTACCTGATGGGCAATGAGTTGTATAACTCAATGTACCACCATAGGCCGTACCTGATGTGCAATGAGTTGTATAACTCAAGGCACCACCATAGGCTCTACCTGATGGGCAATAAGTTGTATAACTCAAGGCACCACCATAGGCTCTACCTGATGGGCAATAAGTTGTATAACTCAAGGCACCACTATAGGCTCTACCTGATGGGCAATGAGTTGTATTACTTAAGGCACCACCATAGGCTGTACCTGATGGGCAATAAGTTGTATAACTCAAGGCACCACCATAGGTTCTACCTGATGGGCAATGAGTTGTATTACTTAAGGCACCACCATAGGCTGTACCTGATGGGCAATAAGTTGTATAACTCAAGGCACCACCATAGGCTCTACCTGTTATGCAACAAGCTGTGTAACTCAAGGCACCACCATAGGCTGTACCTGATGGGCAATAAGCTGTATACCTTAAGGCACCACTATAGGTTCTACCTGTTGGGCATTAAGCTGTATAACTCAAGGCACCACCAGAGGCTCTACCTGTTGGGCATTAAGCTATATAACTCAAGGCACCACCATAGGCTGTACCTGTTGGGCATTAAGCTATATAACTCAAGGCACCACCATAGGCTGTACCTGTTGGGCAATAAGCTGTATACCTTAAGGCACCACTATAGGCTCTACCTGTTGGGCATTAAGCTGTATAACTCAAGGCACCACCATAGGCTGTACCTGATGGGCACTAAGTTGTATAACTCAAGGCACCACCATAGGCTGTACCTGATGGGCAATGAGTTGTATAACTCAAGGCACCACCATAGGCTGTACCTGATAGGCAATGAGTTGTATAACTCAAGGCACCACCATAGGCTCTACCTGATGGGTAATGAGTTGTATAACTCAAGGCACCACCATAGGCTGTACCTGATGGGCAATGAGTTGTATAACTCAAGGCACCACCATAGGCTCTACCTGATGGGCAATGAGTTGTATAACTCATGGCACCACCATAGGCTCTACCTGATGGGCAATGAGTTGTATAACTCAATGTACCACCATAGGCTCTACCTGATGGGCAATGAGTTGTATAACTCAAGGCACCACCATAGGCTCTACCTGATGGGCAATGAGTTGTATAACTCAAGGCACCACCATAGGCTGTACCTGATGGGCAATGAGTTGTATAACTCAAGGCACCACCATAGGCTGTACCTGATGGGCAATGAGTTGTATAACTCAAGGCACCACCATAGGCTGTACCTGATGGGCAATGAGTTGTATAGCTCAAGGCACCGCTATAGGCTGTACCTGATGGGCAATGAGTTGTATAGCTCAAGGCACCACTATAGGCTGTACCTGATGGGCAATGAGTTGTATAACTCAAGGCACCACCATAGGCTCTACCTGATGGGCAATGAGTTGTATAACTCAAGGCACCACCATAGGCTCTACCTGATGGGCAATGAGTTGTATAACTCAAGGCACCACCATAGGCTCTACCTGATGGGCAATGAGTTGTATAACTCAAGGCACCACCATAGGCTGTACCTGATGGGCAATGAGTTGTATAACTCAAGGCACCACCATAGGCTGTACCTGATGGGAAATAAGTTGTATAACTCAAGGCACCACCATAGGCTGTACCTGATGGGCAATGAGTTGTATAGCTCAAGGCACCACCATAGGCTGTACCTGATGGGCAATGAGTTGTATAACTCAAGGCACCACCATAGGCTGTACCTGATGGGCAATGAGTTGTATAGCTCAAGGCACCACCATAGGCTGTACCTGATGGGCAATGAGTTGTATAACTCAAGGCACCACCATAGGCTGTACCTGATGGGCAATGAGTTGTATAACTCAAGGCACCACCATAGGCTGTACCTGATGGGCAATGAGTTGTATAGCTCAAGGCACCACCATAGGCTGTACCTGATGGGCAATGAGTTGTATAACTCAATGTACCACCATAGGCCGTACCTGATGTGCAATGAGTTGTATAACTCAAGGCACCACCATAGGCTCTACCTGATGGGCAATAAGTTGTATAACTCAAGGCACCACCATAGGCTCTACCTGATGGGCAATAAGTTGTATAACTCAAGGCACCACTATAGGCTCTACCTGATGGGCAATGAGTTGTATTACTTAAGGCACCACCATAGGCTGTACCTGATGGGCAATAAGTTGTATAACTCAAGGCACCACCATAGGTTCTACCTGATGGGCAATGAGTTGTATTACTTAAGGCACCACCATAGGCTGTACCTGATGGGCAATAAGTTGTATAACTCAAGGCACCACCATAGGCTCTACCTGTTATGCAACAAGCTGTGTAACTCAAGGCACCACCATAGGCTGTACCTGATGGGCAATAAGCTGTATACCTTAAGGCACCACTATAGGTTCTACCTGTTGGGCATTAAGCTGTATAACTCAAGGCACCACCAGAGGCTCTACCTGTTGGGCATTAAGCTATATAACTCAAGGCACCACCATAGGCTGTACCTGTTGGGCATTAAGCTATATAACTCAAGGCACCACCATAGGCTGTACCTGTTGGGCAATAAGCTGTATACCTTAAGGCACCACTATAGGCTCTACCTGTTGGGCATTAAGCTGTATAACTCAAGGCACCACCATAGGCTGTACCTGATGGGCACTAAGTTGTATAACTCAAGGCACCACCATAGGCTGTACCTGATGGGCAATGAGTTGTATAACTCAAGGCACCACCATAGGCTGTACCTGATAGGCAATGAGTTGTATAACTCAAGGCACCACCATAGGCTCTACCTGATGGGTAATGAGTTGTATAACTCAAGGCACCACCATAGGCTGTACCTGATGGGCAATGAGTTGTATAACTCAAGGCACCACCATAGGCTCTACCTGATGGGCAATGAGTTGTATAACTCATGGCACCACCATAGGCTCTACCTGATGGGCAATGAGTTGTATAACTCAATGTACCACCATAGGCTCTACCTGATGGGCAATGAGTTGTATAACTCAAGGCACCACCATAGGCTCTACCTGATGGGCAATGAGTTGTATAACTCAAGGCACCACCATAGGCTGTACCTGATGGGCAATGAGTTGTATAACTCAAGGCACCACCATAGGCTGTACCTGATGGGCAATGAGTTGTATAACTCAAGGCACCACCATAGGCTGTACCTGATGGGCAATGAGTTGTATAGCTCAAGGCACCGCTATAGGCTGTACCTGATGGGCAATGAGTTGTATAGCTCAAGGCACCACTATAGGCTGTACCTGATGGGCAATGAGTTGTATAACTCAAGGCACCACCATAGGCTGTACCTGATGGGCAATGAGTTGTATAACTCAAGGCACCACCATAGGCTCTACCTGATGTGCAATGAGTTGTATAACTCAAGGCACCACCATAGGCTCTACCTGATGGGCAATAAGTTGTATAACTCAAGGCACCACCATAGGCTGTACCTGATGGGCAATGAGTTGTATAACTCAAGGCACCACTATAGTCTCTACCTGATGGGCAATGAGTTGTATTACTTAAGGCACCACCATAGGCTGTACCTGATGGGAAATAAGTTGTATAACTCAAGGCACCACCATAGGCTGTACCTGATGGGCAATGAGTTGTATAACTCAAGGCACCACCATAGGCTGTACCTGATGGGAAATAAGTTGTATAACTCAAGGCACCACCATAGGCTCTACCTGTTATGCAACAAGCTGTGTAACTCAAGGCACCACCATAGGCTGTACCTGATGGGCAATAAGCTGTATACCTTAAGGCACCACTATAGGTTCTACCTGTTGGGCATTAAGCTGTATAACTCAAGGCACCACCAGAGGCTCTACCTGTTGGGCATTAAGCTATATAACTCAAGGCACCACCATAGGCTGTACCTGTTGGGCAATAAGCTGTATACCTTAAGGCACCACTAAAGGCTCTACCTGTTGGGCATTAAGCTGTATAACTCAAGGCACCACCATAGGCTGTACCTGATGGGCACTAAGTTGTATAACTCAAGGCACCACCATAGGCTGTACCTGATGGGCAATGAGTTGTATAACTCAAGTCTTAATGATTATGAAATTAGTGTAATTTCATGAAGATGTGAAAACTTCACCAAGGTTTGGTGGCGATGACACTGTCCCATATTGTCGAGGTTGAAATCTAAAAAGCTTTACTGCTCATTGATTCTTCTTGGCTTCTAAACAGCTGACAACAATTTTTTCCACACTCCTGCTACATATATGTGAGTGAATACCAGGAAAGAAACACCCAGTTGGTGAGAAAGACGGTGGTATGGGGGAGCGGTCTGTAAAAAAAAGGATGGCATGTGCAGCTGTTTGTATGAGAAAGAAGTTGGCATGGGGGAGCAATCTGTGGGAGAGGAGGAGAGGCATGGCAGAGCAGTCTGTGTGAGACAGAGGGTGGCATGGGGGAGAAAATTGTGTGAGAAAGAGAGTGTCCTGGGGGAGCAGTCTGTGTGAGACAGAGGGTGGCATGGGGGAACAGTCTGTGTGAGAAAAAAAGGTTGCATACGGGAGCAGTCTGTAAGAAAATGGACAGAATGGTCGAGAAGCCTATGAGAAAGAGGTTAGCATGAAGAGATGTCTGAAAATGAGAGGGCAGCATGAAGCAGCAATATGCCTGGGAAAGAGGACATCATGTGGGAGCACTCTGTGATAAAAGTGGTGAGGCATGGGGGAGCAGTCTGCATGAAAGGAGGGCAGCATGATGGAGCATTCATCTAAGCTCCGCCTACACTGCCTCAGAACCTGTTGCTTTGGAACTTTTATAGCAGGTCAGGAAGGAAATTTGTGCTGATTTTTAGCTCACATGTTATTGTGTACAGTCAGGACGCTATGCTGCCAATAGCTGGCGCGGCAGAGGTATTGTTCCACCTCCTTTATTTACTGATACACTGTACCAGACCCTCAACTCTGAGAAGTATCAGATTTGTATAGGATTTCAACCTTTAGATGTATGTAATTAATCCCTCTTCCAGTAATGCCTGTCCCTGTATCCTCCCACTGCATCTTGTTATAATGTGTCATCCAAGTCACGTGATGTCATCATAGCGACATCACAACAGCCAGATGTGGCGCCCATCGACTCAGGAATGGCATAGAGCTTAAAAGGCAAGCATATAATAATGATTATTACTTGTCACGCTGATCATATTTGGGGCCAGGAAGTGTGCGGGCACATCAGAAGGAGGAGAGTGGGGATCCAGTGCCTCGGGATACATGGCATGTATTGATGCACATCTGACCCTCCAGGAGTCGGTCACTCCGCAGGGATCACATGCCGGCTCTGCTGTATGGAGGTGTCCTGTCTGCTGCTCTCCACCATCTACGCCGCTCCCTCTCTTACTTGTCTTTGCACGTGAATTACATGTCGGTTCTAACATGTCCTGGAGTGAGCGATGTGTCAGGAGATAAGTGCCACCGCCGCCGCCGCCACTGCCGCTGAATCATTCTCAGGCTGGGGGTGTCTGAGATCTGGGAAAACACAGATATCAGCAATGTATTAACGAGCCCATGTGACTCTAACCATGGGGGTAATTAATAAAATCCACCATATTCCCTTCTCAGAAAGGAATGCTTTCATATATATATAATACGCTAAACCAACCTCTGCCGGGGAAGAAACTTATGTTTATGAGGAGATGGGAAGCGGACCTTCAGCTTGAGATGACCTCTGACAGATGGCAGCATTGTTGTTCCACGGTCTCCAAAGGCAGTCATCAAGTCTCCCTTATGGAAACTTCAATTAAAATTCTATATAGGACATATCTAGTTCCAGAGAGACTGCACCATCTCTACCCAACCTCTTCTCCACTATGTTTTCGGGGATGCCAAGAAAGGGGGGATGTGCTCCATATATGGTGGACATGTCTAGTCGAAAGTCCACAGGCTTCTCAATCAACTGTTTGTGGGTCTGATTCCTAAATCCCCTACGGTGTTCTTTCTCGGGGATCGCCCTGTACGATCTAGGTATTAAGCCCATAAACTGATTCAATATGTATGTATGGCTACAAGAATCCACATCGCCTCCACATGGAAATCACCTACTCTCTCCTTCTCAGAGGTGCTTGATAGAATATCCTCAATTATGCTATATGAAAGGATTCATGCGATTAGACAGACTCGATGGCAAATTTCCAGAAATCCTGGCAACCTTGGATTGAATGTATAGAGATCCCAGGACTGCGCCATATTATATCATCTACTTACCTACTATTCTAGTGACCAGATATAAATATATATGTTATTTAGATATTCCTGAACGATGATGTGGACTCTTGGCGACCTATTGGTTTACATTTCGATGTTGACCCTTTTGTTTTACCCCTATATTTCTGTGATCTATAAGCCACTATAGGCATAGATTATTTTTGCTGGCAGTATTTGGCCCCCTGTGAGGGAACTTCAGAGTGTTATAAGAACATTATATGTGTGATTACAAAATACAATAAAATCCACCATATTATGTCGCACATATTACACTGTCCATCATCCATCAGTGGAACACAATGGTGACGGATCTAGAGACTCATCGGCCTAATTGGATGAATATCTGAGTCCCTGTGCAGGAATAGTATATGGGCCCCCTGTGCAGATAAAGTGTATGGGCCCCTGTGCAGGAATATCATATGGGCCCCCTGTGCAGATAAAGTGTATAGGCTCCTCTGCAGGAACAGCATATGGGCCCCCTGTGAAGATAAAGTGTATGGGCCCCTGTGCAGGAATATCATATGGGACCCCTGTGCAGATAAAGTGTATAGGCTCCTGTGCAGATACGGTGTATGGGCCCCTGTGCAGGAATATCATATGGACCCCCTGTGCAGATAAAGTGTATAGGCTCCTGTGCAGATAAGGTGTATGGGCCCCTGTGCAGGAATAGCATATAGGGCCCCTGTGCAGGAATAGCATATAGGGCCCCTGTGCAGGAAAACTATATGGGGTCCCTGTGCAGATAAAGTGTATGGGCCCCTGTGCAGATAAAGTGTATGGGCCCTGTGCAGATGACATGTATGGGCCCCTGTGCAGAAATAGCATATAGTGCCCCTCTGCAGATAAAGTGTATGGGCCCCCTGTGCAGATAAAGTGTATGGGCCCCTGTGCAGGAATAGTATATGGGTTCATATGCAGAAGCAGTATTTGGGTCCCTATATGAAAACTGCGAAAGGATTCCTGTTTAGAAACAATCTATAGGTCCGTGTGCAAGAAGAGTAGATGGGCCCCTAAGCCAGAACTGTAAATGCCCCCCCCCCCCCACATGCAAGAACAGTAAGTATATAGATCCCTGTGCAAGAGCAGTATGCGGGCCCTATGCTAAAATTCGTATATAAGGATTCCTGTCTTGGAACAGTCTATAGATTCTTGTGTAAGAACTGTAAATGGCTTCTGTGCCAGAACTGTATGTATCCCTGTGCAGGTCCAGTTAGGCCCCTGGCTCCTCCATCTTTGACCACCCCCTTATGTACACCAGTATTTTTGGATCCTGTAATTCATGATATCAAACTCTTATGTGCAACTGACAGGACAGGAGGAAGAGTCTGATAAGTTTACAGTGGCCCCTTACCTCCTGGGCCCCCGTGCACATATGGCATCATCATCATAGTCGCAGCAAGTGTTCCCCAAAAAGAATGACAATCAGTGCCCCCCCAGGAAGAATGCTAAGCAAGTAATAGTGGCAGCCATAGTCACACACTAATAGCAAGTGCCCCATTAATAGTGCCAGTCATAAGCCTTCACTAAGACAGCCAGAGACAGTGCCTTTTTATAGTGCCAACCATAGTCTCTTACTAATAGTGCCAATCAGTATCCTCACTAATAGAGCCACATTATTAGTACAAGCTACTAATAGAGTCACAATGTCACTCTAGTAGCGCCAGCCATATTTCCCCATTAATAATGCCAGCTAGGGTGCCACACTGTTAACCAGATGTCTTATTTCAGTGTGGTCTCCCCCTCTATAGCTCAAGGACTCTCTGTGCATATATACAGTCCAATGCCGGATCACTAGGAGAACTTCCACTAGCCCGATATTAAGCCGTCAAGCCCGCAAGGCCACCATCTTCTCAGTCCATCCCATATAGAGGATCGGTATAATAGAAGTGAAGCACCTGTGAGCACAGAGGACCTGAATGACAACATCTTCCCATACTCCCTCATTAAAGTAGTTACTCAGCTTCTTCTTTCTGTCTCATCAGAGATTTAGGTTCTCTAAAATGCTTTACACTGCAGCTCTGCTCCATTATCAGACAATTAGGATCAGTGACAACACAAGTACATTATCTACTGGAGCAACTCCGTCCATCAATTGGCCCAGCAGGAAGTCATCTAAAAATTATTTCCATGATTATGAACTACAATTAACTAAACCACCTGTGAGAATCAAGAAACTGTAGGCTGAGGGGAGGAGCCTCAGTGAGGAGGAGGGGCATAATGAACGAAGAAGGACCAACCCTATGGCTAATTGTGAAGGGGTGATTATGGAGAATGATAATGTCACACATTATATCACATATATATATATGTAGATATTTCTTGACATTTTATGGGCAGTCTTAGGTGAATCGATGGCAGAGGGTAAAGGTAGGGGATCAGCTGTTACAAGGTATGTAAAAAAAAAGAGAATTAAGGGTTCTGATATCATCATATGACATCGCTGGGGATCTGGACTCTGAATTTACATATTAGCAGAATGTGCTCATCTTCCAGTGATTTTTCCCATTATTCAGGGAAATCCTCATCATCGTCCTCCAGATGAAGGAGAATGACGTAAAATGACCAACGCGGCGGGATGAGAGGATGGGCAAGGAATGGAGTAACCGGCAGTGGCAGTGCGGGACGCCATCTATCTGCTGGTATCAACCAGATGCTAAGAAGAACCTCGACTGTATACGAAAAAGAGTATATTCCATATCTGCTGTGTGACATATTTATTAACCATTTCATCAGGTAGGATTTATAAGGGGATCTTTCGAAGGCAATAGAAGATTCAACAGTGTTTAGATTTCATTCTTCGTCTGCTACCCCGGAGTGTGCCGTATCTGTACAATCTGAAATTCCGTGATTATATAACATGGCCGTAGTATGAGGTTTACTACCTGCTGAGATTCCTACACCATGTGATGTGCATATGTGAGGATTGCATATTGATTAAATATGGACAATATCAAGAGAAATATGCCAAAAATGTATTTTCTCCTGCGTTGCCGCTTGTAGCTTTGAAGATAAGGCAGTTTTCCATGTGTTTGGTTAAACGTGTGATTTAATGCGCTGAACAAGGTCATGGTGAACTCAGCTCCAGCTACTATCAGATACTTCAAAATAAGGTCATTGAGAAGCATGGAGTTAACCCCAAGTTGGCCACAGTCAGCTGCGTTGTACGAAAAAGCCGAAGTGACATCCGGGAAAATCAGCTGTGAAGAAATTACAGCCATAAAATATATATCACTCTCTGCATTGTCTGCATGGCTGGATTTGCAGCTGACTATAATACTGCCCGCTGTGTACAAAAACACAACTACTATAATACTTCCCCCTATGTAAAAAAATATAACTACTATAATACTGCCTCCTATGTACAAGAATATAACTACTATAATACTATCCCCTATGTACAAGTATATAACTACTATAATACTGCCTCCTATGTACAAGAATATAACTACTATAATACTGCCTCTATGTACAAGAGTGTAACTACTATAATACTTCCCCCTATGTAAAAAAATAAAACTACTATAATACTGCCTCCTATGTACAAGAATATAACTACTATAATACTGCCCCCTATGTACAAGAATATAACTACTATAATACTGCGTCCTACGTACAAGAATATAACTACTATAATACTGCCCCCTATGTACAAGAATATAACTACTATAATACTGCCTCCTATGTACAAGAATATAACCACTATAATACTGCCTCCTTTGTACAAGAATATAACTACTATAATACTGCCCCCCCTATGTACAAGAATCTAACTACTATAATACGGCCCCCTATGTACAAGAATATAACTACTATAATACTGCTCCTATGTACAAGGATATAACTACTAAAATACTGCTTATTATGTACAAGAATATAACTACTATAATACTGCCCCCCCTATGTACAAGAATCTAACTACTATAATATTGCCCCTATGTACAAGAATATAACTACTATAATACGGCCCCCTATGTACAAGAATATAACTACTATAATACTGCTCCTATGTACAAGAATATAACTATTATAATACTGCCCCCTATGTACAAGAATATAACTACTATAATACGGCCCCCTATGTACAAGAATATAACTACTATAATACTGCCTCCTATGTAGAAGAATATAACTACTATAATACTGCCCCCTATGTACAAGAATATAACTACGATAATACTGCCCCTAAGTACAAGAATATAACCACTATAATACTGCCCCCTATGTACAAGAATATAACTACTATAATACTGTCCCTATGTAAAAGAATATAACTACTATAATACTGCCCCCTATGTGCAAGAATATAACTACTATAATACTGCCTCCTATGTAGAAGAATATAACTACTATAATACTGCAGCCTATGTACAAGAATATAAATACTATAATACTGCCCCTATGTACAAGAATATAACTACTATAATACTGCCTCCTATGTACCAGAATTTAACTACTATAATACTGCCTCCTATGTACAAGAATATAACTACTATAATACTGCCCCTATGTACAAGAATATAACTACTATAATACTGCCCCTATGTACAAGAATATAACTACTATAATACTGCCCCTATGTACAAGAATATAACTACTATAATACTGCGTCCTACGTACAAGAATATAACTACTATAATAATGCCCCTATGTACAAGAATATAACTACTATAATACTGCCTCCTATGTACAAGAATATAACCACTATAATACTGCCTCCTATGTACAAGAATATAACTACTATAATACTGCCCCCCCTATGTACAAGAATCTAACTACTATAATATTGCCCCTATGTACAAGAATATAACTACTATAATACGGCCCCCTATGTACAAGAATATAACTACTATAATACTGCTCCTATGTACAAGAATATAACTATTATAATACTGCCCCCTATGTACAAGAATATAACTACTATAATACGGCCCCCTATGTACAAGAATATAACTACTATAATACTGCCTCCTATGTAGAAGAATATAACTACTATAATACTGCCCCCTATGTACAAGAATATAACTACGATAATACTGCCCCTAAGTACAAGAATATAACCACTATAATACTGCCCCCTATGTACAAGAATATAACTACTATAATACTGCCTCCTATGTAAAAGAATATAACTACTATAATACTGCCCCCTATGTGCAAGAATATAACTACTATAATACTGCTCCCTATGTACAAGAATATAACTACTATAATACTGCCCCTATGTACAAGAATATAACTACTATAATACTGCCTCCTATGTACAAGTATATAACTACTATAATACTGCCCCCCCTATGTACAAGAATCTAACTACTATAATACTGCCCCTATGTACAAGAATATAACTACTATAATACTGCCCCTATGTACAAGAATATAACTACTATAATACGGCCCCCTATGTACAAGAATATAACTACTATAATACTGCCTCCTATGTACAAGAATATAACTACTATAATACTGCCCCTATGTACAAGGATATAACTACTAAAATACTGCTCATTATGTACAAGAATATAACTACTATAACACTGCTCCCATGTACAAGAATATAACTACTATAATACTGCTCCCTATGTACAAGAATATAACTACCATAATACTGCCCTTATGTACAAGAATATAACTACTATAATACTGCCCCCTATGTACAAGAATATAACTACTATAATACTGCCCCTATGTACAAGAATATAACTACCATAATACTGCCCTTATGTACAAGAATATAACTACTATAATACTGCCCCCTATGTACAAGAATATAACTACTATAACACTGCCTCCTATGTACAAGTATATAACTACTATAATACTGCCCCCCCCTATGTACAAGAATCTAACTAATATAATACTGCCCCTATGTACAAGAATATAACTACTATAATACTGCCCCTATGTACAAGAATATAACTACTATAATACGGCCCCCTATGTACAAGAATATAACTACTATAATACTGCCTCCTATGTACAAGAATATAACTACTATAATACTGCCCCTATGTACAAGGATATAACTACTAAAATACTGCTCATTATGTACAAAAATATAACTACTATAATACTGCAGCCTATGTACAAGAATATAAATACTATAATACTGCCCCTATGTACAAGAATATAACTACTATAATACTGCCTCCTATGTACCAGAATTTAACTACTATAATACTGCCTCCTATGTACAAGAATATAACTACTATAATACTTCCCCCTATGTACAAGAATATAACTACTATAATACTGCTCCTATGTACAAGAATATAACTACTATAATACTGCTCTCTATGTACAAGAATATAACTACTATAATACTGCTCCTATGTTCAAGAATATAACTACTATAATACTGTTCCCCATGTACAAGAATATAACTGCTATAATACTGCGCCTATGCACAAGAATATAACTGCTATAATACTGCGCCTATGTACAAGAATATAACTACTATAATACTGTTCCCCATATACAAGAATATAACTACTATAATACTGTCCCTATGTACAAGAATATAACTACTATAATACTGCCCCCTATGTACAAGAATATAACTACTATAATACTGCCCCTCTGTAGAAGAATATAACTACTATAATTGTACCCCTTATGAACAAGAATATAACTACTATAATACTGCCCCCCTATGTACAAGAATATAACTACTATAATACTGCCCCCTATGTACAAGAATATAACTACAATAATACTGCCCCCCTATGTACAAGAATATAACTACTATAATACTGCCCCCTATGTACAAGAATATAACTACTATAATACTGCCCCCTATGTACAAGAATATAACTACTATAATACTGCCCCCTATGTACAAGAATATAACTACAATAATACTGCCCCCCTATGTACAAGAATATAACTACTATAATACTGCTCCCTATGTACAAGAATATAACTACTATAATACTGCTCCCTATGTACAAGAATATAACTACAATAATACTACCCCCTATGTACAAGAATATAACTACTATAATACTGCCTCCTATGTACAAGAATATAACTATTATAATACTGCTCCCATGTACAAGAATATAACTACTATAATACTGCCCCCTATGTACAAGGATATAACTACTATAATATTGCCTCCTATGTACAAGAATATAACTACTATAATACTGCTCCCTATGTACAAGAATATAACTATTATAATACTGCTCCCTATGTACAAGAATATAACTATTATAATACTGCCTCCTATGTACAAGAATATAACTACTATAATACTGCCCCCTATGTACAAGAATATAACTACTATAATACTGCCTCCTATGTACAAGAATATAACTACTATAATACTGCCTCCTATGTACAAGTATATAACTACTATAATACTGCCCCCCCTTATGTACAAGAATCTAACTAATATAATACTGCCCCTATGTACAAGAATATAACTACTATAATACTGCCCCTATGTACAAGAATATAACTACTATAATACGGCCCCCTATGTACAAGAATATAACTACTATAATACTGCCTCCTATGTACAAGAATATAACTACTATAATACTGCCCCTATGTACAAGGATATAACTACTAAAATACTGCTCATTATGTACAAAAATATAACTACTATAATACTGCCTCCTATGTACAAGTATATAACTACTATAATACTGCCCCCCCTTATGTACAAGAATCTAACTAATATAATACTGCCCCTATGTACAAGAATATAACTACTATAATACTGCCCCTATGTACAAGAATATAACTACTATAATACGGCCCCCTATGTACAAGAATATAACTACTATAATACTGCTCCCTATGTACAAGAATATAACTACTATAATACTGCTCCCTATGTACAAGAATATAACTACAATAATACTACCCCCTATGTACAAGAATATAACTACTATAATACTGCCTCCTATGTACAAGAATATAACTATTATAATACTGCTCCCATGTACAAGAATATAACTACTGTAATACTGCCTCCTATGTACAAGAATATAACTACTATAATACTGCCCCCTATGTACAAGAATATAACTACTATAATACTGCCTCCTATGTACAAGAATATAACTACTATAATACTGCCTCCTATGTACAAGAATATAACTACAATAATACTACCCCCTATGTACAAGAATATAACTACTATAATACTGCCTCCTATGTACAAGAATATAACTATTATAATACTGCTCCCATGTACAAGAATATAACTACTATAATACTGCCTCCTATGTACAAGAATATAACTACTATAATACTGCTCCCTATGTACAAGAATATAACTACTATAATACTGCTCCCTATGTACAAGAATATAACTATTATAATACTGCCTCCTATGTACAAGAATATAACTACTGTAATACTGTTCCCTATGTAGAAGAATATAACTACTATAATACTGCCCCTATGTACAAGAATATAACTACTATAATACTGTGCCTATGTACAGGAATATAACTACTATAATACTGCCTCCTATGTACAAGAATATAACTACTATAATACTGCTCCCTATGTACAAGAATATAACTATTATAATACTGCCTCCTATGTACAAGAATATAACTACTATAATACTGTCCCCTATGTACAAGAATATAACTACTATAATACTGCCCCCTATGTACAAGACTATAACTACTATAATACTGCCCCCTATGTACAATAATATAACTACTATAATACTGCCCCCTATGTACAAGATATAACTACTATAATACTGCCCCCTATGTACAAGAATATAACTACTATAATACCGCCCCCTATGTACAAGAATATAACTACTATAATACTGCCCCCTATGTACAAGAATATAACTACTATAATACTGCCCCCTATGTACAAGAATATAACTGCTATAATACTGCCCCCTATGTACAAGAATATAACTACTATAATACTGCCCCTATGTACCAGAATATAACTACTATAATACTGCTCCTATGTACAAGAATATAACTACTATAATAGTTCCTCCTATGTACAAGAATATAACTACAATAATACTGCCCCCCTATGTACAAGAATATAACTACTATAATACTGCCCCCTATGTACAAGAATATAACTACTATAATACTGCCCCCTATGTACAAGAATATAACTACTATAATACTGCCCCCTATGTACAAGAATATAACTACAATAATACTGCCCCCCTATGTACAAGAATATAACTACTATAATACTGCTCCCTATGTACAAGAATATAACTACTATAACACTGCTCCCTATGTACAAGAATATAACTACAATAATACTACCCCCTATGTACAAGAATATAACTACTATAATACTGCCTCCTATGTACAAGAATATAACTATTATAATACTGCTCCCATGTACAAGAATATAACTACTATAATACTGCCCCCTATGTACAAGGATATAACTACTATAATATTGCCTCCTATGTACAAGAATATAACTACTATAATACTGCTCCCTATGTACAAGAATATAACTATTATAATACTGCTCCCTATGTACAAGAATATAACTATTATAATACTGCCTCCTATGTACAAGAATATAACTACTATAATACTGCCCCCTATGTACAAGAATATAACTACTATAATACTGCCTCCTATGTACAAGAATATAACTACTATAATACTGCCTCCTATGTACAAGTATATAACTACTATAATACTGCCCCCCCTTATGTACAAGAATCTAACTAATATAATACTGCCCCTATGTACAAGAATATAACTACTATAATACTGCCCCTATGTACAAGAATATAACTACTATAATACGGCCCCCTATGTACAAGAATATAACTACTATAATACTGCCTCCTATGTACAAGAATATAACTACTATAATACTGCCCCCTATGTACAAGAATATAACTACTATAATACTGCCCCCTATGTACAAGGATATAACTACTAAAATACTGCTCATTATGTACAAAAATATAACTACTATAATACTGCCTCCTATGTACAAGTATATAACTACTATAATACTGCCCCCCCTTATGTACAAGAATCTAACTAATATAATACTGCCCCTATGTACAAGAATATAACTACTATAATACTGCCCCTATGTACAAGAATATAACTACTATAATACGGCCCCCTATGTACAAGAATATAACTACTATAATACTGCTCCCTATGTACAAGAATATAACTACTATAATACTGCTCCCTATGTACAAGAATATAACTACAATAATACTACCCCCTATGTACAAGAATATAACTACTATAATACTGCCTCCTATGTACAAGAATATAACTATTATAATACTGCTCCCATGTACAAGAATATAACTACTGTAATACTGCCTCCTATGTACAAGAATATAACTACTATAATACTGCCCCCTATGTACAAGAATATAACTACTATAATACTGCCTCCTATGTACAAGATTATAACTACTATAATACTGCCTCCTATGTACAAGAATATAACTACAATAATACTACCCCCTATGTACAAGAATATAACTACTATAATACTGCCTCCTATGTACAAGAATATAACTATTATAATACTGCTCCCATGTACAAGAATATAACTACTATAATACTGCCTCCTATGTACAAGAATATAACTACTATAATACTGCTCCCTATGTACAAGAATATAACTACTATAATACTGCTCCCTATGTACAAGAATATAACTATTATAATACTGCCTCCTATGTACAAGAATATAACTACTGTAATACTGTTCCCTATGTAGAAGAATATAACTACTATAATACTGCCCCTATGTACAAGAATATAACTACTATAATACTGTGCCTATGTACAGGAATATAACTACTATAATACTGCCTCCTATGTACAAGAATATAACTACTATAATACTGCTCCCTATGTACAAGAATATAACTATTATAATACTGCCTCCTATGTACAAGAATATAACTACTATAATACTGTCCCCTATGTACAAGAATATAACTACTATAATACTGCCCCCTATGTACAAGACTATAACTACTATAATACTGCCCCCTATGTACAATAATATAACTACTATAATACTGCCCCCTATGTACAAGATATAACTACTATAATACTGCCCCCTATGTACAAGAATATAACTACTATAATACCGCCCCCTATGTACAAGAATATAACTACTATAATACTGCCCCCTATGTACAAGAATATAACTACTATAATACTGCCCCCTATGTACAAGAATATAACTGCTATAATACTGCCCCCTATGTACAAGAATATAACTACTATAATACTGCCCCTATGTACCAGAATATAACTACTATAATACTGCTCCTATGTACAAGAATATAACTACTATAATAGTTCCTCCTATGTACAAGAATGTACCTACTATAATACTGCCCCCTATGTACAAGAATATAACTACTATAATACTGCCCCCTATGTACAAGAATATAACTACTATAATACTGCCTCCTATGTACAGGAATATAACTACTATAATACTGCCTCCTATGTACAAGAATATAACCACTATAATACTGCCCCCTATGTACAAGAATATAACTACTATAATACTGCCCCCTATGTACAAGAATATAACTACTATAATACTGCCTCCTATGTACAGGAATATAACTACTATAATACTGCCTCCCATGTACAAGAATATAACTAATATAATACTGCCCCCTATGTACAAGAATATAACCACTATAATACTGCCCACTATGTACAAGAATATAACTACTATAATACTTTCTCCTATGTACAAGAATATAACTACTATAATACTGCCCCCTATGTACAAGAATATAACTACTATAATACTGCCTCCTATGTACAAGAATATAACTACTATAATACTGCCTCCTATGTACAAGAATATAACTACTATAATACTGCCCCTATGTACAAGAATATAACCACTATAATACTGCCCACTATGTACAAGAATATAACTACTATAATACTGTCTCCTATGTACAAGAATATAACTACTATAATACTGCCTCCTATGTACAAGAATATAACCACTATAATACTGCCCACTATGTACAAGAATATAACTACTATAATACTGTCTCCTATGTACAAGAATATAACTACTATAATACTGCCCCCTATGTACAAGAATATAACTACTATAATACTGCCTCCTATGTACAAGAATATAACTACTATAATACTGCCCCCCTGTGTACAAGAATATAACTACTATAATACTGCCTCCTATGTACAAGAATATAACTACTATAGTACTGCCTCCTATGTACAAGAATATACCTACTATAATACTGCCCCCTATGTACAAGAATATAACTACTATAATACTGCTCCTATGTACAAGAATATAACTACTATAATACTGCCCCCTATGTACAAGAATATAACTACTATAATACTTCCTCCTATGTACAAGAATATAACTACTATAATACTGCCCCCTATGTACAAGGATATAACTACTATAATACTGTTCCCTATGTACAAGAATATAACTACTATAATACTGCCCCCTACGTACAAGGATATAACTACTATAATACTGCCCTCTATTATACAAGAATATAACTACTATAATACTGCCCCTATGTATAAGAATATAACTACTATAATACTGCTCCTATGTACAAGAATATAACTACTATAATACTGCCCCCTATGTACAAGAATATAACTACTATAATACTGCCCCCTATGTACAAGAATATAACTACTATAATACTGCCCCCTATGGACAGGAATGTACTTACTATAATACTGCCCCCTATGGATGTGTTTATTTAGAACCTGTTATAAATGTGTAGCATTGCTGGGGTTGTAGTGTGACTTGTTCTCCATTCTCT
Source organism: Eleutherodactylus coqui (assembly GCF_035609145.1). Classification (NCBI taxonomy): domain Eukaryota; kingdom Metazoa; phylum Chordata; class Amphibia; order Anura; family Eleutherodactylidae; genus Eleutherodactylus; species Eleutherodactylus coqui. The sequence goes on along the minus strand of NC_089839.1, from coordinate 18,512,506 downwards.
TTAATCATACTTTTCCTGCTACAAGTTACTAATTGTTGTAGTAATAAATGTTATCTCACCACAAACCTCTGTGGTTACGTTACCATGAAGAGGAGTCGCTGAGGATCAACCACATTTATGGAGCACAGATTTATATTTGTCTTCAAGTCTCTTGCACTGTAGGAGACATCGGTGCCCTCGAATCATGACAATATTGTGTACTTAAAGTGGTTGTCGCACCACAAGTTATCTGATACTCACAGTATAGAGGATAAGCAGCTGAGACCATTTGGACCCACACCGATCATAAGATCAGGCGTCCCGAAGGTCCAAAAATGAATGGAGCAGCAACCACGCATGTTCACTGCTGCTCCATTAATTTCAATGGGAATGCCAGATAGGGATGAGTGCTCGCACTCGGCTATCTCCGGCTATAAATGTGTGATAGTCTGCAGCATGTCACCTTCTCTCTCCTATGGAGTCATCACCTTGGTTTGTGTCATCCTCACAACGTAGGGCATCCACTTTAAGCTTCTTCCCAGGACACATGAGGCTTTCCTTTCAAGTAAACATTGCATAAGATGTGAGCACACGGTGACCGGGGTCTGGCCGTTCACACGCTCCGCAACTCAGTTTGGGATATGGGCCACGAATAGCTCATTGTGCAGATATTTTATATTAATTAATCATTAAGACCCAAGATACTCAGAGAACACAGCAGCCATTGTACAGGCAGGACACAGTCATTCACCTGCACAGGTGGAGGGAGCCGATACTCTGCAATGATTAACAGGACATCTCATATTCTGTTCTGATCATGGGACAGAATCACCCTGGAGGAGTCTTGTGCCCAATTGGGTTCTCAGTCCAGGTTGGTGAGGCCCATGCAGTCAAATGGTCAGGGCCCCTTCAGTTCTTCTCACATTTTGTACATAGACGATGGAGATGACACCCGTAGCCACACATACTGGTCCTCAACCTGTAATCACCATTTGACAAAAAAACAGTGAGGAAAATTAGTTATCCTTAAAAATGTTCTTGGTGGAGAACCGTGATCCCATAAAGCACTGGGGCAGGGAGTCCAAATCCACACAAGAGTCCAAAAAATGCCTTAATTGCATCCTCTCTTTATGTGGCTCCTCCCTTGAGCATCTTTTGCCCCACCCCTGCTCAAGAAAATATCCTCTACTGGTAGAAGCAACATATAGAAGTCTAAATGTGCCAATACGCCTTCAACAAAGTTGTTCAAACAATCAGATGTTTCCCCTGGCTCCCCCATAATGTTCAGCTCGGCTCAGTGTTTAGGGAGGTAAGCTGTGATCAGGCAGCTCTGATGTCAGCTTATTACCAGGGAACAAAAGGATCAGGTGTTTAAGTTCAACATTTTCTATCCTAGTTTCTCCAAGCATCATTCATTGGGGGAAACTTGAGTGATTCCCACACCCTTTAGAGAGTCATCCCACCCCACTTTAATCATCTGGTTCGGATGACTAAACACTAGTATGTATGGGAGCCTTAAAGGGGTATTCAGGCATTTAATCCCTTTTAGTTCTGATGAGCTATTCTACACCCTGACATAATGTGCTGCCGACAATGTCAGTGAAGGGTCAGCAATAATTCCAAGACAACACACCTTGTCACAAATCCAGCACTGTTTCACATTGGTTTGAGTATACGGATGTTCCACGATTGGACCGGCCTGCAGAGTCCCGACATGAACCCTACTGATCATCTTTAGGATGAACAGCAATTTACAGTTGAACAGCACATACTGTAGTTTGTGTGCCTAATGTGAACATCTGGACTGTCCAAATAAACTTTAAGAGCACTTAAAAAAACTACAGTGTGTGCAGTCCAACTGTTTTTTTCTGATATCGAGAGAGTCTGGATGGAGGGACTCTAGGACACTGCGCCACGTCCAACCTGCATCAGGGAGGGCAACCGCACACAGTTTAAGAAACATGAACAGTGTCTATCGACTTTGAGAGAACTCACCAGACATTTGCAGAATGAATGGAGGGAAATACAAGCCGAAGTCTATCAGACATTAGTAGAAAGTATACCACGGACTGTATCTAATGTTATTAAGGCTGGAGGAGCCCCACTAAATATTAACATATGGAAATAAATACTACTTTTGATTCTTGCGCAGGCGTCCAATTACTTTTGGTAGGATAGTATAGTATGGAATCTAATACCAAGTTCTGGCAAGTCTTGGATGAAGGTAATGATGTCACCACGTCAAGAGAAGACATAAGGCATCTTTGACACTGTGTGTAGAGTTATGAGAAGTGTAGGCACTAGAAGGCCACAGTGGCCCAGAAGATACCACGACAGCCCAGTGGGGACCTCGGCCTGAGGATGTCAGGACATAAGATCAGCAGGAAGGAGTTGGCTCTGAGTGTTGGCAACATAATCTTGTAATGTACAGTAGGAACCATCGAACTGTACATGGACGTCTCCATGGGGTGATGGAACTGGAGGCAGCGTCCCATATAGCCAGGTTATGAGCTGCACTATGGAAGGAGTTTGGGGCTGCTCCTACTAGGGTTATCCATACCCCATAGCTCTGTCCATGGTGCTGAACGCACCAGCAGCAGATGCAGGATGTGGTGGGAGAGGAGGCTGTCTTGCTCCACTACCATCCCGATCATGTAGTCAGTAGAAATCTCATCACCCACAAGACTTTGATTCACAAAGGTGAAGAAATCTACCAGGATGTGGAGATACCTGACTGATGAACCATGTACAATGTGAGTATTCAGCACCACGGAGAGCGATAATGGGGTCCAGATGCGACATTATGGGGGTAGGGCAGCTATAATAGCCTTGTAGGTGTGTGTATATATACAGGTGCCACCACAGTCTGCTCACCTGCCCTACAGATCAGAGATCATCAAGAATATTGCATCATGAGATCATAGACCAGTGGTCTCCAGCTATAGCCACACCAAAACTCCCAGCTTGCACTAATTGTTGGGTGTGACATGCAGACATCACTGGCTATTGGTCCAGACACGGGAACTTTTGAAAGAGTCATCCACTCCACTGTTCATGTGACGTTTTAGATAATGGTCAGGGGGCAGATTTGGGGGCTATTCTCTACAGGGGTGAACTATTATGGGGTCTTTATGCTGTGTCAGTACAGGGGAAGTGAGGCTGCTCTTTTCCTGCACTAGGGTCCTGGTCCCCACCACTCCGATGCTAGGAGAAGCTGCGGTGCTCATGTACTGTTCTTTATGCATACAACTCCTCAGCCAATCACAGACTTTGCTGTTCATGGTAAAGTCCCCACTGAAGTTCTGTGGTTGGCTGAGTGATCAGGGGCACAATGTACGGCACTTGACTGCTGCAGCTTCTTCAGGGGTCGGAGCTCCTGCATTGGTTGGAGCGAGGGGGCCACTGAAGAAGGTGAGTACAGCCATTATCTTATTTTATACCCACCCCTGCTTTGTTTAAGCCATTAGAGGTGACGTCACAACATAACACTGCAATCTTCATGTCACGTGACACATGTCGTCATGGAGCCCGAGTCTTTGCGCCCTTCACTGGGGCAAATACCCATGCAGCCATCCGATTCAGTTTGCATGTGGAAACCGGGTCAAGAAATGATATGCCAATTATTTTTTTCCAAAGTTTTCAAAATCTGCGCCATTTGAACTGCGGTCTGGATTCCCATGATGTTCAATGAGAAACGGAATGGCAGGGAATCCGTGTCCAAAAAACTCTGCGAGAGCAAGGCCATGATATGTGTCAGTCCAAACAATGCTCTGTAATGCCAGGCTCGCACGGGCATATAATTGCTGCAGCATGTTCTATTTTGCCGCGTATATACACAAGCTAGAGCCCATTGTTCTCTATGGCGAGTATATACACGCGCCCCTACGCAATTAGATGAACACATCAGCCGCACACGTCTCTCTGCTGTCCTGATAGTTTGTTACAATGTATCATTGTGGATAAAATGTAGCAGTCTGGAGTCCACAGAGGATTGCCTAGACTGGATACAATAGTAACAAACCCTCAGCTGTGTGAAGATTTAGGTTTCAATGTGCTTTTACCCTCTAGATATACATAATGAAATTTCCATTCACTGACAGCAAGCAGAAATTTTGAAAATGGTGAGGATTTGAAATACAAATCTTATTAGAAAGTTGTGGAATTTCTTGTATGATGGTTAATAGGATTTGTGGGGTCCCAGATTGCAGACCCCCAGATCACTGTGCCTATTCTACCCATGCTTTATACTGCATTGTAAAGTCTGCTGGATCTGCTCTTTAACCCTTTCTGAGGCCTTTTGCTCTGTGTCTTGTGGTGCAGCTGATATTTTACAGTATGTGACCATATCTGCACAGCGGAGCAGCCTTGAATCTTGCCAGTTACACGAGTCTGAGGGATGCGGTGGGGGCTGAATACCAAGGTCTCCTTCAGCCCAAACTTAGAAGCTCACGTAGGCTGCCCGGCTGCCCCTCCTACCCGGCACCCTGGCAGGCACGTATACCCAGCTCTCTGTGCCATACTGTCCTCATAGAGGTGAGGAGGTTGGGGGTCACTGGAGCATGTGAGCACATACCTGCCATACAGACAACGTCACCGATCCTCAATCAAGGGCACAGAGGTCACCTACAGCTACTGGGTCAGCTCTGCTACATGTCCGCTGCAATAATAGTGGAGATGATCATACCACTCACATACAGGGATGTATATGATTCTGGAAGTGACTGGCTGACAACAGGGAACAATAGATTACATGCTCAGCAGAGGTGACAAGGTTACTGTCCCTTTAATAGAGCAGGAATGTGGAGACGACCATATTTATATCAGCACAAATATTAATTACTCCCGCAGCCACTATGTACAAATATTCATATACTAGCAACTCGTCACATCCACCCGCTGTTAGACTGGGATCATTATACCAGAGCTTCATAGGTAAAAGAGGCGCAATTCTACATGAAAATGGTGTGCAAGTGAAATAAGCACTGCCACAAATGGAAACTGCGCAAAATACATTTTCTGATCTGGTTCTGATCAATCAGAAGAATGGTGTTGTGGAAGACATCACAAATAATACACAGACCCAAATAGAAAACGGTCAACGACGAGGAGAATGGGAAGAAAAAGGCGGTCTGGCGTTCCTTGTACCGAATGACCTCATTGGGAGTCTCATGAATGGCAGTGAATAATCAGGAGGACGCAGAAAATTGTCCGTGACCTCACCTCGCTCTGTGTCTTATTATCAGAACTTGTGTCTGTGAGAATCTGCAAGACACGAAAACATCAAGAATACACGGAATTCAGAGCAGAAGAGACACGAGCGCGACCGCTAGACGCTGGAATCAATGACATGACCGGTCTGTAAACGACCTCCGATTGTACACTGCCTGCATGGATGTAGCATCAGAGAATACAACTCTGCCGCCAGTGTATTCAGGTTACCTAGATATATCTCGTTCAAGCTGCACAGACTTGTTTTATCTGCTATACTACAGACTGCTTCACCAAGCTGCATAAACATGTTTTATCTGTGGTACTATAGACTACTTCTCTATGCTTTAGACTTGTTTTTCTGCTGTACAACAGACTACCTGTGGTATTTCTGGCACTGGGGTTGGAGCTGCGGGTGTAGTAGTCACAGGTCTGGAGAATGGTCAAGGAAAGCCAGAGGTCGGTATCTGGAGGTACAAATGGAGGAGGTGGGTATTGGTGTCAGGAAGGAAGCTAGTGGTTGGTGTCAGGAGGTCTCGTATCATGATACAAATGGAGGAGGTAGGTAGTGGTGTCAGGAAGGAAGCTAGTGGTCAGTATCAGGAGATCTCGTATCATGGTACAAATGGAGGAGGTGGGTAACGGTGTCAGGAAGGAAGCTAGTGGTCGGTATCAGGAGGTCTCGTATCATGATACAAATTGAGGAGGTAGGTAGTGGTGTCAGGAAGGAAGCTAGTGGTCAGTATCAGGAGGTCTCGTATCATGATACAAATGGAGGAGGTAGGTAGTGGTGTCAGGAAGGAAGCTAGTGGTCAGTATCAGGAGGTCTCGTATCATGGTACAAATGGAGGAGGCAGGTAGCGTTGTCAGGAAGGAAGCTGGAGGACAGTATCAGGAGGTCTTGTGTTGCGGTACAATTGGAGTAGGCAGGTAGCGTTGTCAGGAAGGAAGCTAGAGTTCGGTATCAGGAGGTCTTGGTAAAATAGCAGAGGAGTAGGCAGGAGTGCTGCTTGTTCAAGGCTGTGGAGCACAATAATCACGTGCTGGTGCAATGGCAGGGTCAGGCTTTTTAGATGGCTCAGCAGGGAGAGCTACTGACTGGAGTGTAGGAGGTCTCAGGGTCGTTCCCTGATACTACTGACTTGTTTTATCTGTGGGACTACAGACTGCCTCTCCATGCTGCACAGACTTGTTTGATCTGTTGTACAGTAATAAATATGTGCAAAAATTCTGTCATTTTTTAGACATATTACAATGAAGAGATATGTGCTGTAAAGCGACACCATCTAGGGGGTGTGGCTACCCTTCCCCAATATACAAGTGGCCAGAAAACTACTCTGGAAATTTGTGAATTCAGTGTTTTACTGAAGGTCCCAGACAGGAAAGTTCTACCTGTAAGTTGCTGCTTGTATGTTCTGTGTCCAGATCTGATGTAGCGGTGGGTCGGCCTCTTCTACATATTCCTCTGCGCTACTCTATCACTGCGCTGGTCCCAGAATCACTGCCGGAAAATATGTGAGCAGCGATTATTTATTAACTGCACTAATCAATAATAACTCGCTGTAATGAGTAGATCAGCAATATACCGGGACCGCTGCCATGTGACACGTAAGGGCACGTTCACACGGAGTAAAGATCCACGTCAGATTTTTCCGATGTGGATCTGCTACAATTATCCGCAGCTGAACAGTCAGTGGGGCAAATCCATGTGCGGCCCTCTCGATGAGATTTACATACAGAAGCTGCGGCAAATACTGCCATGTAAGCAGATTTCAAAATCATGCAACTCTCCTTAGCATTCAATTGATTGCTAAAATGGCGCAGATCTCCCATCGGTATCTGACCGAAAATATGCCATGTGAACGAGGCGTAATACTTGCAGCCCGCCTCCTCCTCCACTGTATCCAATTCTGTTATTACTGACATCTTATGCTTCATTATTTTACATTGTATCATTTCTTCCTTTTTCATTTAAAGGGCCGGTACAGTCTAATGTAACTGAAGCTTCATTGCTGTGTAAGGGCTCATGCCCACGGCCGCATGCGTAAAGATTGCAAGATCTCCACTTGCTGTCAGTGAATGTGAATTTTCTTGGCTATAGCTGGTGAAAGCCCATTCTGACCTAGTCCTGCTCACACAGCTGAGATTTGTTACAATGAATCAGATTTGTGCTATAATGTATTTAGATCACAGAGGTTTGTCTACACTGATACATTCTAACAAACCCTCAACTGCGAGAAGTATTCAAAGTTTTCCTGTCCTATCCACAGGATACCTTGGGGCCCCTGCGGCACAGGACTATCACCATTTATTCAGTGGGGACTATGTTTAGAACTAAAGCTCCGCCCCATTTGCTTGTACAGGCAAGCTGCTGTACCTGTGTAAGCAATGGGGGGACAAGGCACATGCATGCTGCTGATTGGTCAGGGTTTTGGGGCAACCTAAGAATAGGCCAGAAAATCCCTTTAATACTTGCCACACCTGATGGTTGGTTACCATGTATCTCCTGGATTCCAGGCTGATTGCACCCCTTGTACTGATACAGTGTAACGAACTGCAGTTATGGGACCTGTCTGGTCAGGATGGGTTTGCAGCCTCTGAATATAAACAAAAATGTTTGTGTTCACTAACTGCAAAAAAAAAAGGTTGAAATGGTGAGAAGTTGGCAGAAAGTCTATTACAGTTGTAGAAGTCCTTGTTATACGATATGCACAAGACGTTTCCTCATAACTTCCGCTCAGTAAAGCTCTTCTGTCCAATTCTTCAAGCACTTTGATGGTAGCTGCCTCACTACAGCCTGACAGGATGCTTCACCGAGTGATTCCCCATAAGTAGAAGATCACACTGTGATGGTAGCTGCCTCACTACAGTCTGCCAGGGTGCTTCACCGAGTGATTCCCCATCAGTAGAAGATCACACTGTGATGGTAGCTGCCTCACTACAGTCTGCCAGGGTGCTTCACCGAGTGATTCCCCATCAGTAGAAGATCACACTGTGATGGTAGCTGCCTCACTACAGCCTGCCAGGATGCTTCACCCAGTGATTCCCCATCAGTAGAAGATCACACTGTGATGGTAGCTGCCTCACTACAGCCTGCCAGGATGCTTCACTCAGTGATTCCCCATCAGTAAAAGCTCACTACAGCCCTGCCCGGACGCTGCACCCAGTGATTCCCCATCAGTAGTAGCTCACAGTGTGATGGTAGCAACCTCACTACAGCCTGCCAGGATGCTCCACTCAGTGATTCCCCATCAGTAGCAGCTCACACTGTGATGGTAGCTGCCTCACTACAGCCCTGCCAAGACGCTGCACCCAGTGATTCCCCATCAAAAGTAGCTCACACTGTGATGGTAGCTGCCTCACTATAGCCCTGCCAGGATGCTTCATACAGTGATTCCCCATCAGTAGCAGCTCACACTGTGATGGTAGCTGCCTCCCTACAGCCCTGCCAGGATGCTTCAGTCACTGATTCCCTATCAGTAGCAGCTCACACTTTGATGGTAGCTGCCTCACTACAGCCTGCCAGGATGCTTCACTCAGTGATTCCCCATCAGTAGCACCTCACACTGTGATGGTAGCTGCCTTACTCCAGCCTGCCATGATGCTTGACCCAATGATTCCCCATTAGTAGCAGCTCACACTGTGATGGTAGCTGCCTCACTACAGCACTGCCAGGGTGCTTCACCGAGTGATTCCCCATCAGTAGAAGCTCACACTGTGATGGCAGCTGCCTCACTACAGCCTGCCAGGATGCTTCACCCAGTGGTGCCCCATCAGAAATGGTTCACATTGTGATGGTAGCTGCCATACTTCAGCCTGCCAGGAAATTCCACCCAGTGATGCCCTATCAGAAGTGGCTTACTCTGCAATGGGAGCTGCCTCACTACATTCTGCCAGGATGCTTTACCAATCAGTGCCTCATCAAAAGCAGCTCACACTGTGATGGTAAATGCCTCACTACTGTCCTGTTGGTATGCTTCCACCTGCAGTGCCCCATCAGAAGCACCTGACACTGTAACTGGCTGCTCCAACTTAGGGGGCCCAGAGCACCCCCAGTCTAGCTGATCTTTCCATGTTGGTTGTATACAGACATGTTGGGGCTCTACATGTCACCCTGATTCATAGATTCTCACACAATATTTGACATCATCCTTCAGCCTTACATGAAGGCACTGTGATGTCACAGGAGACCTGGGTGCCATGAAGGGGTTAAGTGTGGTAGGAGGTTGTGGGGTGAGACAGCTGTTACCTAGGGCTCTTGTCCAGGGCCACAGGCAGATCTCAGCGTTGCAACCTTGGCCATGTTGTGACTGTTGAATATTTAGTCTTTCTGCATCTGGCTGGGATTACATACAAGAGCTTTGTAGGATTCTATATGGTCTGTGTGTAATCAGTGCGTATACTGTACACTATAGCCTATATGTTCTGTGTTTACTGGATAGTACACCCGACATTTAGACTGTACATTATGCCCTTTACTGTGTGTCTAGAATGTGTCCTATGTATGCATTTTATATATATTATACCCTATATATGAAGTGCGCATTTTAGTATATATCTTTACTGCACTCTATATGTATCATGCATATATCATACTATCTATTTATACTGTACATTAAACATAAAGATAATCAGGACTTCGCCTACAGAAAAAAAAAAATATACTATTGTAGCACTTTGGTAAACAGGAGACAAATTGTAAAGGGACTCACGGGACATGCATGGCCCAGCCTGGAAGGGTTGGCCGTCACGCCTTGGGTCCAGGTATGCAACACAACGTAACTGATATGGAAGACATCCACAGAGGAGAGCGAATGCAGGGAGGATCCTGGAGCACCGAAAGGTCTCGGACAGACATCAAGAACAAAAATAGACAAGTACAAATTTCCCCGTGCTCAGAAGTCCATAAATGATGAACAAGTAGGTAGGTAAAACCGCCAATAGAGTTACTTGGGAGGGGGGAGTCTAGGAAAGGTCCAAAAGCCACCGCCCCCCCCCCCCTACAGGTCCAAAGTGGCGTGAGAAAATAGAAATGCAAGCTTCTGACATTATTTTTTCACGCTACTTTGCACCTGTAAGGGATGGGGGGCTTTTGGACCTTTCCTAGACCCCTCCCCCTCCCAAGTAACTCTATTGGCGAAATTTGGCACAACCATTCTATAGGTCCTACATAGGAAGAGTAAAGGGGTCACAACTTGATTATTCAGTTCTAAGCTCAAAAGTAAGTGACCCCCTATGTAATTTACCTAATCTAATTCTCTAACTTCCTGGTGTCATACAAACCTGAAATTTGGCCCAACTATTCTTTAGGTCCTAAATAGGAAAAGTAAAGGGGGTCACAACTGGATTATTCAATACTCAGTGCAAAAGTAAGTGACCCCCTGTGTAATGTAACTAATAACACACATCTGTACCGCATAAACGTGATACATGAGATGGTTCTTTTCTCAGAAACCATAAGGCATAGGAAAATGATTTGTATACTCAGAAGAATATACCTCACCTCTATGTGTATATACTGAGGCGAATCTACCTCACCTCTGTGTGTATATACTGAGGAGAATCTACCTCACCTCTAGGTGTATATACTGAGGAGAATCTACCTCACCTCTGTGTGTATATACTGAGGCGAATCTACCTCACCTCTATGTGTATATACTGAGGAGAATCTACCTCACCTCTATGTGTATATACTGAGGAGAATCTACCTCACCTCTGTGTGTATATACTGAGGAGAATCTCCCTCACCTCTATGTGTATATACTGAGGAGAATCTACCTCACCTCTGTGTGTATATACTGAGGCGAATCTACCTCACCTCTATGTGTATATACTGAGGAGAATCTACCTCACCTCTGTGTGTATATACTGAGGAGAATCTACCTCACCTCTGTGTGTATATACTGAGGAGAATCTACCTCACCTCTGTGTGTATATACTGAGGAGAATCTACCTCACCTCTAGGTGTATATACTGAGGAGAATCTACCTCACCTCTATGTGTATATACTGAGGAGAATCTACCTCACCTCTATGTGTATATACTGAGGCGAATCTACCTCACCTCTGTGTGTATATACTGAGGAGAATCTACCTCACCTCTAGGTGTATATACTGAGGAGAATCTACCTCACCTCTAGGTGTATATACTGAGGCGAATCTACCTCACCTCTATGCGTATATACTGAGGAGAATCTACCTCACCTCTATGTGTATATACTGAGGAGAATCTACCTCACCTCTGTGTGTATATACTGAGGAGAATCTACCTCACCTCTATGTGTATATACTGAGGCGAATCTACCTCACCTCTATGCGTATATACTGAGGAGAATCTACCTCCCCTCTACGTGTATATACTGAGGAGAATCTACCTCACCTCTGTGTGTATATACTGAGGCGAATCTACCTCACCTCTATGTGTATATACTGAGGAGAATCTACCTCACCTCTATGTGTATATACTGAGGAGAATCTACCTCACCTCTGTGTGTATATACTGAGGAGAATCTACCTCACCTCTATGTGTATATACTGAGGCGAATCTACCTCACCTCTATGTGTATATACTGAGGAGAATCTACCTCACCTCTATGTGTATATACTGAGGAGAATCTACCTCACCTCTATGTGTATATAGTGAGGAGAATCTCCCTCACCTCTATGTCTGTATGCTGAGTAGAATCTACCTCACCTCTATGTGTATATGCTGAGGTGAATCTACCTCACCTCTATGTGTATATACTGAGGAGAATCTGCCTCACCTCCATGTGTATATACTGAGGAGAATCTACCTCACCTCCATGTGTATATACTGAGGAGAATCTACCTCACCTCCATGTGTATATACTGATGAGAATCTACCTCACCTCTATGTGTATATGCTGAAAAGAATCTACCTCATCGCTATGTGTATATACTGAGGAGAATCTACCTCACCTCTATGTGTATATACTGAGGAGAATCTACCTCACCTCTATGTGTATATACTGAGGAGAATCTACCTCACCTCTATGTGTATATACTGAGGAGAATCTACCTCACCTCTATGTGTATATACTGAGGAGAATGTACCTCACCTCTTTGTGTATATGCTGAGGAGAATCTACCTCACCTCTATGTGTATATACAGAGGAGAATCTACCTCACCTCTATGTGTATATACTGAGGAGAATCTACCTCACCACTATGTGTATATACTGAGGACAATCTAGCTCACCTCTATTTGTATATACTGAGGAGAATATACCTCACCTCTATGTGTATATACTGAGGGGAATTGGAATAAAAAGAGGGTTTACCTTTAAAGGTAAAAAGTGAGGAGAGAGGGAGGGATGGCACATTCTGCAGAGGGACATCAGTACATGCAGTCTGAGGAGAATTTAATGCTCCTCTATGTGTATACATATTTTATTCCTCGGTTCCCCTGAAGTAACCATGACTTCATAAAATTTTCTGTGCAAACAACAGGGGTATATCAGCCGGGTATATCAGCTAGTACACTATAAATACAGTATCATTTAAATCTATGGAATTACTTTATACCCTATATATATACTGTACATTTATACTGTTCATTGTGTGATTTGAGTAGAAGATTACATTCACAGGTTAAAATCCACCCCAGATCCGCTCTATAATCTGCGCTAGAAAGTCTCAGCCTCAGATATCTGGCAGCTGCTGCGGATGAGCTCTGTGCAAGGAGCTACTCTGCGTTTGGTTGTCCCAATGCAGGTTCCATGTAAAGAAGGACACGTCACCTTTTATTTCCATTACGTGGATTTCAAATCTGTGCCATAGTTCAAATAAATGGGTTGTAGATTTCACAAATCAGCACGTTTTTCACCAAGTAAACAGGTTTTAAGATATGATGAAACATCAGAATTGTGACTGCAGCTCTGGATGTGACTGGAGTGTAAGATATGATGTAACTGAGAATCAGTAGAAGATTAGTATTTAGTTCCTGGGCCGCCCCATTATCAGACACCCTAGCATGGGCTTCCTTCCCACCCAGCCACTATGTGGGGTCAGTCCGTAACTGTCATGGCGTCCCGAGGCTGCGGCTCTTGGGGTGCGATCTGGTAAGTGTCGTGCAGTCAGAACATGTCGATCTGGTAGATAACAGTGTTAGTCCTTGTCCCGGACACCGGACGCCAATTTCACGTAACCTGAGCCCTCCAAGTGGCCGGGTCAGACGTATCAGAACCTGACATTATTGTGTGAAGCTTGGCAGTGCCCTCTACCTGGCGGACATGTGCCAGCTTCTTTCTGCTGCACATCCAGAGCTGCGTTCAGGCAGCAAGTCCGTTCTTGCAGTTATTAGCTGTCGCTTTGTTTGTTCTTGGAAGTCCTTCTGTATTCATTGACGTTGGGCAGAGATATGAGAACTTTAATCGTGTGGAACCACAAGCTCGTCTTTTGTTTGGGCGCCTATAAAACAGAACCCTGCGCGCCCGTCTTTTGTTATCCCCTATTAAATGAGATACATGTGTCTGGAAGGTTTCCATATCCGCTCGATTAGCGCTGGCTGCCGGAGAGTGGGAAAGCAAAGAGTTTCCTCAAGCGGAACCGTTCATATTGCAGTGAAATCCATACGGAGCCTCGGACGGGAGAGTTAGGGCCGGCCGCGGCGTCTGATGTGTTTACATTGCAGCCTGCATACTGAGGAGCAATGACCGCGGTTGCTGATGAGACGGCACTAATGGTTCCTTTGTAACAAAAAGGATAAAAGAAGTTATAAGTAGGGAGTCAAACAGCGGCCGTCGTAACGTGAACTAATAGTACCTAGAGATGTACAGGTGTGGCAGACACGAGTTTGGCACTGGGGTTAGGTGAGGGCATCTATGGGACTGCAAGGAAACCGACGCCAACTTGTGACCAATCAGCACGAAAGAAACAGTTACATCACAAACTCGGCTCTTCTACATCTCTCCTCCCTTGGCATCACCGACCTGCTGTGCATCTCCTTGTACCCCACTGATGGGAATATTTAGTGTCTCCCACTCACACACCACCTCCTTGCCCCATCTCTGTTGGTGCCCATCAAGGCTCTGTCCTGTACCCCCTAGCCATCCCCCTCTTTGGCTCAGGACATCTCATACAATCCAATGGCTTCAGTATTACCTTAACACCCAAATCTAGCTCCGAGTAGGAGGTTCAGATTAAGGCCTCGTTCACACGGGTGACAAAGTCGTGCGATTTGGTAGTGTTGCTACCATGAGAAGCCCATGCTTTCCTATGGGTTACTTCACCCGTGTGACATTTAGTAGCATGCGACAACCCGACACAAAAACCTCGCGGGTCTGGCGATATACCCTTGACTCTTGAGGTTTTGTAGCACACGTTTCTCTATGGAGCCTTCCTCTCTGTTGCATCGTATTGCACGAAAACGCGGCTTCTCCCCGGGTCCCGGCACTGTTTCTCTTCATCATTTTCTGAACGGGAAAAGCAAAATCCCCACCTCCTGGAAGCGCTGGCTGTGATTGGCTGACTCTTAGCCAATCAGAGCCAGCACTCAATGAATGGCTGTGATTGAACCAATCACAGCCATTCATCAAGTGCTGGCTGTGACTGGCTAAGCATCAGCCAATCACAGCCAGTGATTTCAGGAGGTGGGGATTTTTAAATCCCAGCCAGAAGATGATGAAGAGAAACAGTGTCAGGGACCGAGAACAACCTGCAGCGGCGCCCCGGTCAGCGCGGGAGAGGTGATGTATGCTTATTTTTTTCTTCATCTATGGCTTATTTTTGGGGTAGGGCTTATATTTCAAGCAGAGCCTCTCGCCCCCCTTCCCTGAAAATCCTCACATGTGGTGCTACAAAGTCGCGGTATGACCGCAAAAAAACCACACCGATATCGCATGAACCAGCGATGTGATATTGCTGTGAGTTTCTCACAGCGATGCCATGTCGCTCGTGTGAACGAGGCCTAGAGGGGAACCTATTTTCAGATCGTTGGCAGAACAGAGAACATTGGTAGGGTGGTAGACAGAGATGAGGGAGAGATACAGGGCGGTGCAACACTGTGGAGAGCTTTATGGGTAAGATGAGGAGTTTTAATTGTATTCTATATTTTAAGGGCAACTAGTGTAGTGACTGGCACAGGGGGAAGGCATCGGTGCACTGACTGGCAGAGGGAGAAGGCATCGGTGCACTGACTGGCAGAGGGAGAAGGCATCGGTGCACTGACTGGCACAGGGGGAAGGCATCGGTACACTGACTGGCACAGGGTGGAGGCATCAGTGCACTGACTGGCACAGGGTGGAAAGTCAATGTATTTACAGCAGCACTCCTAAAACGTAACCACTACTAAGTGGGGGTGCGAAAAGAAAAAGCAGTGCATGCTTCCACTGAGTCCAGACTTCGATGGGCTCAGTATAATACAGTCCACAAACAAATTGTGGAGCGACACAGGAAAATGGACGGGCAAAAAGGTTGTTCACATCCTATAAAACATACCTTTATTTACATCATCCAGGTAAAAATGGCAAGACAGCTCCACAATTTGTTTATGGCACAGGGTGGAGTCATCAGTACACTGACTGGCACAGGGAGAAGGCATCAGTGCACTGACTGGCACAGGGAGAAGGCATCAGTACACTGACTGGCACAGGGAGAAGGCATCAGTGCACTGACTGACACAGGGAGAAGGCATCGGTGCACTGAGTGGCACAGGGTGGAGGTATAGGGGCACTGACTGGCACAGGGAGAAGGCATCGGTGCACTGACTGACACAGGGAGAAGGCATCGGTGCACTGACTGGCACAGTGTGGAGGCATCGGTGTACTGACTGGCACAGGGTGGAGGTATCGGTGCACTGACTGGCACAAGGTGGAGGTATCCATGCACTGACTGGCACAGGGTGGAGGTATCAGTGTACTGACTGGCACAAGGTGGAGTCATCAGTGCACTAACTGGCACAGGGTGGAGGTATCGGTGCACTGACTGGCACAGGGTGGAGGTATCAGTGTACTGACTGACACAGGGTGGAGGCATCCGTGCACTGACTGGCACAGGGTGCAGGTATCCATGCACTGACTGGCACAGAGTGGAGGTATCAGTGCACTGACTGGCACAGGGAGAAGGCATCAGTACACTGACAGGCACAGGGAGAAGGCATCAGTGCACTGACTGACACAGGGAGAAGGCATCGGTGCACTGAGTGGCACAGGGTGGAGGTATAGGGGCACTGACTGGCACAGGGAGAAGGCATCGGTGCACTGACTGACACAGGGAGAAGGCATCGGTGCACTGACTGGCACAGTGTGGAGGCATCGGTGTACTGACTGGCACAGGGTGGAGGTATCGGTGCACTGACTGGCACAAGGTGGAGGTATCCATGCACTGACTGGCACAGGGTGGAGGTATCAGTGTACTGACTGGCACAAGGTGGAGTCATCAGTGCACTAACTGGCACAGGGTGGAGGTATCGGTGCACTGACTGGCACAGGGTGGAGGTATCAGTGCACTAACTGGCACAGGGTGGAGGTATCGGTGCACTGACTGGCACAGGGTGGAGGTATCAGTGTACTGACTGACACAGGGTGGAGGCATCCGTGCACTGACTGGCACAGGGTGGAGGTATCCATGCACTGACTGGCACAGAGTGGAGGTATCAGTGTACTGACTAGCACAGGGTAGAGGACTCAATACGATGACTGGCACAGGGTGGAGTCATTGGTGCAGTGACTGGTGCAGGGTGGGGGCATCGGTGTCAGACAAAAAGATGAGCCTGGCTGATACATTCAGGATGCATTTCAGAGTTTATTGACAGCAGACCGATCAGTAGGGAGCTGCAGTAATCAAAACAGGAATAGATCAGGGCAGCAACAGGAGTTGTTTGATGTCTCAAATACACTATACATTGTAACAAACCCTCAGTTGTGAGAAAACACAGAGTGCTGTTTTAATTTCTGTAACAAGAGTTTCCCCACTCACTGACAACAAGCAGAGATCTTGAAATTAATTCTGCATTTTCTAGTACAATATTTCTACATTTTTCATTACTTGGTGATTTATCATCATTTTGCTCGTACCGATCGATCAGATTATTTCTATCCCGAAACCTCACCAGAAAGACAGCGCCCACCGACCTGCGACTACTGACTCCCGCAGGCCAGTCAGCCCACTAATTGCTAATTACTCAGGGAACATAATGAAAGAACAACAAGAAAGAGGAGCTGCCGCCAATCACACGGGAAGACTCCTCCAGAGGCCAAGGGTCCGGCCGTCCCCTGGGGCCCCGCCAGCAGAAACGCTGATGATACAGGACTGAAGACATCAGAAGATACAAAGGGTCACCCAGACTAAGGGCCAAAGAGTGTCCCAATAATGAACAGAATTAAGTATACCGAGCATGCAGCACGGGAGAAGGGGCACTGTGTAGTGTGTGTGTGTATATATATATACAGGACAGGAAAAGGGGTGCTGTATGTATATATATATATATATATATATATATATATATATATACACAGGACAGGAGAAGGGGCACTGCGTAGTGTATATATACAGGACAGGAGAAGGGGTACTGTGTAGTGTGTGTGTGTATATATATATATATATATATATACAGCACAGGAGAAGGGGTACTGTGTAGTGTGTGTGTGTGTATATATATATATACAGGACAGGAAAAGGGGTACTGTGTAGTGTGTGTGTGTATATATATATACAGGACAGGAAAAGGGGTACTGTGTAGTGTGTGTGTGTGTGTGTGTGTGTATATATACAGGACAGGAGAAGGGACACTGTGTAGAGTATATATATAAAGGACAGGAGAAGGGGTACTGTGTAGTGTGTGTGTATATATATATACAGGACAGGAGAAGTGGTATAGTGTAGTGTGTATATATACAGGACAGGAGCAGTGAAACTGTGTAGTGTATATATATATATATATATATATATATATACACAGGACAGGAGAAGGGGTACTTTGTAGTGCATATATATATATATATATACATACAGGACAGGAGAAGTGGAACTGTGTAGTGTGTGTGTGTATATATATGTGTGTGTTTGTGTGTGTGTGTGTGTGTGTAAGCCCTCACTGACTGAATGACTGACTGACTCGCCACTAATTCTCTAACTTCCCGGTGTCACACAGACATGAAATTTGACACAACTATTCTTTAGTTCCTAAATAGGAAAAGTAAAGGGGGTCACAACTCGATTATTGAATGCCAAGCTCAAAAGAATTGGCATCCCTACTAGAGATGAGCGAGCATACTCGCTAAGGGCAATTGCTCGAGCGAGCATTGCCCTTAGCGAGTACCTGCCCGCTCGAGAGAAAAGGTTCGGGTGCCGGCGCGGGGGAGCGGTGAGTTGCGGCAGTCAGCAGGGGGGAACGGGGGGGAGAGAGGGAGAGAGATAGATCTCCCTTCCGTTTCTCCCCGCTCTCCCCCGCAGCTCCCTGCCTGCCGCCGGCACCCGAACCTTTTCTCTCGAGCGGGCAGGTACTCGCTAAGGGCAATGCTCGCTCATCACTAATCCCTATATAATGTAACTCCCCGGTGTCCTACAAACATGAAATTTGGCACAACCATTTTTTAGGTCCTAAATAGCAAAAACTAAAGGGCTCACAAGTCGATTAGTCAATGCTAATTGCAAAAGTAAGTACACCCCTATGTAATGTAACTTCTCTGTGTTGTACAATCGTGAAATTTGGCGCAAGCATTCTTTAGGTCCTAAATGAGCAGAGTGAGAGGGGTGGCACATTCTGCAGAGGGACATCGGTACATGCAGCCTGAGGAGAATCTAACGCTCCACTATGTGTATATATGTGTAAAAATCATGGCATGTCCCATCTTTGGACGTTCCCTCGAAATGCCTGCCCACTGTTTTCAATGGGGTCGGAAAACACATTGTGAGGTGCGCGCAAGTGAGATGTGAGGTTTTCATTGAAAACAATGAGAAAAGCTTACAGATCCTCCAAAGCAGCAGAAAGCTGAAGGGATGGGAGGGGTTGCATCTGCCGTGTAAAAAGTACGCTGAAGAGAGTGATATCGCTGGGTTTCGCGGCCCGATATCGCGCTCGTCTGTGTGTAGGAAGTCTTAGGATATGTTCACATATTCAAATCCGATGGTAATATTTGTGTAACAGGTGCAGAATATGACATCAATGGGGAGGCTTTACACCAGTTCAGATGTACACACAATGCTTTACTAAATGCACAATAAAGAATAATATGGCAATAACATACAACATTCGATTAAAATTTTAACTCGGTCCGTATCCGCAATATAGAATTCTAACAGTCCGTAAATGGTTTACCCTGGCCAGGGGGAAAGAGATCCACAGATGCTGGTTGAAAATAGGAATCTTCCCCTGACCACATTATTAGCACAGGACCTTTGGGGAGGCTGTACAGTGATGAAGTCAGAATAATCAGTTTTATTGATGATGAGCCTGAATGATGGTTCTCACAATTACACACCACTGAAACTTGAATACCTGGATACTGACTGTGTGTATGTCTGTGCCCGCTAGTGGTCATTCTCCGGGTGATGGCTTGGCACTTGCAGACAGTAATTGCAGCTGATACTTCCTTGGAGGATTAGCAGATGTTGCTCTGGAACTTGTTTTACCCTCCAGTAATCCGAGTTTTCTGTTTTTCTGGTACAGGAAAATTGAACTCTCCAAAAGCAGCTCACTCCTCACAAGGCTCTCTGCAAAAGCTGCTGAGTCACATCAGAGCCCAGAAACAGGATCTGCCTTTTATACCCAACCCATCAGCCAATCAAGCGGCAACTCAGGTCCTGTTAATCCACAGAAGCAAAGTTAGAGTAAAAAACACAGTCATGTGACCGCTCTGAAAGTTCTAGAAGGAACAAATATAAAGTCCAGCAAAAATATGCATAGATATGCATGAGTGTTTAACCCCTCACATTTGTATCAAAATCTGCATGTAACACAAGTGGATGTTCCACTGTGGAGATTCTGCAATGCGTGAACGTACACTTAGGCTAACATCACACGGGCGAGCGTGATATGGGGCCGCGAATCCCACACCCACATTGCACTCCCCACCTTGTAAAATTCCTGTGAATGCAAGGAAATAGCCTCGCATCACTTCAGGGAGGCAGGGTTCCCCTGGCATGGCCGCAGCGGAGTTTCTGCAATTGATTTCAATGGGGCCGTCACTGCTGCTGCTGCCGGCCCCAATGCAAACAATGGGGCAGCGATGCGAGATCACGCAGCCAGATAGAACATGCTGCAATTTGTTTCTAGCATAGCATCGCTGTGCCATGCAAAAAAACATCGCTCATGCGTATGACCCTATTAAAAAGAATGGGGTTCATATCTGTGCGTCTCAAAACGCACAAATCTCGCGCAATTGTATTGCCCGTGGGAAGCTAGCCTTACGGTGTATTCTGATGGTACGGTTAAGGTGCAGCTGTAACTGCATTGACAACTACATCTGAGAAACTGCATGTGGTTGTGCTGTTATTTGCTGTGGCTTTCAGGCCGCTGCAGTCTGTACCGAAATTGCGCCCAAAACTGTATCAAATGGCGTTAAAACAGAGTGCCGATCACCAAACTCCCTGAAAGCAGATAAGCATACAGTTCACATGCTGCAGAAATAAACGCCTCCTCTCTATATATATATATATACATATAGTTCAGTGCATAGAGATACAACGGGCCTGAGGCTCCTGACTTTTGCACCTGACGCAGCAGAGTCTGTCCTGCGCTGCTGCTGCTTGTAAGTAAATATCATTGGTGACATAAAGTTCATAAACTTGCAGTGTTTTTGTTGACACGTTCTCGCCATAACTGTGTTGTTCCTTTAATTAGACTGGTGACACATGGAGAATGAGCGGAGGCTGAATGGTGTCTGCTTTCATTTAGTCTCCTGTGTTATAAACTTCTGCAAACAAGTGATGTGACCGTTGGCCCCGACCCCCTAATATACCTCCTCACTCTTCAGTAAAGGTTTCGTCCCCTGTGGCCATGAAATTCCTACATGACGCCGCGCTGCCTGATCACAGTTGTTGAAGGTGTTGGTGGTGATCTGGTGCGGCGGTAACGGATGGAAGGGAAGGCGGCGCACCTGCTTTTTGCAAAGAAGAACCTTACTTAAAGAGCATGAAACAGGGTTTTCACTCCATTGGAGGGTATGACTACTTTAACGTTGTGTTCACATCTTCTCTCACTCCGGGCTGCAGCGAGTCACCAGACCTTGTCATTATGGCTGTTGGCCATTACAGATCTGCTACTTACATACCAGACCATTGGCCATTACAGATCCGCTGCTCACATACCAGGCCGTTACTAACCCATTGGAGCAGCAGCTTTCCTACGAGGCACGATAGCATCGTAGACGTCACTATTCATCATTCACGTTGTGCATAGGGTATGGAGGAGTTTTTTTGCAGTTTTCCTTAGCCCCTCTAGCTGTGGATTGTAGGTCACTACTAGAGGCACACAACTGTTACTCTCCTTCTCTGTGTATTGGAGTAGTTGATTTTGGGGTATCTGGTGATTTGGTCATCAGTTAAGGTGGGATGGTAGCCCTGTTTCACTTACATCTCATTGTTGCAATAAATCCAAATGTTCTCTGGTAGCAGATCTGCCACATACGCAACGCAGCACCTATATCTCTTTCGCAGGCCATTGCAGCCTGGTCTGTCCTTCAGTCCCCGGTCATCAGGACCCTTTCTTCGCTCATAATGCAGCCCCTTGTACCAGACACCTGTGTGGTTCCATCCTGCAGCAGCCCTGATTGTTTCCCCAGCAGAGGGGTCTGGCCACATATGCGGCTTGTGCCACTCTCAGGTCCAGGTCACACAGCGCTGCTGCCTGCCCACTATATTTGTGCCATTTTCCACCCGGGGCAGCCACCATGTCAGTCCACTGGTTACTACTGGACTCTCTCCCATGCTGACTGGCTGCTCCCACTCTGGCTGTGTCATCTGCCCTCCCTGATGGCGCAGCAACAATTCCTATTGCAAATCCTGCGAGTGGGTGCGGTGCTGCACTTGACTGACAGAATATTCTGCGAATATCCGATTGGGTGAATGGATAAGACAGAGGCGTACTTTGGCCCCATTGAAAAATCTGTATTAAGACCCTCCCATCATGGGCCATTGTTTTCAATGGGAAACCTCACTATGCACTCGCGTGCACATTGCAGGCCGTGCAATGTGTTCTACTGTCGCATTGAAAGCAATGGGCGATGCGTTTTGAGTAACACGAAAAAAAAATAGGACATGCAGTGATTCTTTGCTGGCACCGTGATGCGGTGTTGCAAAACGGCTCATTTATATGACTCCATTCAAAAGAATGGGGTTCATCTTCGTGCATATTACCATGGTGCCTTCATATGAGGAAGAACAACCATTGGAACCCCTGGGGAATCAAGGTCTAGGTGTAACTGATGCATCTGCAAACCTTCTAGCTACATCCCAGCCAGAGGCGTAACTTGAAGCTCCCGGGCCCTGATGCAAAATCTGTAACAGGGCCCCAAACTATAATGCTTTTTTCATAGTACTGGGCCCCCAATATGGAGAAGAGAGGCCTTATGGGCCCCTAAGGCTCCTGGGCCCGGGTGCAACCGCATCCCCTGCACCCTCTATAGTTACGCCCCTGATCCCAGCTGTAGATGGGAAAGATTAGTTAATAAATCCAGACAATGAAGGGGAACTTTGCTACTAATCTGAAGTCTTTTCCCCTCCATAGATCATTGGTTATACCACATGTATACAGTCTCACGGCTCCCTTATAGTAAGTACCGTTATCAATTGCTATGATCCCAAACCATCCAGCCCTCGAAGCAGATGGAGCAGACCCAAAATGGGTTCCACGGCCTGTGAATCAAAGTAAGTTACTGAACCGTTCCTTGACCATAAATGGGATTTTGGTGGCCTTCATCCCAGAGGAGAAACATTACGAGTTATTTCCCCAGTCAATATATAATAAGATCTTCCTATGGATTTATTGGACCAGCGTCAGGTAGAGCACAAGCCTCCTGGAATTTGTGGTGCAGAAGATAAGTCGCAAGTCGTTCACATTCACTGTACCAGTGACTATGAACTACGTACTACACCATCTCAGTTTACATGCAACGTTGTGTCAATGAGCGTACAATGACTTCAATGCCTGCATAAAATGACCGATGAACGAGAAGCGAACTAATTCTTGTTAATCGTTCAGTTGTTGGCTGCGTTTAAACTGGACAAACATGGTTCAAATTTGAATGATTTTTGTCAAGGATCATCGTAAGAGCGCCTTCATCGAGAGGCTGTCTCCATGTTGTCTATGTCAGGAGAGGACCACCTATGGTCATCATGTCCAGTTTGCCTTGTGTGCGTTACAACAGGCTGTAAACCATGGGGGCTCAGCAGTGCTGCCCCTGACTCAGAAGCTCAGCCACCCACTTGGCAAGGCGAAGGTTAAGTGCAGATGGTGACCTCAGAGTTTACAAGGGACGCTGTTCAAGTTTCTTGGCCAGACGTGGAGTACGATTCTTGGAGCGAAGTGCAGTATCTAGTGCTAGAGGCAGCTCGGACACGGGTGATCTCTTCATTGAAACTGGAGCTGAAATCCTGATATTCTGCCGATCCTCACAGCAACATGAACTGATGAACTGACAATGTCAATAAACTGGAATGGAACTCTATCCCAGAACTGTAGGCACTGGAGTAGACTGCCTCTCCATGATACACAGACTTGTTTCATCTTTTGTATAATGGGAGCTTCCTCTATTTTGTACAATAGATTGCATTTCCATACTACATAAACATGCTGCATCTGCTATACAACAGACTTCTTCTAAATGTTGCACAGACATGCTCCATCGGCCGTTTAACAGATTGCCCCAACTTCCACACAACTGTTTCATTAGTTGCTGCACAAATGTGTTGTGTTTGCTGTACGGTAGCTTGTCTCTCCATGCTGCACAGACTTGTTTCATCTGTTATACATTAGACTGCCTCCTATGCTACACAGACTTATTTCATCTGTTGTACAGTAGACTGCCTCCTATGCTGCACAGACTTGTTTCATCTGTTGTACAGTAGACTGCCTCTTCATGCTGCACAGACTTGTTTCATCTGTTGTACAGTAGACTGCCTCTACATGCTGCACAGACTTGTTTCATCTGTTGTGTTTAATGTATTTCTATACTGCATGAACATACTGTATTTTCTATAGAACAGACTTCCTCTCCTAGTTACATCGACATTCTCCTTCTGCCCTTCCTTGGAAACAACTAATTTATTACCTGCTGCGCAGACTTGTTTCATCTGTTGTACAATAGACTGCCTCTCCATTCTGCACCAACTTGTTTTATCTAGTATGTAATGCATTGCCTTCCCATATTATACAGTAGATTGCATCTCTCTACTAAGTAAACTTGCTATATTTGCTAAAGAACAGACTTCCTCTCCTGGCTACATAGACATGCCCCATCTGCTCCTCAACAGACTGCCCTTCCTTGGACACAGGTAATTTAGTAGCATGTTGCACAGACTTGTTTCATCTGTTGTCTAATAGATTGCTCCACCATACTGTACAGTATATTGCATCTTCAAACTACATAGACTTACTGCATGTGCTATACAGTACAATAGACTTGCTCTCCATGTTAAGGCCCATTTAGACCCAACAATTCTTACTCAAAGCCATCTTTTGAGTGAGAATCGTTGGGTCTAATTGCATGGACATCATGCAGTTTTCATGCATGAGTTGTTCCTCGCTTAATTCTAGCTTTCTTGAATTGAGCGATGAACTCTTATCAGTGATGCAGGCTGCTATCACAATCAGCAGCGCTGATAAGATTATTACAGCCTGTGTCCCGCTGGTAGTTCACAGCAGGACGCAAGCTGTAATTGCGGAAAACAATACAGCTGTTTGCTTATGCAGAACAGCTGTATTGTTTGCTGAGATAGACTATGCAAAGATGATGGCTCAAAACTGTCACTCAAACTCTCATTTGAGCAACTTTTGAGCGATTATCTGTCAGTGTGAATGGGGTCTTGAACAGACATTCTCTATTTGCGCTTCAACAGGCTGTCATTCCTTTCACACAACTGTTTCATTACTTGCTGCACAGATTTGCTTAATCTGCTGAACAGTAGATTGCCAATCTATGCTGTGCAGACTTGTTTTATCTGTTGCATAATGATCCGCTCCTTCATGCTGCACAGTAGATTATATCTCCACAGTTCGTAAACTTAGGGCTCATTCACACAGGCGTATTCAGTTTCAGTCCGTGAAATTTTGCATACTCCCTGCGCTTCGCTTTCTTTTTTGTGCACGTATTCATTGCGCAATGAAACCCCAAGTAAGCATCATTGATCTCATGTATCATGCATATTCACTGCATATCTAGGCGATCCTACTAACTTTAATGGGTTATTTAATCTGTAGTTTGGACCAAAATACGACTTGCTGTAGTTTTTTCACGCGCGTGAAAAACATATGCCGGAGTACCCCAATGCAAATCAATAAGCTCTCTGTATTATGCGAACCAAAAATATGTGTATAATACAAAGTGTACATACGAAAAGTGAATGGGGCCTTACTGTATCTGCTATATAATAGACATCCCTGCATGCTACACAGTCATGCTCTATTTGTTCTTTAACAGGCTGCCCTTCCTTGGACACAAGAATTCATTAGCATAATGCATAGACAGGTTCTATCTGCTGTACAGTAGACTGCTTCTCCATGCTGCACAGATGTGTTTTATCTGCTGCACAGTAGACTGCTTCTCCATGCTGCACAGATGTGTTTTATCTGCTGCACAGTAGACTGCTTCTCCATGCTGCACAGACCTGTTTTATCTGCTGTACAATAGAGTGCTTCTCCATGCTGCACAGACTTGTTTTATCTGCTGCACAGTAGACTACCTCTCCATGCTGCACAGACTTGTTATATCTGCTGTACAGTAGACTGCTTCTCCATGCTGCACAGACTTGTTTTATCTGCTGTACAGTAGACTGCTCCTCCATGCTGCACAGACTTGTTTTATCTGCTGCACAGTAGACTAACTCTTCATGCTGCACAGACTTGTTTTATCTGCTGTACAATAGAGTGCTTCTGCATGCTGCACAGACTTGTTTTATCTGCTGTACAGTAGACTGCTTCTACATGCTGCACAGACTTGTTTTATCTGCTGTACATTAAACTGCTTCTCCATGCTGCACAGACTTGTTTTATCTGCTGCACAGTAGACTACCTCTCCATGCTGCACAGACTTGTTATATCTGCTGTACAGTAGACTGCTCCTCCATGCTGCACAGACTTGTTTTATCTGCTGCACAGTAGACTACATCTTCATGCTGCACAGACTTGTTTTATCTGCTGTACAATAGAGTGCTTCTCCATGCTGCACAGACTTGTTTTATCTGCTGTACAGTAGACTGCTTCTCCATGCTGCACAGACTTGTTTTATCTGCTGCACAGTAGACTACCTCTCCATGCTGCACAGACTTGTTTTATCTGCTGTACAGTAGACTGCTTCATGCTGCACAGACTTGTTTTATCTGCTGCACAGTAGACTGCTTCTCCATGCTGCACAGACTTGTTTTATCTGCTGCACAGTAGACTACCTCTTCATGCTGCACAGGCTTGTTATATCTGCTGCACAGTAGACTACATCTTCATGCTGCACAGACTTGTTTTATCTGCTGCACAGTAGACTGCTTCTCCATGCTGCACAGACTTGTTTTATCTGCTGCACAGTAGACTACCTCTTCATGCTGCACAGGCTTGTTATATCTGCTGCACAGTAGACTACATCTTCATGCTGCACAGGCTTGTTATATCTGCTGCACAGTAGACTGCCTCTTCATGCTGCACAGACTTCTTTTATCTGCTGTACAGTACACTGCTTCTCCATGCTGCACAGACTTGTTTTATCTGCTGTACAGTAGACTGCTTCTCCATGCTGCACAGACTTGTTTTATCTGCTGTACAGTACACTGCTTCTCCATGCTGCACAGACTTGTTTTATCTGCTGTACAGTAGACTACTTCTCCATGCTGCACAGACTTGTTTTATCTGCTGCACAGTAGACTACATCTTCATGCTGCATAGACTTGTTTTATCTGCTGCACAGTAGACTACTTCTCCATGCTGCACAGACTTGTTTTATCTGCTGTACAGTAGACTGCTTCATGCTGCACAGACTTGTTTTATCTGCTGCACAGTAGACTGCTTCTCCATGCTGCACAGACTTGTTTTATCTGCTGCACAGTAGACTACCTCTTCATGCTGCACAGGCTTGTTATATCTGCTGCACAGTAGACTACATCTTCATGCTGCACAGACTTGTTTTATCTGCTGCACAGTAGACTGCTTCTCCATGCTGCACAGACTTCTTTTATCTGCTGTACAGTACACTGCTTCTCCATGCTGCACAGACTTGTTTTATCTGCTGTACAGTAGACTGCTTCTCCATGCTGCACAGACTTGTTTTATCTGCTGTACAGTAAACTGCTTCTCCGTGCTGCACAGACTTGTTTTATCTGCTGCACAGTAGACTACATCTTCATGCTGCATAGACTTGTTTTATCTGCTGTACAGTAAACTGCTTCTCCATGCTGCACATACTTGTTTTATCTGCTGTACAAAAGACTGCTTCTCCATGCTGCACAGACTTGTTTCATCTGCTGTACAATAGACTGCTTCCCCATGCTGCACAGACTGTTTTATCTGCTGTACAGTAGACTGCCTCTCCATGCTGCACAGACTTGTTTTATCTGCTGTACAGTAAACTGCTTCTCCATGCTGCACAGACTTGTTATATCTGCTGTACAGTAGACTGCTTCTCCATGCTGCACAGACTTGTTATATCTGCTGTACAGTACACTGCTTCTCCATGCTGCACAGACTTGTTTTATCTGCTGCACAGTAGACTGCTTCTCCATGCTGCACAGACTTGTTTTATCTGCTGTACAGTAGACTAACTCTTCATGCTGCACAGACTTGTTTTATCTGCTGTACAATAGAGTGCTTCTCCGTGCTGCACAGGCTTGTTTTATCTGCTGTACAGTAGACGACCTCTCCATGCTGCACAGACTTGTTTTATCTGCTGTACAGTAAACTGCTTCTCCATGCTGCACAGACTTGTTTTATCTGCTGCACAGTAGACTACCTCTTCATGCTGCACAGGCTTGTTTTATCTGCTGTACAGTAGACTACCTCTTCATGCTGCACAGACTTGTTTTATCTGCTGCACCGTAAACTGCTTCTCCATGCTGCACAGACTTGTTTTATCTGCTGTACAGTAAACTGCTTCTTCATGCTGCACAGGCTTGTTATATCTGCTGCACTGTAGACTGCTTCTCCATGCTGCACAGACTTGTTTTATCTGCTGCACAGTAAACTGCTTCTCCATGCTGCACAGACTTGTTTTATCTGCTGTACAGTAGACTGCTTCTCCATGCTGCACAGACCTGTTTTATCTGCTGCACTTTAAACTGCTTCTCCATGCTGCACAGACTTGTTTTATCTGCTGTACAGTAGACTAACTCTTCATGCTGCACAGACTTGTTTTATCTGCTGCACAGTAGACTGCTTCTCCATGCTGCACAGACTTGTTTTATCTGCTGTACAGTAGACTGCCTCTTCATGCTGCACAGACTTGTTTTATCTGCTGTACAGTACACTGCTTCTCCATGCTGCACAGACTTGTTTTATCTGCTGCACAGTAGACTACATCTTCATGCTGCATAGACTTGTTTTATCTGCTGCACTGTAGACTACATCTTCATGCTGCACAGACTTGTTTTATCTGCTGTACAGTAGACTGCTTCTCCATGCTGCACAGACTTGTTTTATCTGCTGTACAGTAGACTAACTCTTCATGCTGCACAGACTTGTTTTATCTGCTGTACAATAGAGTGCTTCTCCGTGCTGCACAGACTTGTTTTATCTGCTGCACAGTAGACGACCTCTCCATGCTGCACAGACTTGTTTTATCTGCTGTACAGTACACTGCTTCTCCATGCTGCACAGACTTGTTTTATCTGCTGCACAGTAGACTAACCCTTCATGCTGCACAGACTTGTTTTATCTGCTGTACAGTAGACTGCTTCTCCATGCTGCACAGACTTGTTTTATCTGCTGTACAGTAGACTAACTTTTCATGCTGCACAGACTTGTTTTATCTGCTGTACAATAGAGTGCTTCTCCGTGCTGCACAGACTTGTTTTATCTGCTGCACAGTAGACTGCCTCTCCATGCTGCACAGACTTGTTTTATCTGCTGTACAGTAAACTGCTTCTCCATGCTGCACAGACTTGTTTTATCTGCTGCACAGTAGACTAACTCTTCATGCTGCACAGACTTGTTTTATCTGCTGCACAGTAGACTACCTCTTCATGCTGCACAGGCTTGTTTTATCTGCTGTACAGTAGACTACCTCTTCATGCTGCACAGACTTGTTTTATCTGCTGTACAGTAAACTGCTTCTCCATGCTGCACAGACTTGTTTTATCTGCTGTACAGTAAACTGCTTCTCCATGCTGCACAGACTTGTTTTATCTGCTGCACTTTAAACTGCTTCTCCATGCTGCACAGACTTGTTTTATCTGCTGTACAGTAGACTAACTCTTCATGCTGCACAGACTTGTTTTATCTGCTGTACAGTAGACTACATCTTCATGCTGCACAGACTTGTTTTATCTGCTGTACAGTAGACTGCTTCTCCATGCTGCACAGACTTGTTTTATCTGCTGTACAGTAAACTGCTTCTCCATGCTGCACAGACTTGTTTTATCTGCTGTACAGTAGACTACATCTTCATGCTGCACAGACTTGTTTTATCTGCTGCACAGTAGACTACCTCTTCATGCTGTACAGGCTTGTTATATCTGCTGTACAGTAGACTGCTTCTCCATGCTGCACAGACTTGTTTTATCTGCTGTACAGTAAACTGCTTCTCCATGCTGCACAGACTTGTTTTATCTGCTGTACAGTAGACTAACTCTTCATGCTGCACAGACTTGTTTTATCTGCTGCACAGTAGACTACCTCTTCATGCTGTACAGGCTTGTTATATCTGCTGTACAGTAGACTGCTTCTCCATGCTGCACAGACTTGTTTTATCTGCTGTACAGTAGACTGCTTCTCCATGCTGCACAGACTTGTTTTATCTGCTGTACAGTAGACTGCTTCTCCATGCTGCACAGACTTGTTTTATCTGCTGTACAGTAAACTGCTTCTCCATGCTGCACAGACTTGTTTTATCTGCTGTACAGTAGACTGCTTCTCCATGCTGCACAGACCTGTTTTATCTGCTGTACAGTAGGCTAACTCTTCATGCTGCACAGACTTGTTTTATCTGCTCTACAGTAGACTGCCTCTCCATGCTGCACAGACTTGTTATATCTGCTGCACAGTAAACTGCTTCTCCATGCTGCACAGACTTGTTTTATCTGCTGCACAGTAGACTAACTCTTCATGCTGCACAGACTTGTTTTATCTGCTGCACAGTAGACTGCTTCTCCATGCTGCACAGACTTGTTTTATCTGCTGCATAGTAGACTGCCTCTTCATGCTGCACAGACTTGTTTTATCTGCTGCACAGTAGACTGCTTCTCCATGCTGCACAGACTTGTTATATCTGCTGCACAGTAGACTGCTTCTCCATGCTGCACAGACTTGTTATATCTGCTGTACAGTAGACTGCTTCTCCATGCTGCACAGACTTGTTTTATCTGCTGTACAGTAGACTAACCCTTCATGCTGCACAGACTTGTTTTATCTGCTGTACAGTAGACTACCTCTTCATGCTGCACAGACTTGTTTTATCTGCTGTACAGTAGACTGCTTCTCCATGCTGCACAGACTTGTTTTATCTGCTGCACAGTAGACTAACTCTTCATGCTGCACAGACTTGTTTTATCTGCTGCACTGTAGACTACCTCTTCATGCTGCACAGACTTGTTTTATCTGCTGCACTGTAGACTACCTCTTCATGCTGCACAGACTTGTTTTATCTGCTGTACAGTAGACTGCTTCTCCATGCTGCACAGACTTGTTTTATCTGCTGCACAGTAGACTAACTCTTCATGCTGCACAGACTTGTTTTATCTGCTGCACAGTAGACTGCTCCTCCATGCTGCACAGACTTGTTTTATCTGGTATATAATATAATGTCCAGTTTCTGAAGGCACAAAAATCAAATGACAACCAGCCTGTGTAAACAAACAGTCACTCATCTATGAATGACTGCCTGTATATGGTGTCAATGCATGTGAAAGCATCGGAGTAACTATCACTGAGATGACTGTTGGACACTGAAGCGCCCACCAGTCGTCTCGTGTAAAAGTACCCTTACCTTCCCTGATGGCTCTATTACTGATGAGCTGATTTACAATACTGGTAGAACCTCCTACTCCCCATCCCTGCTGCTGCAGAACTTCAAATTGCATCTATCAGCCTTGATGCATATTTGAGAATCAAGGGGAAACTTTCTGTAAATCAGTGAGTGAGTGACATGATGCTCTCCCTTACTCTTCAGAAAGAGGTTCTGCAGCAGCTTGAATGTACAAAATAAGACCTACCCCCCAAAAAAGCCCTAGCACAATTTTTCTGAATTTTTGAGGATGCAGAATGATTTTTCAGGATTTTTGAGAATGCTTGAAATATAAGCCCTGCTCCAAAATCAAGCCCTAGTTACAGTTAATAAAAAGGTCAATTTAAATAGTGTTCAGGCAGCTATACATGTAAAAAAAAGTGAAATATTTTGAAGCAAAAATTAATATAAGACACTGTCTTATTTTCGGGGGAAACAGGGTAACTGATCAGTTGTAAATGGTGGAAATGTTCAACTCATTAGTATAATGCTCCAAGATTACATCACTAACCAACCCACCAGGCCTCCAGCCGCTGCGGTCAGAGATTCCGGGTCCCCGGCAGTCATGTTGGGAATGCTCATGAATGCTTGCATTACATTATTTACATGGAGACGTCTGGCGGAGTGCAGAGACCACCGCCGGGAGGATACTATAGTAATCTGATGATATCGGCAGTAGATCTGTAACCCCCAGAGAAGTGTAATTATAGAGCGGCCCTAGTCCTGCTCAATGGTGAACCTGACATCTCAGCTGCTGGAATGCCAGCCGGGCACACGGTGTGAGGACAAGAGACAGGCCAAACTGCCAGGAATGTCTGAGCATATGACCTGATGTCCACTCATTGTCAGTGACCTCCCTCCCCTAGGAGTATATATATATATATATATATATATATATATATATATATATATATATATATATATCTCCACTCATTGTCAGTGACCTCCCTCCCCTAGGAGTATATATATATATATATATATATATATATATATATATATATCCACTCATTGTCAGTGACCTCCCTCCCCTAGGAGTATATATATATATCTCCACTCATTGTCATACGGGCGGGCATGGAGGCTCTAGTACCCTGTTGTACCACCTCTAGCTTGGATACAAGATATGATACGGGCAGGCATGGAGGCTCTAGTACCCTGTTGTACCGCCTCTAGCTTGGATACAAGATGTGATACAGGGGCATGGAAGCTCTACTCCCCTGTAGTATCGGCTCTCCCTGTCCAGGAAGCCAAGTAGCTCAGCATATAGCTACTGCCTGGAGTACAGGAACTCCTGGGTTTGAGTCCTGACAGTTGCCCTCGGCTTCCAGGATGGTGCTGGTTTTCCTGGATGTCTCCTATGGAAAGCCATGGGGCATGGATATTGGAGTCATATCCCCTCCATTGGACCAGGTACTGTAGCTCTCTTCTAAAATTCCTAGAATCTAGGATCCAGTGGAGGAGGTGGGCAGATTGTTTGAGGAGTGACACGTGGAAAACCAGGTGGATCCTCAGGCTGTCAAGAAGATCCAGACAGAACACCAGGTTTTCGGTAGATAACCATACTTTATCTCCTACCTGGAAGGTAGTAGAGGCTTTGTGGTATCTATCCGCTGTTTGCTTGTAATTCTCTTGGGCCTCTCTTAGTACCTCCTTTAACCTTTTCTGAACTTCTTGTACTGCCGTCAGTCTGTGGCTGCCGGTAAATAATCCACCCAATATCTCCACTGCTTTATTTCCCTGGAGATGGAAAATATAGCAGCGGGGATATTGCTCTAAAGTCTGGTTCGTTCTCTCGGTCTGACCACTGGACTGGAGATGGAAAGCAGAAGTCAGGGTAACAGTGATCCCTAGGGCCGTACAGAAGTTCTTCCAGAATCTTGATGTGAACTGAACCCCTGTGTCCAAAATCACATCACCAGGAATCCCATGTAGTCTAAATATTTCCCTGTCACCAATTCCGCAGTGTGTTCAGCTGAGGGAATATCCTTTAATGGGGACAAAATAAACCATTTTTGTGAGCTGGTCCACTACAACCAGGATGGCAGTTGTTTCTTTAGAAGGGGGAAGATCCACAATAAAGTCCATTGATATAGAACCCCTGGATGGGACTGGAAGTGGTTGCAGGAGGCCCAAAGAACGAGCTCGTGGTGTTTTGTTTCGGGCACACGTGTCTCAAGAAGCAACATACTTTTTCACATCTACCTTGCAATTAGGCTACCAGAAAAAAATGAAGCAGGAGTTCCAAGGTTTTTGTGATTCTGAGATGGCCAGCAAGTTTGGAATCATGGACCAGCATCCGGAATCATGGTTTCAAGTCGACCAGCATCCGGGACATACAGATGGTCTACTTTCATCCAAAACCTCTTTTCGAAAGAGAGGTTCACATTCTCAGAGGGATGATTGAGGAAGGGGTCATTTTCATACCCTTTTTTGAACTCTGTTAGAGAACTTTTGGGTTAAAGACAAGGTTTATCAGGGGAGTTGTCTAGTGAACCAAGTAGCTCAGCAGATAAAGCTACCGCCTGGAGTACAGGAGCTTCTGGGTTTGCGTCCTGACACAAGATGTGATATGGGTGGACATCGAGGCTCTAGTATCCTTTTGGGCCAACTTTAGCTTAGATACATGATGTGATATGGGCGAGCATGAAGGCATACAGGTTCTGTATGGTATCCTGTGTCACATTGCTCCACATTTGCTGTAACTGGGCCTCTAGATCGTTGTAGGCTGTCGAAGTTGGTGTCCCAGATGATCCCATACATGTTCTATTGGAAATATATATCATGACTGGGCAGCCACGGAACTATGACAATATTGTGGAGTTATTTCTGTGACCCCTTGTGTGTGCGGCCAAGCATTGTCCTGCTGAAAAATGCCTCTTGCAAGCCGCCATGAGAGTAACACATGTGGCTGAATGATGTCCTGAACATATCACTGAGCTGTCATTGTCCTTCGTACCACTACTAGGGGTCACCGACTGTCCTGTGTGATGGTCCCCTAAACCATCATGTCAGCACTGGGGTCAGTGTGCCGATCCACAGCGAACGCAGGACTGAGGTGCTCACCCCAAGGTCTCCAGATACGAACATGGCTGTCGTCAGCACCCAAACTAAACCTGGATTCATCAGTGAAGGCAACCCGGTTCCCCTCCGTAGCATCCAGTTTAGTAAATCACAACACCTCTGCAAAAAGAGACGTTGGTGGGTGTCAGAGGCCGTAAATGTTATGGGCACTGTGAGACCAAATGTCCTTCAGCCAAGAGTCAGGGGTGTTACAATGGTGCCCCCTGTCTCTGGATGACTGACAATGAAACAGTTGGAGCTGCTCGTGCTTGTCGGACGATCAAATGATCCTCTGTGCTGGTAGTCTGTCTAGGGCATCCTGAGGGCATCTGAAAGTTTGCTCAGAATGGCCGGTGGGGGACAATTCATCGATACGATTATCCAGCTCCTCACATCCCAATAATGCGCCCCCTCTCACACTCTGGTAACGGGGTGACATCCCTTCTCCGCGTCGTAGAGGCATCTAGTGGCCAACAAGCTCTACACACGCGGAAGACGAGGTCACTACACACAAGGAGCCTCCAAGAGCCTCTTATAGGCCAAGGGGGAACCACTTTTAGGGTCTCGGGTGACAAAACCGTTCATCTAATCACCACGACGCTCATCATTTGTATATCTGTCTGAGATAGAAGTGCATGATGAATTTTGCAGCAAAACCACAACTTCTAAGTACTTGATATTTTTTGACAAATAGTGTAGAATAACAACAATCTCCAGACAAAGTCTCAGCTATGGAGGGAAGGGAACCAGACTAAACAAACACAGTGCATGTGCAGGATGTCTCATACCTTTTATGGGGCTAGTATGGGAATGTACTAATATTCCTCCATCAGAGTACCTATTGGAGGTCACAAGGAGATGCCAAGAATGTCAGCATGCTTCTTTTATCCTGCGGCGGCACTGCAGGGAACCTGAACATTTACAGCTAGGTTACACAACAGGGGAACTCTGCCAAAAAGTTATTTCCAAAGAGTAGAACATTGAGATCCAATGAGATCCAATGAGGACAGTTGGAGTAGTGATGAATCTTCTCAGGAACCAAAATGATTTTATGACAATCGTGGATTGACGATTTGGATAGCCACCCAGGGCCCAGAGCACCTGGTGGACACCTGAACCACCTATCATCTTGTGGCAAGAGATATGGGGCAGAAGGAGTGGTCACGTGGTCCTCCAGGTAGCCAGGCTCATCCAATAAAGAAAGAGCTCCGACTCCCAACACTCCTTTGTTTCTACTATAGCTGCTTACCTCGGTCCTCCACTGTCCTAACCGAGTGCCCCATAAGGTACCAGAAGCTTTTTGTTGATTGCTGCCCAAATAGCCCCAGTCCACAGTGCCCCTTTTCTAGCTTGGTTGCCAGTGCCAGTCTCTGTTCCTCTGCTCTGTTTGACAGTGGTGGCATTGCTCTCGCCTCGCTGCTCACACTTTTCTTCTTGATGTGTTGTATTTATTGTTGCTGACTATGAGTCCGCTGCTGATATCACTCATACAGCACACAGATATTACATGTACAGATATAGACAGTCACAGGGTCTGATTGCCATGTAATGTACGACTACTGTGCTGCTGCAAGCCCTAATCTAATTTTCTGGATATTGAACCTGTAGTTGGTCACTGCGTGTGTGTCAGCTCCCTAGATACATTCCTACTTTTTAGTAACATAGTATGTTAGGCTGAAAGAAGACAAAAGTCCATCCTGTGCAGCCTGTTTCCACCCTTCCTTGTTGATCCAGAGGAAGGCAAAAAAAAACAATGAGGCAGAAGCCAATTTACCCCATTTGGGGGGAAAAATTTCTTCCTGACTCCATAATGGTAATCAGAATGATCCCTGGATCAACATTTGAAAGTTCCTAGATGTAAGACTTGGAGCAACAACCCCACTGGTTATTTAATGTGTATATCCTGTAATATCATAGCGCTCCAAAAAGACATCTAGTCCCTTCTTATACTCCTCTATGGATTTTGCCATCACCATATCCTCAGGCAGAGCGTTCCACAGTCTCACTGCTCTTACAGTAAAGAACCCTTTTCTGTGTTGGTGATGAAACCTGCTTTCCTCTAATCGTAGCGGATGCCCTCTCGTTACCGACGCAGTCCTGGGTATAAACAGATCATAGGAGAGATCCTTGTATTGTCCCCTCATGTACTTATACAGAGTTATTTGGTCACTCCTTAATGGTCTTTTTTACAGGGTGAATAACTCCAATTTTGATGCCTCTCTGGGTATTCCAGTCCCGTCATTCCATGTATCAGTTTAGTTACCCTTCTTTGAACCCCTCCAGCACTGTAACATCTTTCCTGAGCACTGGTGACCAGAACTGTACGCAGTATTCCATGTGAGGTCTGACAAGTGCCTTATATAGTGGGAGGATAATGTTCCCGTCCTTCGCCCCTATACCTCTTTTAATGCACCCCAAGACTTTATTAGCTTTTGCAGCAGCTGACTGGCATTGGTTACTCCTGTTTAGTCTATAATCCACTAGTACACCAGGTCTTTTTCCACATCACTTTTTCCTAGCAGTACCCCATTTAGTGTATATTGGTGACATCCGTTTCTCCTGCCCATGTGCATAACCTTACATTTATCCACATTGAACTTCATTTGCCATTTTTCTCCCCGTTTCCCCGGCTTATCTCGGTCCGTTTGTAGCCGCACATTGTCCTCCGTTGCATTAATTACTTTATATAATTTTGTATCATCTGCAAATATTGATATTTTACTGTGTAGCCCCTCTATCAGGTCATTGATAAATATATTAAACAGAATGGGGCCTAATGCTGAACCCTGTGGCCCCTCACTAGCAACGGTGGCCCAATCAGAGTATGAACCATGTATTACCATCCTCTGCTTTCTATCTCTGAGCCAGTTCTTTACCCAGATACACACGTTTTCGGCCAGACTGAGGTGTCTCATTTTATATATCAGCCTATTGTGTAGAAGCTGATCAAGTTGGTGTGACATGATCGACCCCTCATGAACCTATGCTGATGAGGAGTTAGGGCGCCTTCACACTGGCTATAAAATTGCGTGATCTTTGTGCGACGCCAGAGTGAGTGAAAACACAGAATTATGAAATCGGCATTTTTTAATGGTTTTCTTCACATTTGCGATGTTTTCACTCATACGATGTTGCGAGAAAAAAAATTGCAGCCTGCTCTATCTCTCTGCATTTTTTATCTCCCATGTTTCCTTTTTATTGCATCGCAAAGCATTTTTTGTGCAAGTAATTCTGAGCTGATCAAATTTTGCTTTACTAATAAAGCTCATTTTTTATGTCGCTCCCTGATAAGGCTTCCTATTAAATGACACCTGGAAATTAATTATATTGTGGCCACTATTTTCAAAGTGTCCTTCAACCTGCACCCACATGATTCTGTCCGTTCTGTTGGTTAGTACTAAGTCCAGAGTGGCCCTCCCTCTAGTTGGCTCCCATACAAGTTGGATAAGGTAGTTATCTTTAATTGTTCTCAAGAACTTATCACCCTTGTGAGATTCACAGGTTTCATCTTCCCATATTATAAAATTGATTATGATTAAAATCTCCCATAATAATTATTCACTGTACTTTGACACTTCTTCTATTTGTCTTATTAAACAGAATAACATAGAGCGCTACCTACAGGTTTGTATAAGTCCCTGCATATGATAAAAATCCACTCATGAGTTTACAGCAGCTTTAGCCCCCCTGAAGGGGGCGCTCACATGCAATGAAGCTTCTCATAGTAATTGGGAAACTTCTTCATAGATAGAGTGACTCCTGTTTACACGGACTGACATTCCCTTGGATTTTAGGTGGGCTAAAAACCAAACGTATCCAACAAGTGAGCAAAAAAAAAATTGCTCAGTGCCCTGGCGACGGCCGCTTGTAAATGGGACAACTATCACCTGAATTTGATGTTTCCAGTGATAATTCCGGTGATAATCGCCCGTGTAAAGGAACCCTAATCGCACATTGTTTGTTCCTGTTAGGCTTACCATTGAGTATAAGTAGAGCAAGTAGGTAGCATTAGGCCCCTGTGGTCTAGAGATGTACTCATACACCCTAAGGCGGGTTTCTCACAGGCTGCATAGATGGTGGCCATCTTGCTGAATTTGTACCCAACCCCTTTAACCCTTTCCAATCTAGTGTCGGACCTCATCTGAAATTGACAGGTCCGACACGTTTCTAACACTATGTAGAAGAGAGCTGCAATGTCGCATTTCTCCTCTACATAGTGTAATAAACATGTATAATATGCATATATAATAATACTCTCTCTCACTCTCTCTCTCTCTCTATATATATATATATATATTAACTCACTTTTAATTAAAAAGGAATTGCTAACAGAATCATCATGACATCATTTTTTTGTGTTTCTGTTGAGCAATTCAGAGGAATCCACAACGCGCTTTCCCACCCAAAATAACTAAGCGCTGGGGAGGATGCGGGTGGCAGGGAAATTGGATTGTAAAGGGTTAAAATGGCCTTTGCTCTACTGCAGCTTTCTGCCTCTCCTGATCTGTTGCAATTGTCTTCTTCTGTCTCATTCCTTGCAGATTGCACCAACTGCCTCTCTTCCCTTGGCGCTGTAGATGTGATGCAGACATCTTCCGTGAAATCTACAGATTTGGGGTCTTTTTCCTTCACTCTGCTGATTTCTGCACATTCTCTCTCTCTCCTGTTAAGTGGGCGGTCCTCCCCGATGTGATGTCAGAGCTTTATTATTTGTTTTCACCAATCAGATGTCTCCACCTGCTTCTGCCCTTCCTCTTACAGCAGGCAGTATCACAAACACTGAGGGAGAGACTCTGCAGCTGCATCCCCCCCCCCCCTTTAGTATCAATCCAGATTATTGGTGGTTGAGGAGGAAGTTTTCTGGGTTTCTTAGGTCTTTTGAGTGATTTTCCAGGAAAATATTAGAATCCTCATCACAGACATGTTAATGTTCGCCGGACTCTATCATGCAGCTCTTATAGGACTTCTTACCTAGCTTCCCATGGGCTCCTGAATGGTGTGGGATGTACAGCACAATCCACTGCATCTATTGGCAAATCTATCATTCAATCAGCTAGAGGAGGGCGATGTCGTAGCAGCTGGCAGCCAGCTTTCCAAGAAACTGATAAAGTGTAACTGAGATTAACTGGCAGATACATGGAGGCTATGAAAGTAATATCAGAGGAGTGGGGGGCGTTGCTGCTCGGGCGCCTCTGGTGACAATGTATGGGATATATATAGCAGGCTGTGCCCGCTGGCTCTGGTGAGGATCCTGGCAGAGCACAGATTGCTGCCAGAGATAATTATTATTTATGTTTGTTAAATACTCTTAATGAGAACTAATGATCCTGGCATCAATAAGGGCAGCGTGTCACAACTTCACCCTAGAGACCCACAACCAGGGCGGGCAGGAGGATCGCAACGCGAAGAAGTATTTATAGAAATCAAACCATTATTATCTATTACAAAATATTCCTCCATCACCGCTGACAACGTAACAACACAACTAGCGACGTCCGCAGGAAGGGAAGAGCAGCAGCGATGGCACAACCATCATTTGAAGAGCGGTAATGTCAGTGTATGAAATAAATAATATCTAGAGCGGGTGATGTAACTCCCTCTGTAATATAACATATCTGGAGCGTGGTGATGTCATCCCCTCTATAATATAACATATCTGGAGCGCAGTGATGTCATCCCCTCTATAATATAACATATCTGGAGCGTGGTGATGTCATCCCCTCTATAATATAACATATTTGGAGCACAGAGATGTCATCCCCGCTATAATATAACATATCTAGAGCGGGTGATGTAACTCCCTCTGTAATATAACATATCTGGAGCGTGGTGATGTCACCCCCTCTATAATATAACATATCTGGAGCGCAGTGATGTCATCCCCGCTATAATATAACATATCTGGAGCGCAGTGATGTCATCCCCTCTATAATATAACATATCTGGAGCGCAGTGATGTCATCCCCGCTATAATATAACATATCTGGAGCGCAGTGATGTCATCCCCGCTATAATATAACATATCTGGGGCGCAGTGATGTCATCCCCTCTATAATATAACATATCTGGAACACAGAGATGTCAACCACTCTATAATATAACATATCTGGAGAGTGGTGATGTTACCCCCTCTATAATATAACATCTGGAGAGCAGTGATGTCACCCCCTCTATAATATAACATATCTGGAGCGCAGTGATGTCATCCCCGCTATAATATAACATATCTGGAACACAGAGATGTCAACCACTCTATAATATAACATATCTGGAGAGTGGTGATGTTACCCCCTCTATAATATAACATATCTGGAGCGCAGTGATGTCATCCCCTCTATAATATAACATATCTGGAGCGTGGTGATGTCATCCCCTCTATAATATAACATATTTGGAGCACAGAGATGTCATCCCCGCTATAATATAACATATCTAGAGCGGGTGATGTAACTCCCTCTGTAATATAACATATCTGGAGCGTGGTGATGTCACCCCCTCTATAATATAACATATCTGGAGCGCAGTGATGTCATCCCCGCTATAATATAACATATCTGGAGCGCAGTGATGTCATCCCCTCTATAATATAACATATCTGGAGCGCAGTGATGTCATCCCCGCTATAATATAACATATCTGGAGCGCAGTGATGTCATCCCCGCTATAATATAACATATCTGGGGCGCAGTGATGTCATCCCCTCTATAATATAACATATCTGGAACACAGAGATGTCAACCACTCTATAATATAACATATCTGGAGAGTGGTGATGTTACCCCCTCTATAATATAACATCTGGAGAGCAGTGATGTCACCCCCTCTATAATATAACATATCTGGAGCGCAGTGATGTCATCCCCGCTATAATATAACATATCTGGAACACAGAGATGTCAACCACTCTATAATATAACATATCTGGAGAGTGGTGATGTTACCCCCTCTATAATATAACATATCTGGAGAGCAGTGATGTCACCCCCTCTATAATATAACATATCCTGGGCGCAGTGATGTCACCCCCTCTATAATATAACATATCCTTGGCGCAGTGATGTCACCCCCTCTATAATATAACATATCTGGGCGCAGTAATGTCACCCCCTCTATAATATAACATATCTGGAGAGCAGAGATGTCACCCCCTCTATAATATAACATATCTGGAGCATAGTGATGTCACCCCCTCTATAATATAACATATCCTGGGCGCAGTGATGTCACCCCCTCTATAATATAACATATCTGGGCGTAGTGATGTCACCCCCTCTATAATATAACATATTCGGAGCATAGTGATGTCACGCCCTGTATAATAAAACATCTGGAGTGCGGTAATGTCACCCCCTGTATAGTGTAAAATCTGGAGCGTGGTGATGTCACCCTCTGTATAATATAACATAGCTGGAGCACAGTGATGTAATTTCTTGAATAAAATAATTGAAATTTGGAGAGCAGTGATGTAATTTCTGTAAAATAAACCTTACACCTGGAGAGCGGTGATGTCACTGCTGTACAAGATAACTGATATACACAAGCGCGCACTATTATTATACATATATATATATATATATATATATATATACATACACACAGGTGCACTATATTCTACATATCTATATACAGACGCATACTATTATACACATATATGCACAGACACACACTATTATACACATATATGGACAGACGCACACTATTATACGTATATACACACAGACGCACACTATACACACACACATATACATATACACACACAGGTGCACATTTATATATATATGCACACAGGGACACTTTTGCATTTTTATACTTACCTGCATCCAATATGGTCCCAATGACAGGCATACTGGCTGACTCTCAGTCCTTTTTGGGGCCCTTCTGCGTACATGGGCCCCTGATGTCTCCCCTTGAACAGAGGGAGGGCCGGTGAGAGGGGTTCAGCGCTGACCGGCCCTCACCCTTCAGCTGCTCCTCCTCAGCTCTCTTCGCACC
Source organism: Eleutherodactylus coqui (assembly GCF_035609145.1). Taxonomy (NCBI): domain Eukaryota; kingdom Metazoa; phylum Chordata; class Amphibia; order Anura; family Eleutherodactylidae; genus Eleutherodactylus; species Eleutherodactylus coqui. The sequence continues at coordinate 18,469,953 of NC_089839.1, read as the reverse complement.
AGAGATCATGTTTTCTGCAGTCTTCTTCCCTCCTGCACGGCTGTTGTCATGGTGATATCGGCACCCCTCTATTACTGTCTGCTCTACTGAGACAGAACAAGCTGATAACCGCACGGAGGGTGAGGGAACTTGCTGCACAGCCCGCGGGCCACAGAAAATGAGGTGGCGGGCCAGACTTGGCCCGCGGGCCTTGTGTTTGACATGTGTGCTCTAAATCATTTATAAAAATGTTGACCACTACTGGACCTAAGACAGAGCCTTGTGGTACCCTACTTGATACATTCTTCCACTTGGATGTGCAGCCATTTATTACCACTCTTTGTATATGATCACTCAGCCAGTTAGGAATCCACCTAACAGTTGCCTTGTCAATTCCATATTTGGTCATTTTTTTTCAATAAGTGTGGTATGAGATTACTTTGTCAAATACTTTACTAAAGTCAAGATATCCTAGATCCACTGCATTTCCCTGATCAACTCAGTCGGAAATTTAGGAAAAATAGATTTACCTGGCATGACTTGTTTGTTACAAACTCATGCTGACCCTGGTTAATTACTCCATTCTCATCCAAGTACTTGCATACATCCTGTTTAATAAATTGTTCATATATTTTTCCCTGGTATAGAAGTCAGACTCACAGGCCTGTAGTTTCCTGGGTCTACCTCCTTCCCTTTTTTTGAAATAAAGGGACAGCATTTGGCCTTCTCCAATCTTCTGGGACTTCTGTTCTCCAGGAATTTTCAAAGATTACAGTGAGTGGTTCAGAAATTACCTCCACTGCTTCCTTCAGTATCCTAGGATTTAATTCATCTGGACCTGGAGGCTTGAATTCATTTAAGTTAGCTAAGTGTTTCCTCACCATCTCTCTGCTTATAAATAGCCTGCATTCTTTTATTCCTTCAATGGCACAGGGAAGATCAGCTAATGTTATATTTACTTTCTGAGGGAAAACAGATATGAAATAGGAATTTAAAAGTTCCGCTTTCTCAGCATCCTTCTTAACCAATTCACCATTTTCATCCTGTAAACTTCCTATAGCATATTTGACTTTTCTTTTCCTTTTAACATACCCCCAAAATCCATTTTTATTCTTTTGGCCTCTGTTGCAAACACTTGCCCTACAGTTTCTTATTATATTCTTCCATTTGATAAACATATTTTTCTTCATTTTTAGCATGTCTGTAGGTTCTGTGTTCATCCATCCTGGTCTCTTTAAATGCTTCCCATTCTTCCTTCTTTTAGTTGTAGTTAACGATTGTGCTTTGAAAATCTCATTTTGCAATATTTCCCAACCTTCTTGGACATTTCTGTCCTTAAGAACATCCAGCCATTGGATTCTTCCCATCTTCTTTCTGAGTTAATACAAAATCTGCCTTTCTGAAATCCAACCTTAAGTCTGAGTTTTCTCAGGTCTTCCTCCCCTTTTTAATCCAAAATACAAGGATAGCATGATCGCTGCCTCATAAGGTCCCTGCCTCCCATACTTCCTCAACCATTCCCTCTCTGTTGGTAAGAATTAGGTCCATAATAGCAGATCCCCTGTTTTCTCTTTTACCTTTTGGAAGATAAAGTTGTCAGCAAGAGCGGGTAAGAATTTGTTGGACCCATTACTTTTACCTGAGAGATTCCCAACAAATGTCTGGATCGGTAAAATCTCCCATGATCACTATGTCATGCTTTTTTGAGAGCTTGGCCATCTGATGTAGATAGAGTTCATCCATATCTTCTGCTGGTCCAGGCGGCCTACAGTAAATGCCTACAATGGTATCTTTTCTGTTGTTCTCTCCTTGTATTCTGGAGAGTTCAGAGACAGGAGTGTGTGAAGGCACGGATCTGGAAAAGGTTACAATAAAATCTGCTGCACTGAAAGCTCCAAAGAGCCCAGCGGCCTCCATAATTCTTACATGGAAGTGGTTTTGAACAACCAGGACTCTTCCTAGAGCTGCCGACCCACCAAACTAAATAATCAAAGGAGAAGGGCCTTGGTAAGAGAGGTGGCCAAGAACTCAATGGTCGCTCTGGCTGAGCTCCAAAGATGCTGTGTGAAGACAGGAGAAACTTCCAGAAAGTCAACCATCAATGCAGCCTCCACCAATCTGGGCTTTATGGCAGAGCGGCCAGAAAGAAGGCTCTTCAGTAAGACACATGAAAGTCGCCTGGAGTTACCAAAAAGCACCTAAAGAACCTCAGACTGCGAGAAACAAGATTCTCTGGTCTAATGAAACCAAGATGGAATTTTTCCCTCAATTCTAAGCCTTATGTCTGGAAGAAACCAGGTGTCGCTCATCACCTGTCCAACACCATCCCTCCTGTGAAACCTGGTGGTGGAGCATCATGCTGGGTGACAGGTAGACTTGTCTGGGGTGATGGAAAGCTGAATGAAGCAAAGCCCAGAGATAATGAAAACCTCATCCAGAGCGCAAGGGACCTTCATCTAAGCAGGGGGTTTGCAATAAGACAATGACCCTAAGCAGACAGCCAAGACAACACAGGAGCAGCTTAGGGACAACTTGTCCTTGAGTGGCCCAGCCAGAGCCTGGACTTGAACCCAACTGAACATCCCCAGAGAGACCTGATAACAGCTTCCACAGATACCCCCATCGAACCTGACAGTGCGAGAGGATCTGCGAGATTTCCGTCGGGAGAACAGCTGCTGCAAAACCCGCAGCGGCTTTGAAGCAGCCCGGCCGCTCGCTCTTTCGTTGCGGCCGGCGCTCCCATAGAGGAGAGCAGGGCCGCAGCGGAAAAAAAAATGAACAGCTTAGCCTCAGTGGATTTGCCGTCCCGTGTGGACGAGATTTCTGAGAAATACTGTCCACATGGCTGGCTAATCCCGGGATTAGCGGCCGCATGCGGATTTGCTGCGGCAAAATTCCGCACGGAATTTCTGCGCCAAATCCGCCCTGTTTGAACCCAGCCTAAGGGTGTCTTCACATCTGCGTCAGGGGTTCTGGTTACCTGTCCAGTCTGGGAACAGGAAAGGGGAATTCTCTGGCCAAAGGAATCCGTCTTATGATGGAACCGAACAACGCTGAACAGACCCCATTGAATATAACGGGGGCCGTTCACTTTCCGCTCAGCTGCCTGCTTTTTGCCCGAAGAACAAGCCCTGCATGCAGAGCACTTTCTTCCAGTATTTTGTGGATCCGTGACGGAACCTCCAACACAGATGTGGAACCACACTTAGACCCCCAGGTTCTAGATCTCCAGTGTGACTACACATGCTCCTAGTTATATAGTTACACTACGGCAATGTGGTGGGGATTGAACACACAATACCTAAAACCTAGTGAATTAGAAGCTGAGCAGCAGTGCTCAATGTCAGTCTGCAGCTGCAAAGGCAAATAAAAAAATAGAATGTAAGAACCTGAGGCCACATGGTTCAAAGTATCAGGGCTTCATTTTAGGAAGAGCAGCTCTATTGGGAATGATATCCATCCAACCACCTTGCTCGAAGACTTTGTATCTCCTGCCTCTTGACTCTCACCGTCTTCTATCCCGGTGGCCTCTAGAGAATAACTTCCTCTGTGTCCTTAATACTGCAACATATTGTGTGGTAATTTGATGAAGGCCTTCCCACGTGTGGAGCCTCAGACCGCTCTGCTGCCCTCAGCTGGGGTTAATTGAGTTTCCAACTCCTGTACAATAATAGGTGGGAATTGGAATTCTGCCAGGATAAGAGGAATTGCAGCGCCATCTACAGGTTCCAAAAGAACCTTTCACACAGTACGAAATCAGTTGTGTGTCCCTATGGGGCTTGAATTCTGCACCTGTTAAAATCTGCACGTTTTTACTCCAAACTGCAATATTTAATTCCTGCTGCGGAATTACGGACGACTTGCGCAATTGTTGTTGTGTATGTATAACATACAAGAGATGTAATCCCGCAATTAAAGTCTGCGGGGAAAAAACCGCAAGAAATTCACAAAGCGTTCTGCAAAATGCATTCTGCTGTTAAGATGCAACAAACTTCGCACTATTTTACAAGATCCGCATCGGTGCTGCATCCTGCAATCATGTCCTACGTGAAAGGTCCCAAACAGGACTGATGCTATTCTGTATATAGCAGAGGGGCCAAGGAAGAGGTCTTCCGGCCCTCATGTAGATTCTTGCCCCTCAGCAGGCTCTGAGTTTCCTGCTACAGACTCCAAAGTATTTTTTGGGATCATATGGAAGACAACAAAGGACCCAAAAGGAACCGCAAGGATACTGGGAGGAGTTAAAGACCCGCGACATTTCCTACTACTCCCACAACTGGGATCAAGGACTTACAGATGATATTAGAGGCCTTTTGACCAGCTTGATCCTATATACAGGTCTATTACCCAATTTACCTTCTGTTAAGAACACTGTACAGCCGACGATTTTCCCAAAAAGTCGAAAGAAAGGAAAAGTTATGGGTATGATTTACATAAGTCCCGCCTCCCCCGATGACATCATCAGTTTCTGACTCAGGTAGGCTACCTTTTATAGCTCATCTCTTGCACATATACCTACAGTTTGTGAATTTCATTCACAAGACACAGAAGCTGATGAAGGGCAACATGTTCCTTAGAGGTAATCTGTCAATGTGGCCGTCCCCAGCAATGCTACACTAATGGACACAATTGTACTGGATACAGGAAGGGCTGATTATGAGGGTCCACCTCTGTCTGGCTGCCATGTTAATAATTCAGTAGCAGGACTCACATGGTATGCTGTCTGCACCTGTCCATTCATTCTTGTCATGGAGATAATAATCCCAGCTTTTTACAATGTGGAAACCATACTGTAACAGTGACTGCAGGGAGAACAGCAGGAGTGCAGGAAATAAAAGGCATACCTCCCAACGTCTGATCAGTGAAGGGAGGGACCATTTTTGCACAGTGCCTAGTATCTCGTGGACAACTTTTAACGCAAATACACGCTTTTTTTATGCTAAGCCCTGCCCTCTGTCTCTACTTAATAGTGCCAATAGTAACCCATTACAGTAATAGCGCCCTGACTCAGTCATAATGCGTCTGTGCAGTATTAATGCTCCCACTTGATCCCTCTTAATAACGTTCTCATATGCCCCTGCTCAGTAGTAATACTCCCACATGCCTCTACTCAGTAATAATACCCCCTCATGCACTCACTCAGAATTAATGCCCCCACATGTCTCTGCTCAGTATTAATGCCCCTCATGTCCCAGTTCAGTAATAATGGCCCCCTGTATGTCCCTGCTCAGTAATAGTGCCCCCCAAATGTTCCCCTCAATAATAAAGCTGCTGCCCACCCTCAGTAATACTGCCCCTATATGCCACCACTTCGTAATAATACCAACGACATGCCCCCTTCAATAATAATGCCTCTGCATACTCCTACTCAGTTATGACACCCCTACATGCCCCAGCTTAGTATTAAAGCCCCACTTATTAATAATACCCCCTTTATGCAGTATAATGAAGAAAAAATCCTATACTTACCTCTTTCCTTCCCACTACCACTCCAATCCTCGTGACTCTGGTCCCCTTTCATTTCTGGGTGCCCTATCATGTCACATGATCACGGGAACCAATCCCTGGCCTTAACATTGGTAGGCTTAGCCCAGTGATTGGCCACAGTGATCATGAACTACCTTTCACATGACCGGGGGCAAGAAAAGCATAGACCAGAGGGGTTGTGGTAGTGAAAGGGGTAAAAATGACTCCTGCCTCCTGGGATAGCGGGACAGCCCCCCAAACTCTGAGACTATTCCGCTGGTCCCTGGCAGTTGGGAGACATGGGAGAGGTTTTGTGGACTAGAGTTCTCCTTTAAAGATTTCATGTTGCTCAGTCAAAACTTTATTTGGCAGGTACGAGTGACCAGGAGACATTACTTGTCCGGCTCAGGTACAGCTACAGGGGTGGAACTTAAGGCTCCTGGACCCCAATGCAAAATCTGTAAGAAGCCCCACCAGCATGGGCCATTTATAATACTGGCATCTTCTTACGTCTGGGTGTGAGTACAATTTCTGCACCCGCTGTAGCTATGCCCCTGTATATTTTGGCCCCTATCTTAGGTCATGTGGGCCATCTACCCATAAGCAGAATATGACCATTTATAGCCCTGGTACGCCCCCTGCAGTGCAGATCCTGGCACCTGCACTCATTCTAGTCGAGCGCCAGTCAGTGATAAATTTAGCAGCAAGAATATAAATAGACAACGAAGAAGTCAACAATGAGAAGCGATGGTGTCTATTCTTAGAGACTAATTAGAGGGCAGCTTGGATCAGATGAGACAGCATCACAAGAAAAGAGACAGGTGATCTGTTGCCGCTGACCACTCTGTGTAAGGAAAGGACACTCGCACTGTACAAATATAGCTGCAGCGTGTGCCACTGTCGCTGGGGAGCTGGTCACCTTGTACCATCCTTGTGGGCTCAGGTGTCATCACGCGGGTACCCAGGAGGAGGCACAATGCATGATCCCGAGCCTCAGAGAGGGGACTTAGAGTGCTGGTACATGGATTATAATGTAGTGGCCTCACCTGACCATCAGTGCCGCACATGACCAGGCTGCTGGGCACCGGAAGCCGTGGGCACTGACAGCGGGAAGCCTTCGGAGGTGGTGAGGGAGAGCTGCATAGTATGAAATCAGCTGCAGACACATTGCTGATTTTCAGTCAAAATCTGCACTAATGGTGTGGATTTTGACTGCTGTTTGGATGTTGAAATGCTGCAGAATTTGTCGCGGAATTTTCTGCTGCAGACAATATTAAGCATGCGCACCATGTATAAACATACCCCAAGTCAGCTAGAGTTATGATGCCATGTGCAGAGTCGCCGCAGTAGTAATAGTGACCCCTATATCAGCCCCAGTAGTAATAGTGACCCCTACAGTGGCCCAAAGAGTAATAGTGACCCCACAGTGGCCCCAGTAGTAATAGCAACCACCACAATGGCCCTCAGTAGTGGCCCAGTGGTAATAGTGACCCCCACAGTGGCCCCAGTAGTAATAGTGACCCCTATATTAGTTCCAGTATTAATAGTGTCCCCTATATTAGCCCCAGTAGTAATATTGACCCCTATATTAACCCCAGTAGTAATAGTGACCCCCATAGTGGCCTCAGTAGTAATACTATTACTACTGGGGCTGATATAGGCAACACTATTACTAATAGTGTCCCCTATATTGACCATAGTAGTAACAGTGGCCCTCATAGTAGCCCCAGTAGTAATAGAGCTCCCCCTAAAACCGATATACTCACCCCATCCTGGTCTTCAGAGTGCAGCCGCTCCTTTGCTTGGCACTGCTGCGGGCGGATGTGTGTGCACCAGCAGCAGTGCCTCCTCCCTTCTCCTCTTCTCCTGCGGAACTAAGGAGGAGAGGTCAGGGGAGGAAGATCCCGGAAGCACACACTCCAGTCATTGTGTGTATCGGGCAGCGGCGCTGCTGAGTGATTACCAGCTGAGGAGCCACAGCACCCCAGCTGGTAATCACCTTCATGGGTGAAAAAGTGGGACAGAAAGTCGGACAGTAGCAGGACAGACGTCCTGCAAGCAGGAGAAATGGCTGCCCTGCTTAGGACCCGAGAGAAAGCTGGAACGAGGGTCCCGATGCAGGACTGTCCTGCCTAAATCAGGGCATCTGGTCACCTTATTCGGGATATTACTCTGCAATGTTTGAAGTTTATGCTCTCTATGGAGTGAGGGCTCCTGTCCATGGGTTGTTCACTGCGTTATCCGCGGCGGTAATCCACACGCTGGTAACGCAGTAAATGCTTTCCATAGTTTCAATAGGAAAAATCGCATTGCACTCTTAAGAAAATTGTATCTACACGCGAGTGCAATTTTTTTGCTGCCATAGGAAATAATGGTCGATTCTGACACATAAATGCCCAAAACTAAGATATGCAGCAAACTTTCAACTGAGAAAAGTCACTTGTGCGAATAAACACATTTGACGCTGGATATCTGACCACATCGCAATCGGTCAAATATCGCTCATGAAAATCGCGCATGTGAATACAGCCTAACAGAGACTGCAAATATACTGTGCAGTTAAAGAGATCATAGACACCCTATGGGGTTGGGGGGTAACTGTTGGGTTAGATGTTTGCCAAGCTGATTGGACTGGTGATGTCATTGTCCCTGGGCTCTGTCATCAAAGGTACATTGCCTATGCAGTTATTCAGTGGTTGTCATGTCGCCTCCTCCAGCAGGAGCTGCAGCTTCTGCCATTAACATGATTATACATTAGGGTTAGAGATGAGCGAGCATTGCCCTTAGCGAGTACCTGCCCGCCCGAGAGAAAAAGTTCGGGTGCCGGCGGCGGGCAGGGAGCTGCGGGGGAGAGCGGGGAGGAACAGAGGGGAGATCTCTCTCTCTCCCTCTCCCCCCCCCCCCCCCACACTCCCCCCTGCTGACTGCCGCAACTCACCACTCACCCGAACCTTTTCTCTCGAGCGGGCAGGTACTCGCTAAGGGCAATGCTCGCTCCTCTCTAATTAGGGTGCCTACCCACTAGCGATATTTTTTTTAGCGATGTGAGAGCGATGATTATGAACCAATGATTTTCAATGGACTCATCCTCATTTGCGTATTGTTTTTCTTAAGTCTTGCCGCGCGCAAAAAAATCTGTGATATTGAAAACATAGGGAATACATCCCGGTCTTCTGTGACAGCTGTGGCAGAGGATCCCTTCATCCCCGTGGACTTTTGTTCTGTTTTTTAGTTTTTGGGGGTAAAAAGCTAAAAGATGATTTTTTTTTTTTATTTATAGTTGTTTATTTATTTCCTCATTTTCTTTGGATGTTTCGATATATAATTGGAATAATTTGGGATTACAGGGCGCGTACAGCGATGGTTTTGGTTGTCATTTTCTTTTTTATGCATATATTTTTATTATATTCTGTAGGTTTTTTTAACCTATTTTTGTAACTATTTTTTTACCATCTATGAGTCCCATGACGTCATATAAGACCCCTGGGGGTCATTCAAATTGTAGTTTGTTTTTTATTATTTAATACTTTTCCACTGTAGCTGGGGAATCTATAGGAGCCACATCCATAGGAGCCCCAGTTACAGGGGAAAACATCTCCCTGCAGTGACAGTAGTCATTGGCAGCGCTGATCAGGGTCTGCTAGGACCCTGCAGCTCTGCTGTGCCAGCGGGCACCTGGCAGTCACGTAATACTTCCACTTTTATTCTTTTGTACATAGCGTTCATTGAGCGCTATGTAGCTTGGAAAGGAGAAGGCAGAAGCGGCTAAAAATCGCTTATCCCTTCTCCTCTGGGTCCTCGGCTGTGTCTAACAGCTAAGAGCCCAACCTGCTCCTGCTTGATTGCAGTATCAGAAGCTTTAAGCCCATGCTGTATTTCTGCTATTGGCCAGGATTAAAGTCCAGAACCAAGCAGTAAACAATATGTAGTAAGACAGCAGCACTCCACGCTTCCCCAACTTCAATGGTAGGGGGGAACACTCACTTAGGGCTTAAAAGCAAGTTCCCAATAGGATGTGGACTCTTCATTCATGTAACAACAGACCAACCTTTGAAGATGGAGCAGCATACAGGGTGCACCCCATATGCTGCTCCATCTTGTAAAGTAAAGTCCAGGACCAAGCACCATATATTTACCATGCTTGATCCTTAAGGGGTTAAAGGATTATTCCCAAGATGTACTTTTATGACATATTCATAGGATAAATAATAAAAGTTTGATCTGCGGGGAATCCCTCCAGCCCCGCTGCTGGGGAATCCCTCCAGCCAAGCTGCTAGGGAATTCCCTCCAGCCCAGCTGCTGGGGAATCCCGTCCAGCCCAGCTGCTGGAGAATCCCGTCCAGCCCAGGTGCTGGGGAATCCCCTCCAGCCCAGCTGCTGGAGAATCCCTCCAGCCCCGCTGCTGCAGAATTCCTCCAGCTCCACTGAGGTGAAGGGATTCCCCGGGGTTTCCTTTATCCCCACTGGACATTTAAAACTTGCTGTTCAGATGAACGAGGGGGCTACTGTGGCGATCTCTTTCTCTCTTGACCCAGAACTCCCGAACAGCAGCACATTTTTTCTGTCGCTCATCATTTCAATGCTGATACAGCTTGGGACTTCTGTGCTGAAAAATCATCCATTCACATGATTTTTTTTTGCGCAGCTAGCTTCTACACATTTGTGACACTTATGTGAACGGCTCCTGAATCTGTGGCAGAATACAAGGTTGAGCCTTGGAATCTTCCAGCGGATTTGCATGTGGATCCACACATGAATTTAGCCCTTGTTAATGGGGCAAAACCACATGCAGCCGCCCAACATGGAAATCATTGACAATTTTTTTTTCTGCGCAAGAAAAAATCTGCACCGTACGAAGTAAGGCATGAATGTCCGTGAGAGTTACTTGAATGCTAAAATGGTGCAGATTCCAAAGTGGATTTCTGTGAAAGAGGCTCTAATGCTGAGAATAAGGGCTTCTTCACACGACCACTTTTGTGCAGGTATTGGCGCATGCAAAATCAGTGCATGTTAACCACAGAGAATAGAACCCATTGGTTTCAATGAGCATTTTGCACACACAAAAAGAAGTAGGACCTGCTCAATTTTGCAGCGTTTTGTGCTGCAAAAGTCCCATAGAAGTCTATGGGAGGTCCGAAAATACGTAAGGGAAAGGGTGTGACACTGCAAAAAACGTAGAAAAAGAACACATCTGGAGCTCATTAGGCTTTAAATACCAATTAAAAACCATGGAAAGGATGTGTCAGACGCACGTGAGAATGGGCCTTGTGTGCGCCAAAAATACAGTTTTATGCGCAGCAATACAGATTATGTACCTCTTAAAACCTTGTCCATGTGCAAATACACTGCGGCCTCATGTGAAGCCGCCCTAATGGCATAAAATGTCAGCAAGGAGACACATTGCATTAGGAGATCAGTCAATATTACTGGCTTGTTACAATGTGTCAGTGCAGACACTCAGCTGTGAGAAGTATAGGGGCATACATATGCATCCTGTATCAGGTGAGAGAACCCGCTCATCTTCCATGATGCAACCAGTTACATAAGTAACTCAAGTGTCTTGAAGATTCCAGCTTGCTCTTAGCCGAAAAAGCAGCTGAGACATCATCAAGGAGCAGATGAAACTGTTCCAAAATACCAGCGCAGCCGGCGGCGTCGGGAAAGACTTGACATCTGGGAGAAACAAGATGAGGTATTTGAGGAATGGCGAATGTCACCTCCAGAGGACTGCAGACAGGTACCACTTGTATCAATGCTGGATGCAGTCCATGTCTGGTGTCAAGGTGCCCAGCTCATTAGGTAAGTCAGCATCTGGAGAGATGTCTGGGGTGTGATATGAACTCCCTGGCCTGGATAGCCAGTCACCAGAACTGTATGTGACTATGCAGATGAGAATTGCAACATTACCAGCGTAACCCAAGAAAATATCAACAGCCATAGCAAAATGCCACCAAATGGGTGTACAGTGCAGTATAAAAGTATTCACCCCCATCCAGAAGCCCCCTAGAAGTGTATACATTTCATCCTGTCCCCTTCTCAAACAGTTGGCAGTTACAATTACCACCAGTCCCATTTTTTAATCTGAATCTTCCCTATTGGGAGTTTCTTTTTTGCTGTCATCAGACACATTGGGATTTTTCCTGCATGAACTGCCCATTTCAGGTCCCATCACTTCCATGCTGGGTGCAGGTTCCGTCTCTTCCATACTGGGTGCAGGTCCCGTCTCTTCCATACTGGGTGCAGGTCCCGTCTCTTCCATACTGGGTGCAGGTCCCGTCTCTTCCATACTGGGTGCAGGTCCCGTCTCTTCCATACTGGGTGCAGGTGCCATCTCTTTCATACTGGGTGCAGGGCCTATCTCTTCCATACTGGGTGCAGGGCCCATCTCTTCCATACTGAGTGCTGGTCCCATCACCATACTAGGCGCAGGAATTGCCATGATCGATATTGGATACAGTTCCCATCACCTCCATACTGGATGCAGGTCCCATCACTTCCCTACTGAGTGCAGGTCCCGTCATGCTCCGTACTGGGTACAGGTCTTATCATGCTTCGTACTGGGTGCAGTTGTCGTCATGCTCCATACTGGGTACAGTTCCCATCACCTCCATACTAGGTGCAAGTCTTGTCATGCTCCATACTGGAGCAGTTCCCATCGCCTCCATACTGGGTGCAGGTCCCATCACTTTCATACTGGTTGCAGGTCCCGTCATGCTCCGTACTAGGTACAGTTCTCATCATGCTCCGTACTGGGTACAGTTCCCATCACCTCCATACTGGGTGCAAGTCCTGTCATACTCCATACTGGGTACAGTTCCCATCACCTCCATACTGGGTACAGTTCCCATCACCTCCATACTGGGTGCAAGTCCTGTCATACTCCATACAGGGTACAGTTCCCATCACCTCCATACTGGGTGCCGGTCCCATCACTTCCATACTGGGTGCAGATCCCGTCATCCTCCGTACTGGGTGCAGGTCCCATCACTTCCATACTGGGTGCAGGTCCCATCACTTCCGTACTGGGTGTAGATCCCGTCACCGCTGTACTGAGTGCAGGTCTCATAACCATATTAGGCACAGGTCCCGTCACCTCTGTATTGTGTGTAGGTCTCATCATTTTCATACTAGGTGCAGGTCTCACTAGCTCTATACAGAGTGCAGGTCCCATCATTTCCATATTGGGTATACGTCACATTATCTCCATATTGGGTGTAGTTCCGATGATCTCTGTATGGGGTGCAAATCCCATCACTTCAGTTGTGGGTTTAGGTCCCATCACGTCAGTTGTGGGTATAAATTCCATAATCTCCATATTAGGTGTAGGTCTAGTCACTTCCATACTGGGTGAAGATTCTGTCATATCCATGTTGGGTGCAAGTCCCATCACCTCTGTACTGGGTGCAGATCGTGTCACTTCCATCCTAGCTGCAGCTCTTGCCACCTCCGTACTGGGTGCAAGTCCCGTCATCTGTACTGGGTGTAAGTCCAGTTGCCTCCATACTGGTGCAGATCCCTTTATGTTCTTTGGGTTCAAGTCCACACTGTGGCTCCAGAACCTTCATATTTCATCTCCTGAGTCACATGAAGTCTTGTTCTTTTGTTCCAGATCATTGCCTTGATACAAAACCCAATGACTCCTCAGCTGCAGGTTCTGGACAGACGACAGTACATTTTCTGAAGAATCCTCTGGTCCAGTGCGAACGTCATGGATTCTTCAGTAATGTCCAAGTTCTGTGGCAGTGCAATCCTCCAACCTTGAGATTCTTAATGATGGCCTTATGACACACTTCTCACAACTGAGAGTTTGTTGCAATGCATCCAGTCTAGACAATCCTCGGTGCTATAAATATCCTGGACCCCAGACTGATACATTGTAACAAGCCATGAGGGCTGGAGAGACATTTGTGTCTGTCTGTAGCTTGGATGCAAGATGTGATACCGGTGGGCATAGAGGCTCTAGTACCCTGTTGTACCACTTCTAGCTTTGATACAAGATGTGATATGGGTGGGTATGGAGGCTCCATTACCCCGTTGTACTGCCTCTAGTTGGATAGAAGATGTGATATAGGTGGGCACGGAGGCTCTAGTACCCTGTTGTACTGTCTTTAGCTTGGATGCAAGATACGATACGGGTGGGCATGGAGGCTCTAGTACCCTGTTGTACCGCCTCTAGCTTGGATACAAGATGTGAAATGGGCGAGCATGGAGGCTCTAGTATCCTCACACATCCACTGGTCCCAACACCTCCTAACAGTCTGGACAGAACAGCCGGTGGGGACAATTTGTCAATACCACCATCCAGCTCCTCACATCCCAATAATGCGCCCCCCTCAGACTCTGGTAACGGGGTGAAATCTCTTCTCTGCATCGTAGAGGCGTCTAGTGTCCAACAAGCTCTACACAAGCGGAAGAAGAGGTCACTACACACAAGGAGCCTCCGAGAGCCTCTTATAGGCCAAGGGGGGGACCACTTTTAGGGCCTCCGGTGACAAGATCGTTCATCTAATCACCACAACTCTCATCATTTACATATCTGCCTGGGATGGAACTGCAGGACAAGTGCTGCAGTAAAACAACTCCCTCTAGGGGCTGACAGTGTATTCCTATTCTCTGACAGCAAACAGAGGTCTTGAGAACAGTAAGGAATTAAAATACAATGTTTCTTGTCAGGAGGCTGCAGCGGTTCTTTCTGACATAAAGCAGTCCCCTGACCTTCCACATAGTGAGTATCCTGTAAAATATTCCGCCCCGGCAGATAAGCGCAGGCCAGACGCACTCTGTATATTTCGACATATCCTTCGTGTTATCCTGTGGATTAAATGTGAATAAACAGTTACATTTTCCTTCCACCAGATTAAGATGTTATCTGTCTGGATCAGTCTCAGAGACGTTCCAAGAAAGGATTCTGCACAAGTTAGAACACAACCTGCAGCGAGGATGCGAGCGCAGGCCTATGTCATACAGTTATATAACTGCTCAAGTGAACTAAAGGGAACTGCTCCAATTAACCTGGAACGGTAATGTACGAGAACTGCACCCTGGGAGGGGGGGGGGGGGTACTGAATCTGGAGACATAATGGTTCCTGCTAACAGTAAGCGCCACTATAAGGTCACAGGCCGCAGACTAGCGCAGAGATACATATGCTGACTGGTTACTGGCGTCAGGCAGTCACTTACTGTAGAAATCAAAGTTGTGCCCAGACAGTCATGCTACATTTACACTTCAACTAGGAGAAATGAAATCGCATTAAGATCTGACACCTATTTCCTGGCGTGGGAAAATGGAGAGAACAGACACAAATTGTGACAAACCAGACTATTGTGACTACACGAAAAAGACCTGACACTCTGCGGTCCGGAGCTCAGACACCAGGGGGGTGGGCAGGTTCATGGATGACTGGAGCTTTATGTTAAAGTCTTCACATTTGCATGTCTTCCAATTGTCCCGGATTCAGCAGGACCGTCGTGGATTTTGGAGCTGCAATGCTGTTCTGGAAGTATGAGACATGTCCAGAAGGGATAGCGGGAATGTAGGAAAATGAAAAATAGCGGTCTAACACATGATCACTACAGCCAATCACTGGCCTGAGCCGTACCAATGCTCACATGACATGATGCACGGTAATATAACTGAGGGAGGGCATGCAGTGGCATTACTACTGAATGGGCGCATGCGGGTAGCATAATAACTGAGTGGGAACATGCAGGGGCAGCATTACTGAGGGGGGCTTGCAGCAGTATTATTATTGAAGGGGCATGCAGTGGCAAGATAACTGAGTGAGGGCATTATTACTAAGGGGGTCAGGAGGGGTATTATTACTGAGGTAAGCATGTAGGGGCATTTTTACTGAGAAGGGGCCTGTTGGGTATTATTACTGAGGGTATCATGTAGCAGCATTATTATTGAGGAGGCATGAGGTGGTATTATTACTTGGAGGGCATGCAGGGGCATTTTTACTGAGAGGGGTAATGTCAGCGCATTATTACTGAAGGGGTTATAGGGCAGCACTATTACTGAGTGGAGGCATGCAAGAGCATTATTACTGAGGGGGCTTTAGGGGGGCACTATTACTGAGTGGAGGCATGCAGGGGCATTATTACTGAGGGGGCTATAAGGCAGCACTATTACTGAATGGAGGCATGCAAGGGCATTATTACTGAGGGGGCTATAGGGGGGCACTATTACTGAGTGGAGGCATGCAGGGGCATTATTACTGAGGGGGCTATAAGGCATCACTTTTACTGAATGGAGGCATGCAGGGGCATTATTGCTGAGGGGGCTATAAGGCATCACTTTTACTGAATGGAGGCATGCAAGGGCATTATTACTGAGTAGAGGCACTATTACTGTAAGGGGATTACTAACAGCATTGTTAATGTGAAGGGACACAAAAGCATGGATAAGCAAAAAAAAGGGTGCGGCCTAATGTAAAAATAAAGGCTTCGATAAAAGTGTGGCCCCTTTCAGGAGCCGCTTGACACAACCACACTCCTAAACACCTGCAATAGTAGGTTCTGTTATCCTGATCCCATCATCCTGTGAAGACCACATCCCTGTGCAGGTTCTCACCACCCATTAAATTGTGGATGATACCCTCCCTCCAGGAAACCTATAGCTGCCAATGGTGTGCCGATAAAAGCTATGTCCTCCAGAGTGAGCCCTAGTCCTTTGTGCAGAGCTTCACTTTGGATAATAGAGTGGTCCAAGCAGAAGGCCCTTTACCCAAGGACTTAAAATGTCGTAATAAGGCACATCAAAAGGGGTATTGTTAACCAGGACTTCAAGCCTGCAGTGTGGGTAACCAGGGCTCGACATAGCCTGAGCATTAGCTCCCATCGCAGTCGTTACATATGAGACATGCACTTGAGATGAAATCTCTGCATAGTTCTCATGCTTTGGACAAGACGATTAACAAATTAAACATCGCACAATCTTGGAGTCCAGAAGTGTTACTAGAATGTTCCCGAACATGTGACAAGCAGCTTCTTCGTCTGCAGAGAGGGACATTTTTGGCTTCAACATTCCAAAAGAAAACCAATTTTTTTTAAGGTGCAACCTGTCAACCAACATCTGATGATTCAGAATGTCCAGCAGCAACAGCAATGCACTTTCCTAAAAGTAATGGGTGCAATGCAGAGAGCATTCTAGTGACTGGTATACAATACTGAGAGTGTTCTAGTGCCTGATGTACAATACTGAGAGTGTTCTAGTGCCTGATATACAAGGTTCACTATTCTAGTGACTGATATACAATGCAGACATTTCTAGTAACTGATATACAGCATAGAGAGCATGTTATTTGCTCATATCACACGAAGAGCATTCTAGTGACTGATATACAATGCAGAGCATGCTAGTGACTGCTACAAAAACAGTGACTGATATAAAATACATAGAGCATTCTAGTGACTTATATACCATCCTGAGAATTCTAGTGACTGATATACAATACAGAGAGCATGTTATTTGCTCATATCACATGAAGAGCATTCTAGTGACTGATACAATACAGAGAGCATGTTGGGGCTGACAAAACATGAAGAGTATCCTAGCAACCAATATAAAATGCAGAGCACTCTAGTGATTGACATATAATAAAAAGAGCATTCTACTGACTGATGCGCAACACGGTCAGCATTCTAGTATCTGCCACACAACTCAGAGCATTGCAGTGACCGATATACAAAGCAAAGAGCATTTTACTGTCCGATATACAAAGCAGAGCATTTAAGTGACTGATATTGAACTGATATTCAATACAGAGAGCATTTTAGTGATCAATATATAATGCAGAGCACTCTAATGGCTGCTACAAAATACAGAGAGCATTCTAGTGATTTACATACAATACGGAGCTTTCAAGTGACTGATATAAAATGCAGAGAGTTCTACCGACTGATATACAATGCAGATCATTCTATTAACGGCTATAAAATAGTGAATGATATAATAAAACAGAGCATACTAAAATACAGAGGATATTCTAGTGACTGATACGCAATACAGAGAGCATGCTAGTTGTGGATATAATATAAAAAGAGACCAATGAAAAATGCAGAACACTCTAGAGATTGACAAAGCATAAAAGAGCATTCTAGTGACTGATACACAACACAGTCAGCATTCTAGTTCCCGCCACTCAAGCCAGAGCATTACAGTAACTGATCTAAAAAAACAGAGCATTCTAGTCACTGATATGCAATATTGAGTATTCTAGTGACTTTTAAATGATGCAGACATATAAAATGCAGAAAGTATTCTAGTGACTGATATAAAATACAGAGATAATTGAGTGATATACAATCCAGAGTGCATTCTAGTGACTGATATACAAAGATATGCAATGCAGAGCACTCTAGTGACTGCTGGAAAATACATAGAGCATTCTAATGACTGATATACAATGCAGAGCAATCTTCTGACCAATCTACAGTGCATCCTAGTGAGTGATATACATTGTAGAACAGGGGTCCCCAACTCCAGTCCTCAGGGACCACCAACGGGTCATGTTTTCAGGATATCCTATGGTAAGAACACCTGTGGCAATGTCTGAGGCACCGACAATAATTACATCGCTTGTGCAATACTGAGGAAATCCTGAAAACATGACCTGTTGGCGGTCCCTGAGGACTGGAGTTGGGGAACCCTGTTGTAGAGCATTCTTGTGACTGGTTGACAATACAGACTGCATTCCAAAGACTGACACACAATACATAGAACATTTTATTGGCTGACACTCAATACAGAGCACTGTAGTGACTGATATGCAAAACAGACCGCATTCTAGTTGCTGATAAACAATAAAGAGAGCAACTAATAACTGATATACAATGCAAAGCATTCTAGCAGCTGAAATATAATGCAGCGCACTCTAGTGACTGATATACAATGCAGAGCATTCTAGTGTCCAGAGACTTTTTGTGACTAATATTCAAATAGAGCATTCTAGTCACTGATACACAGAGCATTCTAGTAAGTGGCATACTATACAGAGCATTCTAGTAAGTGATATACTATATAGAGCATTCTAGTAAGTTATATACTATATAGAGCATTCTAGTAAGTGATATACTATATACTGCATTCTAGTAAGTGATATACTATATAGAGCATTCTAGTAAGTGGCATACTATACAGAGCATTCTAGTAAGTGATATACTATATACTGCATTCTAGTAAGTGATATACTATTTAGGAGCATTCTAGTAAGTGACATTCTATATAGAGCACTGTAGCCTGACATGCAATACTGTACTAAGCATTCTAATGGTTGATACACAATACTGAGAATGTTCTAGTTGGTAGAAAACCTGAACAAACATCATTCTAGCACCTGACACAATATATACAGCATGCTAGTGTTCGATACACAATAAAGTGTATCATCTGATACTGTATATTCTTGTGATTTAATGTGAAGCGATATGTAGTTTGATTGTGGCGGACACAAAACATGCAATAACAAGCAACACAAAGACAAGACATTCCGGGCAGGAATCTGCTGCTTGTCCGGGGATCACATTTCGGTGTGACGCATTGTGACAAGATGCCCGGTGACAGAGAGGACATGTGACAACAGAGGTTATTCCTCATCCCCAGTCAGTGCTGGGCTACGTGCACATTCTTAACGTCACAAGATGCGAGTGACCAGAGAAGAAAGAACCGAGTCAGGCGCCTATTATTATACTGTACCTGGTAGACAGGCGAGATCACAAGTAGGATTGCATCACTGAGATCCTGATTAGAGATGAGCGAACGTACTCGGTAAGGGCGATTTCGCAATCGAGCACCGCGATTTTCGAGTACTTCACTACTCGGGTGAAAAGTACTCGGGTGCGCTGTGGGGCGGGGGGTTGCAGAGGGGAGTGGGGGTAGCAGCGGGGAACAGGGGGGAGCCCTCTCTCTCTCCCTCTCCCCCCCACTCCCCGCTGCAACCCCCCGCTCACCCACGGCGCCCCCCCGCTCACCCACAGCGCACCCGAGTACTTTTCACCCGAGTAGTGAAGTACTCGAAAATCGCGGTGCTCGATTGCGAAATCGCCCTTACCGAGTACGTTCGCTCATCTCTAATCCTGATACATTATAACACAGGGCATCAGCTATATCCTATTACTTTATATTCAGGGATGTCAGCTATAAGGGATGATACAGGGATTACGTGATCGCTGTCGCCTATTCCCATCTCAGTGTTGGTACAGCGATCCAGTGATTGGCGACACGGAAGTAGTTTTTTTATTTATCAGACTAAATAAAATTAAAATCGGGGGCCCCAGCAGCCCAGGCCTCTTTTTCTCTTGGCCCCCTAGATGCAGTAGGTCCTGACAACTGCCCGGGTTTGCTAGGTGCTGGTCCTGATAGTGGGCACTCTTCCTGGCTATAGTGTTACTCAGGCATGTGGCTTTACATTGTTATTACACGTGTGACCCAACACACATGTCTGCAGTCAAGGGCTGCAAGGGTTTAGCACGTCCTGTAATCTGCAGGGTCTCCCTGCCCATGCCGTCTGAACAGGCACAGAAATGTTAGATCTGTGCGCCTACTCATGTGTTTTTGCGCCGCCCGCGGGTGAACGTAAAACCGCATACGCTCGTGTGAAAGCAGCCTCAGTGTGGATTTTCATGCAGATTTCACTCCCTTATTTGAGGATGTGCGCTGAAAATCCGTAACATAAACTGGACTTGCTGTAGATTTAAAATTCGCATTGAGGGTCAATTAACGCTGCAGATTCTCTCTGCGGTGTGTGATTGAGATTTCTTACAATCTAATCCATATTCCTGTAAGATGCTGAAGATTTCCATGTGAACACACCCCAATAGGCATTAAAGGGAACTGCCACCTCCCTCCAGCACCATAAACTAAGGCAGTTTACAGGGAGCCGGGTGATGTATATCTCATACTCTCCCGCTTCCTTGCTCCCGCAGTGTCCTCCTCTGAAGTTCGCACGCCGGCCGAGAATTTGACTCAGAGTCCCGTGCTTGCGCTCTCCCATAGACTTGCATAGAAAAGCAAGTGCGTAGGAAAGAGTCGAGTTTTCAGCCAGTGTCAACTGCCCTACCAGCACCATAACTTAGTTTATGGTTTGGGAGTGAGGTGACAGGTTCCCTTTAACTGTACTTGCAATCATTGCAACCTTTAACACATTTAGGATCCAGCGCCGTAAATGCAAGGTGCTTGGTCCTGGGCTATAATCCCAGCTGATAGTAAATATACAGCGCTGCATTAAAGCACCTGCATTCTAGCAGGAGCAGGTCGGGTTCTGGGCTGTCAGACACAACCAAGGACCCGGAGGAGAAGGAGTTGATAATGGCTTCTGCCTTCTCTTTTACAGGCTACATAGCACTCAGTGAGAGCCATGTAGAGCACACCAGAAGCCGCAGTGCATGACCCCCGACATGTCAGAGCTGCAGGGTGTTAGCAGACCCCCGACTTCCTCTGACAGTGAGAGGAGGATGTTTTCCCTGTAACTGGGGCTCTTATAGATGAGGCTCCTAGGGATGATCCACTGCAGTGGAAAGGTATGAAATAAAAAAAATAAAATGTGAAAGTTCTCCAGAGGTCTTATATGACATCACAGGGGACATAGAGGTTAATAAAAAAAGTTACAAAAATAAGTTTAAAAAAGGTATATAAAAAAAGGAAAAAAATGACCCATCACCCATGCCAACCTAAACCATCACTATTAGAGATGAGCGAGCACCAAAATGCTCGGGTGCTCGTTACTCGGGACGAAAGTTTCGCGATGCTCGAGGGTTCGTTTCGAATAACGAACCCCATTGAAGTCAATGGGCGACCCGAGCATTTTTGTATATCGCCAATGCTCGCTAAGGTTTTCATGTGTGAAAATCTGGGCAATTCAAGAAAGTGATGGGAACGACACAGCAACGGATAGGGCAGGCGAGGGGTTACATGTTGGGCTGCATCTCAAGTTCCCAGGTCCCACTATTAAGCCACAATAGCGGCAAGAGTGGCCCCCCCCCCCTCCCAACAATTTTTACTTCTGAAAAGCCCTCATTAGCAATGGATACCTTAGCTAAGCACCACACTACCTCCAACAAAGCACAATCACTGCCTGCATGACACTCCGCTGCCACTTCTCCTGGGTTACATGCTGCCCAACCCCCCCACACGACCCAGTGTCCACAGCGCACACCAAATTGTCCCTGCGCAGCCTTCAGCTGCCCTCATGCCATGCCACCCTCATGTCTATTTATAAGTACGTCTGCCATGAGGAGGAACTGCAGGCACACACTGCAAAGGGTTGGCACGGCCAGGCAGCGACCCTCTTTAAAAGGGGCAGGACGATAGCCCACAATGCTGTACAGAAGCAATGAGAAATATAATCCTGTGCCACCGCCATCAGGAGCTGCACACGTGGGCATAGCAATGGGGAACCTATGTGCCACACACTATTCATTCTGTCAAGGTGTCTGCATGCCCCAGTCAGACCGGGGTTTTTTATAAATAGTCACAGGCAGGTACAACTCCGCAATGGGAATTCCGTGTGCACCCACAGCATGGGTGGCTCCCTGGAACCCACCGGCTGTACATAAATGTATCCCATTGCAGTGCCCTGGACAGCAGAGCTAACGTCAGATTAAATGCAGGTGGGCTTCGGCCCACACTGCATGCCCCAGTCAGACTGGGGTTTTTTATAAGTAGACACAGGCAGGTACAACTCCCTATTGTGAAGTCCGTGTGGACGAACAGCATGGGTGGCTCCCTGGAACCCACCGGCGGTACATAAATATATCCCATTGCATTGCCCATCACAGCTGAGGTAATGTCATGTTTAATGCAGGTGGCTTGGGCCCACACTGCATGCCCCAGTCAGACTGGGGTTCTTTAGAAGTGGACACATGCAGTTACAACTCCGTGTGGACCGACAGCATGGGTGGGTGCCAGGAAGCCACCGGCGGTACATAAATATATCCCATTGCAGTGCCCAGCACAGCTGAGGTAATGTCATGTTTAATGCAGGTGGGCTTCGGCCCACACTGCATGCCCCAGTCAGACTGGGGTTCTTTAGAAGTAGACATATGCAGTTACAACTAGCTGTGGACCCACAGCATGGGTGGCTCCCTGGAACCCACCGGTGGTACATAAATATATCCCATTGCAGTGCCCAGCACAGCTGATGTAACGTCAGCTTTAATGCAAGTGGGCAAAAAATTAATTGGATTACACTGTAGGCGAGGGCCCAAAAAAATTGGTGTACCAATAGTACTAATGTACCTCAGAAAAATTGCCCATGCCCAACCAAGAGGGCAGGTGAAACCCATTAATCGCTTTGGTTAATGTGGCTTAATTTGTAACTAGGCCTGGAGGCAGCCCAGTTAAAATAAAAATTGGTTCAGGTGCAAGTTTCAACGCTTTAATGAGCATTGAAACATATAAAAATTGTTTACAAAAATTATATGACTGAGCCTTGTGGGCCTAAGAAAAATTGCCCGTTCGGCGTGATTACGTCAGGTTTCAGGAGGAGGAGCAGGAGGAGGAGGAGGAATATTATACACAGATTGATGAAGCTAAAAGGTCCCCGTTTTGGATGGTGAGAGAGAACGATGCTTCCATCCGCGGGTGCAGCCTACGTATTGCTTAGGTATCGCTGCTGTCCGCTGGTGGAGAAGAGAAGTCTGGGGAAATCCAGGCTTTGTTCATCTTGATGAGTGTAAGCCTGTCGGCACTGTCGGTTGACAGGCGGGTACGCTTATCCGTGATGATTCCCCCAGCCGCACTAAACACCCTCTCTGACAAGACGCTAGCCGCAGGACAAGCAAGCACCTCCAGGGCATACAGCGCGAGTTCAGGCCACGTGTCCAGCTTCGACACCCAGTAGTTGTAGGGGGCAGAGGCGTCACGGAGGACGGTCGTGCGATCGGCTACGTACTCCCTCACCATCCTTTTACAGTGCTCCCGCCGACTCAGCCTTGACTGGGGAGCGGTGACACAGTCTTGCTAGGGAGCCAGAAAGCTGTCAAAGGCCTTAGAGTGTTCCCCTGCCTGTGCTGTACATGCTGCCTGATCTCTGCGCCTCCCCTGCTACCTGGCCCTCGGAACTGCGCTTTCTGCCACTAGCGCTGTCGGATGGGAATTTTACCATCAGCTTGTCCGCCAGGGTCCTGTGGTATAGCATCACTCTCAAACCCCTTTCCTCTTCGGGTATGAGAGTGCAAAGGTTCTCCTTATACCGTGGGTCGAGCAGTGTGTACACCCAGTAATCCGTAGTGGCCAGAATGCGTGTAACGCGAGGGTCACGAGAAAGGCATCCTAACATGAAGTCAGCCATGTGTGCCAGGGTACCTGTACGCAACACATGGCTGTCCTCACTAGGAAGATCACTTTCAGGATCCTCCTCCTCCTCCTCCTCCTCCTCAGGCCATACATGCTGAAAGGATGACAGGCAAGCAGCATGGGTACCCTCAGCAGTGGGCCAAGCTGTCTCTTCCCCCTCCTCCTCATGCTCCTCCACCTCCTCCTCCTCAACGCGCTGAAATATAGACAGGAGGGTGCTCTGACTATCCAGCGACATACTGTCTTCCCCCGCCTCCGTTTCCGAGCACAAAGCGTCTGCCTTTATGCTTTGCAGGGAACTTCTCAAGATGCATAGCAGAGGAATGGTGACGCTAATGATTGCAGCATCCCCGCTCACCATCTGGGTAGACTCCTCAAAGTTTCCAAGGACCTGGCAGATGTCTGCCAACCAGGCCCACTCTTCTGTAAAGAATTGAGGAGGCTGACTCCCACTGCGCCGCCCATGTTGGAGTTGGTATTCCACTATAGCTCTACGCTGCTCATAGAGCCTGGCCAACATGTGGAGCGTAGAGTTCCACTGTGTGGGCACGTCGCACAGCAGTCGGTGCACTGGCAGATGAAACCAATGTTGCAGGGTGCGCAAGGTGGCAGCGTCCGTGTGGGACTTGCGGAAATGTGCGCAGAGCCGACGCACCTTTCCGAGCAGGTCTGACAAGCGTGGGTAGCTTTTCAGAAAGCGCTGAACCACCAAATTAAAGATGTGGGCCAGGCATGGCACGTGCGTGAGGCTGCCGAGGTGCAGAGCCGCCACCAGGTTACGGCCGTTGTCACACACGACCATGCCCGTTTGGAGGCTCAGCGGCGCAAGCCAGCGGTCGGTCTGCTCTGTCAGACCCTGCAGCAGTTCGTGGGCCGTGTGCCTCTTATCTCCTAAGCTGAGTAGTTTCAGCACGGCCTGCTGACGCTTGCCCACCGCTGTGCTGCCGTGCCGCGCGACACCGACTGCTGGCGACGTGCTGCTGCTGACACATCTTGATTGCGAGACAGAGGTTGCGTAGGAGGAGGAGGAGGAGGGTGGTTTAGTGGAGGAAGCATACACCGCCGCAGATACCACCACCGAGCTGGGGCCCGCAATTCTGAGGGTGGGTAGGACGTGAGCGGTCCCAGGCTCTGACTCTGTCCCAGCCTCCACTAAATTCACCCAATGTGCCGTCAGGGAGATATAGTGGCCCTGCCCGCCTGTGCTTGTCCACGTGTCCGTTGTTAAGTGCACCTTGGCAGTAACCGCGTTGGTGAGGGCGCGTACAATGTTGCGGGAGACGTGGTCGTGCAGGGCTGGGACGGCACATCGGGAAAAGTAGTGGCGACTGGGAACTGAGTAGCGCGGGGCCGCCGCCGCCATCATACCTTTGAAAGCCCCCGTTTCCACAACCCTATACGGCAGCATCTCCAGGCTGAAAAATTTGGCTATGTGCACGTTTAACGCTTGAGCGTGCGGGTGCGTGGCGGCGTACTTGCGCTTGCGCTCCAACACTTGCGCTAGCGACGGCTGGACGGTGCGCTGAGAGACATTGGTGGATGGGGCCGAGGACAGCGGAGGTGAGGGTGTGGGTGCAGGCCAGGAGACGGTAGTGCCTGTGTCCTGAGAGGGGGGTTGGATCTCAGTGGCAGGTTGGGGCACAGGGGGAGAGGCAGCGGTGCAAACCGGAGGCGGTGAACGGCCTTCGTCCCACCTTGTGGGGTGCTTGGCCATCATATGTCTGCGCATGCTGGTGGTGGTGAGGCTGGTGGTGGTGGCTCCCCGGCTGATCTTGGCGCGACAAAGGTTGCACACCACTGTTCGTCGGTCGTCTGCACTCTCAGTGAAAAACTGCCAGACCTTTGAGCACCTCGGCGTCTGCAGGGTGGCATGGCGCGAGGGGGCGCTTTGGGAAACAGTTGGTGGATTATTCAGTCTGGCCCTGCCTCTACCCCTGGCCACCGCACTGCCTCTTCCAATCTGCCCTGCTGCTGCACTTGCCTTCCCCTCTGAAGACCTGTCCTCAGTAAGCGTAGCAAACCAGGCGGGGTCAGTCACCTCATCGTCCTGCTGCTCTTCCTCTGAATCCTCTGTGCGCTCCTCCCTTGGACTTACTCCAATTACTACTACCTGAGTGATAGACAACTGTGTCTCATCGTCATCGTCCTCCTCACCCACTGAAAGCTCTTGAGACAGTTGCCGGAAGTCCCCAGCCTCATTCCCCGGACCCCGGGAACTTTCCAAAGGTTGGGCATCGGTCACGACAAACTCCTCCAGTGGGAGAGGATTCGGAACCATTGCTGCCCATTCTGGGCAGGGGCCCGGGAACAGTTCCTGGGAGTCTGCCTGCTCCTCAGAATGTGTCATTGTAATGGAGTGAGGAGGCTGGGAGGAAGGAGGAGCAGCCAGAGGATTCAGAGTTGCAGCAGTGGACGGCGCAGAATTCTGGGTGGTCGATAGATTGCTGGATGCACTTTCTGCCATCCATGACAGGACCTGCTCACGTTGCTCATTTTCTAATAAAGGTCTACCGCGTGGACCCATTAATTGTGAGATGAATGTGGGGACGCCAGAAACGTGCCTCTCTCCTAATCCCGCAGCAGTCGGCTGCGCTACACCTGGACCAGGAGCTCGGCCTGTGCCCATACCCTGACTTGGGCCTCCGCGTCCTCGCCCGCGTCCACGTCCACGTCCTCTGGGTCTACCCCTACCCCTCAGCATGGTGTATTACCAGTAGTGCAGAAACAGAACGCTGTAATTAAATGTGCCGCTTATTGGCCTGTGGTTGGAGGCTGACTTCGCTTACGGAACGCACAGCAGAGCCAGGAAAGAATTTTGCGCAAGCCTGCTGTAACACTTAGCTGGCTGCGTATTAATTAGGACAACTACCCCCAGCAGA
Organism: Eleutherodactylus coqui; assembly: GCF_035609145.1. Classification (NCBI taxonomy): domain Eukaryota; kingdom Metazoa; phylum Chordata; class Amphibia; order Anura; family Eleutherodactylidae; genus Eleutherodactylus; species Eleutherodactylus coqui. Next base: position 18,443,334 of record NC_089839.1, on the reverse strand, counting down.
GACGCAGTACACTCAGGACGGTCACAGGCAGCCCAAATAGAATGTTTTTTCACAATTTTTTTTGGAAAAGCCCACTGCCTATATACACAGTATATCTCTTTCACTGCCCCTGCCTCACCACTACTGGCCCTGGACTATGTAAAATTACTGCAGACTAAGGACGCAATGCTCTGCACGGCCGATATACAAAAAAAAAAAAAAGTGCAACACTGCAAAAAGCAGCCTCCACACTACTGCACATGGTCAGATGTGGCCCTAAGAAGGACCGTTGGGGTTCTTGAAGCCTAAAATCACTCCTAACGCTCTCCCTATAGCAGCTCCACCATCAGCAGCACTTTCCCTGATCTATGTCAGAATGCATCTGTGGCGAGCCGCGGGAGGGGCCGATTTATATACTCAGGTGACACCTGATCTCGCCAGCCACTCACTGCAGGGGGGTGGTATAGGGCTTGAACGTCGCAGGGGGAAGTTGTAATGCCTTCCCTGTCTTTCTATTGGCCAGAAAAGCGCGCTAACGTCTCAGAGATGAAAGTGAAAGTAACTCGAACATCGCGAGGTACTCGCCTCTAGTAACGAGCATCTCGAACACGCTAATACTCGAACGAGCATCAAGCTCGGACGAGTACGTTCGCTCATCTCTAATCCCTATATCTGCCCTGTAATCCAAGATTATACAAAACATAAGAAACAAAATGGCGAACCCATTTCTGTACTTTATTTTAATGTACATATAATCAATTTTTAGTAGACTATGAATTTAAAAAATCTTTTTTTTTTACTTTTTGTACAGATTACCCCTAATAAAAGAAAAAAAATGGAAAAATATTAAGTCAGAAAAGGTATTAAAAAATAGCCGTATGAGTGATGAAAAACAAACACAGCAAAAATAATTTGGGGAGGTCAGGAAAAAAATAGGGCCATAAAACCACCAAAATTGCTAAAACATGTCTGGTCCTTTAGGACCGAAACACTCTAGTCTTTGAGGGGTTAATCGCCTTACTTATATACGCAGCACTTTACATCACAGGATTTTGGGTTGTGTCCCCATTGGGGCTCACAATCTATATTCACCCATCTGTATGTTTTTGGAGATGATACAACTGATATGACCTGTGAGGGGACCTTCCTTTTGCACAAGGGTGTCCTGAGGTTTGGAAACGGTTGGATGATCCCTGAGACTCCCTTTTAATATTTGGTTGAATGATCTGAAACCATTCAATGTGACACATATGCAATAATAGGAATAGCTGCGATGAATATTTCTTCACTGCAGTATTGTGTGTTAATGGTCCCAGAGTCCCCATGCTGCAGGATCACATATAAAGGGGCAGGCAGCAATCCCCTCCGCTGGGGGTCTACTATTGTTGTAGGGGGCACCCATATTATTATACCCTGTTGGCACTGTACCTAGCTGCCCGATCTCCCCCACCCAGTTCTGGATTACAGATTTCAGAATTCCCCATCTAGTCCCATGATCATAATCACATCATGATATATACTCTGCTCACAGTTGTTACTTTGTATCAGTTCGGAGTTCTGTGCAGGATACAATGTATCCTATCAGCTCCTGCCGCCCGTGAAGGGTTAAGCCCACAGTGGTTGACTATGGGGTCAGCTGCTCTGCATTGTGATGTAACTCTACACAGTTATTACAGGACAGGCCCGAACAGGCGGCAGGGAGGGGCTAACAGGGGGGTGTGTGCGGAGTGACAGGACTCCCCGCCAATCCGGGACACCCGAAATCATCACATACTGAGCGGAGAAGAAGGGGGGAAAATATCAGAAGCCAAGACAGGAAGGATACAAAGTGGTGGAAAGACAATTCCCTGCCCCCCCAATCATCACGCAGCATTATCAGGGTGGCATCAGATTGGGGGTCATTAAGGGGTTAAAAAAGCCTAATGACGTTAGTTAACTCAATACCTGCCAGAGGCTGGCACACGGATAATAGCAAAACACTGAGTAAGAATGACATGTAATAATGATCACATGACTTATCCGTGGAGCCGCGCCAATATTGTACTGCGCCCACAGAGATATGATGAAATACTTCATAGTGGTGACAGCTTCAGAAAATCACCAGAAAAGTGAAATGTAAACATGTCTTACTATTGTCCGGATGTGACAAACTGCGGAGATAGAAGAAATCCTGCCAGACACATAATACACTCATTGTAAAAAAAAAAAACAATCCGCCCCAGAAGGAGTTTTGCTGTAAAGCCCGTCCTGCGGTTCCATCCCAGGCAGATATGTAAATGATGGGAGTTGTGGTGATTAGATGGACGGTCTTGTCACCTGAGACCCTAAAAGTTGTTCCCCCCTTGGCCTATAAGAGGCTCTTGGAGGCTCCTTGTGTGTAGAGACCTCTTCTTCTGCTTGTGTAGAGCTTGTTTGCCACTAGACGCCTCTACGACACAGAGAAGAGATTTCACCCCGTTACCAGAGTCTGAGAGGGGCGCATTATTAGGATGTGAGAAGCTGGATGGTCGTATCGATGAATTGTCCCCCACCGGCCATTCTGACCAGACTGTTAGGGGGTGTTGGGACCAGTGGATGTGTGAGGGCACACAAGGTGACCGGGCTCAGGACGCCCCCTACAGACCACCAGTAGAGAGGAGCGTCTGACCAGACTGTTAGGAGGTGTTGGGACCAGTGGATGGGGGCACACAAGGTGAACGGGCTCAGGACGCCCCCTAGAGACCACCAGTAGAGAGGAGCGTCTGACCAGACTGTTAGGAGGTGTTGGGACCACAAAGCAAGTGGGTTCAGGACTCCCCCGACAGACCACCTTGAAGAGAGGATTTTCTAGTGGTATTAGGGACAATGACCGCTCAGCGATACATTCAGGACATCCTGCAGCCACATGTGTTCCTCTCATGGCGGCTTCCAAGAGGCATTTTCCAGCAGGATAATGCTCGGCCGCAACACAAGGAGGTCAGAGGAGCCCCACAACATGGTCACACTTCTGTGGCTGCCCGGTCACCAGATTTATCGCAAATAGAACATATATGAGACAATCTGGGACGCCAACTTCCACAGCCTAGGAGTTTGCACGATCCAGAGGCTCAGTTACAGCAAATGTGGAGCGGTATACTGCAGGATACCATACCAAAAATGTATGCCTCCATGCCCGGTCGTATCACATCTTATATCCAAGCTAGAGGCAGTGCAACAGGGCACTAGAGCCTCCATGCCTGGTCGTATCACATCTTATATCCAAGTTAGAGGCAGTACAACAGGGTACTAGAGCCTCCATGCCTGCCCGTATCCACCTTTGCAGCAGACTGACTGTTCTTCCCCTGGTCTTCAGCCTCCTACACAGCTGCTTCTGTTTCAGTTAATGACTGTATTTCAACCTACCTAAGGGTGCGTTCACACGAACGTATATCGGCTCGGTTTTCACGCCGAGCCGATATAGGTTGTCCTCGTGTGCAGGGGGGGAGGATGGAAGAGCCAGGGCCAGGAACTGTGCTCCCGCCCCCTCTCTGCCTCCTCTCCGCCCCTCTGCACTATTTGCAATGAGAGGAGGCGGGACGGGGGCGGGGATAAGGTCTGCGAATTAGCCCCGCCCCCGTCCCGCCTCTCCCCATTGCAAATAGTGCAGAGGGGCGGAGAGGAGGCAGAGAGGGGGTGGGAGCACAGTTCCTGGCCCTGGCTCTTCCATCCTCCCCCCTCTGCACACGAGGACAACGTATATCGGCTCCGCGTGAAAACCGAGCCGATATACGTTCATGTGAATGCACCCTTAATGTTGGTTATCATCACCTGTCTATGATACCATCAACTATTAATGCTTCTATTTTTGGAAGCGTTCTTACTTTACAGCATTTTTTCCACACCTGCCTAAAACTTTTGCACACAACTGTATATATATATATACACACACACACGGACATACATGCTGTACAGTACCACTTCCCCTCTTGTACAGTGAAAGCAGTGCAGTCCTGATGAGTCCAAGTGGGCACAGATAGGGCAGTGATGGGTAGTGGCCTCCTCTTGGGTGCTGCTAACACTGCGCTGGCTCACTATATTAAGTTCTAAGTCCGTTCCCTCCTCTTGGGTAGATGTGACCCAGATTTCTGCCTTTTCACCTAGAGATGTTAAGATGACAATTAGTGTCTACATCGGGTGAGTTGGGTCGTCCCAGGTGCCGATCCTCACAGGGCACAGTCTGACTGGTAATTTCATGGTCTTAAAGCAGGCACAGCCCAGCAATGTTTGATTGTTGGGGGTATGACCTCCAGGTCCCCCGCCTATCAGCATCATGAGGGTGCTGCGATGCTCCAGCTTGGCATGAGTTGCATTACTGTTCACAGCCTTCCTAGTTCATGACTGAAACTCCAGGACTACAGTGAAGACTGACATGTCCACTGGCAGATCAGTGTAATAAAAATATCACATGACTTTTTATGTCATTCAGGATGTGTAAAGCCGGTACCTGACAGCCCCAATCATCACAGGGATGGCGTCTATTAGTGGTTGTTAGACAGCATTTGCTGTTGGAGACCAAGAGAATACAAAATGTAAAAAGTTCTCATGAAATGACTCAGAGCTTAGAATTACAGGGGAGGAGATATATATATAATTGACGATTTATACCATAAATAATGACACGTAATGTAAGATAACCCAATGTAATATAATGAAAGATACCATAAACATACCATACTGGAATACAATATGAAACTGAGATATAGAATGCAATATTATGTAACACAATGATATAATGTGATATGATACAACAGGAGATAACATAATATATAACACAGAGTAATAATAATATATAGCATGATACAATGTAACAACTTAACCCCTTAACAGCTGCCATATAGGCTTTTGACAGCGTCCATTCAGGGTAGTTCTAAAAACTTATGGCTTTTGAAATGTAAGGCTGCATTCACACAAACGTATATCGGCTCGGTTTTCACGTCGTCCTCCTCTGCGGGGGGGGGGGGGGGGGGAGGATGGAAGAGCCAGGAGCAGGAACTGAGCTCCCGCCCTCTCTCTGCCTCCTCCCCGCTCCTCTGCACTATTTGCAATGGGGAGAGGCGGAATGGGGGCGGGGCTAATTCTCATAACTTAGCCCCGCCCCATCCCACCTCCTTTCATTACAAATAGTGCAGAGAGGCGGAGAGGAGGCAGAGAGAGGGCGGGAGCTCAGTTCCTGCTCCTGGCTCTTCCACCCCCTCCTCCCCCCCCCTGCAGATGAGGACGGCGTATATTGGCTCGGCGTTAAAACCGAGCCGATATACGTTCGTGGGAATGCAGCCTGACACTGAAAAATTAAAATATGTGCTTTGCCCTTAAAGGGGTTTTCCGGGACTAAACTACTGATGACCTATCCTCAAGATGGGTCATCAATAGTTGATCGGTGGGAGTCCATTGCTCGTGATCCCCGCCAATCAGCTGACTGAAGAGGCCGCAGCGCTCCAGTGAGCACCGCCTCTTCTCAGGCCAGTGACTTCACTTTCATTCGTCACGTGGTCTGAGAGCAGCTCTGTCCCATTCAAGTGAATTGGATGGTGCTGTGATACCAGACACAACCATTATACAATGAAGGGCGCTGTGCCTGGTATGGACTGACGTCATAGCAGTGCTCACCACCAGGATGGGTCATCAATAGTTTAGTGCTGAAAAACTCTTTAACATTTAAAACACACTTGGCATTAAAGGGGTTTTCCGGGACTAATATGTTGATGATTGGGGAAAACTGTGAGGTTCATTGGTTGGGAACGCCACTGATCGACTAATTGAATTGGGCGTTGAACCTGGTTTGCACTGCAGCCTTTTCTCAGGCATGTGACATGGCATAAGAGCTGCTTAACCCCATTCAAATGCTATACCAGGCACAGCCACTATGAAATGTACAGCACTGTGTCTGGCATGCATTGAAGTGGCCTCGCTGCAGCCACTTCACAAAGCTGATTGGTGGAGTCCGGAGCAGCAGACCCTGCGGGTAGGTCATCAATATCTTAGGGTCATTTTACACAGTGAGAAATTATTTGCACAAGCGGATGATGACAGAGCTCACTCGTCCCGTGTAAAAGGGCCCTCGGTCCCAGAAAGCCCCTTTAAAGAGTTAAAGTCTAAACATTTAGTAAAGCATCAAATAATAGCACAATGTAACATAATACAGTAAATACATAACATGTTACAAAGCAGGAATACATTGTAGCACATAGTGGTCAGCACAAGTCATTGGTATTGCTGCCCCCTGCAGTTGGTAAGTGGCAGTGCAGTCTGGATGGTCTGAAGTTTGGGGTATGATCCTCTGGTCTTGTACCCAGAAACAACTCACTGTGGAAGCAATGAGTGATAGAAGAGATGCAGAGTTATCTATTACTCAGAAGGGAAGGCAGAGTATAGGATGGGCGTCAGTGAATTTACCGCTGCGAGATCAGGGATCGCAGGGTTTGGGTTTACGCAAATAAAGCTTCGTTATTGGGTAATGACAAGCTCTTCCACTTTCTGCCAGGCAGTGATGGGAATATCTCATTACGCAAATTGCAAAATGTTCTATTCTTATTTCTCTTTTCACCTTATGTATCATTTGTTTTGCGCCATGTGCAGCAGTTTGGTCCTTTATAGCGGATGTGGGCGTGGTTTGGACCAAAACATAGAAAATTGACAGCAGAAAAAAAGCACATGGCCCACCTAGTCCTTATATTACTATATATTACTATTATATTACTATATATACTGCTGGCCTTAGGGCTTATACACACGTCCGTATATCGGCCCGGGTTTTCACGCTTGGCCAATATACGGTGTCCCTTTCTGCAGGGGGAGGAGGCGGGTCGGGCCAGGAGCAGTGCACTGAGCTCCCGCCCCCTCTCCGTCCTTCACCACTATTTGCAATGGCAGGGGGCGGGACAGGGCGGGACTTAGCTCTGCCCCGTCCCACCCCTCCCATTGCAAACAGTGGCGAGGTGCAAAGAGGGGGCGGGAACTCAGTGCACTGCTCCTGGCCCAGCCTGCCTCCTCCCCCTGCAGAAAGGGACACCATATATCGGCCGGGCGTAAAAACCCAACCGATATACGGACGTGTGAATAAACCCTAACAGTAGATCTCCGCTCATCCCAGGCAGCTTGAACTCATTTATTGCTGATTTTGCCACATCTGCTGGACATCTTAGGCCTCCCTCACACATACATTGCGGTAAGCCTCGCGATTTAAATCACGGCGCTTTACTCTCATTTTACGCCATCTATTAGCACTCTTTATCATTGATGAGGAGCGCTAAATGCTCAAAAAAAGAACAGACTCTGCTTGAAAATCGCGGCACTGAAAAGAGCTGCGACCGAGCGGCTGTCTGAGCGGCTCCATTGATAACAATGGAAGCGTTATACCGTGATTAGCGAGGGGCTGAAAGTGCCGTGCAAATCTTAGACACTCCTTTTTCTACCAAGACGGCATTCTGGTTCCTGAATTGGATTCCAGAGCAGCAGTGAAAACTGACACTGTTACAGCAATCCAAAAGGGAGAAAATTGGTTCTCTGGTTCAGCACTTGTGAAGATCCCGCTCCCATCTGCATTCTCCTTGGGAGTTATGGGAGGAAGGCAGCCACTAGCACAACTGTCTATTAAGTGCTATGTGTAGTCCCCGATGAGCAGCATTCATCATTCCATAGAAGACACACATGGGGCGCCTCCCTGCCTGCTTGTACTAAAGTTTGTTCCAGGCATCTACTACTCTTTCAGTAAAAATATCTGTCCTGACCTTGCTGCTGATTTGACCCCCAACTAATCTCAGATTGCGTCCCCTTGGATGGAGCAATTATTTAAGAGGCATGTATCACTCGCAGCTTTTCAGAAAGTCATAATGGGGCATATTTAACTATTTATTTGCACCAGAATCCCTTTATACCATGTCACATTTTCAAAAAGTTAGACCCCCATCATTAGGGGGTGTGGCAACACGCAGCCTGCCATTTTTATGGTAGTCTGCACCAGAAACTGGCATAGATGATAACAGGAACCTACTCCAGATGCCTTCAGAAGAAACAAATGTATGGAGAGACTTGTGCCTCCTAATACTTCAGTTGCTGGTAAATGGGCACACAGTTTGCTTAGACTGGCATCTAAGTAAATACACCCCAATATCCAGTGATGAGCAGGCGGAACTTCTAGGGGTTAATTTATCATTAGTGGCATAATTGGAGTCTTGCTCTTGGCTCTTGGCTCTTTTTCTCTTTCATCGACGCAAAATGATAACAGGAACGGACACAAAGGAAAGAACATACACATACAAGGACAGACACACAGGGTTGTGTTGGTTGACAGGTCCCATGGATTGTTTTTTTTTCAAAACCCGTAATGATGGATTTTGGCTTGTGACCCATTCCCATGAAAAATCTATTAATTCATGTGAAAAAAGAAATAATCCAAGTCCAGAGACATCTATAAACCTGCATGAAAAATCTTGTATAATGGCTGTGGTGTTGGTAAGGTGCCCATGGCGGTCCCCTTCAGGTGCCAATCATTTCCTCCTGAGTCTGCACTTAGATGAAGGTACAGATCTCCTCCAGTCCCACTGTAAACCCCAAGCTTCACTTCCATACATTTTTATCTTGGAGAACTTGGCAGCGCTAGGCAGTAGGTGGGCCTCATTCTGATTTTGTTATGGGTCTACACTCCATTGTGCCACCCTAAAAATATAAGAGACAGGCAACATTATTCCCGAGTCTGGTGATTATAACCAGATAAGGTGATTAAGTATATAAAGTATCCACGAGCGGAATGTTCTGTAAACAAAGTACTGTGAAAGGACAAGTGATGGGGCCACAAGGTTCGGTCACGATGATAATGGGATGCTGTCAGATGGGGCTAATCCCCTGCAGAGCTGCCATTATTCCCAGTATTTCACATGTTAATGAGCTACAGAGCTGACTAACAGAGTCAGCCACAGACAACAGAGGCCCCTGGGGGCCCCCCCGAGGAGCTGTAATAATATTAAACAGTCCAGCTGTGCAGGGAAAGATTTGCTTACAGGATTGGAACACATGAGCAGGACGAATCAAAGGCTGGGTACCCTTTATGTAATGAGCAGGCTTGTCATTCAGAAGTTTGGAAAAAGACGGGTGACAACCCAGTTAGGAGAGTTGGGGCTGTTGCAAATGGGTTCATACACCTGTGTGAGAGTGGAACTATAGAGGCATTGTTAGTGGTGAGGGTGACACTGGCAGCAGATGCCATCCTGGGCAACTAAAGGTCTCCTTGCTCATCATGCCCTTTGTGCCCCTTTTAGGTGAGGAGTCATAGAACGTCCTTGCCCTCGCTGTAGAGTTTGCTTTGGAGCAGTTTAGCATATAACATTTTGCAGCTTCTTCTACAATCATACAACCCCAAAGTGCGTGAGTTAAGTAAAGAGCGCCACTGCCACCTAATGGTCACTGGTTGTACTACAGTTTTCACATTTTGACATCTCCAGCCAAGTGTTGGGTCACTTGATCATCATCACCCACATGGAGACCTTATTAATTGCTAGGGTAGACATTGTTCTTTGCAGTCTAGGGTCCTATTCTCTGTGCTGCAAGGTGGCAATGCCAGGCTGTGAGCCGCCATGCCACCTGAGGTTGAGGCCCGCAGTCATTCTTAATGTGTAGATTTTTCGTTATGATCCACCAATAAGAGGCAAAACTCTGGGATGTCTGAGGTCCTGAAAACCTCAAGGCTCCGAGGTTGGGGTCCTGAAAACTCTTCTTGATCTAGTACTTCTCACAGCTGAAGGTTCGTTACAATGTATCAGTCTGGACAATCCTCTCTGTGGTAAAGACATCACAAATATGTCTCCTGTCCTGATAGTTTGTTAGAATGCATCAGTGCAGGTGAAATGTATCAGTCTGGATTCTAGACTGGATACCTTGTAACAAACTCTCAGCTCTTGTATAAAGTGATATTATCTTCACTTTTTACAGTTAACACTTGCTGGGCGACAACCACTACAGCCCCCAGGGGTTGTCACCTCTCTCTTTACAGACTTACCTGCATGGGATGTAGAATTGCATCTCCCTTTGTCAGTCTTTACTGTAATTGTGGCATTGTATTTATGAAACAGGAGGCTCAGGATTAACAGAGCTATAGGAAATCTTCACAGATGGAAGATTTCTAGTTAAATAAATCGGTATCATTTCCTGATGGTAAGGCTATTGCCTCTGTTATCAGCCAGTGTATATAGTTGTGACGGCGCTGACGTCCCGCGTCTCTCCATAATCCTGCAGCACTTACATCAGCAGGGACGTTTCTTTGTTCGTCACTTCCAGCCTCATCATTGCATCAGCCACAGGATTTACTACCAGCTCCGTCATCTCATCTCATCCTCGGTCTCCTCCCTGATGCTCCTGTGTTATTCACTTTGTATCGGAGTTGTTGGGGTATGCAAATTGCACTCAAATTTTCGTTTGGCCAAACAAACGTCTAAAACATAATTAATATTCCTTTGGTGCTTGCTTCGTCTGTACATCCATAGATTTAACCCATTTATTGCAGACAGGACCAATCAATCCATGTAGATATCTGTCCTTACAGAGCAGACACGACCAATCAAGGTGTTGTCATATTTATATATAAATATCCATATATATCTATCTATATATATGACATAACCAATCAACCCATATACATATCCCAGCCATATAGAGAAGACATGAACAATCAACCAGCTACCTGTGTACTATCCATGTACTTCACAGTACACAGACTCATTGCGGCTTTTCACAGGGACCGATGGTCAAAGTGCTAATGACCACTTGTCCGTGAGTGTGTGAGTGAGTGCTAAACATGCTCTGCTCCTAATCACATGACGGTGACGTAATTGCAGGTCCTAAAGCATAAAACATGCAGGGCCCGACAGCAGCCGTATGCTGCAGGACCTGTGATGATGTCACTGCAATGTGATTAATCACCTGGGCTCTGAAACTCCACTCCTGATCACATGACGGTGACGTCATCACAGGTGCCTCACTTTATCAAAAACCTGCAGAGCAAGATAGCAACTGTGCGCTGACAGGACCAGTGATGATGTCACCGTCATGTGATCAGTCACCGGCTCTTAACTGTGTTGTGTACATGGATGGATTAGTTATATAGGTGTAGCGGTCGTTGTATACGGCTCCGCGGATGATACACCCGGACGTTAGGGATCTCCTACATCCCCGTGGACATATCTAACATGGTAAATGGAATTAGGAGTGAATGATGACAATCTCTGTACAGCGCCGCGGAATATGTTGGTGCCATATAAGATATAAGCCCAGCGTTCAGACCGGGATGGAGAAGACGATTTCCTTCTCCTACTATTTGCCGGCTCTGGTTTTCAGAGGAATCTGTGGCTGATGCAAGCAGGAGGTGAGGAACAATGACTGTATAATAATGAGTCTCTGCTGATGCAACTGCTGGAAGAGGGTGAAGGGTTCACATATGGGGGAGGGGGCGCTGCTGCTGCAGAACCCTCTATACTGGCTGATACCAGAGACTATAGCTGCAGGATTAGGACATAATCATCAATAATTAGAGTAAATGCATCAAAAATTAAAGTATTTTGCACGCCAATCAAAGAGACATCAGAGAAGCCTGTCTAACTGCTGCTTCTTTCATGTTACCCCCCACAATGAGAAAGAAGGTGCACAGTCACCCCCTAGAGGCTCCACAGTGGAATATATGGGGAACAAGAAACTGTCATGTTATATAGCTCTGTACATACCGTGTATCACCCCATCATCTCTGACCCCAGGTGCTCACACTCTAATCTCCCTATGTCATTCAGTGTATCACCCCCATCATCCCTGACTCTAATCTCACTATGTGTCACACACTGTTTCACTCCTGTCATCCTTGACCCCAAGAGATCACTATCTAATCTCCCCATACTACACAATGTATCACCCCCATCATCTCTGTCCCCAGAGGCTCACACTCTAATCTCCTTAATTTTAGCACACATAGTGCCTCAGAAAATAAATATGTGAAGTTTGTGCCCCCAACTATAACTGTCCCGAACAAATGGTACAATCTCACAATAATGCCCTCCATCAGTAATAGCGCCCACATAGTGCACACAAAAATAATTCCGCTAAACAGATAGTTCCTGCCACAGTAATAGTACCCACATAGTGCACACAAAATAATTTTACCAATTAGTGTACTCCCATAGTGCCTGGAAGCGTGCCCATGTAGCGTATCACAAAATAAGTGTGCCAGCTGGAGTGCCCACGTAGCACCAATTAGGATATCATTAACAGTAATAGTAACCACAGTATGACAAAATACCTATGCAAGCATAATGGTACCACAGAGCCCCCACCATTAATAGTGCCCCCCAAATAACTGCCAATCAGAGTACCACCATAGTGACTGGAAGCATGTGTCCCAACAGTAGGTGCCCACATAGTGTTCCCCAAAATGATTATACTAATTGGAGCGCTAACAGCGCCACACAGAGTATATACAACATTAATGGTACCCATAGTTTCCCACTAGAGATGAGCGAGCGTACTTGCTAAGGGCAAATACTCGAGCGAGTATTGCCTTTTGCAAGTACCTGCCCGCTTGTCTCAAAAGATTCGGGAGCCGGCGGGGAGCAGCGGGGGAGAGCGGGGAGGAACCGGGGGGGGGGGGGGGGACTCTCTCTCCCCCCAGCTCCCCCCCTGCTCACTCCCGCAACTCACCCCCGCCGGCACCCAAATCTTTTGAGACGAGCGGGCAGGTACTCACAAAAGGCAATACTCGCTCGAGTATTTGCCCTTAGCGAGTACGCTCGCTCATCTCTATTTCCCACAAAATGCCTATGAAAGCATAATAGTACCACTGAGTCCCAACTATTAATAGGGCTCCTGTAAAATAATTGTGCCAGAGTACCCCCATAATTCTTACAAACATGCCCCCAACATAAGGTGCCCACCTAGTGTTCCCCAAATTGCGTGTACCATTTGGAATGCCCACCTACTGCTAAGCAGAGAGTTCACAACAGTAATGGTGCCCACAGTGCCCCCCAAAACACCTGTGCCAAGCATAGTTCTCCATTAACAGTGCCCCTCCAAATGAATTGTGCCAGAGAACTCCCATAATTCTCAGAATCAGTATGAGCCCACATAGTGTCCCTAGTGATGCCTGTGCCAAACGTAATGTTCCTATAGTGCCCCCACTATTTATAGTCCCACCCCCAAAAAAGTAACTGTGCCAGAGTACCCCAATAGCGTTTAGAAGCATACCTCCCATAAGTAGGTGCTCATGTAATATCCCTCAAATGATTGTAGCAATTAGAGTGCCCACATAGTGCCAAGTAGAGTAGCAACATTAGTGGTGCCCACAGTATCTGACAAAATACTTAGGCAAGCATACTGCTCCCATAGTGCCCCCCAGCATTAACTGTGCAACCACGTAGAGTACCTAAACCCTATATGCCATAAACAAACCATGTTCCCACATCGCCCCCTAGTGGTGCAGGCTACAGGCCTACAAAGACAAACAGCGAGGCATCAAGCCAAAGTTGAAAGTACTGATCCTGGGCACTGGACAATGTCCTGCACTAATGTACATAGACTATACTGTTGTAGATGATGGGATTCATACCTGTGACCTCAGATGACCCCAACCATAATGCATCAGAAGACTATGGGTCCATATCTTTCATAACTTATTTACGAGGACCTCAATAAAAAATTAGAGCTGCCCCTTCCTGAAGTGAGTCTTGGCCGCACAATGACACCATGGACATATTGGGTGGCCATGCAAGATGTAGCACTACCCCAGACCTCCGAATCAAGTGAATCACAGGTCCAATCATAATGGCTGCAAGAAAGGGGGGGGGGGGCAAATTCAAATGTTCAAGACGTCTTGGCTTCTGGTCATGGTCATTTAGTGGCATCTTCTGTTCTGGATTTGGCCTTCACATTAGAAGAATGTAGCATGTTCATAGAATCGTAGTGTTGCCCTCTGGCGTCACCACTAATGATTTTCCAGATGATTTCTCTGTTAGAAGTAAGAAGAGAGGCGACCGCAGCCCCGTGCCTCGCTGCCAAATCCCTGCAGCACAATCCCAAACCAAACACACAATGATCTGTGCAAGTACCAACGCACCCCGGCTCCCACCCAGACCCGTCCTTTGTGCTGAGAGCTTGAGAAAGCCAAATATTGCCCTGGTCTGTGGCACACCCCCCCTCCTCCAGGTATATTAACTCCTGTGTGATCGGAGACCGTGGATGTGACTCCTACTCTACCTATGACTCTCATCATGATCTACCTCACTCTGACGTTGGATGATATAATATTTCTAATGTCGGCGCCCTTCCAAGTGGTACCTATAGGCCATCTGTGTGGTTAATATATTAGACTGGGCAACCGATGGAAAATAAGAGTACAAGTTATCATTCCTCTTCTTATCCAATGTCCTGGAAACTGTAAATTTTTGCAATTTTTATCAGCAGCTTCCGAATGATTAGATATGCCCCATGGAATATCACATGACGCAATGTTATCTGTGAGATCCGTCAATTATCAGATCTGGAGGTGCTGAAACAAAGGTTCTGGCCAGACATGAACTTACTGACATTTCCGGCATTAGTAAAGTCCTGATTGTGGATTATGTGGATGATCCTCCAGGAGGCGTTGGGTATCGCTCAGTCAGTAATTGCACTGGTGTAGTAGAGGTTGGCTCTTTAAGCATGTGGCCTGGTGTCCTGACTCATCTTCTGGTGTTGTCACTGCAGTGAGCAGGAGTTGTCGGGAGTAGCTCAAGTGGATGCACCAACTCTGACCTTGTCACGGTGGTGGCTACTCTGCCTAAAGGGTAGCGCATGCGGCAGGTGGGATTGCAAAGGGATTCTTAGAGAGGGCAATTAGTGATCTGTGTAAGTTCTTGGCGACGCCAGTGCCTTTGCATGAGTGCATTACAGTGAGGAAATATACAGATGAGTCCATTAAAGTATCAGTAAAACCGAAGGCACACAGTTTACTGAACGGTCGCTATGTTAAGTAAATGGAGAGGGGCAGGGGAGGACGAGGAGAGAAATCTCCTCCAGCCGCTCCGCTGTGAAGCAACGATACTCGCTCCTATGCAAAAGCACGTGAGCGGGTACTTGCGGGGACAAGAGTCGGGCATCGTTTGCCCGACATTCGTCCCTTCTCATTGTTCTTAATACTGTGATTGCATAAAGACCATCTCTGCACCTTAATGCAACTATCCCAAAAGTTCTTGCATTTCCTTCTCCCACGACTTTTTGCATGTGGAGTAAAGCTGGAGAACTTGGGCCCAAGAAATACCTAAACATTTCTGTCTGAATGGTGACTGAGGATCTTCTCGGGAGGGGTAATATCACTCCTTAAAGAGAGCACCAAGAAGGTGAGTAAAGAGACTTATAAGGCCATCCATGCTGCTCTGGGTAATATGCAAATAAGGGAGATGGAACAATACTTCTTCAGGGCCACCTATTGGATAGCAGCATCCTTTCAAATCAATGCCTGACCCATTAGACAGGTCTTTAGAGCAATGATTGAGAATTGAAAACCAAGCCAGAATCCATACATAGACAGCTGTTTTGCCCCCTATTCAGAATTCAGTAGGATCCTGGCTTGGCTAGTGAGAGGCCTGCGACGTGGGTTGGGAGGGGTAACATCACTCCTTAAGGAGAGCACCAAGAAGGTCAGTGAGGAGACTCATTAGGCCACACATGCTCCTCTAGGTAATATGCAAATAAGGGAGATGAAACAATACCTCTGCAGCTGTAGCGCCACCTAGTGGATGGCAGAATTTGAGGATCTTCTGTAATGGCCAGACTCTCTCTCTAGTGCACATCCCATTACTTGGATCAATACCATTCATTGATTCCATTCACTGCGTATCACGCGTTCGTGCAAATACGTGGTGAAAATACGACCGTGGACATGAGCCCTTACTCTTGGTGTTGGATGCTTTCTCATGGTAAAAACTGCACCGTCTGAGATGTTACCCAACTGATAATTTAGTCATGATGATGATCATTTGACGTTCAATGGGTGATACATATTCCAGGTCCTTCACCTCTGATGTAATATTGTCACTAATCCCTTGTATAATGTAAATATGGATTTCCTCCAAGTCTGACAGGGAAGATCAAGGCATAATCTGGTCACTTCCTCACACCTGCATACCTGTAAAACACAACTGTTTGCCCTCAGGTGACTCACGGAGGACGAGATATTAACAGGCCATGACTCACAGAGGTGTATGCTCCTCCAGAGGTCATGCTTCCTGGGCCTCTCCCCATCTCTGTGCAGTTATCTATAGATTTTCTGTTACCAGTCAATAAATTGTATGAATGTGAATAAGTGACATAGACTGTGTCATAGAATGAGGGAAGATTAATGAGCAAGGTCTTTACAGAATAGGGGGCATCATAATGGATGACCACCACTTATGGCAGCTAATTATGGATACTTGGAGGTTGCAATATACCAGTCCAGACCAATATAATATGTGTGATGTCAGGGCAGCTACCTGTATGAGTCGTATACAGCTGATAATTACATTCTCCCTGTGTATATACTGATAAAGGACAGACCTATCCTCAGACTTGTTCATTATTTCCCTCTTTGCCCCCTGGATCACGCTCATTACATAACAAAAACACGAGACCTGTGTGTATCTGAGCCTCAGCCCAGTAAGGTAAATAGTAGGACGAGAACACCCATTGGATCCCTGATATTCTACAAGGTGATATTAGGACAAGTGACGGAAGAGATAATGAAAACAAAGGAGGAAATACTAGAAAAACTGGTATATACTATAATAACAAAGCTGCAGATTCTTATGTCCAGGTTATGAACCCACCTGTAGGAACATTCACCTGGAGGTCTCTACCTGTATGGACCTTCACCTGGAGATGTCCACCTGTAAAGACCTTCACCTGTAAGGACCTTCACCTGGAGACGTCGACCTGTAAAGAGATTCGCCTGGAGATGTCCACTGTTAGAGAACTTTAGCTAACTTTTGGAAACTTTCGCCAATGGATTCAACTCTATAGATCTTCACTTGTAGAGACTTTGACCTATAAAGACCTTGAACTGTAGAGACTTTAATCTTGAGACATTCACCTTTAAAGACCTTGACCTGCAGAGATATCCATCGCAGAGACCTTCACCTGTAGCTTCAACTCTAAAGACCTTCACCTGCAGGTACCTTCACACTTCACCTGGAGATATCCACCTGTAAAGACCTTAACCTGTAGCTTCATCTGTAGAGACCTTAACCTGTAGCTTCATCTGTAGAGACCTCGACCTGCAGAGCCTTTACCTGAAGATGTCCAGTTGAATCATAGAGTTTGAAGGGACCACCAGGATCATCTAGTCCAACCCCCTGCTCAACACAGGCGTCACTGGATCATCCCAACAGATGTCTGTCCAGCTTCTCTTTGAAGACTTCCATTAAAAGAGAACTCACCACGTCCCGTGGTAACCTGTTCCACTCATTGATCACCCTCACTGTCAAAAAGTTTTTTTCTAATATCTAATCTGCGTCTCCTTCCTTTCAGTTTCATCCCATTGCTTCTAGTCTTTCCTTGTGCAGATGAGAATAGGGCTGATATCTCTGTACTGTGACAACCCTTCAGATATTTGTAGACCGCTATTAAGTCTCCTCTCAGCCCTCTTTTTTGTAAGCTAAACATTCACAGATCCTTTAACCGTTCCTCATAGGACATGATTTGCAGACCGCTCACCATCTTGGTAACTCTTCTCTGAACTTGCTCCAGTTTGTCTATGTCTTTTTTAACCCTTTCCAATCCAATTTGTATCCCGCTTTTCCTAGGGGGCTTACTCTTTTGATGCCGTTATACAACAGCCTATCTGCTGGTTAAAGCCAGTACTGCATGAGATGACACGTTGGATAGGCTCCGACAGCAGAAAGGCTGGCAATATACAATAAGAGAACCCCGACAAACGTCTTCCAACATCAGAGCTGTACAGCCTTAAATCATAATGTCTTCAGAGGTCAGACAGTGGATTAGAAAGGGTTAAAGTGGGGTGTCCAGAACTGGACACAGTATTTCAGATGAGGTCTGACTAAAGAAGAGTAGAGGGGGATAATTACCTCACGTGATCTAAACTCTATGCTTCTCTTAATACATCTAGGAATTGGGTTTGCCTTTTTGCAGCTGCTTCACACTGTTGACCCATGTTCAGTCCGTGATTTATTAGTATACCCAAGTCTTTTTAATATGTGCTGCTGCTTAGCGCAATTCCTCCAATTCTGATTTTTTTTTCATTTTTCTTGCCCAAATGTAGTACTTTACATTTCTCTCTGTTAAATACCATTCTGTTAGTCTCCGCCCACTTTTCAAGCTTTTCTAGATCTTTTTGAATCCTCTCTCTCTTCTCGGGTGTAAGCTATCCCACCTAGCTTTGTGTCATTGGCAAACTTGATCAGTTTCCCCTCAATTCCCTCCTCCAGATCATTTATACAAATGTTGAACAACACTGGGCCTAGGACAGAGCCTTGCGGCACCCCACTTGAGACATTCTTACACTTGGATATGTAGACTGTAGGGTCTGCTACTTATGTCTGCTGCCCTCTTGTGGTTCCGGGCAGCTGCAAGCATCATTCTGCTATTTCTGTGCATATGGACCCTATCTGTCTGTTTTCATCCAGCACTGAGAGGGTTAACCAGTCATCTGTCTCTCAGCTCAGCTGTGGGATTAATGGGCAATCACTTCCCTATTTAAGCTGAGCTGATGCACTTCCTGGTTGCCTCAGTATTGGTGTGTTTTCCTCTGTGCCACAACACTGCTAGGTTTTCTGTCTCTTGACTCTTCAAGTCTTTTTTGACCTTTATCTGCTTATCCTGTTTGTACCTTTGCCTTGTGCCCTCTTTCTGTATGTGTGTCCATTTCCTTTCTGTCTGTGCTTCATTCTCATCTCTGTAGTAAGTTAGTTCTGTGCAGTTTTTTTCATTTCTGTGTTTCAGTACTTCATCCCCGGTTTTTGTCAGGGCTAGTCAGTCTCAAGGTTTCAGGGCATGGCCGCCCTTATTGGGGCAATTACCCTGCTTGTAGGCAGGTCCCCTTCCATCTCCCTGCTTAACCTTAGGGCCAGTTACCTATCTGTAGGTACTCCTTCTGCTGGGGTCAGCTGCCAGTCACCCAGTACAGTCCAAAAGCCAGGCTTGGTTAGCCCAGTGGGTCCACATCCAAAATCCATAACATAGACATTTATGGCCACTCTTTCAGTATGATCACTCAGCCAGTTGTGAATCCACCTAACAGTTGCTTTGTTGATCCTATATTTGGTCATTTTGTAATAAGGATGATATGATATACTTTGTTAAATGCTTTACTAAAGTCAAGATATACTATATCTACCAGATTTCCCTGTTTAAGCCAGTCTGTGATTCTGTCATAGAAGGAAATTAGAGTAGTCTAGCATGCTGACTCCAGCATGCTGACATGCTGGTTAATTACTCCATTCTCATCCAAGTACTTGCATACATGCTGTTTAATAATTTGTTCAAATATATTTCTCAGTATAGAAGTCAGGCTCACAGGCCTGTAGTTTCCTGTGTTCACCTTCTTCCCATTTTTTGAAGATGGGGACAACATTTGCCCTTCTCCAATCTTCTGGGACGTCTGTTCTCCAGGAATTTTCAAAGATTATGGTGAGTGGTTCAGCAATTACCTCCGCTGCTTCCTTCAGTATCCTAGGATAATTCATCTGGACCTTGAGACTTGAATTCATTTGAGTTCTCTAAGGCCTCCTTCCCACGAGCGTGACGGGCTCCGCAGCGTAATATTACGCTGTGAAGCCCGTCACGGCGCCCCCCAGAGCCCCTATACTTACCTGCGGGAGATAGCGTGAAATCGCTTCCCCGCCCACCACCGCCGCGTCACCGCTCGTCACCGCTCGTCACCGCCCACCGCTCTCGCGTCACCAGCCGTGTCACGTGCACGGCCGGCCGTGTCACGTGACGCGGCCGGACCGCGTCATTTGGCGTCATATGACGCTCGGCGGTGGGCGGGAAAGCGTTTTTTCACGCTATCTCCCGCTGGTTACAGCGGGAGATAGCGTGAATGGACGGCTTCCATTGACTGCAATGGAAGCCGTCAGTGCGTACAGCCCGTCCTCACCCGCAGAAAATAGAGCATGCTGCGGGTGAGGACGGGAGAAATCGCGGTGCGTAATTCCGCGGTGGAATTACGCATCGTGTGCATTGTGCTATTAGGTTCAATAGAACCTAATAGCTGCGTGCAACGCAGCGGATTTTCGCCGCGAATTACGCGGCGGAAATCCGTTCGTGGGAAGGAGGCCTAAGTATTCCCTCACTATCTCACTGCTTATAGATAGCCTGCTTTGTTTATTCAATAGCACAGGAAAGCTCAGCTGATGTTACAATTACTTGCTGAGAGAAAACAGATACAAAATAGGAATTTAAAAGTTTGGCCTTGTCAACATCATTTTTAACCAATTCACCATTTTCATCCTGTAAATATCCTATAGCATTTTTGACTTTTCTTTTGCTTTTGAAATACCCCCAAAATTCTTTTTTTTTTTCTTTTTTCTTTTGGCCTCTGTTGCAAGCCTCAATTTATTATTAGCTTTAGGTATTTGTAGACTGCATTATATTCTTCTTTAGATATCCCCCCTTTTTCAATGTGATAACATTTCTTTTTGCCTTTTTAACATGTGTTTAACTGTCTCATTTCGCAATACATCCCAACCTTCCTGGACATTTCTGTCCTTAAGAACATCCCGCCATTGGATTCTTCCTTCCCTCTTTCTGAGTCCATTAAATTCTACCTTTCTGAAATCCAACCTTGAGGTCTGAGTTTTCTCAGGTCTTCCTCCCCTTGTTATCCAAAATTCAAGGATAGCATGATCACTGCCTCCTATGGTCCCAACCACCCTTACCCCCTCAACCATTTCCTCCCTGTTGGTAAGAATTAGGTCCAAGATGGCAGTTCCTCTTGTTTTCTTTTCTACCTTTTGGAAGATAAAGTTGTCAGCAAGAGCGGATAAGAATTTGTTGGATCCATTACTTTTACCTAAGAGACATTCCCAACAAATGTCTGGATGGGTAAAATCTCTCATGATCCCTATGTTGTGCTTTTTTGAGAACTTAGCCATGTGATGTAGAAAGAGTTCATCCATATCTTCTGCTTGTCCAGGCGGCCTATTTTACAGAACTTTTACCTAGAGAGATATCCTTCAGTAGAGACTTTCACCTGTAGCTTCAACTCAAGACCTTCACCTGGACAGTCCTTTATCTATAAATACTTTCCCCTGTAGAGACCTTTACCTGTAGCTTCACTTGTAAAGACCTTCACATGTACAAACTTGCACCTGTAGTTTTTTTTTTTACCCATTAGACTTTCTCCTGTAGAATTTTCACCTGTAGCAATGTTCACCTGAAGAGACCTTCATCTACAAACATGTTCACCTGTAACAACGTTTTAACTGTAGAGATATTCACGTATAGAAACTTAGAGGAATTTAACCATTGAGCTTTGTATCTGTGATCACCTTCACCAGTAGAGATGGTCACCTGTATATTTACAGTATCTGTACAGACCTTCTCCTATAAAGACAGTCACCTGTAGAGAAGTTCACCTGTAGGCATCATCACACATAGAGACGTTGAAAATGAGACATAAAGTATGCCTTAGATAGTTGGACAGTCCCCAAAATGCAGAACTGAAGGTGCCACTCATTATAAGTGCACTGTTCACACAAATGAATAGAGGTGCCCTGAGTGTGTCTGATCACAATGCAATTGTATTGCTATTATATCAGTGATGTCATCACTAGGGGGCGGGGCAGTGACTACCTCTCAGACACAATAAAGTAGCTGGTTGTCAGCAATAATAGATAAATGGCTATTATTGTAGTATAAGGTGAGCAGATCTCATGTCTGATCACATGCAATTATATCAGTGATGTCATCACCAGGGGGCGGGGCTGTGACTACCTCTCAAACATGATATAGGGGCTGGTTGTCCGTAGTAATAAATCAGTAGCTGTTACTGTAGTATAAGGGGTACAGATCTCATATCCAATCACTATTTTGTTAGCCTGACCCTGTATGTAAGTAGTACCAGTTATAGTTTTCTTTGTCTGTGGGTGGCAGTTTTGGGCAGGAAAGGGTTACTCGGGTTTTTGCTCCTCTAACATCTCAGTTCCTAGACCACTTGGCTGCACACACACAGACACTTGAATCTGTCGTCACACAAGTTTAAGTCCAATACAACTTGGCAAAAACTGCATCCCATCCCGAAGGGCCAAGGTTTCCTCAGTGATGACAACGCTTCACAGGTTGCTGCTTCTCTGCGCTCTGTACATAATCCCACATTCATGAGTCTTTTGTAACGTGAGATGAGAACTGTATAGAAAACCTGTAAGTGGTCACCAAAAGGAATACAAATTGAAGATTAAAGACAAATAAGCACAAGACAAATCCAAATCATGCAAGTCCTTACATATAATACAGTGGAGAGCGCCGCTGGCAGCTGTAAATCACTTACTATGTGAGGGCAGGAGCTTCTTCAGAGTCTGCACAGCACACAGTGTTCCAGAAAAATAGCATGGAGCGCCCTCAGCTGGTGCCCAGAGGAGCCGCTCATCCTGCACAGGTAAAGAGCGGTATAGATCATGTAGTACCGCATTATACTGTAGAGAGGCGCAACAAGATGACAATCAGTGCATGCATTTCTGTAATACAGGGGTTTTATCTGCGAAATGTCCGTGCTGATTGGCTGACTCCAGAAAAACACACATGCCGCAAATCCGGACTACCTGCCGCATTGTATATTGGATCTGTTATGACAGCCGAGAACAGACCAATATATGCTGAAAATATTGTAATCTACCTGTGAAGGCCAGCTTCATGCGAGGGATCATTTTATAGGGCCCAGTCCCTGATGATCAACAGTATATATAGCATCCAGTCCCTGGTGATCAGTGGTATGTATGGCACCCAGTCCCTGGCGATCAGTGGTATGTATGGCATCCAGTCCCTGGCGATCAGTAGTATGTATGGCATCCAGTCCCTGGTGATCAAGGGTATGTATGGCATCTGGTCCCTGGTAATCAGTGGTATATTTGGCACTCAGTCCCTGGTGATCAGTGGTATATATAGCATCCAGTCCCTGGCGATCAGTGGTATGTATGGCAACCAGTCCCTGGCGATCAGTAGTATGTATGGCAACCAGTCCCTGGCGATCAGTAGTATGTATGGCATCCAGTCCCTGGTGATCAAGGGTATGTATGGCATCTGGTCCCTGGTAATCAGTGGTATATTTGGCACTCAGTCCCTGGTGATCAGTGGTATATATAGCATGCAGTCCCTGGTGATCAGTGGTATATAGCATGCAGTCCCTGGTGATCAGTGGTATATATAACACGCAGTCCCTGGTGATCAGAGGTATATGTAACACGCAGTCCCTGGTGATCAGAGGTATATATAACAAGCAATCCCTGGTGATCAGAGGTATATATAACAAGCAATCCCTGGTGATCAGAGGTATATATAAGACGCAGTCCCTGGTGATCAGAGGTATATAAAACAAGCAGTCCCTGGTGATCAGAGGTATATATAACAAGCAGTCCCTGGTGATCAGAGGTATACATAACACGCAGTCCCTGGTGATCAGAGGTATATATAAGACACAGTCCCTGGTGATCAAAGGTATACATAACACGCAGTCACTGGTGATCAGAGGTATACATAACACGCAGTCCCTGGTGATCAGTGGTATATATAGCACCCAGTCCCTGGTGATCAGAGGTATATATAGAATGCAGTCCCTGGTGATCAGTGGTATATATAACACGCAGTCCCTGGTGATCGGTGGTATATATAGCACTCAGTCCCCGGTGAATTGTGGTATACTGTATAGATTGCCAAGTCCCCGCATTGTGGGAGGAGTTTGCTGTTAGGATTTCAGGGACCTAACAGCTTCACAGAATATTACAACCTCTGGAGGAAAATCAATACTTTTTACTAGCACTGTATGTATATATTCATCTATCTGCACCTGCCCTATGTACCATTCATATGCCGTGCGGACAGTCATGTGACTGATGCCTGCCTGCCAGCAGTGAGTGCACGGCGGTGCCCTCTTCTGTCATCCTGACAATATCTCAACAAAACCGTAACTTCTTGTGCCAACATTTCCTGACTGATGACCTACAAATACATCCATCCCCACAGCACATTCCTGACACCGGGCCAGAACCCAAGCCCCGAGGGCAAAATTCTCATGTGCCGCCGCATGGTGCCCAAGCAAGTCCACATTCCATGAAATATGTACTCCCCCCTCCCTCAAACTTCACTACTCATTCCAGACTATTTACTTAGGCAGAATAACGCAGCGTGCAACCTGCAGGTGCACAATGACTCTGCAAAGTCACCTGAACTCATAGTCTACATGAATCTACTAACCCAACAGCCTTGGAGGGGCCCAGGGGCCCCAAATTAGGGGACACACACTGCACCCACACGTGGGAAGAATGCTTTTAGAATAATATGGACCAAATTCTGAACTATATATATATATTTTTAAATTGCAACTTTTTGTATATTTCCTGCAGTTATCAGCCACTTGAATAAACAGTCTACAACAATGGTTCAGAGAATGGAGATAAGCACTAAGGGGAGGGTGAGCAGGGTACTGGTGCATCTGGTCTCCACCGGAAGAATGGGTGGAGACATAGGTTGGGTGAGTTCAGTTATAGTGGAGGGGCGGGTGACTGCCACAACTGAGGATTGGTTGATATACACTCCCAGGGCAGCTTCCATCAGCACTCCTAGGGTGCTGTAACTATCTTCCCCAGTGGACTCCCATTTGAGCTTCTTGGACCTATGTCAGTGTTCCCTCGGCAGACTGCCATCTCCGCTCCTGACCACGCTGTGCTTTCCCTGCTCTTCCATAATTTCCCCTCCAGCCTTCTGTCACGCATACCGCTGTTCTGCATTCTCAGCTCCACAGCTGAAACACTCCCTGGTGTGCTCCTTCATCTTCCCTGCGGCCTCCTATCATGCGTGCCGCTGTTTCCCCCCCCCCTTGTCGCCTCCCGGCTGGGAAGCCAGACAGCGCTGAGGTACCATCAGCTACAGGAGGACCAGCTGCTGGGGACATTTCCTTCAGCCATGTGACTGCAGGGAAGCTCCGACCCCTCGTCAGCCAATCCGGAGCTTTAGGGGGCGTTAACAAGGCATTACCTGTCCCTTTGCAGGTCTCCACCCATTTTTCTGGTGGAGACAAGATGCACCAGTACGGTGAGCAGAGCATGAGGACATACTCTGCTCTGGAAGGAAGATAATGGAGCCATCCTCCCGTTATACCTGAGCAACAAGACACAAGGTAATTATACTGCATCAGCAAGGACTCTTCCAGGTAAAAGATTTCACAGCAGGCTGGGGTTTCAAGATGTGCTGTTCAAGCTCTTGAAGAAGCACAAAGAAACAGCCAATGTTGAGGACCGTAGACGCAGCGGTCAGCCAAGTGCAACAGATGAAAGATACTTCATGCTTTCTTGCCTTCTAAAATGAGAAGGTGTCCAGCAGTGCCATCATCTCAGAACTGGCACAAACTTGTGGGACCTAGGTGCACCCATTTACTGTTTGGAGAAGTCTGGCCAAAAGTGGTCTCCATGGAAGAATTGCTGGTGAAGAAACAAAGCCAAGTGACTCAACTATGCATGACAAACATAGGAACAGGGGTGAGGCAAAATGGCAGCAGGTGCTCTGGACTGATGAGCCAGAATGTGAAATAGTTGGCTGTAACAGAAGGCAGTTTGTTCTCTGGAGGGCTGAAGAGCAGTATAAAATTAGTGTCTGCAGACAGCAGTAAAGTATGGTGGAGAGCGGTACAATAATGAGTGTCTGCAGACAGCAGTGAAGCATGGTGGAGAGCGGTACAATAATGAGTGTCTGCAGACAGCAGTAAAGTATGGTGGAGAGCGGTACAATAATGAGTGTCTGCAGACAGCAGTAAAGTATGGTGGAGAGCGGTACAATAATGAGTGTCTGCAGGCAGCAGTGAAGCTTGGTGGAGAGCGGTACATAATGAGTGTCTGCAGGCAGCAGTGAAGCATGGTGGAGAGCGGTACAATACTGAGGGTCTGCAGGCAGCAGTGAAGTATGGTGGAGAGTGGTACAATAATGAGTGTCTGCAGGCAGCAGTGAAGCATGCTGCAGAGCGGCACAATAATGAGTGTCTGCAGGCAGCAGTGAAGCATGGTGGAGAGCGGTACAATAATGAGTGTCTGCAGGCAGCAGTGAAGCTTGGTGGAGAGCGGTACATAATGAGTGTGCAGGCAGCAGTGAAGCATGGTGGAGAGCGGTACAATACTGAGGGTCTGCAGGCAGCAGTGAAGTATGGTGGAGAGTGGTACAATAATGAGTGTCTGCAGGCAGCAGTGAAGCATGCTGCAGAGCGGCACAATAATGAGTGTCTGCAGGCAGCAGTGAAGCTTGGTGGAGAGCGGTACAATAATGAGTGTCTGCAGGCAGCAGTGAAGCTTGGTGGAGAGCGGTACAATAATGAATGTCTGCAGGCAGCAGTGAAGCATGGTGGAGAGTGGTAAAATAATGAGTGTCTGCAGGCAGCAGTGAAGCTTGGTGGAGGCTCCTTAGTACTTTGGGGCTGCATTTCAGCAAATGGACAACGACCTCAAACATACAGCCAATGTGATTAAGAACCATCTTCAGCATAAAGAAGAAAAAGGAGTCCTGGAAGTGATGATTTGGCCCCGTGGATCCCTGATCTCATCATCATCCAGTCTGTCTGGGATTACAGGAAGAGACAGAAGGATTGGAGCGAGCCGACATCCAGAGAAGATCTGTAGCTAGTGCTCCAACATGTCTGGAACAACCTCCTTGCAGAGTTCCTTCAAAAACTGTATGCAAGTGTAACTAGAAGAACTGATGCTGGTGTGAAGGCAAATGGCGGTCACACCAAATATTGATATGATTACACCTAATTGACGATATTAAACTATAAACCCTTCTACTTTGGAAAGCGTACTTACTTTGCAGCATTTTTTCCTCATCTGCCTAACACTTTTGCACAGTACTGTATGTATATAGTATATAAGAGCAGATACTGAGAATGACACTAGTCATACAGGACAGGAGAAGGGGCACAGTGTCGTGTCTGTGCATAAAGGTAGTACAGGGCCGGGCTTCGCTGGGTGCAGTGATGTCATTTCCTAGAATGAGATCCCTTTGCACATACAATCGCCCGGCGCTCAGCGCCACGACTCCCATTCTCAGTGTCATGTCCGCTGTGGAGAATACGGGTAATTTGCAGCGTCTTCTCCTGGGCATTTGGCAGCGACATAAAGGGGTCATTCTGCTGAGAAGCCGCTTTGTCTCCTTCTCCCTTCCTGGTGTATTCATGTCTGCGGGAGACAAGGGGCCGTGTTACCAGCCAACGACACAATGCCCATCTTGTTGCTGTTATCCTGTGCGGACGCGGGCCGGGACACGTAGCATCGCCTGAAACTTGAGTCCATAGACCCAGAAACAGAATGGCCGTGCTTAACCCCCTCTCGCCTGCTGACAACCAACATACACCTGGGGAGAGCTTCCTTCTAGCCTCTACATAAAGTCACTCAGTTCCTCCAAACCATGCTGTCTCTTATATGGCCCTACAGCATGTGCCAGTCCCTATGCCACCATTAACATTACCAGGAATGACTACTGGAGGGATCCTAGTTAGCACCTTCCCTCCACTTGTACTTTTTTGGGGTCGTAGTCGCTGCTTTTCACAAAAAAAATATTTCGGTGAGGCTTTGACTAAACTTGCTATGTACACATGAAAAGTCAAAGCTGTAGTGTAAAGCATGGGGAACGGACAGTGCAGCAGCCTGAGCCTCTGGTATGATAGAAGCAGTGTCATTATTTTGCAGTTCTGCACGGTGTATACTACAGTGTGGATTCACATTAAAACCAACAGGTCAAATCAGGAGGCAGATATTGATGCGGATTTGATGCAGAATCAGTGTGGATTCCGCATCAAATCCACAACAAAAAACGCCATAGTGGAAATTTACGTACATTTCTGGCATAGGTTACAACAGTTTCTGGCGTAAATTATGCATAGATCTATTGTTCCAGGGAGGCCACGCCCCTCCCCACAAGCTCTGCCCACTTATTGAAAAAGTTGCACAGACAGCGCAGAAAGAAGATGAAAAGTTTTGTGCAAATACTCACTTGCGCAAAAAATTAAGACTTTTTTACTGGCGTAAAAAGTGCCCTCGTGTGAACATACGGAACCAAAATAGACAACGCGGCTAAGCTGTAGTCCCTGATCATAGATTAGCCCTAATCAGTGATGAACGCAGGTCTTTGTATAGGGTTTCTGTTTGGGTTGCAGTATGGTAACATTATTCAATCACTATGTGGCGGTGATATACAGTCATGGCATGTGGTCATGGTGCGAGGCTATTATTTGGCCCTTATATAGTGTTATTATTGGTAACTGATTGGTTTTGTAGTTGTCTTTAATCAGTAACAGCATGGTGGTATTATGTGGTCACTATGTGGCGGTGATATCTGGTCATAGTGTGACGGTATTATTTGGCTCTTACATAGTGTAATTATTGGTAATGCTGGTTCTTTAATTGTCTTTATTCAGTAATGATATGTTGGTCTTATTCCATCACTATGTGGTCGTGGTGTGAGGGTATTATTTGGCCCTTATGTAGTATTATATAAGGATTTAGTTTTAGGTTTATGTGTGTGATTTGGCAGGAAAGTATGTCCTTGCTTTAACTTGTACATGGGCTGGTAAATGTCCATTCTCAAGGGAAGGGGCCCATTCCAATTTTTGCCTTTTCTTATTACGCCCCTGCGTATGCCCCTCATGTATAGACAGAAATGACTTCTAGATTCCCGGATGTCTTTTCTGATATTTTCTCGTTGTCTTGCCTAAATCTTGTCTCCTTCACCCCAATGAGCTGCAAATATTTATCCGGCAGCGGATGTATATTACGGCACGGACTGTAACTATGTCGTAACCCCTTTATGGACCGGCGACCTGCGCACAACCTGCAGCTATAAATGGCAGAGTCCTCCATGTTTACTGAAGATTATTACCACCGCTGCAGCCCAGAATTCCATGTGGTTTGGCAGAAGGTCCAGCTCGCCCCGTCCCCATACAGCAGGTTTCTACTTGACAGCCTCCATAATACCTTCATAGCCCGTCTCTGGGCAGAACACAAGGACGCCTGGAACCCCATTATCTCAGGCTGCGGAGATGACTTCACCTGCGCGAGTTTCAGGCTACAGATGGAACGCCACCTGAATCACTTCTCACCACATCTCCTCTGTGGAGGAACTGACCTACAAACTCCAAGAATAAACCCCATTTACATGCAGCGTACCGCATCCGCAGCAATATACCAAATCCGCATGGCGCAAGCATGAGCACGTGACACAAGATCGGGACTTTCAGCGTCCGGCTCAGGGTGGCGAGATGACATCATTTCATTTTTTTTTAAATTTGCATTGGGAGTCTGAAGGCACCAATACTACAGAGGCACTTTAGAGCACGATAAATACTTTAAAAGGGGGCATTCGGGGCGCTATTACAATTAAGAGGGTGAATAAGTTTGTAAGACACTATTACAGTTAAAGGACCCCCTGGGGCGCCACTACTATTAAAGTGCCATTATAAATACTATTAAGGGGCAACTTGTGAGCACTATGACTATTAAGGGTGCACTATAAATACTGTTAAGGGGCAACTGGTGAGCACTATGACTATTAAGGGTGCACTATAAATACTGTTAAGTGGGTTTTCAGGGACCTAAAATAATTTTTACAGGCCTAAAATGGTATAAAATAAAGAAAAAAAATGTAGACTAGAGTGCTGTTCACCACCAATGACTATTAGGAGGTCACTTGGGGACACTATTACTAAGAGGACATATGGGAGTACTATTACTTTGTAAGGGTCAAAATAGTGGGCATTATTACTATATAAGGGCACAAAAACGGTATTACCCTGTTTCCCTGAAAATAAGCCCTAGCATGGTTTTTGAGGATGCTTGCAATATAAGCCCTACTCCAAAAAATAAGACCTAGTTATAGTTAATAAAAAAAAGTCAATTTAAATAGTTTCCAGGCAGCTATACATGTAAAAAAGTTAAATCTTTTGGAGCAAAATTTAATATAAGACACTGTCTTATTCTCAGGCTAACAGGGTATTACTGTGTGAGAGCACAAAGTGGTAAATAATCCTGTATGGGGCATTAAGTGGATTACCATTACTCTTTGGGGTACAGAAAACGGCACTTTTACCGTGTGGTGGACTGTTACCATCTGTAGCACAATAATGGGCACTGTCTGGCGCTATTATTTTCAGGCCACTGTCTGGCAGTACTCTTTTCATGCGTTCTGTCTGTGCGGTACAATATGTTTAGGTAGATAATTATAATTATGACAAGTTATTTCTGAAGCACAGTACTTGCAGAATGTATACCACACATCAGGTACAGTAATCAGTGGTGGATTGCGCCCCCCATGTCCGCTGCCAATCCACCGTGTGTGAGAATATCCTAAGAGCCCCAGTATGGTTGCCCCTATGGGTATGTTCATATTAGCAGATCTGGTGCTGATTTTGACGTGGATCTGCAACAGAATTCATCCCTTCAACTCAGTGCAGATTTTGCAGAGCCGCACCAAAATCCGCTATGTGTGAATGTACCCTAAGGGCAGGTTTACATGGTGGCTTCTGCTGCGGAATCTGCCTGGAGAAACGCAGCAGAAATCCGCAGCTCCTCTGCAGCGAATACGCAGGAAGGACTAACCCTGTTAATGGGCTAAAAATAAAGCACATACACAGTATCACTGTAATCATCACGGCCCGTATAATTAGCTCCATACTGTCACTAAGCCAAGACCAATAACACTGATAACAACACTGTATAAGGGCCAAATAATACCGCCACACCATAACCACATATTAGTACATATAGTGATTAATACCAACATAATGTCACTGAATAAAGACCACTGCAAAGCTCAATATTACCAATAATAACACTATATGAGGGCCAAATAATACCCTCACATCATGATCACATAGTGTCGCTGAAAAAAAACAGTATACAAAGACCCGCCTCCCTCTCACCCTATAGAGTGACTATATAGCAGTATATACTAGATCTACGCAAGCACTTTACAGACCATATAAATGATTACAGTAGCGTTCTATCTAGTGATCACATGGCGACATCTCTTTGGACTGGAGTTGTTCACTTTCCCTTTTTCTTCATCCGGCCCAGACCGTCATAATGACTTCTCCCGAATCTAATTGTCTTACATTGTAAGTGCCACTTTTCATGTCCCGCACACAGTAAAAGTGCCCCCACTCAATAATAATGGTTAATTTATGCCCTCACTTAGTAATAATGCCCCACATAGGCCCCCACTCAGTGACAGTGCCTCGTATAGGCTCCCATTCACTGATAATGCTTCATATAGGCCCCTACTCAGTAATAACACAGCTCACAGGCTCTATCTGTAATAATCCCCCTCATAGGTCCCCATTCAGTAATAAAACCCCTTACATGTCACCACTAAGTCATGAAAAACTCCATCCTAACTGATTTCACAGAGGATATCAGTGGACAGCTGAGCTTCACCAAGAATATCCAACTAATGTCCATTCATACATATCGATCAGGTAGGGGCCAAATTGAGACCCTCTGGGGCAACTTTTTTGTTTTTTGTCATTTTTTGATGGTTCCAGGATTTTTGCTCCTCTTGTACGGTCGTAGCTCAGATATTTGTGATGTTCAGTGTGGGAAGCTGAGTGCTGCCATTCTTGTGTGGATGAGTTGGGGCCTCGCTGTAAATAATACTGGCCTGGGGTGAGGTCTGCGGGCGTACTGACCCCAGAACGTCCTGTTGGGTCTATTTTTTGCTGGACTAAATATCTGTGGCTTTCAGCCTCCGAACAGGTTGTTTTCTCTCGCCACAATATGGCGACCAACAATATGAACTCAGACCGGGGCTCATTATAAACTGGAAACAGGAAAGCTAGAGAATGAGGATTTATAATGACAGGCCTTCAGTAACCCTATCCTATCTGGAGTCTTTATCCTCCATGTATGAGGCTTATGCAACAAAAATATTCCACAAGGAGAAAAACTCAGCTTCTGAGAACAGCAGGTAGAGTCATGGTCACCCAGAAATAGCCAAATTACTACTGATAACGAGGCGGAAGAGAGATCAGTGTTCTCAGCAACTGGAAATCCTATCAAGCTAAATGAGCAAAATAAATACTGAACACATGAGAGCGAGAAAAATGTATCCCTGTATATATCATACATTACTAGCCATAGGGGGCAGTATTATAGTAGTTATATTCTTGTACATAGTGGGCAGTATTATGGTAGTTATATTCTTGTACATAGGGGGCAGTATTATAGTAGTTATATTCTTGTACATAGGAGCAGTATTATAGTAGTTATATTCTTGTACATAGGAGGTACTATTATAGTAGTTATATTCTTGTACATAGGAGGTACTATTATAGTAGTTATATTCTTGTACATAGGGACAGTATTATAGTAGTTATATTCTTGTACATAGGGGGCAGTATTATAGTAGTTATATTCTTGTACATAGGAGGCAGTATTATAGTAGTTATATTCTTGTATATAGGAGCAGTATTATAGTAGTTATATTCTTGTACATAGGAGGCAGTATTATATTAGTTATATTCTTGTACATAGGAGACAGTATTTTAGTAGTTATATTCTTGTACATAGGGGGCAGTATTATAGTAGTTATATTCTTGTACATAGGGGGCAGTATTATAGTAGTTATATTCTTGTACATAGGGGGCAGTATTATAGTAGTTATATTCTTGTACATAGGAGGCAGTATTATATTAGTTATATTCTTGTACATAGGAGACAGTATTTTAGTAGTTATATTCTTGTACATAGGGGGCAGTATTATAGTAGTTATATTCTTGTACATAGGGGGCAGTATTATAGCGGTTACATTCTTGTACATAGGAGCAGTATTATAGTAGTTATATTCTTGTACATAGGAGCAGTATTATAGTAGCTATATTCTTGTACATAGGAAGCAGTATTATAGTAGTTATATTCTTGTACATAGGAGGCAGTATTATAGTAGTTATATTCTTGTACATAGGGGGCAGTATTATAGTAGTTATATTCTTGTACATAGGGGGACAGTATTATAGTAGTTATATTCTTGTACATAGGGAGCAGTATTATAATAGTTATATTCTTGTACATAGGGGGCAGTATTATAGTAGTTATATTCTTGTACATAGGGGGCAGTATTATAGTAGTTATATTCTTGTACATAGGAGGCAGTATTATAGTAGTTATATTCTTGTACATAGGGGGCAGTATTATAGTAGTTATATTCTTGTACATAGGGGGCAGTATTATAGTAGTTATATTCTTGTACATAGGAAGCAGTATTATAGTAGTTATATTCTTGTACATAGGGAGCAGTATTATAATAGTTATATTCTTGTACATAGGGGGCAGTATTATAGTAGTTATATTCTTGTACATAGGGGGCAGTATTATAGTAGTTATATTCTTGTACATAGGAGGCAGTATTATAGTAGTTATATTCTTGTACATAGGGGGCAGTATTATAGTAGTTATATTCTTGTACATAGGAGGCAGTATTTTAGTAGTTATATTCTTGTACATAGGAGGCTGTATTATAGTAGTTATATTCTTGTACATAGGGGGCAGTATTATAGTAGTTATATTTTTGTACATAGGGGGCAGTATTATAGTAGCTATATTCTTGTACATAGGGGGACAGTATTATAGTAGCTATATTCTTGTACATAGGGGCAGTATTATAGTAGTTATATTCTTGTACATAGGGGCAGTATTATAGTAGTTATATTCTTGTACATTGGAGCAGTATTATAGTAGTTATATTCTTGTACATAGGGGCAGTATTATAGTAGTTATATTCTTATACATAGGGGGACAGTATTATAGTAGTTATATTCTTGTACATAGGGGGACAGTATTATAGTAGTTATATTCTTGTACATAGGGGGCAGTATTATAGTAGTTATATTCTTGTACATTGAAGCAGTATTATAGTAGTTATATTCTTGTACATAGGGGCAGTATTATAGCAGTTATATTCTTATACATAGGGGGACAGTATTATAGTAGTTATATTCTTGTACATAGGGGCAGTATTATAGCAGTTATATTCTTATACATAGGGGGACAGTATTATAGTAGTTATATTCTTGTACATAGGGGCAGTATTATAGTAGTTATATTCTTGTACATAGGGGGCAGTATTATGGTAGTTATATTCTTGTACATAGGGGGCAGTATTATAGTAGTTATATTCTTGTACATAGGGGGCTGTATTATAGTAGTTATATTCTTGTACATAGGGGCAGTATTATAGCAGTTATATTCTTATACATAGGGGGACAGTATTATAGTAGTTATATTCTTGTACATAGGGGCAGTATTATAGTAGTTATATTCTTGTACATAGGGGGCAGTATTATAGTAGTTATATTCTTGTACATAGGGGGCAGTATTATATTAGTTATATTCTTGTACATAGGAGACAGTATTTTAGTAGTTATATTCTTGTACATAGGGGGCAGTATTATAGTAGTTATATTCTTGTACATAGAAGCAGTATTATAGTAGCTATATTCTTGTACATAGGGGGCAGTATTATAGTAGTTATATTCTTGTACATAGGGAGCAGTATTATAATAGTTATATTCTTGTACATAGGGGGCAGTATTACAGTAGTAATATTCTTGTACATAGGAGGCAGTATTATAGTAGTTATATTCTTGTACATAGGGAGCAGTATTATAATAGTTATATTCTTGTACATAGGGGGCAGTATTATAGTAGTTATATTCTTGTACATAGGGGGCAGTATTATAGTAGTTATATTCTTGTACATAGGAGGCAGTATTATAGTAGTTATATTCTTGTACATAGGGGGCAGTATTATAGTAGTTATATTCTTGTACATAGGGGCAGTATTATAGTAGTTATATTCTTGTACATAGGAGGCAGTATTTTAGTAGTTATATTCTTGTACATAGGGGCAGTATTATAGTAGTTATATTCTTATACATAGGGGGACAGTATTATAGTAGTTATATTCTTGTACATAGGGGGACAGTATTATAGTAGTTATATTCTTATACATAGGGGGCAGTATTATAGTAGTTATATTCTTGTACATTGGAGCAGTATTATAATAGTTATATTCTTGTACATAGGGGCAGTATCATAGCAGTTATATTCTTATACATAGGGGGACAGTATTATAGTAGTTATATTCTTGTACATAGGGGGACAGTATTATTGTAGTTATATTCTTGTACATAGGGGCAGTATTATAGTAGTTATATTCTTGTACATAGGGGGCAGTATTATAGTAGTTATATTCTTGTACATAGGGGGACAGTATTATAGTAGGTATATTCTTGTACATAGGAGCAGTATTATAGTAGTTATATTCTTGTACATAGGGGGCAGTATTATAGTAGTTATATTCTTGTGCATAGGGGACAGTATTATAGTAGTAATATTCTTGTACATAGGGGCAGTGTTATAGTAGTTATATTCTTATACATAGGGGGCAGTATTATAGTAGTTATATTCTTGTACATAGGGAGCAGTATTATAATAGTTATATTCTTGTACATAGGGGGCAGTATTACAGTAGTTATATTCTTGTACATAGGGGGCAGTATTATATTAGTTATATTCTTGTACATAGGAGACAGTATTTTAGTAGTTATATTCTTGTACATAGGGGGCAGTATTATAGTAGTTATATTCTTGTACATAGAAGCAGTATTATAGTAGCTATATTCTTGTACATAGGGGGCAGTATTATAGTAGTTATATTCTTGTACATAGGGAGCAGTATTATAATAGTTATATTCTTGTACATAGGGGGCAGTATTACAGTAGTAATATTCTTGTACATAGGAGGCAGTATTATAGTAGTTATATTCTTGTACATAGGGAGCAGTATTATAATAGTTATATTCTTGTACATAGGGGGCAGTATTACAGTAGTTATATTCTTGTACATAGGGGGCAGTATTATAGTAGTTATATTCTTGTACATAGGAGGCAGTATTATAGTAGTTATATTCTTGTACATAGGGGGCAGTATTATAGTAGTTATATTCTTGCACATAGGGGCAGTATTATAGTAGTTATATTCTTGTACATAGGAGGCAGTATTTTAGTAGTTATATTCTTGTACATAGGGGCAGTATTATAGTAGTTATATTCTTATACATAGGGGGACAGTATTATAGTAGTTATATTCTTGTACATAGGGGGACAGTATTATAGTAGTTATATTCTTATACATAGGGGGCAGTATTATAGTAGTTATATTCTTGTACATTGGAGCAGTATTATAGTAGTTATATTCTTGTACATAGGGGCAGTATCATAGCAGTTATATTCTTATACATAGGGGGACAGTATTATAGTAGTTATATTCTTGTACATAGGGGGACAGTATTATAGTAGTTATATTCTTGTACATAGGGGCAGTATTATAGTAGTTATATTCTTGTACATAGGGGGCAGTATTATAGTAGTTATATTCTTGTACATAGGGGGACAGTATTATAGTAGGTATATTCTTGTACATAGGAGCAGTATTATAGTAGTTATATTCTTGTACATAGGGGGCAGTATTATAGTAGTTATATTCTTGTGCATAGGGGACAGTATTATAGTAGTAATATTCTTGTACATAGGGGCAGTGTTATAGTAGTTATATTCTTATACATAGGGGGCAGTATTATAATAGTTATATTCTTGTACATAGAGGGCAGTATTATAGTAGTTATATTCCTGTATACATGAGACAGTATTATAGTAGACTCATAGACTGGTATTGTTGGAAGGGACCTCAAGGGTCATCGGGTCCAACCCCCTGCTCAGTGCAGGATTCACTAAATCATTTCAGACAGGTATTTGTCCAGCCTCTGTTTGAAGACTTCCATTGAAGGAGAACTCCCGACCTCCCGTGTTAACCTGTTCCACTCATTGATCCTCCTCACTGTCAGAAAGTTTTTTTCTAGTATCCAACTTGTGTCTCCTCCCTTTCAGTTTTTTCCCATTGCGTCTAGTCTTTCCTTGTGCAGATGAGAATAGGGCTGATCCCTCTGCACTGTGACAGCCCTTCAGAGCTTTGTAGACAGCTATTAAGTCTCCTCTCAGCCTTCTTTTTGCAAGCTAAACATTCTCAGATCCTTTAACCGTTTCTCATAGGATGTGATTTGCAGACCGCTCGCCATCTTGGTAACTCTTCTCTGAACTTGCTCCAGTTTATCTATGTCTTTTTAAATTGGGTGCCCAGAACTGGACACAGTATTCCAGATGAGGTCCGACTAAGGAAGAGCAGAAGAGGATAATGACCTCACGTGATCTAGACTCTATGCTTCTCTTAATACATCCCAGAATTGTGTTTGCCTTTTTGGCTGCTGCATCACATTGTTGACTCATGTTCGGTCTATGATCTATTAGTATACCCAAGTCTTTTTCACATGTGCTGATGCTTAGTCCAATTCCTCCCATTCTGTATGTGCTTTCTTCATTTTTCTTGCCCAGATGTAGGACTTTGCATTTCTCCTTGTTAAATACCATTCTGTTAGTCGCCACCCACTGTTCAAGCTTTTCTATATCTTTTTGAATACTCTCTCTCTTCTCTAGTGTTAGCTATCTCACCTAGCTTTGTGTCGTCTGCAAATTTGATCAGTTTCCCATCAATTCCCTTCTCCAGATCATTTATAAAAATGTTGAACAACACTGGGCCTAGGACAGAGCCTTGTGGTTCCACACTTGATACATTCTTACACTTGGATGTGCAGCCATTTATGACCACTCTCTGAGTATGATCACTCAGCCAGTTGTGAATCCACCTAACAGTTGCCTTGTCAAATCTATATTTGGTCATTTTCTCAAAAAGTATAGCATGAGATACTTTACAAATGCTTTACTAAGGTCAAGATATACTATATCTACCGCATTTTTCTGATCAACTCAGTCAGTGATTCTATCATAGAATGAACTTAGACTTGTCTGGCATGACTTGTTTGTTACAAACCCATGCTGGCTCTTTTTAATTACTCGATTCTTGTATCCAAGTACTTGCATACATGTTGTTTAATAATTTGTTCAAAGATCTTTCCCAGTATAAAAGTCAGGCTCACAGGCCTGTAGTTTCCTGCATCCACCTTCTTTCCTTTTTTGAAGATAGTGACATTTGCCCTTTTCCAATCTTCTGGGACTTCTCCTGTTCTCCAGGAATTTTCAAAGATTATGGCGAGTGGTTCAGCAATTACCTCCGCTGCTTCCTTTAGTATCCTAGGATGTAATTCATCTGGACCTTGAGACTTGAATTCATTTAAGTTAACTATGTGTTCCCTCACCATCGCTCTGCTTATAGATAGCCTGCATTCTTTTATTCCCCCAATAGCACAAGGTAGATCAGTTGATGTCCCATCTACTGATCAAAAACAGATACAAAATAGGATTTTAAAACTTCTCAACATCAAATTCAAATTCAAAGATAGCATGATCACTGCCTGCTAAGATCCCAGCCACCCTTACTTCCTTAACCATTTCCTCCCTGTTGGTAAGAATTAGGTCCAAGATAGCAGATCCCCTTGTTTTCTCTTCGATCTTTTGGAAGATAAAGTTGTCAGCAAGAGCGGATAAGACTTTGTTGGATCCATTACTTTTACCTGAGAGAGATTCCCAACAAATGTCTGGATAGGTAAAATCCCCCATAATCACTAAGTCATGATTTTTTGAGAGCTTGGCCATCTAATGTAGAAAGAGGTCATCCATATCTTCTGCTTGTCCAGGCGGCCTATAGTAAATGCCTACAATGGTGTCATTTCTGTTGTTCTCTCCTTGTATTTTTACCCAAACAGTTTCTACAGAACTCCCAGCTCTGAAGCTTGAATCTCTGTGGAGATGAATGCTTTCCTAACATAAAATGTAACACCTCCTCCCCTTTTATTAGGTCTGTTTCTTATAAATAAGTTGTATCCTTCAAGCCTTGTATTCAATCATGTGTATCATTCCACCAAGTTTCTGTGATGCCTATGACATATTTCTCTTCCTGTGTTAGGAGCTCCAATTCTCCTTGTTTCTTTCCCATGCTCTGAGCATTTGTGTAAAAACATGTTAGTTTGTGATCGGGGTCTCTTGCCTTCTGAATTTTTTCTCTTTGTTCTTTCTTTCCACTTCTAATAGCGAGGTCCTCAAATGTATTCATTAGCTGTATATTTTTACCTGGCCTTTCACTTCCCATATTGTTCTAGTGGGAAGGGAAGTAGTAGTTATATTCTTGTACACATGAGACAGTATTATTATTACTTTTATTTGTTGCTCTTGGAAAGTAAAGAAATAAAACAGAAAAATAATTGAGAAAGGACTGAACAGACTCTTACAACATAGGTGATCTTGTGGCTCTTGGATATTTACTGGTGGCTTTCGGTTCAGTTTTAACTGATTTATAAGCATATATTTGCACCACCTGGAGGTGACATGTAAAAGTGCGGAAATTGTACTAAAAGTGCAATGCAGGGTCAGGATGAAGAGAACATGAGTCTATGGAGCTGTCCTCCCTATGGACCACATTAATGACCACTGGTTGAGTAACGAATGGGGTAGTGACACTTTCTACTCTTGTAAAAATGATACAAGCAATAGCGAGAAAACGGATGAGTTACATTTCAGAGAAGCTTTTTATACTTTTTTTCTGAGTTCTCAGATTTCCTGAAGAGATGCAGATGGTCAGGAGAAAGAGCCCTGGTAAAACCTATAAAGAAAAACTACATAAGGAAGAATCCTATCTCTATACCGCCACCTATAGGTTATGCCCTGTAACTATTTTCTTTTCTTTTTTAAACCCCAATAACGTGGATTCAAGTGCTACAAAAAGTACCTAAGGAGCGGTCCATTGCAAACCTTCTCCGTAAAGACAAGCGTCCTTGTCTTAGTTCCAGAAGGTCTTGCAAGAGCCGGGCCAGAGAATAGGGAGCGCACGTCTTGCTCCTACCTATGCTGCTATACCAGTAATTAGCAATGTATATTGTATATTAAAAAAATGCAACATAGATTTGCCTCAAAATCTGGGCCAAAAATCAACAACTGTGCCCCAAATTATTGATTTATTAGATAGCAAGCAGATTCGCCCCCTTTAATGTGTCTAATTTGCATGTGGATTTCCCAAAGCGGAATCCGCATTAAGAAGTGACATTTCACTTAAAAGTCCACGCCATATAGACTATGGTACAGATTTCCATCAGGTTATGTTTACACCAACTATATACGCTGTAGCCGAAAATCTGCACTGAATCCGCAGATAACCCAAAGCAGTAGCAACATCTGTACCTAATGGTGCACATTTTGCCGCAAAATGTGATTGTTTTCAGTAAGAGAAACCAAGTCATCTTGTAGATATGATACCTTTTAATGGATAACAAAAATACATGCTGGTATAGCGAGCTTTCTGACCTCTTCACGGGCCTTCCTGAGGCATAATGGAACAAATCTACAAACGTATTTAATAAATTCCCATAGGAGGGCACGAACATGGTGAACTTAATTTGCACTAGATAAATACCAGAGACAGAGGATGAGAGGGCACAGACATGTTGGGATTAATAGCATTTAGATAAATACCAGGGAGGGATGACCATAACAGTAAATAATTAGTCCAGTGGCAAGGAATGTGAAATCTCTCCTTCAGACCCACAAGCAAGGAAGATGGAACAATACCTCTGCAGCGCCACCTATTGGATTGCAAAATTTGGTATGCATCTGCTGCAGATTTCCTCCTTGGAGTATGATAACACAGCGGAATTTGCAGCGGAATTTTCTGCATAAGTTTCACCTCTAAAAACCAAAGCATATTGTGCGTTTTTTGCCACCGATCCGCATGCGGAATTCTGACGATTAAAATCATGTTTTTGCAAGACACGTCACTTCTTGATGTGGAAACACGATTTTTCACGTCGGAATTCCACACGCAGGTTTTGCCCATTGAAAGGGCTAAATCCGCAATCAGATCCATGTCAAAAACTGCAGCAGAAAATTCCACGGTGAATTTGTTGCGTGACTCTAAGATTTCAAAGGGAGAAATCTGCGCTCAGATCTGCAGCAAACAATGGGCTACGAATGTCAATTCCATTGAAAGTTCCATTAAAGATAACCGAAGAGTTAATAATACACTTCAAAGCTCTTTCCCACGAGTGTAGGCGCTTTTACGTGTGCCCGCCAGCGCCATAAAAACACGTGAATGGGTGCACAAATCTAACGTTTGTGTGCCCGTTCAGACCCATTCAGGCCCGGCCATATACGCCGAGGTCGCAATGCCGTTGCCTCCCCTTCCCTCCCCCTGGCCGGCTCACCTCCTCTTTCCTTCCCTCTGGCTGTTTGCAATTAGAGTGGACGGAATGGGGGTGGAGCTAAGCACTCGCCCCTTGTCTGCAGCCAGCAATGGGAGGGGCAAAGCGGGGCTCCACCCCCATCCTGCCCCCTCCTATTGCAAACAGCTGGAGGGGAGCAGAGAGGAGGAGAGAAGGGGGAGGAAGTTTAGCAGTCACTCTTCTAAACTCCCTCGCACCTCTCTTCTCCGGCCGATGTCATTGGTTCCCATAGGAGCCCATGCAGCGGCCGACATTTTCCGGGCACAAAGATAGTTCCAGGACTTTTTTTTTCTGCCCGGCATAAAAGCGCCCAGTGCTATCTTCGCCGCGGGAATACGCCTGTGTGATCTGATGCATTGGAATCCAATGCATCAGACCAGAGCGTATATCGGCCGGCCGTAAAAACGGCGTCCGATATACGATTGTGTGAATAATCCTTCATGATGTGGAATCGGCGTGGATTCTACATCAAATCCGTGGCAAAATCCCATGTCTGAACACAGCCGACGGGCACCACACCCTGAAAACTCCTGTAACACATAACGCCCGTAGTGAACTCACAATGAGGCACGATATCGCGCCCGTGAACGTGCGATGTCCCCACGGATGCGAGGCATTTTTTTGTCATGAATGTCTCCCATCACTTCCGCATTTTTTCCTCGCAGCATCGTTACGAGGAAAAAGAAAATCGCAACATGTTCATCTTTGGGCGTTCCCGTGGAATGCCTCGCCCATTGAGACCTTAAAAGACATCACGTGGCACTCGCATTCCGTGTGCTGTGCATGCGAGTGCGATGAGCTGTCGCGCCTGACACATTCGCCTGAGGATCGCAATTCCACAGAAGTGATGCGAAAAAAAATGCCTTGCATCGGCGTGAAAAATGCATGTTGGAAAGCGCGGGATCGAGAGGAGTTTCTCGGCTCTGTATCGCACTCGCCCGTGTGAATATAGACCGATCTGCATCTTGCCACATCGACTAACATGGCGCCGCGTGCTGTCTGAGTCGTCTGTTTTGTCCTCAGCCATCCACGGACAGCATGCGGACCCATTATAGCTTATCACGCTATCCACATTGACGTTTTTCTCACAGATCCATGGTTTATATGAAAAAACTCATGAGTTGTCCTATTTCTGTTCTTTTCACAGTGAAAATAGGACCCACCAATGCATGTGAATGAGCTGCGCCCAAGTATGTCGCGGACTGCTGTCCGTGCGCCGTCTAATGCCAGTCTCTCAGGCACAACTCGCAGTTATGGCGGCAGGTTTATAAAAGCTGACTGAAAGTGAGACTGTCTTTGTTGCCCCTAGCAACCAATCACAGAGCAGCTTTCATTTCTCAAATTGCTGAGGTAAAATGAAAACTGCGCTGTGATTGGTTGCTAGGGGCAACAGCTGGCCAGACAGTTCTTGCATCTGCCCCACTTCACAGAATGGCAACCAATCGGTGTTCAGCTTTCACTTTTGAAACTGCTGAGGTAAGATGAAAGCTGCGCTGTGATTGGTTGCTAGGGGCAACAAAGACAGTCTCACTTTCAGTCAGCTTTTAGTCATCCCCCTCATGGAGTTCAGTGTATAAGACGGACATGGAGGCAGTGGGCCGAGGTTAAGGTACGGTTGGCAAGATTGTGCCGCTATTGGCAGCCGCAGCTGGGCGGAGTCTCAGCCGCAAGACGCTTCCTGTTACGTGGGAACGCACCCTTAAGGGCGGCTTCTGTATTTTGTGCACAATTTTGCGCACACATTGCGCAGAGAATGGAACCCGTTGTTTTTAATGGGCAGCCCCGGCAGCGCAGAAATTACAGTAAAATGCGCTAAAAGGCACCCCGTCATTGTGATGGTTGATGAGGCGCGTTAATCGTGGTAAAATAGAGCAAGCAGCACTCGAAAATCGCGGTGCTAGAAAACGCCACAATCGAGCGCAAGTCTGCAAGGCTCGCGATAGAACGGTATTAACAGCGCAAAAAGGCGTGCTACTGCGAGCGTTTTTGCGCTTGCAGTCATCTGAAGCCGACCTAAGGCCGCTGTCTCACACATGCCGTCAGCAAAGCGCAATTTAGAAAACGTGCGATTGAGCGCAGGTCTGCGAGGCTCCGTTGG
Organism: Eleutherodactylus coqui; assembly: GCF_035609145.1. NCBI lineage: Eukaryota > Metazoa > Chordata > Amphibia > Anura > Eleutherodactylidae > Eleutherodactylus > Eleutherodactylus coqui. The sequence goes on along the minus strand of NC_089839.1, from coordinate 18,399,775 downwards.
AATCAATGGGAGCTTTGTGCTGTGATTACCGCAACGTTCAAGGGTAAACGCGGTAAAAACGGATATGAGAGAGTGGCCGGGGGCTGCTTTCACACGACCGAGAAAATCGCATGAGATTTGTGTGTTGCGAAACGCCCAAATATGAACCCCATTTTTATGTACGTGCGCGATTCTCTTTCCGCATCGTGGTGCAGTAAAACATCGCAGCATGTCCTATCCTTCTTTGGGCACTCCCTCGGCACGCACCGCCATGGTTTTCAATCGGCAAACAATGGGAAACACTCGCTACAACCCTAAAGTGACGCAAGCCGTTTGACGCAAAAATGCCTCACTTCCCCGGAGAAATCGCACGTTGGCAAGCGCGATATCGAGCCGTGATTTTTACACGTGAAGCGGCCATGAGCTCACTAGAGATGCGTCAGTGGTTGTGAAAAGGTGCAGACAGTTGCATCGCTCCACCACCAGGTGTCCCCAGACTGATGGACGGTATGGCCATGAAAAGAGGTGAGCATGACCCCATTGTTTAACGTCGCCATCTTGTGCCCATAATGTGAACAAATCTAGGAAGTTTTGAATCAGGGCTCATTCAAGCGAGCGAATTTGCGCAGCATGTTATGCACATATTATTTATGCATATATTACGATGTGCTGATTCCGCAGATGACCATATTTTTAATGTGCTTTCGGTCATGTAAAAAAATCTGCGGCACGTCTTATTATAGTGAATGGACCTGCATAAATACTCAGTGAATACGCAAGAAATCTGCGCATTTGCAGATTTCAACAACGGGCCCTATTTATACTACCAAAAAAAACCCCGCTGAAGTACCGAAATATGGAGTGAATATGTGTATTTCGGTCGCATAAATGTGCTGTGTATTACGCGACCAAAGTACGCATATGCCGTTTGAGCTAGCTCTATGTCACAGTGGCATCCAGAGTGTACAGTGTCAACCTCAGGTTAGATGGCACCATGTGTAGAATTTGTCTGGTTCCCTCCCCCATCATATGGAAAAATGATATATACTGCACTGATGCTTGTATTCTGTCTGTGCAGAAAGCAGCAGGATAGCAGCACACCCACAACAGAACAGCGCCATAACTAAATACTGTACCAGAACCAAGCTCATAACATGAATACAGCAGCAAAACCAAGCTCAGTACATAAAATACAGCCACAGAGTTAAGATCACAACACAAATAATAATAATATTTATTTGTATAGCACCAACTTATTCCGCAGCGCTTTCAAAGCACAAATACAGTCCCATAGCCACGATCATAGCAGAAACACAGCACCAAAACCAAGCTCAGTACATAAATACAGCCCCAGAGCCAAGATCATAACATAAATACAGTAGAAGAACCATGCAATTGTAGTGCAAGGGCTGGCAGAGCCAGGAGGAGGATGATTCATGCAGCTACACAATACTCTGCCACAGGGAGGAAAAATATCTAGCCGGGTAGACTTAACGATGACAATTGAACGCAGCATGCATCCACCTGGTGACCCCCTACAGGCTGGTGGCCAGGGACTGCATGGCTCACACGTACCTAAAGCCAAACATGACAATGCTTCCATTATAGTGACATCTACTGCACCCCAATAATAGTGATATTTATATTGCCCCCCAAAAAGTGACACCCACAGTGTCCACCATAACAGTGACATCCACAGTGCCCCATTACAGTAAGAGCCATCAATACCCTTATCATTAGCATCATCCTCATCATCGATATTGTCATCACTATCATCATCATCATCAGTGTTGGGAAGTGAGTTCATAGGAGAAAGTCCGGAGTTTCCCGGATCACTCAGCGTCTCCACAGTGCTTTATCTTCTTGCTCAGGATGAGCTCAGCGCTGCTCCTTGGAGCGCCGGCACTAGTGAGAGTGAGTGAGGGCTCCGTGTACAGTCAGAGGATTTCCTGCCGATTCCCCCTGGTGTGAGGAAATCTGCTAAAGTTCATCCTGAAGATGTAAATAATCCCTGAGCCTTGCAATACGGAAAGTTCTGAAACTTTCTACAGTTCTCTGAATTCTTCATCATTTCCAAGATCCAATATCTCTGCTTGCTGTCAGTAAATGGGAGTATCCAGAGGCTGTAAATCCATGCTCAAGCTGAAGGTTCATTACAATTTTGTCCAGTCTGGACAATCCTCTGTGAGGTAAACACATCAGCAACACAAATCTCTCTCCTGTCCTGGTAGTTTGTTACAATGTTTCAGTGCAGGTGAAATGTATCAGCCTGGAATCCATAGAGGATTGTCTACTGAGCGCTACCCAGAAGCTCCAATAGCAAATCTCTCAAATATAAGCCTTACTCCGAAAATAAGCCCTATCTGCCTTTAACCCTTTCCAATCCAATTTGTATCCTGGTTTTCCTAGGGGGCTTACTCTTTTTCTGCTTTATACAACGGCGCTATATGTTGGCTAAAGCCAGTACTGTATGAGGTGACACATTGGATAGGCTCCGACAGCAGAGCAGCTGGCAATATACAGTAAGAGAACCCCGAAGGGCGTCTTCCAACATCGGAGCTGTACAGCCTTAAATCATAATGTCTTCAAAGGTCAGACAGTGGATTGGAAAGGGTTAAAACAAAAGAATACATCGCTTTCCACTCTGGCGCACTTCTTTACCGCAGGTCCCCGGCACACTTGCTTGTAGTTTTCAGCCAACACTTCCTTGTCAGAAGTCCAAAAACCCCACCTCCAGGAAGCACTGGCTCTGATTGGTTCTTGAGCGCCGCCAATCACTGCAGCACTCAATGAACCAATCACAGCCACCGCGTTGAAAGTGTGCTGGTTCTGCAGGGGAGACATGCGGCGGAGTGGACAGCGCCTGTCAGGTGATATATTATTTTGTTTTTTGTTTTTTTAATGCAGCGAGGAGTTATTTTAGGGGAAATAGTAGGGCTTCCTACTGTAAAAGTTGCATCGCACCGCACAAACACGTTTTTATGCGATGCGATGCAACACAAAGGAAGTCTCCATATGACAACATGGGCAACAAAACATAGCAAAGTGCGGCAATATCAGTATGCCACAATTTTTTATTTTGCAATGTAGCAGCCAACAAAACATCGCTAATGTTAAGGAACCCATTGGAAATCACGGGCTTCACATTCATGCGATTTGTAGCGCTGACGCATCGCAAGAAAATCGTGCGATTTTTGCCTCCACAAAATCTGGAACACCCCTCAGTGTCCCCCCCCCCGGGGTACAAGCTTAGATCACCATGGAGCTCACTTATACAGTGGTGAGTCCTGGTCCGGTGGTCATAAAGCACTGAGTAGGGGTATCTTTACACGTAGCGAGAAATCATTTGCAGAGCGAACAGAAAAACAATGTCTCAGTTTGCTCGTTCGCACGGGCGCTCAGCATAAACGCAAAAATACATTTCTGAATGTTTTCTAGTACCGGATCAGTCATTCAGTTCGCTGCGCCAGTGAATGAGAACGACGGATCGATCGGTGATTAAACCAAACGATTAGCGAACGAGTCAGCAAGGATTTTTGCGCTGGCCTAAAATGAACGATAAATAATCAACAAATTATCGTTCACTTGTGGTCTGTGTTTAAACTAAACGATTAGCGGTCAAATTCGAACGATCCAGCAATTTTTTTGAACAATAATTTTTCAGTGTAAAAGCCCCTTTAATTGAGGACTCGTTACTGCCACCTGGGATACAATGTAGAAAGACAAAGACTTCGTGAAAGAGCTGCGTGAAGCAATCCATGGCCATTGCAAAAGTCATCACACCCTTGTAGGCTATTAGCAGCACTCCAGCAGGGGAACTTCTACAATGTCTAGTGATGTAATGTGCCAAGTATGATGTCATTATGACAGGTCAGCCTGGAAAGTCGCTCCCATTCTGCTCTGGTGACATCATGACATCATATGATTTTAGGGTTATCTGCACACAATGGCGCAACTGGCCATCACTAAGCAAGAACAACAGGAGATGCCAAAGACTGGGCAGTGTGGTGCGGTATTAGTGTATCTTGACGCCACCGGAAGCTAGGGGTTTGACAGGAGGAACGCCCCTCTCACACCCCCAGCTCCCGATTGGCTCAAGACACAAAGGTCCCAGCAGCACAGTGGGGATAGATTGTCCTGGTGCTGCAGCCTTACTATAGTTGTTGGGCTTACATTACCTGTAAATGCTGCCATGTTACCGCTGTAAGATGGCAGCATTTTTATCTCCTAATGTAAGAAGTATGTTAACCCTCAGGCTAAGGCTGCAGCGCTGGGACAATGTATGCAGGCGCTGCAGCCTCTGAACTCCGTTCCGGGCAGCATTTGTCCCATGTGGGCTACGCGCCTGGCCGCTCACCTCTCCACTTTCACTGTTGCCTCCCTCGCGGCCGAGGTCAGTAATCTCTGTTAGAGCAGTGTGAGTCCTAACGCTCAACTCTCAATTCTCTGCTCTGCCTCCCTCGCTGCCGCAGGCAGTAATCTGCGTCCTGGCAGCCGCAAACATTTGCAACGGGGCCTTGCTTTTCTGCTGTAACGGAGGGGGTCGGCCTTCTGCACCCCCTCCCGCCGCCGCCAGCGCAGGGTAAGTCACTTACTCCGGGGGGGTTGTGGCTGTATGCTTTCTTTAAAATTCTTTACTTAGGTAGCAGGACATACCGGCCAATAGGCTGTCCAGCCAATCAGGTACAGGGGGTGTCACCCCCCTCTCAATCTTGGCTCCACCAGGAATTCCTGGTGGCGTCAAGATACACTAACACCGTGTGGTGCATGGCATCACTGGTCACCAAGGATGTACCTACGGTACCACAGAGGTGAGCATGTGTCTGCTGAGGATCTGCTGCAAGGTATCCAGTATGGACAAGTGATATAAACATCCTGGACCCCGGAGTGATACAGGTTACCTGCACTGATACATTGTAACAGGCCATCAGCACAGGAGACAGATTTGTGCTGCTCATGTGTTTACTTCACAGAAGATACATTGTAACAAAACCTCAGGCTGTATTTACACAGACAAGTCTGAGAACGGCGGCTTTCACACCTGCATTAGGGCTCAGTTCACGGTTTCCGTCTCTCTGCTCCGTTTTTGGAAGAGAGAAACTGAAATAAAAGGGGGAAAAAATTGATCCATTTTTGTTGCCATGGATTCCCATAATAAAAATTGAAAATTGTATCATAGACGCAGAAAATTCTCATTCACATGCGAGTGGAATGCGGGTTTTTTTCTGTTCCCATAGACAATAATGGGCGATTCTTGGGCAAAATTGGCCAAAAGTAGGTCATTCTACGAAATTCACGGCCCACAAGATTTAATATAATTTACACTAGAATGTGGCATAAATTATAGTTGAAAACTATCGCGACTCCTAGCCGGCGTAGAATTCAGCTTTGGCGCAAGGGAAAATATGCCAAATTTATTAAGAAGTTGGTGCCTGATAATATATTTGGCGCACTTCACACCCACTTTACCTAGACCGGACCTCTTAAACACCGATATAACTAAATATGCGCCAGTGTTTCTATTTACTGACCGAAAGCAGAGATCTTAAATGGTTTTTTGCACAGCAAGATATTGATGACCTACCCAGAGGATAGGCACACTTGTAGAGGATCTGCCAATCACCTGAATGAAGTGACAGCGGTGCTTGGGTGAGCGCTGCAGCCACTTTAATCCATGCCAGGCACAGCGCCGTACATTGTATAGTGGCTGTCCCTGGAATAGTAGCTCAATCCTTTTCAGGCCATGTGACCGATAAATGTGACTTCGCAGTCCTCAAGACACTGCAGCATTCGCATGACTTTTTGATCATTTATACCAGCCCTGCCTATTTGAAAGTGTGCATGGCTATGTATTATGGCGTGGCCACCGTGGCCCGTTACATTTACTATCATTTATGCCAGAAAATGAACCTCGCAACCGCACTTAGACCGGCATATAAAAGTGCCCCAAAGTCTGTACAAACACTACACAATAAGTGAGCATTAGGTTTGGATCCTGGTGGCCACCGCTGACTGCTCATATTATGGGGGCTCTACAGGCCCCCCCTGCCCGCTCATTTCCTCTCACATATACAGTTCTTCCCTATATAATCCATATTTCCTCTACCCCCCTCCAGGAGTCTCCAGTTTCAAGTCAGATGTCAGTACCACCATTATATTCCACATTGCACCTCTTAATCCCCCTCCCCCTGTGTGGCCCCTCACAGGATGTGCTGCCTCGCCGTCCCCTTCACAGCGGTAATGCTGGGTCATAAATTAATGTGTTAAACGGCATGTTGCTCCCACAATACAGAAAGCCGCATATACAGAGCCGCCGGCCCAGCGTCATCCAAAGTGGAGGAAACACCCCTTATAATGACCCCCCAATCAGTGATTTCCCACGGAGGGGTCTCACATCTGCATCCATTTATATAACACAATATCTTCTAGAAAGAGACATCCGGGCCTCAAATATACCATCTACTACTGCTGACAACCAGCCCTTATATCACGTCTGAAAGGTTGGTTGTCACAGCCCTGCCACCTATGCTGCTGACAGCCAGCCAGTATATTATGTCTGAGAAGTAGTCACAGCCCTGCCCCCTGGTTATGACATCACTGATATAATTACATTGTGATCAGCCACGAGATCTACACATCCTATAGTACAGTAACTGCTATTCCGGTATTACTGCTGATAACCACCCTGTATATCATATTTGCGGTTGTCACAGCCCCGTCCACTCTACTGCTGACAACCCCCAGGCCCCATATCCTATCTGAAAGGTTGTCACAACCCCTATACTGCTGACAACGAGCTTCTATACCATGTCTGGGAGGTTGTCACAGCCCCGCCCCCTATACTGCTGACAACCAGCATCTATACCATGTCTGGGAGGTTGTCACAGCCCCGCCCCCTATACTGCTGACAACCAGCATCTATACCATGTCTGGGGGTTGTCACAGCCCTGCCCCCTATACTGCTGACAACCAGGGTCTAGACCATGTCTGGGAGGTTGTCACAGCCCCGCCCCCTATACTGCTGACAACCAGGGTCTATACCATGTCTAGGGGGATGTCACACCCCAACCCCCTATACTGCTGACAACCAGTGTCGATACCATGCCTGGGAAGTTGTCATAGCCCTGTCCCCTATACTGCTGACAACCAGGGTCTATACCATGTCTGGGGGGTTGTCACAGCCCTGCCCCATATACTGCTGACAACCAGCATCTATACCATGTCTTGGAGGTTGTCACAGCCCCGCCCCCTACAATGCTGACAACCAGGGTCTATACCATGTCTGGGGGTTGTCACAGCTCCGTCCCCTATACTGCTGACAACCAGCATCTATACTATGTCTGGGGGTTGTCACAGCCCCGCCCCCTACAATACTGACAACCAGGGTCTATACCATGTCTGGGGGTTGTCACAGCCCCGCCCCCTACAATACTGACAACCAGGGTCTATACCATCTCTGGGGGTTGTCACAGCCCCTCCCCCTATACTGCTGAGACAACCAGGGTCTATACCATGTCTGGGGAGTTGTCACAGCCCCGCCCCCTACAATGCTGACAACCAGAGTCTATACCATGTCTAGGAGGTTGTCACAGCCTCGCCCCCTACAATGCTGACAACCAGAGTCTATACCATGTCTGGGAGGTTGTCACAGCCTCGCCCCCTACAATGCTGACAACCAGAGTCTATACCATGTCTGGGAGGTTGTCACAGCCCTGCCCCTACAATGCTGACAACCAGGGTCTATACCATGTCTGGGGGTTGTCACAGCCCTGCCCCATATACTGCTGACAACCAGCATCTATACCATGTCTTGGAGGTTGTCACAGCCCCGCCCCCTACAATGCTAACAACCAGGGTCTATATCATGTCTGGGGGTTGTCACAGCCCCGCCCCCTACAATACTGACAACCAGGGTCTATACCATGTCTGGGGGTTGTCACAGCCCCGCCCCCTGCAATACTGACAACCAGGGTCTATACCATGTCTGGGGATTGTCACAGCCCCGCCCCCTACAATACTGACAACCAGGGTCTATACCATGCCTGGGGGGTTGTCACAGCCCCACCCCCTACAATGCTGACAACCAGGGTCTATACCATGTCTGGGAGGTTGTCACAGCCTCGCCCCCTACAATGCTGACAACCAGAGTCTATACCATGTCTGGGAGGTTGTCACAGCCCTGCCCCATATACTGCTGACAACCAGCATCTATACCATGTCTTGGAGGTTGTCACAGCCCCGCCCCCTACAATGCTGACAACCAGGGTCTATACCATGTCTGGGGGGTTGTCACAGCCCCGCCCCCTACAATGCTAACAACCAGGGTCTATACCATGTCTGGGGGTTGTCACAGCCCCGCCCCCTACAATACTGACAACCAGGGTCTATACCATGTCTGGGGGTTGTCACAGCCCCGCCCCCTACAATACTGACAACCAGGGTCTATACCATGTCTGGGGGTTGTCACAGCCCTGTGCCCTATACTGCTGACAACCAGAGTCTATACCATGTCTGGGGGGTTGTCACAGCCCCGCCCCCTATACTGCTGACAACCAGGGTCTATACCATGTCTGGGGGTTGTCACAGCCCTGTGCCCTATACTGCTGACAACCAGAGTCTATACCATGTCTGGGGGGTTGTCACAGCCCAGCCCCCTACAATGCTGACAACCAGGGTCTATACCATGTCTGGGGGGTTGTCACAGCCCCGCCCCCTACAATGCTAACAACCAGGGTCTATACCATGTCTGGGGGTTGTCACAGCCCCGCCCCCTACAATACTGACAACCAGGGTCTATACCATGTCTGGGGGTTGTCACAGCCCCGCCCCCTACAATACTGACAACCAGGGTCTATACCATGTCTGGGGATTGTCACAGCCCTGTCCCCTATACTGCTGACAACCAGAGTCTATACCATGCCTGGGGGGTTGTCACAGCCCCGCCCCCTACAATGCTGACAACCAGGGTCTATACCATGTCTGGGAGGTTGTCACAGCCTCGCCCCCTACAATGCTAACAACCAGAGTCTATACCATGTCTGGGGGGTTGTCACAGCCCTGCCCCATATACTGCTGACAACCAGCATCTATACCATGTCTTGGAGGTTGTCACAGCCCCGGCCCCTACAATGCTGACAACCAGGGTCTATACCATGTCTGGGGGGTTGTCACAGCCCCGCCCCCTACAATGCTGACAACCAGGGTCTATACCATGTCTGGGGGGTTGTCACAGCCCCGCCCGCTACAATGCTAACAACCAGGGTCTATATCATGTCTGGGGGTTGTCACAGCCCCGCCCCCTACAATACTGACAACCAGGGTCTATACCATGTCTGGGGGTTGTCACAGCCCCGCCCCCTACAATACTGACAACCAGGGTCTATACCATGTCTGGGGGTTGTCACAGCCCCGCCCCCTACAATGCTGACAACCAGGGTCTATACCATGTCTGGGGGGTTGTCACAGCCCCGCCCCCTATACTGCTGACAACCAGCGTCTATACCATGTCTGGGGGGTTGTCACAGCCCCGCCCCCTACAATGCTGACAACCAGAGTCTATACCATGTCTGGGGGTTGTCACAGCCCCGCCCCCTACAATGCTGACAACCAGAGTCTATACCATGTCTGGGGGGTTGTCACAGCCCTGCCCCCTATACTGCTGACAACCAGCGTCTATACCATGTCTGGGGGGTTGTCACAGCCCCGCCCCCTACAATGCTGACAACCAGAGTCTATACCATGTCTGGGGGGTTGTCACAGCCTCGCCCCCCTATACTGCTGACAACTAGAGTCTATACCATGTCTGGGGGGTTGTCACAGCCCTGTCTCCTATACTGCTGACAACCAGGGTCTATACCATGTCTGGGGGGTTGTCACAGCCCTGCCCCCTATACTGCTGACAACCAGCATCTATACCATGTCTGGGGGGTTGTCACAGCCCTGCCCCCTATACTGCTGACAACCAGCGTCTATATCATGTCTGGGGGGTTGTCACAGCCCCGCCCCCTACAATGCTGACAACCAGAGTCTATACCATGTCTGGGGGTTGTCACAGCCCCGCCCCCTACAATGCTGACAACCAGAGTCTATACCATGTCTGGGGGGTTGTCACAGCCCCGCCCCCTATACTGCTGACAACCAGAGTCTATACCATGTCTGGGAGGTTGTCACAGCCCCGCCCCCTATACTGCTGACAACCAGAGTCTATACCATGTCTGGGGGGTTGTCACAGCCCCGCCCCCTATACTGATGACAGCCTGGGTCTATACCATGTCTGGGGGGTTGTCACAGCCCCGCCCCCTATACTGCTGACAACCAGAGTCTATACCATGTCTGGGGGGTTGTCACAGCCCCGCCCCCTATACTGCTGACAACCAGCGTCTATACCATGTCTGGGGGGTTGTCACAGCCCCGCCCCCTACAATGCTGACTATTATGACTGCCAGGATCTGGCGTCATAACCAGACTATTCCTATAATATCCATCAGAACTCGGTGACCCCGGGGTGTCGCACGTGCCGTCTACAATGAAGCAGCTCATGTTCCCCGGACAGGATATTGCCGGGCAGACGGTGATGGGGTCCCTCCTCCGGCCTCCAGTCAGCTGATGATACAGCTGAAAATCCTGCTAGCAACTTCACAGTCAGCAGCTGTCACAACACACACGACTTTCTGCACGTCGCACCCGCTGTCATCTGCACATCCAGACATCTCAGTGCCAGGCCGCGTGTCCTCGAGGAAGAGGAAGCCCCTACAAGGAGATGCCGGGTCCAGGAGGGACTCATTCACTAAGACATAACAGCTGCTGTGCCAGCAGACGCACCACCCATGACTACAGACAATGCATGGGGCGCATCCTATATAGAACTACTTCATCCTGCATTACCACATATGGTCAGTCATCAGAAGGCAGCAGAGAGGAGGGTTTATAATTAATTATCAATCATTATCAATTATTACACACTCTATTAATAATAATGTTTTAGGCTCACCCTGACCTGACCGGGTTTCCTTAGCGAGCATCAGTATGTCAATAATCCAGGTAGGCGGAACAGCCAGGGGGACACAATGTCCCAGTTCTAGATGTACGAGTATCTGGGTCTCCCTTGGGGACAGGAAGCTCGGATGCACGCAATTGTAGGTAGTGGAATGGGAAGTGTAGTGGTCACTGGTCCTTAGGACATCCCATCATGGAGAGCATCACCTGGGAGATCCGAGTATATATATATATATATATATATATATATATATATATATATATATATATATATATATATATATATCGGAGGGAAAGCCGTATGAGAATAGGAAAAAACAAAAACAAGAAGGTCCCAGCGCTCCAGGGAGCACACTGAAGGAGAATGTGCAGAACTTACTTTACAGGGGTGCCTCTCACGAGAGCACCCCTACTCCAGAGCAGCGTTGTACAGAGCCTGAGGCAGATGGAAGGAACTGGTCCCCATAAGTCCTCCGAAAAGTTTTTTTCTTTAAAATGTTGCGATGCTTTCAGTCGGAGGTACAGGCCTACTTCAAGAATAATCTCAAACTCTAATATTTATATGTGTGCAGTTGTACAGATTGGGATTATGCTTGGATACAAGATGTGATACGGGCGGGCATGGAGGCTCTAGTACCCTGTTGTACCACCTCTAGCTTGGATACAAGATCTGATATGGGGGGCATGGAGGCTCTAGTACCCTGTTGTACTGCCTCTAGCTTGGATACAAGATGTGATACAGCTGGCATGGAGGCTCTAGTACCCTGTTGTACTGCCTCTAGCTTGGATACAAGATGTGATATGGGGGGGGGGCATGGAGGCTCTAGTACCCTGTTGTACCGCCTCTAGCTTGGATACAAGATGTGATACAGCTGGCATGGAGGCTCTAGTACCCTGTTGTACTGCCTCTAGCTTGGATACAAGATGTGATACAAGCAGGCATGGAGGCTCTAGTACCCTGTTGTACTGCCTCTAGCTTGGATACAAGATGTGATACAGGTGGGCATGGAGGCTCTAGTACCCTGTTGTACTGCCTCTAGCTTGGATACAAGATGTGATATGGGGGGGGGGCATGGAGGCTCTAGTACCCTGTTGTACCGCCTCTAGCTTGGATACAAGATGTGATACAGCTGGCATGGAGGCTCTAGTACCCTGTTGTACTGCCTCTAGCTTGGATACAAGATGTGATACAAGCAGGCATGGAGGCTCTAGTACCCTGTTGTACCACCTCTAGCTTGGATACAAGATGTGATACAGGCAGGCATGGAGGCTCTAGTACCCTGTTGTACTGCCTCTAGCTTGGATACAAGATGTGATACAAGCAGGCATGGAGGCTCTAGTACCCTGTTGTACTGCCTCTTGCTTGGATACAAGATGTGATACAGGTGGGCATGGAGGCTCTAGTACCCTGTTGTACCGCCTCTAGCTTGGATACAACATGTGATACGGGTGCGCATGGAGGCTCTAGTACCCTGTTGTACCGCCTCTAGCTTGGATACAAGATGTGATACGGCTGGCATGGAGGCTCTAGTACCCTGTTGTACCGCCTCTAGCTTGGATACAAGATGTCATACTGGTGGGCATGGAGGCTCTAGTACCCTGTTGTACCGCCTCTAGCTTGGATACAAGATGTGATACGGCTGGCATGGAGGCTCTAGTACCCTGTTGTACCGCCTCTAACTTGGATACAAGATGTGATACGGCTAGCATGGAGGCTCTAGTATCCTGTTGTACCGCCTCTAGCTTGGATATAAGATGTGATACGGCTAGCATGGAGGCTCTAGTACCCTGTTGTACTGCCTGTACCTTGTATACAAGATGTGATACGGGGGGCATGGAGGCTCTAGTACCCTGTTGTACCACCTCTACCTTGGATACAAGATGTGATATAGGGAGACATGGAGGCTCTAGTACCCTGTTGTACCGCCTCTAGCTTGGATACAAGATGTGATACAGTCGGGCATGGAGGCTCTAGTACCCTGTTGTACCGCCTCTACCTTGGATACAAGATGTGATACAGTCGGGCATGGAGGTTCTAGTACCCTGTCCATGGAAGGTGCTCCATGTTATATGATTCAATTCATGGAAGGAGTTTCCAGGCACAGGGTTAATTTGTGACATGGCAGCAGATTATTACAGGCCCATCATCCATTATAAATTGCGCTCCATAACAGCAGCTTGTTACCAGAATAGACGCCTCGGGACACGAACCGCTGACAAACAGATTATAAATACCGCCAGCGGGAGGAAAGGGCGACCTGCTCCTCACCACCGCTATTTGTGTCCGGCGGTGCAGGTGCCAGGAGGTGAAGCTGCCAACTCTAAGTGGTCAATGAGGGGTAACAATGAGTATCTGGGGCACTGCTGGACAAGGCCTTTAACTCTTTGTGTGCCATACTGTCATCACTGGGTGAGGTGAAGGACGCTGTTCTATGGTGGAGCCTTTGTGGCTGCACACTGATGGCTGGACAGTCAGCAGCCAGATCATACGTTAGGCTAACTTCACACCGGCGAGCGAGATATCGGACCGTGAAGCGCGTCTCGCGATGCACGAAGCTCGCATGATTTTCTTGGGCCGCCTTATTTACAGAGCAATTATCTGGGCTTAATCCTGGAGGTTATAATACACAGGTCATTATAAAAACTTTCGCTACCTGGAATCCCATGCACAGCGCCGGCACTGATGATTGATGATAAGAAATCCGGAGCAACACTGGAAAAACATGGAGACGACAGGTAAAACTTATGACAAGTCCTTATGTTCACAGAGCTGCTATAGTGAAGCATCAGAGCCCAGGTTTGTGTTTCGGGGGGCGATGGGTTAAAAGAAGGAGTCCCCTCCCTCCGTCGAATACTTTAGATGCCACATTCACTATGACTGCAGCAACTAAGAGGTTAAAACGACCAGCATTATTGATCTCTGACCGCCCCTGATGCCTAAGGGCCCTTTTACACGGCCGAGAAATCGTTCAGACTCCGGTGATCAACAAGAACCTGAACGCTTTTCCTTCAAGCTAAATTAATGCACGATAAATTCATTCGCCATTCAATTTCTGCGCGCATAAAAACTGAACGACGGATCGTCCCGCGTAAACAGGCAGTTGGTCATCTATGTACGACTGCCTGTTTACTGTGCATGGAGGCGGCGGGCTGGAATGATCTCCACTCCACCTCTATTTAGCAGCAATGATTGTTCAGGTGTAAAAGCACCCTAAGGCCTCACGTCCGAGGGCCCAAACGGTTTCCCCGTGCAGAATCCCGCAGCGGATTCCACACGGCCCACAGGCATGAGGCCAAAAAATACAGTATATTCACCTGTCCGGACGCGGTGCGGGTCTCCTCCGTCGCGGCCGGATCTTCTTTCTTCTGCACTGTGGATAAACTCAGGACGCTGGCGGCGTGCCGCGCACATGCGCCGTGCCTTCATTATTTTTTTTTAAACTCCTGCTTTCCCGCGGTCTGTGCAGAAAAACCACAGAAAATGCAGCATGTTGCTCTTTTTTTCCCCTGTGGATGTGATCTGCACGCTGGGAAAAAAATGACATCCACAGGTATTTAAATACATGCGGATGCCCAGTGATAGGCTATGGGCATATTAAACTCCACGCGGATTCCGCAATTTAATTATGCCCATGGACATGAGGCTCAAGGCTGTTAGTGACCCCGGGACGGCAGTGTGCCTCGCGCAGCTCTCTTCTTCTGAAATCCCTCCGTAGAAAGGCGCTATATCAGAAGACCCTTAAACAGGGCTATATGGAGCTCGTTAAGGGGTTAAAACTGGTGTTTCATAGGTCGCCTTAAGGAACTTTAACACTGGCTGATGATTGGCTGAAGGAACATTCATAGGGATCTTTGTTGTCGATGATAGCCCCGTGGAAGCATCGCAGCGATCAGCCAACAGAGGAGCATCTTCCATGCAAACACTAAAATCACCCGTCGTTGGCAGCTCACCTCCTCGTGTAAACAGGAATGTGGCTGACAGTCTTGCCTTCCTGTGCAGTCACTGTGTGCTGTCTCTTCCTCTTCTACAGTCTCTTCCTCCAGTAAAGTCACTATATACAGTCCTTTTTCCCTGTGGAGTCACTAGGACTGATTTACTATTAAGAATTCTACATTTTTCTGGTGCAAACTGTGCCAAACAATTGTCTAACACGCTTTACACCACATTTATAATGCATTTTAGCCAACTTTTTTAAACATCTGACAAAGGGGCGTGGCTTCATGGTAAAGGGGACATGGCCTACATGTTTGCACTGTAATTAGACAGGATTAATAAATCTGCCACTAAGCTGACTTTCCAGCCCTGTGAAGCAGCTCACAAGCTTACTAAATGATACCTGAGACATCGAGAATATTCCCGAACGTTCAGGGCGGTGGAGGCGGAGTTTAGCCATACATTTACTATCCCCTACAGTGGGGCTATTCATGTCATTGGCGACGTTCTAGCTGCATCATCAGTGGGGCGCAGCCTCCCCATTCACGCACCTGCGCTTTACAGCACTCTCCCTAGGCCCTTAAGGCCTCTTTCACACAGGCAACAGCAATATCACCGCGAGAAAACTGCAGCGATGTCGCATCTGTGTTCTGTGAGATATCGCTAGGTTTTCGCGCAGCAATATCACGATTCTGTGCTGCTACAAAGTCGCACGTGGCGCTACAATGTTGCGTGACTTTGTATCGCTCTTTTGCGGACATTTTTGGAGGAACTTGAAATATAAGCCCTACCCCAAAAATAAGCTTTATCTGCATAAAAAAAAAAAACCACAATACATCACCTAACAGCTGCTGTCCACTCCGCCACACTTCTCCTCGCAGGTCCCTGGCTTGTTTGAAGTCTTCTGTCAGCGCTTCCTGGATTGGAGGGTCAAAATTCCCACTTCCAGAAAGCGCTGGCTGTGATTGGTCCTCTAGCACCACAGCTCAGCCAATCAGAGCCAGCACTCAATGAACCAATCACAGCCATTCAATGCACTGGTTATGATTGATTCATCAAGGGCTGGCTCTGATTGGCTGAGCCGCGGCGCTCAAGAACCAATTACAGCCAGCACTTTCTGGAGGCGGGGATTTCGAACCTCCAAGCCAAGAAGCACTTGCTGAAAACTACAAGCAAGTCTGCCAGAGCTGAATAGGAGACGTGTGGCAGAACTGACAGCGGCTAAGTGATGTATTTTTTTTTTTTTATGCAGCTAGGGGTTATTTTAGGGCTTTTAGAGTAGGACTTCCTACTGTAAAAGTTGCATCGCACCGCACGGAAACCGCGTTTTCATGCAACGCAAGAGAAAGGAAGGCTCCATAGGGAAACGTGGGCTACAAAACCGCGCAAATTGTGGCAATATTTAGCAACCTGTGATTTTTTTCTCTTGCAATGTAGTAACCTACAAAACATCTCATGTGAAAGAACCCACTGGAAAGCATGAGCTTCACATACATGCGATTTGTAGCGCTGCCGCATTGCGAGAAAATCGCACGATTTTGTCACCCATGTGAAACTGGCCTTAAACCCTTTCATGTCACTGTCCTGGCCGGTGGAAATGGGGCATCCAACTGGTACTCAGGGCACTTTCACCACTTCCCCCTCTGCTTAGAATCAGGCTGAATGGGGGGGCGGAGTCTAGTGTGGCCATAAGACTGCCCATGGGGATACAATGAGTCCAGTCTCTTTCTCCTGTGGAGACATTGTGTTCAGTCTCTTTCTCCAGAGCAGTCTCTTCCTCCTGTGGAGACATTGTTTGCAGTCTCTTCCTCCAGTGCTGTCTCTTCTTCCTGACCGGTCACTGTTAGCCGTATTTGCTCTCATTTAGCTTTTTCTATTCACCTGATCATTCAGAGGCTCCTCCCCTTCACTATGTTTGTTCTCCCTGGCAGCCAATCACAGTACGAGACACCTCCATCACTTACACTCTGCAGAGACATGCTTCATTACTCCCTGCCTGTACAGTGTTCATCGGGTAGGTGTCCGAGCAAAGACTTCAGCTGGAGATGAGAAAAGAGGAAAACCAAGGAATACATGGAGTATAGTTCAGTGGTGACAACACAGAGGGAGGAAGACGCTAACTTCTAATCATCTGGATCAAGGGGTGCATTTATTTATGCAAGCAAGTCCATACCCTACACCAGGGGTCCCCAGCTCCAGTCCTCAGGGACCGCCAACAGGTCATGTTTTCAGGATATCCTATAGTAAGAACACCTGCGGCAATGTCTGAGGCACCGACAATAATTACATCACCTGTGCAACACTAAGGAAATCCTGAAAACATGACCTGTTGGCAGTCCCTGAGGACTGGAGTTGGGGAACACTGCCCTACACATTCTATAGAGCCATGTCTACGGGCCCCCAGCACATTCATACAACGCAGTCCAAAGACATTCATACTGTGCCGACTGTGTCCCTGGCAATGGTGCACCCTCCTGCGACTTGTCCTGGATGCTGGAGGTCATAAGATGCCAGCCATCAGTTATTTTCTGCCACTACGCAGCCTGTTTGACTGTTGCCCAGATACAGGATGGATCCCACTGGACAACATTTGGGTGTGAGAAGAGGGTCCGTGCCGAGTTCTTAATGTTACTCCACATGCCACTCTCACACCCACCTGTTGACGCGACCTTTACTGGCAGGCGGGGGCTTAGTGCCCAGGAACACGCTGCTAGCTCCTGATAGACACTTCTTGTAAATAGTCATAATGAAGAGCCCTCTCTGCCGCCCCACCGACAGCGACTATGAGCCACTGCAGCACCGCCAACAAGCCTTGGGCAACCAATCCAGATGACATCAATGTCATTATAATTAATTGTAAAGCAATCACACAACTACCATGAAAGAAGACCCCCCCCCCCCCGCCATCTAATAGCGTGCTGATCTATGCTTTGTCTTTTATACTCCAGTCACCTCCAGAGCTGCAGCCATCATTTTCATGTTACATTATGCCTTACACTCACTTTCAGAGCTACAGTCACAATTTAGCTGTTACATCAGGTTTTATACTCCGGTCGCATCCAGAGGTACATTTGCAGCATCCCGTAGGGTAACCCTGGACACATGGCATACGGTGAGGAGCGACGCATGTAGCCAAGGACAGGGCAGCGCTGGACCTCATCCAGGTGCCCAATAAACAGGATAACAGGAGGAGAAGGTTTTGTCACGGGTGACGCCATCGTTCCGATTCCCCCCGGCATGACCATCGGTGGGAAAAAATAAATGAGTCACAGGCAGTTTAAGTACCTCAGGTCCCCGGGAACGGTCAGGGCCTGGAAATAATTGTACTGAAAAACCTCAACACTACAAGGCACACTTTGAAGCAGAGACAGTGCAGGCGATCCATAAACTTGACAGTAGTACCTCCACATGGTGACCAGACTTCAGATCAACTCGGGCGTGACCAAATAAAGACAAGTACCTCTACTCATCCAGATTCAGACTTCTAGTCGCTTGAGTGTGAGCAATGACTATAGAGTACCTCCAGCAGACGGTCCCAGACTTCAGGACACGCGGGAGTGCAAAAACAAACAATCGAGTACCTCTGCACTGGGCCTTGTCTACTCTTGCTCTCACTCTCTCTCTCTCTGGGGTTCACTTACAATTCATGTAGCTTCTCACACACGGGATACCTCTCCTCTTCTTCCATCTTCAATACATGAGGGCTGAAGGTGCCCCCCATATGCATCTGTGGTGTGCCTCCAGATGGGACTTCAGATGGAAGACTATTTCCCGCTCTCAAACACTCACATTTACATCCTCTCTCATACCACATGACTGGGTAGAAGTGATACATTTACAGACAACCTCCATGCATTGCAGTCACTTAACCCATCACACGCTGCAGCTGTGCAATACCCATAACACAATGCCAAGACATTTTGCACAGTGCATCAAGACAAGACATTACATGTATGACATTATGGAGGGGGCCAGGACAGCTTGTACTGGGCCACTACACAATTACAATTTTCTTGTTGTGTCATAGGTTATACTCCAGTCACCTTAAGAGTTGCAGTCACAATTTTCCTGTCATGTCATGCTTTATACTCTAGTTACATCCAGAGCTGCATGCAGTATTCTGCTCTTTTGTCAAGTGTTATACTAGTCACCTCCTGAGCTGCACTCACAATTCTGTTGTCATACAAGATCGTGTTTTATCCTCCAGCCATATCCAGAGCTGCATTCACAATGCTGCAGTTCCATTATGTCTTAAACTCCAGTCACCTCCAGAGCTAAACTCTTAATTTTCTTATGTCATGTGTTATACTCCACTTACCTCCAGAGCAGCGATCACAATGTTCCTGTTATGTCATGTCTTACATTCCAGTTACTTCCAGAGCAGTAGTCGAAATTCTAATATTACATAATGTCTATCACTCCTGTCACATCTAGAGCTGGATTCACAATTCTGCTGTTAAATTGTGTCTTATATTACAGTCACATCCAGAGCTGCGGTCACAATTCTGTTGTTATTATGTATATAATACTCCAATCAGCTCCAGAGCTGGACTTACAATTCTGCTGTTTTGTCATGTGCTATACTACAGTCAGCTCCAGAGCTGCACTCACAATTCTGCCATTGCATCATGTGTTGGGGTTTGTTCAAACAGCAAAATTTACCGTGGAAAAGTTCCACATGAATTCCACCTCTAAAATTTATGTGAAAATCCACGTCTTTTCGATGCATTTTTTTCACACGGACCCACATGTGTAATTTGCCCTGTCAATGGGCAAAATCCACAAGCAGAATTTCAATGCGAAAAATGTCGGTTCCGTTTGTTTTCGCATCAAGAAGTGGCGCAACTTCTTTTTACATTCTGCGCCGTTTGTGTTGCAAAATTCGACATACAGATTTTGCTCCCTGACAGGGCAAACGCCACGTGCGGATCCGCGCAAAAAGATGCAAAATGCAGATTTTAGAGGCGGAATTTACGTGGAATTTTTCCATGGTGAATTCGGCCGTGTGACCATACAATTATACTCCAGTCACATCCAAAGCTGCATTCTCAAATCAGTTGATATCTCCAGTCCTCCATGACTCCTCCCCTACGGCATCGGTATGGTCTCCGCATGTCCAGTTTTAACCCTTTCCAGTCCACTGTCTGACCTCTGAAGACATTATGTACAGCTTCGATGTTGGTTAGACGTCCGTTGGGGTTCTCTTACTGTATATTGCCAGCCTCTCTGCTGTCGGAGCCTATCCAACATGTCACCTCATGCAGTACTGGCTTTAGCCAGCAGATAGCGCTGTTGTATAATGGCAGAAAAAGAGTAAGCCCCCTAGGAAAACCAGCATACAGATTGGATTGGAAAGGGTTAAAACTGTGAGACACATCTATTATGGTTTGCATGCTAATTTTCTCGCATGCAAGAATCGCAATTTCAGGGTGTTACACCGCCAAAAAGTGGGCAGGGCCTGGTGTTTGACCCATCATCAACTATTAGTCTTTGGATACACAACTAAGCTCTGCCCACAGTAATAGATGTGACAGTTGGAAATGATGCATCATGGGACATAAGAAACTTCTGAGGATGAGGGGGCATCAGTGTAACATTAGGCGATGAGGGTCAAAAACGCAATCCTTTCTCCTTAGGGAGAGCGCCTAGAAGGTGAGTGAGGAGACTTATAAGGCCATGCATGCTCCTCTGGGTGATGATGGACGGACCCTTTAAGTGCCAGCTTTGTATGTCGTTTTGGATGACAGGGGAGGGGTGGGGGTGATGTCTTTTGTGACCACCTTCCTCCCTTACAGTATAATACGACCTCCTGCTGGGAGCGGCGGTTCGGGTTATCTGAGGGCGCCGCTGGGTTTCCTTGCGTCATCCAGCTGCCCGCACCTTCTCAGTCTTCGCCCCACATGGAGGATTTGATTAATCTGCAGGAATGTCGGATATAAAACCATTAGACGCTTTCTCCGTGTTTACATCTCTCCTAACGGCAAACAAGGAGATAATCTAGGACCACACACGGGGCGAGAGCGGGCGAGGTGCGTCCTCCTACTGTATCCACATCATTACACAAACACTTATGTAAGAGAGACAAATGTAACAAACACTTCTTATACTGATGTCACTAACAGGGCGGGAAAGTGACAACCGCTCAGACATGATATAGAAGCTGGTTGTCAGTAGTCACTGCTGGGCTTAGTTAGGTGTCACCCCGTGCAGAAGGTTTTTAGCGATGCCCAATCATAGGGGGGAAGGGGGAAACGTATATAATGCAATGATAGGAAGTCAGTCTGTATTCTGCTTGTGCATAAAGCAGCAAGATAGTAGCAGCACACCCACCCCAGAACAGCTGAGTGAATAAATACTGTATCAGAACCCAGCTCAGTACATAAATACAGTACCAGAACCAAACTACATAGCACCAGCACCAAGCTCATTACAACAATGCATACAATACCATAAACAAGCTCATAACATAAACACAGACCCAGAACCAAACTCATGACATAGATACAGCCACAGAACCAAGCTAAGTAAATAAATACTGCACCAGAACCAAGCTCATGATATAAATACAGCACCAAAACTAACCTCGGAGCATAAATACTGCATCAGAACCAAGCTCAGTACATTAATACAGTACCAGAACCAAGCTCATGATATAAATACAGCACCAGAAGTAACCTCGGAATATAAATACCGCACCAGAACCAATCTCAGTACATTAATACAGTACCAGAACCAAGCTGGTAACACAATTGCAGCACCAAAACCAAGCTCAGTACATAAATACAGCACCAAAACTAACATCAGTGCACGAATACAGCACCAGAGCCAGGCTCAGTACATAAATACATTACCAGAGCCAAGCTCGTAGCATAACTGCAGCTCCAGAACCAGGCTCAGTACATAAATACAATACCAGAACCAAGCTCGTTACATAATTGCAGCACCAGAACCAGGCTTAGTACATAAATACAATACCAGAACCAAGCTCGTAACATAATTGCTGCACAAGAACTAGCCTCAGTACATAAATACAGCACCAAAACTAACATCAGTGCATACATACAGCACCAGAACCAGACTCAGTACATAAATAGAGTACCAGAACCAAGCTCATGATATAAATACAGCACCAAAATTAACCTCAGAAAATAAATACGGTACCAGAACCAAGCTTATAACATGAGTACAGCAACAGAACCAGGCTCAGTATATGAATACAATATCAGAACTACTGATTTATATAGTTCCACAAGCCACTGCTGCACTGTGGAGGAAGATCATCTGGCCAGGTGAACCTAAGGGAGGCGATCACCCACAGCCTACATCCTCCTGGTGCCCACCAACAAGCTAGAGGCTGGCACCCTGTATGACCACACAGGTTGCACATAGCTAAGGCCGGCCAGCTCAGCTGTAATAGATGAATAGATGTTACTGTAGTATGAGGTATGCGGATCTCAGGTCTGATCACAATATAATTATATCAGTGATGTCATCACCAGGGGGCGGGGCTGCGACCACTTCTCAGACATGACACAGGGGCTGGATGTCAGCTGTAGTAGATGGGTAAAGGTTACTGTAGTATAAGGTGTGTGGATCTAATGCACGTCCGCCATTATTATAATAGTCCTGCGGCGGCGGCGGATTCCTGCTTACGTGACGATCGGCGGGTTTTATTTTGCATAAATCTGATTGTAGAAACAATAAACAGGGAGAAATCTTCTTACTGATGAATCCCGCTAATTTCCTGCACGGCTCGAGGAGATTTTCTCCAGCTTGCGGCCGCCTCCGGTTAATGAGCTCAGCTGCAGGGACAGGACTGAACGCTCGTACACAACGGAGGGGTGATCTGTCCACAGCCGTGACAATGTAGCACCCCACATTCATCACACTACAGGATATATAGACATTACATAGGAGCAGACCTGCACAATGCTGAAATACTCTGTGCTGCTGGCGACAATGTTACCCTCCGTCTGGACACACCTTCCCCTTTCTACATTTTACGGAATAGTAGATGTGCAGTTTGAATTACTGGACTACAGATATTCCGATGATGGAGTAGTCACTAGTCCTGCTGTCTCCACCTTCATCTTCCTCTTTTCTTTGCTGTCGTCGCCTCCTAGTGGATATTACAGGAACATCAACTTCTCTTAGCCAACAATGAGCAAACCCCCAATCGTCCATATATTAAAACATGGTCTCTAGAATTGCCACCAAGCAGCACTGAGATTTTAGGGACCCCTGAACCCCTCATGTGTTGGGGTCACTGATCTCACTACCAGGTATTCCGTCACTTTCTATGAATGTAGAGCTGCAGTTTTCCGTTGGCGGCAGGTTAAAGGTTCAGTTGCTGCTCCAGTACTGTATCTCAATACCCTGGGCAAGGCAAAGTGGCTTGTTGGCACCCTTCTGGCACAAGCACCAAAGACACATTCCCCTGTACCCCCTCTGCCAGCTACACCCCAGCCTTAATAGCCTGATTCCTGGCACTAATGAAGCAGGTGGATGCTACATGATCATGGTGCGGCGGTGACAGATGCCATCAAACAATAATGATTTGGCGTATTGCCTTCGCATCACCTCTTGCTCTGGCTGCAACAAGTCACCTGACCAACCTGGGGTATGAGCTCCATATACCCGAAACCAACTTCTCTACCTGAAGCCTCAACCTACAACGCCCAGTACAAGACGCCCAATGTAGGTGATGTCAATTTACCTCAGGTCTACCCCGCTACAAAACGTTTTGACGGGGTAAGGCTGCCTTCACACGGGCATCAAAATCGCGCAAGATTTGTGCATTGCGAGATGCACAAATATGAACCCCATTCTTTTGAATGGGGTCATACACATAAGCGGTGTTTTCCCACATGGCACCGCGATGCTATAAGGAAACAAATGTTCTATCTCGTGGGTGCTCTCGCATCGCACCGCCCATTATTTTCAATGGGACCAGCGGCAGCATCACACCACCATGTGCCAGGCGCACACAATGCGACGTCTGCCATTGAAAACAATAGGAGAAACTCTGTGAACCTGAAAACGTCTCGCATCCTCAGGGATTTCACAGGGTGGGGAGCGTGATAAGCGGGCGAGATTCACGGCCCCAAATCGCACTCGTCCGAGTGAAGTTAGCCTAAGGTGGCTTGTTGCGCCCTTGCATCATTAGTCAACAATTAATGCAAGAAACTGGCATAGAATTTACCCAAACACCTTCTCCAGCTGCTGGTTGGTGTAGGTGCTTCATCAGGCGCATGGAGGGGCTGCCAGATGAAGCAAAGGACAGAATTGGCCGCAAAATTTGCTGTTGAGCAAAAATTTCTGCACCAAAATTTGCAGATCTAACGAGTGGATTTTGATGCACAATTAAAAATGGCTTAATTCTGCCACCAATTCCACTTCAAAATCCACATTAAACTGATTTTGGTGCGGATTTCTGCCTTCGCCAATTGTGCAATGTGTTGTGGAACAATTCTGCCCTGTGTCAAATGTCCCTTAAGCGGCTTATAATAGATTTGTCACTGTTAGGTGGGCGCAGGATATACTTAGACCGCTGTACGAAACGCTGGTCCAAGTAAACATGTCTCAGTGTGCAGCGGAACTGCACTGATAAGGACTGTCACAATGGACATAAGATCTACACCTGATTACTGGTCTTTTACAGGACCTGCATTATGTTATATGGTAAATATATGATACAGTGAGATGTAGCTTTACCCCTCATTAGGTCACACTTCGCTGGGCGGTCAGGCGCTGAAATTACATGCCTGATAGAAGATAGAGCATATTAGTGATAACTCATTTCTTAAGTTCCGCCTCAAAATCCCCATCCTATGCAAATTTAGACACAATTTTACACCCGTATTTGTAGAGCTGAAATTTGTAGTAAAGTTTTTGATGTAATCCGTTTGATAGCATAAAAACACAGTATAAAACCATAGGAAACCACAAAAAATATATATATTTAAAGGCTGTCAAAGTGGGTCCACATCTCTCGCCCCGGGAGAATCATCATCCTGTAAATGTTTCCACATTTTGTATTTTTTTCACTCAATCAATGGACTTTATTGCCAATATAATATAAAATAACATAATAAAATGTAATATAATATAATGTGACAGCGTGTATAACTCCTGACTCCTCTCACGTTCACAATATCATACAAGGGTGGCAGAAGAACATCTCACATTATTATTAATCTTTGGAGGATTGGGAGGGCTCCTAAGGAATCGTCTGACTGCTCAGGAGTTTTGCAAGGTGTGACGTCTCCAAGTGGTTCGATGCTGAATTTCTGATGTGGATGATGTTGTAATATACTGACATGATAAAGGGCAGATATTATTGAACCACCTCCGTGCGAGTCACTGCCATGATATGAAAGAAAATAACTGTCTAGATTCTTATATCTTACACATTCTGTGTGCTGGGGTCACAGATGACCCCATGGCAGTACCTAATGACAGCGCAATGACTGGGGCGATGTGGCACTGCTCTGGGCACTGGATGGACTGGAATTCTCCTGAAGCCTCAACCTATAACATCAGGCATGCCTTTAGGAGAAAAATTTAAAATTTGTCTCAGACGCATGCCATGCGACGTGCGAGAGTGGCTCGGGCCCCATTGAAATCAATGAGCAGTGATCGTTATCCGCTGTCACTGCTGTAACAGCAGTGGCAGAGGATTCCTTTACCCCCGCAGGGAGTCCCCTCATTGCTGAACACAGTGATAGTGCTAAAAAAAATTAAAATAAATATATACTCACCCGCTGTCAGGGTCCGGGGGGTCTTGCTGCGTGTCTTCCCAGCTTTGTAATGAAGTTCTTTCAGCCAGCGGAGATTTAAAAATCCGGCTGAAAGCACTGTGTCTAATTGGCTGAACGCTCAGCCAATCACAGGCAGCGCTGAGCCATTCATTGAGTGACAGCTGAGCGCTGCCTGTGATTGGTCACAGCACTCAACCAATCACAGGCAGTGCTTAGTCCATTCATAGAATTCAATGACAGTGGCGGAGAGGTGAGTATATATATTTTTCTATTTTTTACACAAGTTAGGGATGATTTTCAGTGAAGAGGTTATGTTTCAAGCCCTTCCCCAGAAATCACTGCTGGGATTGCCTGCCTCGCATTGTATCATATCTCCTAAACTACACTAAGGGCTCATGCCCACAGCTGTTGCGGAATTCCGCCGTGGATTTCCGCTGCAGGAGTACCGCGGTTGTAAACAAAATGTGGCCGCTGACGATCGCGTAAAAATATGCGTTTTTCCGCGGTCTCCATTAACACTGTGTTAATGGAGACCTCCCACAGCGTAAATCCATGGGAAATAGAACATGCCGCGATTTGTTTCCCGCGGCGAAAATCCGCGGTAAAACTCCGCTTGTCAGCCTGGGCAGGTTAGGTTCAATAGAACCTCATTGCTGCAGAATTCCACCTCGGATTTACCGCGGTAACAATGCGGTCGTGGGCATTAGCCCTAAAGTTCAGAAAAAATCATAGAATTTAAATTGCTAATTAAAAAGTGACGTTTTTTAAGCCATAAAAAAACCGGAAAAATGCGTCACTTAAGTGGTTGAAGGGATTTTGTCAACAGGTTTGTGAATTTGAAATGAAGATGAGCTTCAGGTCATGGAGGTGGGCTGTGCCAGCCTGTACCAGCCAGAAGTATGCAGACTGGCAGTTCTCTGCCTATACACAAGGGAGAGAGCTATCAGTCTGCATTCTGTAGACGTTGAGAAACCAGCATTGGCTGTCTCTGTAGATTGGAGTCAAACTCCATTAACCTGGTGAGAAAATCCCTTTAATCCATCGGGTCCAGGTCATGTGATGTCACACAGCTATATACACAGTCACTGCTGGTGAGGGCCGTCTGCAAATCAGGGTGGAGGCATTAATGTTGGTGTAATCAGGGTGTCTGCAGGTGCACATAAGGTTTACTCTGCTTAGAGTATTATGAATGCAGCTCTGCAGGTCACTAGAGTTGAAGATATGTTGTCACAACACAATAGCAGGTGCAGCTCTGGATGTGACTAGATTACAAGGCATGATAAAACAGCAGAATTCCCAATGCAGCTCTGGATTTGAATAGGTAACAAGGCATGATATATCAAGAAAATTAGGCGTAGCTCCGGATGTGACTGGAGTATAGGATGTGATGTAACAGCAGAAGTGCCTATCAGGGCCGGCACCAGCACCTAGCAAACCTGGGCAGGTGCCAGGGCCCATTGCCTCTGGTGGCCCCACTCTGGTGTGGACCAGGCCAGGCAGCATGAGCCCATCAAGTCTGGCTGTCGGCAATGAGTTCCTGCTGTAACAACTGCGGCCGCTGCTAGTGGCTTCCAGGCTTCATTTCCATTACTCAGGGTTCAGACGCAGCGCTCCGACCGCCACAGCATTACTTTCCCTCCTCTTCCTCCGTTCACTGCACTGTGAATGAGGGAGTCTTGGGAAGGAGGAATGAAGTTATGCCATATTGGGCAGAGCGTTGCGTCCGAACTTGGAAGTCAGCCCCTGGGTGTATGTAACAGAGATGCAGCCTGTAAGCCACTACCAGCGGCTGCAGTAATGGGGCCACAGAGGGGTCCTGTTTTTGGCCACACAGGGGGAGTCCCATGTTAATCAAAAGCAGCTAGAGAGGGGATCCTATAACTAACTGGGGCCAAGAAGGGTCACAGTTAGTAACTGGGGCCACAGAGAGGAGCATATTACTAAATGAGGCCACAGCAGGGGCACTATTACATTGTGAGGGCACTATTACAATGCGGGTACACTGTTACAATATGGGACCACAGCAGGGGCACTGAGGCATCATGGCACCATAACGGGCACATTAGTACTATGGGGACTGGCACAATGTGCAGAAATGAATTGTGGCTGTAAGAAATGTCTGTGGCGGTCTGGTCCTAGAGAGAAGAAAACCAAATACGGACAAGGACAAACAGTGAGGACATCAGCTGAGATCACTGGAGGTAAGTACACTATGGCCTAATTCCCACGGGCGGATTTCCGCTGAGTATAATGCGGTGGAAATCCGCGCCGTTGCCCAGCAGCTATTAGGTTCTATATTCTATTGAACCTAATAGCGCAATGCTCACGGTGAAATCACCCGCGGCATGTTCTATTTGTCACGGGCGTACGCGCGGACGGCTTCCATTTGTGCACCAAAGGTTCCCATAGAAGTGTAGGTGCACAGATTTGTGCGCTTGCGATGTGCAATGCGATGCGCAATATGCTGGGCAATTCCGTGTGAAAAAAACTACATCTGGAACTCAGGCTAAACAGCCATTAAAATCAGGCGTGTTCGTCTGCCGTGCGTAGAAAGTACAGTAAAATGCGCTGATATGTGCGCAAGAAAGACTCGTTTATAGCGCAAATACATTGTGCTGAGTTGCACACAAAAACGCATACGCTTGTGTGAAGGGCCCTGATGCATGATGTAACAGAATTGTGGCTGCAGCTCCGGATGTGACTGGTGTCTGAGATATGTTGTAAGAGGATTATAAATGCAGCTCTGGATGTGACCGGTGTATAAGACATGGCGTAACTTCACAGTTCTATGGATTTAATATGGAAAGTGATGAGGATGGAGAATGCGGGAGCACAAGCGCCCCCCTCCGTGCAGCGGACCCTCCGCGCCTCTCCTATACGGCACATTCCGGTATAAATAATACATCATCCCCTGTAATGTGCGCTGTGTACTCCATCTACAATGGCCTCCGCTCGCCCGCCGCTTCCTGTTCAGGTGTCACCTGTAACCTGTTTTCCTCCTCGCTGGAGGCCTGTAATATAATATAAACAATGACCCGCCGCCCAGGAGAACGCCTGACAAGTGAATCACATCAGCGCGACCTCAGGAAGTTTCCAGAGTTCCCAGCAACTTCACAAAGGGGGAAAGTTAGGAAAGGTGTCAGATATGGCACCCCAGGAAACACCTGCTGGGGGGCTGCGAAAGCATCAGGTGCGTCACGCAAACAACAGGTGCAGCAGCGTCACCGAACTGTGAATCACCATGATGGAGAGCCCTGGGTGCGATGATCTGCAGCAGAAGCCATAAACCTGGCCTTACACTTTGTATCTCTTAAAGGGCCGGTGTCCAATCTGTCCAAACAAAGTTGAATCATTCTATAACAAACAGTTCTGTAAGGCTAGTTTCACACGAGCGAGCGCGATATCAGACCGTGAAACGCGGCCCAATATCGCGCTCAGGAACATGCAATATCCCTGCGGTGCGGGAAAAAAATAGCGCAGGTATATGACCATATTCAAATGAATGGAGTTCATATCCGTGCGACATTTGTGCATCTCACAACGCACAAATCTCACAAGATTTTCTCGGCCATGTGAAAGTGGCTTAACTTCAAGAATCAGTCTTTTCACAACTTTCAGGATCTCTGCTTGCTGGTAGAGGATGAACCCTTCGTGACCTAACCCTGCTTATTGTACACAGTTGAGAGATAGAGCATTCTATAGATTGATATATTGTAACTGTGAGATGAGCGGCTTGGACCGTATTACTGGGCATGTAGCCACATACTATGTATACTCCTATGACACTTCCTGGCACATGACAACACTCCCCGGTACATGCTCTGCTGCAGGTTTGCCGGTGTTTTTCTGAGTTCAATGGCATCTAGTCACAAAGTTCTTCCTCTGCATGCACCTATACTCTATAAAGCACATGACGTATGATATGAGCGCCCATTTTCCGGTTTTGCAGTGGTTTACACTGAACATTTTTTTCACTGTAATGAAAAGTGCTGTTACCTATGGAAAACCACATATTGCCCAGTACACGGAGGGTTCTATAAACCACGCCATACTGTGTTCAACCTGACGTGTACTCATACATGACATTGTGGGGTACTCTGTTACATCACTAGCAGCACTGTGACATCATGGGGAACACTGTGACATCGTGGGGACACTGTGATGTCGTGGGGACACTGTGACATCATGGGGACACTGTGATATTGTGGGGGACACTGTGATATTGTGAGGTACACTTCATGCAAAAAACAAAAGTCTGCTCATCCAACAAATAAATGAAGTGTGAAGGTGCACATAATTTATGGCTGCTACAAAATACAGTTGCAAGCACAGGCTTCAGCGCTCATACACCTAATATCTGCACAAATGTTGTTTATGCTAACCACATAATAATACAAGGTTCTTAGAGCACAATTTGATCAAATTCGTGTGGGCCCATCCGCCACGTCTGCACTTTGTCATGCACTCCATTTTCCCATCTGTCCCAGGTGGTTCAGTGATAGTATATAAGCCAGGTATTCAGCTTTCCCATTCATGTGGAGGCTATTCAGCCGAAAGAGAGGTGTCTATAGAGCTAAGTACCCTTCTATTAAGGTTTGCCTTGACGTGGCAGATGGGCACAACCACATTTGATCAAATTGTGCACTAAGAACCTTGCATTATTAGGCAGCTAATATAAGCAACAGTGTTAAGGCGTGTGTTTGTTACTGTATTATTAGATACATTGTGGCTTCATAAGGAATACTGTGACATCGTGAAGTACCCTATAATATCACGAGGAACACTTTTATATCACAAGGAACTCTGACATAGTGGGGTACACTATGACATCATGGGGAACACTGTGACATCATGGGGAACACTGTGACATTTTGAGATACACTGTGACATCATGTGGGACACTGTGACATCATGTGGGATACACTTGACATCATGAGGTCTGCTGGGACGTCATACCATGCAGTGTATGTGTATACTACATACTGTGTCTGCAGTACAAGCCATCAATGAAAACCACGGTGGCTAGATGGCTGCACGCGGCACCTTAGCGCACAGTTATGGTTTCTGTTGTTCCTAGAACTTTTGGTTACTTACATTCAATCCTCAGGGCTGCCCATGGGGGCTGCTGTCATCCTACATACTGCCGGCACATGACAACACTCCCTGGTACATGCTCTGCTGCAGGTTTGCCGGTGTTTTTCGGAGTTCAATGGCATCTAGTCACAAAGTTCTTCCTCTAAATTTTAGCCGGGGATTCCTGAGACTGAGTTACTCACCATCCTAAATCACTCGTGTCCTAGAGGAGGAAAGAGCCAACAACAATCCCGAGTGACCTTCATTCCCAGGAAAGAGGAAAAGGTTTTTAAGGAAGACAATACTCACTCAACAGATAAGAGTCTTCTACACGGGGCAATTATTCGGTAAAATATTGTATAAACTCTACTGAACCAAGTGTTCATGTGTATGGGGGAGATACTGTCGGCCAAATGAGCACTCAACTAACAGTGGGCACCTTTTTCGGAAATAATATAGGAAATGTGAACCTTGTAACATTTCTGTATTGTCTCCTATAACGTCGTTCCCTCACATGTAGAGACAAAATGCGTAACAAACGCACCCCACCTGGGCAAGGACAGGAAGTTCCCAGGCTTCTGGATGATTCTTTCAGAGTTGATTTATTATAAGTTTTGTGCTATTATAACTTATCCAAAAACAAGGACTATTGTAGTGATATTAGTTAAGGAACCGCCATGGGGTCTGACCACAGGCGGGATTCAAGGAACAAGGGGACTCTTAAAGCATATTGTTTCAGGAAGCCCTGTAATGTCTTAGTCTCTGGTGTGATATGTCTGGAGTGGACTGGATGCATCAGGCACCATGTTGCTCGAAATCTCCTTAGCGTGATTGACAACACATCATGTAGAGTAGTGTCGCAGAACGTCGAAAGGACCCAGAGATGAGCACAAAATGAGACTCTGTAAAAGTGACAACCACTATGGCTGCTCCTGACATCACATCTGGTTGTCACTATATAGGAAACAGCGGAAATAAACATTGGCGCAAAAGAAAGTAAATGGGAAAAGTTTTAAAAAATACAGGTTTTCATTGCTATAGGATGGGAAGTGTAAAGACCCAGAGATGAGGAGGTAAAAGGTCATACATCAGTACCACTTGTGGTAAATGGTCATGCCAAAGCGGTGTAACTGCCATGAAAGTAGGGTGCATCATTTCTGCGGTGCCTTCAAGGTAGAGGAACGGTAGGTCACTGTATTATATTAGAGTCCCAGTGAATCTATCTGTACTTCTATGTGGTCACTTCAGACGCCTGGGCATCTCTTTAGGTTACTGACATCGTACGCCCGACTTTATTACTGAAGCCTTATATATAAGACAGGTGAGAAAAGATGTAAATGAATATCTCCGTCTGGGGTGATGATGTTGGACACAGATCCCCGTATATGATCAGCTGTGCCGGCCTGCATTGTCATACCCCCAGGTAAGGATATGTGCCTGATGTCAGGTGTGGGGGGACGCGACCTGCTGGGTGTTCATACAAGTACAGTCATGTGACTATGTAGTTCTCCCAAAGCGCCATAAGATCATAAAAAATATACTATGTCCCTGCAGCTGATAATTATTACTCTTATTAGACTTTGAGAGGAGCGCCCCCTAGTGACAGACCCTGCATGTGGGGACAATAGTTATTGTACTATGTCTGATTCTGGACCCTTCTATTTCTATTGCTTCCCTCCCTTGCTCTATTACCTCAGTCCTAAGAGCAGGTTGGTGGTGATGTCCACTCTCTATGGCCGGATTAGTAATGGAAAGGCTGGCTCATGTATCTAATAGGGATGACTGTACGTTATCAGCACAGACAGAGGGATAGTGGGATGGGATTGGGTCAGGGGGTTTATTTGGCATTTGCTTTCTGTATGCTCAGTTCAAGTTCTGATTCACTGGATTGCAATGATCAGAGCCTGGAATTGACATAATGTTGCATGATTACCAGGCTTGGGGGGGGGGGGTCAGGGTTGGGGGGTCATTGAGTCTCTGAAATGTTTTATATTCTGAACATAAGAATCACTCTTATATACTGCATTGTATAAACATAGTTATAAATATATCATGCAAAGGACCGCTATGGGGTTTGACCACACGGGAGCAGTTCTAGAAATGCCATACATGGGACCACAATGGGGTGTAACCACATGGGGAGCAGTTAGAGATACATTACCCATGGGACCATTATGGGGTCTGACCACATGAGAGCAGTTATAGACAGCATCCACGGGACTGCTATGGGGTTCATCACATGGAGAGCAGTTGTAGACACCTCACCCATGGAACCACTATGAGGTCTGACCACATGGGGTGATGTTATAGAGGTATCACTCAAGGGACTAGTATGGTGTCTGACCACATGGGAACAGTTCTAGGCACATCACCTATGGGACTGCTATAGGGTCTTGCCACATGGGGAGCAGTTATAGATATATCATCTATTCCCATTTCCTGTTCCCTGTCATTCTTTACTATAATTCTGGCATTCTATTCATGAGCCAGCAAACTCAATATTAACATTTCAAATGTCCCTTCTGCCAGATACGGGAGCGGTGCAGAGATGGGAATTGTGGAATTACATAGAGAAAGTGATCTTAAAAAAAACTTGTAATGATGCTCTGGTTATGGGGCTCCTGTATGTATCACCTCATTACTGGGGGCGTTCTATGTGACTAGTTGGGGGTTCACCACCATATATTAGGTGCATCTGAGGTGCTGAGGGGAAAGTGAAGTGATATTCTGGAGACATAGATGATATCATAGCAGGATCTTTCCCAGAAGCTCAAAGTCTATGTACGTGGCAGCTGGAGTGATATAAGCGATAATACTCCACACCCCACGTTGCATTATCACACCTCGGCTTACAAATCTCTCCCACACTAATAACATTGATCTTTGGATGATCAGATAAGAGGCCAAATACAGAAACAACACGTGGAAATGCCTACATGTAACAGTCACATAGAGTGCAGTATGTCATCACAGCGGTATACTGTATATTATATCCACTACATGAACTGACATCTGAACTACACGTAGCACATACACCAGTATGTACCCTTACTGTCAGTAACCTCCCTCCCCTAGAAGTGGTCAGTGGGATGTAACTTTCTCAGTGTGATTGTGTAGTGGCCCAGAGTTAGGGCCCATTTAGACACAACGATATCGCTCAAAATTCACTCAAAAGACATCTTTTGAGTGATAATCGTTGTGACATTTACACGGCAAGATGATCACCCAAAATTTGCTCAAATAGCAGTTTGAGTAACAGTTTTGAACATTCACGTTGCATAAGTGTGTAAATTAAGGCTCACGCTGTATGCAGAGGATAAGCAGGACCGCTATATTCTGCATACAGCTGTTGTCTTCTATGAGCACTCAGTTGGTATCCAGCTGAGCGCTCCGAGCGGGGTATGCAGAACACAGCTGGAGTGCTGTCTTCTGCGTACTCCTGCTGTGTTCACGGTGCGCTCAACTGGTAGCAAACTGAGTGCTCCCAGTGGGGTATGCAGAACACAGCTGGAGCGCTGTCTTCTGCATACTCTTGCTGTGTTCTCCGAGCGAAATACCAGCTGAAACAATAGTATCAGCGGTATCCGGCTGAGAACTCAGCACGCGGTACTGATAAGGCTCATCGTTCTCTTTCAGCTAGTTAAAAGAGAACGATGAGCAACTCATGCACGAAAACTGCATGATGTCCGTGCAGTTAGCCCAAACGATTCTCGCTCAAAAGACAGCTTTGAGCGATTTTTGAGCGAGAATTGTTGGGTCTAAATGGGCCTTTGGTAGGGCCCCTCTATAATGTCATATGTCTGTCTCGTGCCATTGTCTCGTCAGTGTCTTGTCTGTGGTATGCATTGGATTTAGGTGTATTGGATGGTTGCAGGACTGAGAGGGTTAATGTCTGGTATGTCCTGTCTTGTCTGAAAAATGTAATGTTTTGTATGCATCGTTTGTAGTCATGTGATCGTGCAATGTAAATGTGTCTGCAAGAATGCAATGCAAGAGAGAGTTTGAGGAGTCAGTCAGTGAGTAAGACACACAGACACTGGATAGATCGGTCTGTGTGGGGGAGCATGGAGGAGGCCGAGTGACTTCCTTATTCTCGGCCTGGACTCATTCTACTCAGGAGACCTTGGTGCAGCAGCGCTGAGAGTGGAGCAACCCTCTGTTTAGCGAGAAGGGGAGAAAATGAGAGTGAGTGTTGACCGGTAGAAAGAC
Organism: Eleutherodactylus coqui; assembly: GCF_035609145.1. Lineage (NCBI taxonomy): Eukaryota > Metazoa > Chordata > Amphibia > Anura > Eleutherodactylidae > Eleutherodactylus > Eleutherodactylus coqui. Next base: position 18,364,825 of record NC_089839.1, on the reverse strand, counting down.
AGAGTTTCCGGGAGAGGAACTTCACAGATAACTTGGACTGTGGAATATTTCTGATGCCCCGAGAATCCTCCCTGTTACACCACTACGGCTTGTTGTACCTGTACCAGAACTGTTTGCTGGAATTTTATGTTCAAGAGTTTGCAGTAAACAGACGGAACTGACTGTTTCCAGTTCTTGTTCAGAAAGATACCCTGTGTGTGGACTACTTTATTTTATCTGGAAGATCCGCCATTCCGAAACGCACATCTTTTTCTTTAACTATTTTCTAATTGCTTTACTTGTATGCTTTGGGTAATTTGTGTTGTGGCATTGCACCGAACAGGAGTTAACGAGGAGTAGCTTGAGTGGATGGTGGCAACTCTTGCCTGATCACGGTATTTTTTAATCTCACAGTTGCGGTGTCCATTATCTTTCCGGCTTACACGAGGGTCTTCCCTGGCTCCGCTGTCTCCTAGCAGGGTTCAAATCGACTCCTCTCCAACTCCGGGCTCTTTCCTCAGCTAGGCCTTGGCTTCTACTCTCCGCAGGACTTTCTTTTCTGATCACTTCTCTCCACCAACTCCTCACTTCACTTTCCCTGCACACTGCATGTGTTTGGCTCCCTCCTTCTCTTCTCTTTATTTTAATCACAGGACCTCTTACAGTTTTCAGTCAGATGACCAGTTTCCCCAGTCACATAAATTCTACCATAAGGAGAGACTGACTAAGCAAAAGTTGGCTGGAGACAGCCAATCACCAGGGGTACTGTTGCTAGGCAGATTTAATTTAACCCTATTGCCAGGGAGAATAGGGTTTTCTGCCAAAAGGGTGCTTCCCATGTTGCCCATATGGGCTCATAGTGAGCTCCCTAGGACCTATTAACCTTAGAAATTCCCTGTTGGACCCTCTGGGTTACTACAGTTCCCCCCAACTTAAAGGACAGCTGTCCTCAGCGTCATCTGGGATCCAAAACACAAGGCAGATTACCGACCTATAAATACGACAGCTCATTTATAATTAAAAGAAAGTTTAGATACTTGCAAGTATATATTTTCTTGAATTGAAACGTTGGGCCAAGATGACATCTTAAGTCCCATCTGGCTATGGGGCCCTTACATTACTCTTCTTCCCACATTCTAAATATTGCACTTAACAGTTATGCATCAAATAGCATTTTAACGAACTGTAAGTCCGGTAACCTGGAAGGTAGAATAAATAAGTTAAGTGGAGGCAAAGGTTATAGATAATAAGTTCATAAAGTCCACATTGTTGAAACTACCTGTAAAAGAAAACATATTAAACCATACTGTTAGGTCCCGTCTGAGAAGTCTTTGGGGTTACCGTCTTTTTGCGATAGACTTAGCGATTGTTCCCTGGTAAAATGGGCACACAGGCCATAATTTCAGGACGCAACTGGGGGTCTCCTATTCCTGTGTCCTCCAATGAGAAAAGAAACAACACACATCTCCAAGTTGTCCCTTGGGGCAAACTCCTTGAACAATACACACTCACTGAGCAGTTCCTCAGGGTTCGAACCTTGTTACACTGTCTCTGAGCAGTCTCTCGGATTAGGACTCTTGGTAATTGTAATCCACGAAAGGAAAAATAATTTGTAATCCAGAAAAGGGGAAAAGGGAAAAACGCACAAAGAAAAATTAAAATCAACCACCACTACGAAAAATGAAGAATTAGACAGTTACTCACGATAATGAGCTGGGAGCTGTCCTCTGGTGCTCCTTGTGGACCATCTGGTGGACATCTCCGAGATTTCCGTGAGTCTTCTCTGGGTTGTAGGATGAGTAGGAAACTGTGCAGGGGACTGTAGGGTCATCCATGGGCCCCGGAACCAGGACATTAGATTGTTTGGGTCAAATTTAGTTGAACAAAGAGTGTCTTGCAGAATACTTGGCTCAGGTTCAGAGTCAGTGTCCATCTTTTCAGATTCAGAGTCGGTTTATTCTGGAGGTGTCTGAGTAGTCGAACAGAGTTTGAGTCCATTGCGATGAACAAGTTGAAGTCGGCTTGTTGTTTCTGTCGCACTACTTCCATTCAAATATTAACAATGTGCTGTGCTTCCTTAAGGCGTTTTTGATGGTCTTGAACCCATGCTGTAGTTGGCAACAGGATATATACACAAAAATTCCTATATTGCCTGGTCCTAGGTCCGAAATACGATGGTTGTGCTGTGACGCTTAGAGGGCATTACAGTGAATCCAGATACCCTTTTGGCTTCAATCGATGTGGAAGCCCTGTATAGCTCGATCCCACATGATGGTGGGATCGAAGCAGTTAGATTCTTTTTACAGCAAAGGGGATCACAATATGCGGCACATAATGAATTCATATTGGAACTGTTGAGATTTATTCTACATCACAACTACTTCATCTTTGACGCCAAGTACTTCCACCAGCTATGGGGCACAGCGATGGGGACACCTTGTGCCCCATCGTATGCCAACATGTACCTGGGCTGGTGGGAGGAAAAGGTGGTATTTTTGGAAGAACTGAGCGAGTGGTCTGATAAGGTCTTATTATGGCTAAGATTTATAGACTATATGCTGATTTTATGGCACGGGGATGAGACCTCATTTCTCTCCTTTGTGGAGAGATTAAACATCAACTTTCTCAACCGAACGTTTACATATGCCATGAGTATGACATCATTATCATTTTTGGACATCGCGATTTCTGAAAATCCAAATGGGTCACTAGTCTCTACACTGCTTCGTAAACCCACCTCAACAAATAGCTTGTTAGGCTGGAACAGTTACCACTAGAGATCAGCGAGCGTACTCGGTTCGGGTGTTTTTGCACTCAAGCACCACTTTTTCCAAGTAACTGACTACTCGGACGAAAAGATTCGGGGGCGCCGGGGGTGAGCGGGGGGTAGCAGTGGGGAACAGGGGGGAGCTCTCCCCCCCCCCCCCCCACTCCCCTCTGCAACCCCCCGCTCACACCCGGCACCCCCCAAATCTTTTCGTCCGAGTAGTCAGTTACTCGGAAAAAGCGGTGCTCGAGTGCAAAAACACCCAAACCGAGTACGCTCGCTCATCTCTAGTTACCACCCAAAGTCTCTCAAACAAGGAATCCCCAAAGAAAAATTCCTCCGTCTGAGACGCAATTGTTCTGAGGAGACTACTTTCCAGAGTGAAAGTAACAAGTTATTTAAGAGGTTTGTGGATAGGGGGGTATCCACCGGAGGTAGTGGATAAAGCATACCAATTTGCTAAACAGAGGAGGTGGTCTGATCTTTTGATTGCTCGCCATCGAGTGGTAACCTCAATCCCACGTATTATTGGGACTTATGATGCCGGAGTGAGTCAGGTGCGCGACACGATCAATCGTTTCTGGGATATACTTAAGAACGATCTGATTACATTCAGAAAGGGGCGGAACCTTAGGGACCATCTTGTCAAGAGTCACCTGCATCCGGTCTCTTCCCGTGATTCATGGTTACCCATCTCCAGACCTCCTGGCACCTTTCCTTGTGCTAATTGTGTTGCCTGTACATTTATACAAAGGAGCAGCCCATTAACTAGCGCCTCGAATAGAAGGATTTTTCTGAATCGTGAATTCATTAACTGTCATACGAAAAATATTGTCTATATAGCCACATGTCCTTGCCCACAGAATTACGTGGGCAAGACTATCCAACAGTTCCGCCAACGGATTATGGGTCATGTAGGGAACATAAGGAGAAAACAGTCAACACCGTTAGCAGGTCACATGCATACAGTGCATAGTGCAAACCCCGAACAGCTCACATTTCAAGGAATCGAGGTTCTACGCACTTCTACATGGAGAGGCAATGTGGACCAACGTCTTCTCCAAAAAGAAGCTAATTGGATTTTCCGCCTGGATTCTCTTCCACCGAGCGGTCTGAATAAAGCTTTATCATTCAGTTGTTTTCTATAATGATCTTCTCTCCCTTTTACCAACTGTCCCCTACATTCTGTTTGTGTTCTCCTCGAGTATTATGCCTTCTCTTGCGATTATATTAACTATCAAATTGGTTAGCTTTTTCTTGAGCATCTATCTAGCGGCAATTTGAAGGGTTACTGCGGATGTCCGCTATGACGCACATAGCCAAGTGGGTAGCGCTCATGTGACCACTCACGTGATTTTCTGGTCACTCCCCATTCTATGTACTGAGCTACCCTGAAGGGCTACTGCACATGTCCGTTTTGACGCGCACAGGCAACGCCCATATCTACATTATCTACTATCACAGATGGGTGAGTGACTACTATGCTATTCTACAGGCGATCGTGCTGTAATAGCGACGATCGCTTTATGCTAGCAGAGAGAGTTTTCTCTCTACTGCATGGTCCCTTTATTTGGCGCGGGGTGGGTGTTGAGAACGGGACTTCTCGGGGTCCGGTATTCTGGCAGGCGTGGTCCTAATTTGATGCTTGTTCCGGCATACATCCTGACTGGTCTCTTAAAGGGGTTGTCCCGAGGCAGCAAGTGGGTCTATACACTTCTGCATGGCCATAATAATGCACTTTGTAATGTACATTGTGCATTAATTATGAGCCATACAGAAGTTATAAAAAGTTTTATACTTACCTGCTCCGTTGCTAGCGTCCTCGTCTCCATGGTGCCGACTAATTTTCGCCCTCCGATGGCCAAATTAGCCGCGCTTGCGCAGTCCGGGTCTTCTCCTCTTCTCTATGGGGCTCCGTGTAGCTCCGTGTAGCTCCGCCCCGTCACGTGCCGATTCCAGCCAATCAGGAGGCTGGAATCGGCAATGGACCGCACAGAAGCCCTGCGGTCCATGAAGACAGAGGATCCCGGCGGCCATCTTCAGCAGGTGAGTATGAAGACGCCGGACCGCCGGGATTCAGGTAAGCGCTGTGCGGGTGGGTTTTTTAACCCCTGCATCGGGGTTGTCTCGCGCCGAACGGGGGGGGGGGGGTTAAAAAAAAAAAAACCCGTTTCGGCGCGGGACATCTCCTTTAATCCTAACTCCACTTCCTGGATGGAATTAAGGCCGCTATATAGCTCAGGCAATTCCAATCTGACAGTATAGCCTCCGACCTACCATCAAGGCCAGAGGCGCTATCTGTCTACTGTTGCACACCATCACTACTAGGGCTGATAAGTCTAGTTTATGGTCGTTAGACCTCTCTTTTATTAGGAGTCTTTTCCTAGCGACTGGACTAGCTCAATGATGAATTGTTAGCTATTGGTGCATTTATACAAATCCATCTTGCCCTAATACTAGGGGGTATATCTTAAGTCCAGTGTTGTCACTGTTACAAAATCAGTACTATCTGGAGCTTTATATATAACAGTGTACTTTAAGCATCTCGGTGTAGGTGGTGATTATCATCAGCAGCAATTTTGATTATCTTGCTTGCAATTATCACCAATCCCGAGATCTAATTATCAGCCCTTTTGCAACATTTGCAAGACTGAATTTCTATCTCCTAGATTGATGCACAATCACTGATTGATGCATAATAAGAAACTCCTTTAGGTTCCTGATGAAACGTCATTATCAAGACGTAGAAACGCGTAGAACCTTTGAGCCTTTACTTTCGTACATCTTTGTAGTGACGCTGTTTGTCAAGCATCCAAATAGGCATCATCTTAGTCAATAGTCCTTCTTGCAAATTGGACATTTAAAAACCACTGGTTTGGTTCTCCTTGAACATTTTTTGTCTATTGCTGTGACGCCAATTCAAATGCAAGAGAAATTATTTTTTGGTGTGCCTCCATTTCTTGCCGGGTCTTATTTATCCAGTACCCTGACCCAGCAGAACTAAAATTGGACTTATGTTGATCACTTTTTTGCTGGACCTGCTATAATTAGCTACGCCCAGTAACTAAACTAGTGGTTAAGTCTATATGCTATGGTCCTTACTATCCAGGACCGGGCAATATAGGAATTTTTGTGTGTGTGTCCTGTTATATGTTAGTTAGTTGGTAATAGCCCCTTTTTTAATTGAGATATTAAAGAAATGATTTTAATTTGTCTATAACTGTGAAGGGCGTATTTAGATGATAATATAGACAGCTACTGCCTCTGTGAAAAAGTAGTTCAAGGTCTAGAGTGCCCCGAAGAATTCCCTTTGGAAGCAAGCCAGATGTTAGATACTCTTGGATGTCTCCAAAGGTTCTACTGTCGTGTTGGAGAAGGAGCCATTTCTAGTTTTTTGTTGTTGTGGATGTCCTGGAGTTTGTTGGTCGTGTCATTTGTTACTGCGCTTTGTTGGGCTTGCTAGATACCAAAGTTGGGCATTTCAATCACTTCCCATTGGTCTTTTTCGGTAGAAATACTTCATCAGCCGTAGGTAACCTAGACAATGCATTGGCATTTCCGTTAGCTTTCCCAGCTCTGTATTTGATAGTAAAATTAATTTTGGCCAATCAGGAAGCCCATCTTTGCTCTAATGCTCCAAGTTTCGCAGAATTCATGTGTGCTAATGGATTATTGTCGGTATAGGCTATAAAATTCATTACAGCTAGGTAGTCGTTTAACTTTTCTGTAACAGCCCAATTGAGAGCTAAGCACTCTAATTTAAAGGAACTATAGTTCTGGTCATTTCATTCAGAGCCTTTTAAGGAACATCTAGCATAAGCAACCACTCTTTCCTTGCCTTCTTGAACCTAACTGAGGACTGCACCTAACCCTTTAAAGCTTTAATCGGTTTAGAGTCTGAAAGGCTGAGTGTAATCAGGGTATGCCAGAATTGGGGGTGTCATTAATTTTTCTTTAAGGACTCAGAACTCCTGTTTTTCCTCCCAATTGATGGGAATGGGCTTTCGATGTGGCTCTTTGGAATGCCCTCTCAGTACCTCCTGCAATGGCTCAGCTATACGGGCAAAATTTGGGATGAAATGCCTTTAGTAGCTTATAAACCATAGGAAACTACAAACTTCTTTAAGGGTCTTAGGAGTTGGCCAGTTTTTGACAGCCTTGGTTTCCTCCAGGTCAGATTATACCCCTTCGACACTGACAATGTGGCCTAAATATCGAACTTGGGTCTGCAAGAGGTGACATTTTGATGGCTTAACTTTGAGCTCATGTTTAATGAGAATCTGAGCTACTTCACCAAGATGTTGCAGATGATCTTCATAGGTCTTAGAATAAATGATGACATCACCAAGATAGAGAAGCACAGTCTCAAAGTTTTTGTGACCTAGGCAACGTTCCATCAGTCTTTAGAAGGTACCTGGGGTCTTACACAGTCTGAAGCGTATGCAGTTGAATTCGAATAGGCACATGAGGGTAGTAAACACAGTTTTTCCTCAGTCGGGCTCATACATAGGGACCTGCCAATAGTCACTAGTGAGATCTAGCATGGAGAAGTAAGCTGCAGAACCTAGAGCTTTCAGTGATTCCTCTATTCAGGGCAGTGGGTACGCAGAGAGATGAGAGATATTATTGAGCTTAAGATAGTCCACACAAAAATGGATACCACCATTCTTCTTCTTTACAAGCACCAGGGGTGCAGCCCAAGGACTATAGCTTTCTCGAATGACATTAGCATCTTTCATTTCCTGGATCATAGATTTGACTTGTTGGTATGTGGAGGGTGGTATTGGGTGGTATCTCTTTTTATTGGGGCTTGGCCATTTGTAGGGATATTATGAGAGATGCGTTTTACTTGGCCAAAGTCCATGGTGTGTCTACTAAAGGCAGCTTAGTTTTCTTGTGCCACATCTTGTACCCCTTGTATTTGTTCTTCAAGTGACTTGGAGTTCCCAATATGCAAATCAGCTAACCAAGACCTCTCAGCCGAAGTTGGGGGTTTGTTCTGTTGGGCACATTACTGTACTTCAACTTTAGGGCCTAGAACGTCACCCAAAGACACCGTAATTGTGCTTCTAGCAGCCATCAGAAAGGGGCCTAGTCTGCCACCACAGCAAAATCTCCGACTCAGGGGGCAGCAGCACAGGTCTAACATCTTTAATACGGGCTTGATCCACATGGCCTTTTGGATTGGCAAACCTCTGTTCCACTGACAGGGTTTTGATAGTTTTTCTCAACACTATTTGCTGGGTTTGGAATGCTGTGGGAAAGGACTTCTGCAATGCTTCCAGCATTTCATCATAGCAGTTTTGCAGAATGTTTGTCCCCAGTACAATGGTTGGAGCATTTCTATCTTGCACATCTACTACAAGATATAGTAACTTGTTTCAGTAATTTGGCTCTTACAAGACCAATAGGTTTCGAATACCCTACTATGGGTACCGGCTGGCCATTGCTAGCCATAACATCAATTAACTGTTCTGGCAGCAGACCAGAGCATCTAAGGTCCAGTACTTTTCAAAGTCGGCTTTTTTAATGGTGGTAACTTGTGACCCGGTGCCTAACAGGGCTGGAAGAGGTATGCTGTCTACGAACAAAGTGACTTCAGGGTATGGGCCAACATACTTCAACAGCCATTTGGATGGAGATGGACCTACACTTTGTCCACTCATGGCGCAGTCCTTGGGCCTGGGGAAAACCCATTTAACTTCCAGCAAGTGTGTTCGATATGGCCAAAGCGCTGACAGTGTTTGCAGTAGGGCTGCTCACCTCTACGGTAGTTTCCAGAAGACTGAGGTGCCCCAGGAGGAGGCCTACACTCTCCGGCAGCAGACTGTGAGGAGGAAATCTTTCTAACTCCCCTACCATTTTACATAAAGTAGCTACTTTATGGGCCAATTCAGCTATCTGCTTTTGCATTTCCTGCACTGGATCTTCTACATGACTAGCTTGCAGGGCCGACTCACGTTTGTAAGAGAAACTCTGCCTGACTTCCCCCATTAGATCAGTGAAGGTTTCAGGACCGTTCCTCATAGGTGCCTGTGGTTCAGCTTCAAGCACTAGGATGGCCAACTCCTTGAAGTCGAGAAAGCTGATGGTTGGGTGCTGGGCTGACAATATCTTTAATTGACTACGGAGTATTTCTTTCACCGTCCTCTTTATGTGTGATTGTTCTCAGTGAGAACAAGTAATCTTGTAGATATGATACCTTTTAATGGCTAACAAAAATACATGATATTACAGCAGGCAAGCTTTTGGGGATATCTCGCCCCCTTTGTCAGGCTAATGAATGAAACTAGTTTGGATGGCACATAATTATCACATACAGATGCAGAGGGGAGGGGGAACACATTCCTCTTGATCTCAATAAATGTTCATACACATAAATTTGAGACTGTTTTGCACTTAAAACCTAAAACAACAGACAAACTGAGCCGAGACATAAATCGTAAATCAGTCCACTGAGCTCAGGACAGTTTTATGATGTGTCTCATCTCTCCTTCAACCTGCACATGGAAGGATATGCAGCACCACCTATTGGATAGCAACATTATTATAAGTCAAGTTCTGAATTTTTATGAAGTTTTAAAGAAAAAAAAATTATGATTGGGAAGAGGATATCCCTCTTGACCTCCTTCAGACCTTTCATATTTTCCACTTATGTAAGAATCCCGGGCTGAGGTTAATTCCATTCTTGAGGGTATCAAACATGGCGATGGTCAAGAGAGATGTCCTCTTCCTAATCATAATTCTTTTTTTTCTTCATAAAAATTCAGAACTTGACTTGTAATACTGTTGCCATACAATAGGTGGTGCTGCATATCCTTCCATGTGCAGGTTGAAGGAGAGATGGGACACATCATAAAACTGTCCTGTGCTCAGTGGACTGATTTACGATGTATGTCTCCACTCCGTTTGTTTGCTGTGTTAGGTTTTGAGTGCAAAACAGTCTCAAATTTCTGTGTGTGAACATCTATTTAGATCAAGAGGAATGTATTCTCCTCCCCTCCCCCCCCCCCCCCTGCATCTGTATGTTATAATTATGTGCCATCCAAATTAGTTTCATTGATTAACCTGACGAAGTGGGCAAGATATCCCCGAAAGCTTGCTGTAACATGATGTATTTTTGTTAGCCGTTAAAAGGTATCATATCTACAAGATGACTTGGTTTCTCTCACTGAGAACAATCACACATTGCTCTGCTGGCTAACATGGTACCAACCCCTTTTTTCTGCTCCTCTATGAATTGCTCCCGTAGGGCCTGATCTGCTCTGTTGGCTTCCTTAGGGTCAGCATGGATCACCGCCTTCATATCTTCCTGAAAGGACAAGGCGTAATCTCAGAGAGACTCACCAGGCTTTTGCCTTTTTTTAAAGAAACGCTTTTTGATTTCTGACATGGTGTGGGCTTCAGATTCTTTACAGCCTTTCTAAGATTTGATCTATTGTTTTCTTTTGCACTCGTGGCCAGGTTTTTACTTCCTGGGCAGCTGCTCCTTCTAATTGCCCTATCAATATTTCAACGTTCTGCTCCATGGCTATTTGGTAGAGGCAGAACATGGCCCTCATTTTGTTCCTGAATTCTCTCAGGGTATGCATTTCCTGACTGTATCCAGGCAGACAAGGAGTGCCTAAGTAATAGGGCATGGTCAGAGGCACAATAGCAGAGAGATCAGGGGCTGTGGTAAGGCTAGGCTGCTCCGTATCACTGGTGTTGGACATGATGGTATTTTATTATCTGAAGTCCATTTCACTTTCAGCGCTATCCTTTGAAATAGAGTGCTGGCCCTTTAAATATGGAAATTTTGCGTACAATCTTGGATAGGTCACAGAGCTCTATATCCTGTTTGTGAAACCAAAAATCCCTATGTGGGTGGCAGCAACTCTCACTTGGTCATGGTGGTGGCTACTCTGCCTACAAGGGTAGCTCAAGCTGCAGGTAGGATTGTAAAGTGGTTTTTGGCTAAATTAATTGGTGTTGGTTTGTCGTGACACCAGTGCCTTAATATAATGTATTCCCTTAGTGGAATAAGGAAACAAGTCGCATGGTGGTAAAGTAAACTGAAGGCACACAGTTTACTTAGTTGTGTAAGAGAAGTACAATTAACACAATGCTTGGTTAAGCAACCGGTGAGATCGACAAAATATTCACACATGACAATGGAAGATGACCATTAACTCAGCAATCACTGTATAATAAGGTTATGTTGAAAGACTGAGTGGGACACTTGGTGGACTCTGATGTTATTCTGCCAGCTGAAACTAGCACTTTTAGGAATGGGTTAAATTTGGGTGCTGAACTCTTGTGCAAGATGCGAAGTATGATGCAGACTCTCTTGGGGGAAAACTAACTCCTAACTGTGCAGGGTCTTGAGATGTCAGGTATCTTTCCAGTTTACACGAGGGTCTTCCCTGGCTCAGGTATCTCCTGGTAGGGTTAAAATGGACTCCTCTCCCGCTCCTAGCTCTTCTCTCAGCCAGGCCTTGGCTTGTACTTTCTGCAGCACTTTCTTCTCTGATCACTTCACCAACTCCTCACTTCCCTCGCCCTGCGTACTGCATGTGCTTGGCTCCCTCCTCCTACTCTTTCAATCACAGGAGCTCTTACAGTTTTCACTCTGAGTCACATGGCCAGTTACCCCCAGTCACATAAATTCTACCATAAGGAGAGGCTGACCAACCAAAAATTAGCTGGAGACAGCCAATCACCAGGGAATCTGTTTCTAGGCAGATATTATTTAACCTTATTGCCCGGGAGAATAGGGTTTTTTCCCAAAAGGGTGGCTCCCATAAAGGCTCATAGCGAAGTCTCTAGGACCCATTAACCCTAGGAATGTCCCGTAGGACCCTCTGAGTCACTATAGCATCATCTAACATCTCTTCAACCTGAGGTCATGGACAGCTGACTTACATCCATCTGTAAGATGTTCGGATCCACCTTAGTATTTGTATTGTTCCCTCAATAACTACAAGGCATCCAGACCTTCAAGAGCAAAGATTTCCAAACTATGATACCCCTCTACCACAACCCCACACCACATGCCAAAACCACGATGCCTCCCCCACGATAGACCCAAATCATGGTGCCTCCTCCACCATAGCTCCAAATCATGATATCCCCTCTATCATAGCTGCAAACCATGATGCACCCTCCACAATAGCCCTAAACCATGATGGTCCTTGCACTACAGCTCCAAACCATGATCCCCTTCCCACATAGCCGCAAACCATTATGACCCCTCCCGCATAGACGCAAACCATTATGCCCCCTCCCGCATAGACGCAAACCATGATGCCCCCTCCTGCATTGCCACAAACCATGATGCTCCCTCCCACATAGCTGCAAACCATGATGCCCCCTCCCGCACAGCCGCGAACTATGATGCCCCCTCCCACATAGCGGTAAACCATGATGCCCCCTCACGCACAGCCGCAAACTATAATGCCCCCTCCCACACAGCGTTAAACCATGATGTCCCCTCCCACATAGCCGTAAACCATGATATCCCCTCCACCATAGCCCTAAACTATGATGTCCCCTCCACCATAGGCCCAAAAATGATGCCCCTCCCCACCAGGCTCTACAGTTGGATCAAAATTTGGTGTTACTGAGCAGTGATCTTCTTCCTCCAAACATAGCACTGTGTATTTGTGCTGCTAAAAACTTGCACTTTGTTTCATCTGTCCACATTTCCAAGGAGCATTGTAGGACATCAAAATAGTCTCGAACATACTTGAGATGGATTCTGGCTTAGCTTGCAATTCACAGTCATTGGTATAAGGCTTGTCTAAAAATTCTGTCATTGACTTGCAGTAATGCAGCCTTCCATTAGGTGGCAGTGCAGAGGCACTGTTCCATCTTCCCTATTTGCATATTTCCCAGAGGAGCATCCATGGCCTTATAAGTCTCCTCACTCACCTTCTGGTCCTCTCCTTAAGGAGAAACAATACCCTTCCTGATCTAGTGAGAATCAAACAGTCCTGAATGTTCTCCATCTGTATATAATAACTGTAGGTTGATGTACACTTGAGTCTTTAGTTTTTGTAGCATTTTCCAGCTTCATGCATCTCTATAACAAATCTTCTGAGGTCCTCTGAAATTTGCTTACATTCAGGTGCAGCTCACACTTCGCAGTCTTTCTTGAGAAGAACAGATCTGTCAGTAACCAGGCTTTGTGTGCCTTCATTTAATGGGCATATCACCTGTCAAACCTGCACTGCCAATCTCCTCTTTTGACAATTAGCTTTTAGAGAAATCCTTAACTCAGAGGTTCACTTACTTTTTCTCTCTGCATTGTGGATGATTACAATATAGAATACGGAGGCTACACCTGTCTTTGTGTTATTAGTTACATTATGTTTGTCTGTAATTGTGTTTCAGATCAGACCACATTTTTTTTAGTAACTCCAAGGGTTCACTTACTTTTTCTTGCAGTTGTAAGTTGCTTTCATACATGGGTATTACCAGCATGTTATTTTCGTATAATGCTCCCCCCTGTAGGCTGAGGATGGGCGCTGGGATCTCTCCAGCAGGGTGGATACTTAGATGGGGCTGCAGCTGTGTGACACTGAGGGGTCAGTCGGGCGAGCTGCCCGCCGCTGTGAGATGTGATGTGTCTGAAGATGCCTCCATCTGTGGATGTAATATGGTATAATAGACGGCAATGAGCTAATCCATGCGAACGGGTCTGACAAAGCTGCTGGCACCAACCACTTGGCTGCAGAGTAAAGTGTGTGACATTGCACACGTCCGGCATCACACAGCAGACAATAGTGACGGAGGCCACAGGGGCACTATGTACAGATATCAAATCCAGGATAGACACAAACTGGGGCAGCGCATCACCCAAATTTCTCTTTCAGTGCCTGTGAGAACAGAACTCAGGATTAACAAATGTTCAGATTCAGAGTTTTAACAGAAATGGTTTCCATTCACTGACAGCATCCAGAGGTCCTGAAAATGTAACACTGACACCGCTTTCTATCCATCCATATATATATATAGTCTTTATACCAGGTTGTGATATACTGAAAATGAATTGCCTTCTGTAGGAAGTGTGAGTCCACAAGATTACTGACTGTTTCTAATCGCATGCAGAAGAATAGTGAGTGCAGCTCTGGAGTACAATACAGGATGCAACTCAGGGTCAGTACAGGATAAGTAATGTATGTACACAGTGACTCCAGCAGCAGAATAGTGAGTGCAGCTCTAGAGTATAATACAGGATGTAACTCAGGAGCAGTACAGGATAAGTAATGTATGTACATAGTGAGTGCAGCTCTAGAGTACAATACAGGATGCAACTCAGGGTCAGTACAGGATAAGTAATGTATGTACACAGTGACTCCAGCAGCAGAATAGTGAGTGCAGCTCTGGAGTATAATACAGGATGTAACTCAGGATCAGTACAGGATAAGTAATGTATGTACACAGTGACTCCACCAGCAGAATAGTGAGTGCAGCTCTGGAGGATAATACAGGATGCAACTCAGGGCAGTACAGGATAAGTAATGTATGTACACAGTGACTCCACCAGCAGAATAGTGAGTGCAGCTCTGGAGGATAATACAGGATGCAACTCAGGGCAGTACAGGATAAGTAAAGTATGTACACAGTGACTCCACCAGCAAAATAGTGAGTGCAGCTCTGGAGGATAATACAGGATGCAACTCAGGGTCAGTACAGGATAAGTAATGTATGTACATAGTGACTCCACCAGCAGAATAGTGAGTGCAGCTCTGGAGTATAATACAGGATGTAACTCAGGATCAATACAGGATAAGTAATGTATGTACACACGGTGACTCCACCAGCAGAATAGTGAGTACAGCTCTGGAGTATAATACAGGATATAACTCAGGATCAGTACAGGATAAGTAATGTATGTACACAGTGACTCCACCAGCAGAATAGTGAGTGCAGCTCTGGAGTATAATACTGGATGTAACTCGGGAGCAGTACAGGATAAGTAATGTATGTACACAGTGACTCCACCACCAGAATAGTGAGTGCAGCTCTGAAAAATTAATACAAGATGTAACTAAAGTAGAGTAATGCTCCTACAGCAGAGTCCTATAGTGTGTATGGATATATGTTGTCCCTTGGTTCCTGGGGGTTTTCTATGTTCTTCTTTTTACATTTACACTCCAGTACTTGGATTACTACCTCTAATAGCCTCTTATGAAGTTGCCCCTTGTCAGCATCTGAGGGGTAATAGATTGTGCGTTCCTCTAGAAAGGTACTGGTGGTAATAAATAGTACACATAATGTATGGTTCATAGAGCACTTCATGCTGTTCCACTCTTCACCACCAGAGGGCGATCACTACATGTTTATTTCTTCTTTCTAGGGTAAGATTTGAACTAGAGGTGGAACCTGGAGAAGTCCCTGCAGAATGGGGAACCCCAATGTCACTAATGGGGGGGGTTAAGAGAGATGATATAAATCAAGTTCATGAAAAGATGAAGATCACCATGGAGAATGAGGAAGGGGCAGGTGGTGTCCTGGCACACTCCCAACAATCTCCCATGAACTTTTTTGCTTGGTGTCAAAATTATTTCACAAGGGCTTCCTCTGGTGAAGACAATGGGGCACCCAGTGATGATGAAGAAGGTGGTGCAATGCTCCGTAGCGGACAGCAGGGGGCACATTATCTTCTAATCTTTCTCTAGTACAATCTCCTGGAACTGATACAATAGTGCTGGTGGTATCATTGCGTCATTAGGCAGAGCTGCCATTCTGGAGTTTGGGAAAGTTGGGTGAAGACGCCATTGGAAGCTGTCATGGCAGCCATGTGGCTGTCGCATAGATTTTCCAGAAACAGTGTAGGGTTAATATAAATCCTACAATATCAGGTCGCAGACGAGGATGGCCCGAGCTCCTGGTATGTGGTGTCCACGGGGCGAGCCACACCGGGCTCTGTAGGAAGTGAACAAGAAGGCTGCATCCCAATGCGTTGCACAGTTACTGTCTCGAACAATAAATGCTGCCGCCATTCGTGTCCTTGGTTTTTGGCATGAATAAAGTTTTAGCCCCTCTATTAGACGAGCCGCCGTACAGACCATGACCACCATAGTGACTTATAAGGAAAGGACAAGGGTTGGGGCTAAGATAAAGGGCTATACTACTATTAAGACTCAGACTAAGGGCTCACGAGTGTGAATTTACCGCATACTACGCCCACGAGGTACGTGGTAAATGGAGGCGATGAAAGTACATGGATTTTCATTGATCCATTCACATTACGTATATACACTGCATGTGACTACGCACGTGAAATAGATCGCAGCATGCTCTTTTCACTGCATATTACACTCATGCAGCCATATTGTTTTCTATGCGTAGCATAATCAGCGCTGTCCATGCGCAATACATTGGTTATGATTAGGGCAGGGGTTGGGATAGAGTTAAGATTAAAGCCAGAATTTGGGTTAAGGCTATGGTTGGGTCAGGGTTAGTACTGGTGTTGGGTTGAGGTTAGAGCTGGCTTTCAGGTTAGGTCTAGGGTTGAGGCAAGGTTAGACATAGATCTGGGGTTGGGGATAGGGTTAGCGTTAGGTCTAAGGTTGGGGCAGGGTTAGACATAGATCTGGGGTTGGGGATAGGGTTAGGGTTAGGTCTAAGGTTGGGGCAAGGTTAGAGAGAGATCTGGGGTTGGGGATAGGGTTAGGTCTAAGGTTGGGGCAGGGTTAGAGAGAGATCTGGGGTTTGGGATAGGGTTAGGGTTAGGTCTAAGGTTGGGGCAGTGTTAGACATAGATTTGGGGTTGGGGATAGGGTTAGGGTTAGGTCTAAGGTTGGAGCAGGGTTAGACATAGATCTGGGGTTGGGGATAGGGTTAGGGTTAGGTCTAAGGTTGGGGCAGTGTTAGACATAGATTTGGGGTTGGGGATAGGGTTAGAGTTAGGTCGAAGGTTGGGGCAGGGTTAGACATAGATCTGGGGTTGGGGATAGGGTTAGGGTTAGGTCTAAGGTTGGGGCAGTGTTAGACATAGATTTGGGGTTGGGGATAGGGTTAGAGTTAGGTCGAAGGTTGGGGCAGGGTTAGACATAGATCTGGGGTTGGGGATAGGGTTAGGGTTAGGTCTAAGGTTGGGGCAGTGTTAGACATAGATCTGGGGTTGGGGATAGGGTTAGCGTTAGGTCTAAGGTTGGGGCAGGGTTAGACATAGATCTGGGGTTGGGGATAGGGTTAGGGTTAGGTCTAAGGTTGGGGCAAGGTTAGAGAGAGATCTGGGGTTGGGGATAGGGTTAGGTCTAAGGTTGGGGCAGGGTTAGAGAGAGATCTGGGGTTTGGGATAGGGTTAGGGTTAGGTCTAAGGTTGGGGCAGTGTTAGACATAGATTTGGGGTTGGGGATAGGGTTTGGGTTAGGTCTAAGGTTGGAGCAGGGTTAGACATAGATCTGGGGTTGGGGATAGGGTTAGGGTTAGGTCTAAGGTTGGGGCAGTGTTAGACATAGATTTGGGGTTGGGGATAGGGTTAGAGTTAGGTCGAAGGTTGGGGCAGGGTTAGACATAGATCTGGGGTTGGGGATAGGGTTAGGGTTAGGTCTAAGGTTGGGGCAGTGTTAGACATAGATTTGGGGTTGGGGATAGGGTTAGAGTTAGGTCTAAGGTTGGGGCAGGGTTAGACATAGATCTGGGGTTGGGGATAGGGTTAGGCTTAGGTCAAACGTTGGGGCAGGGTTAGACATAGATCTGGGCTTGGGGATAGGGTTAGCGTTAGGTCTAAGGTTGGGGCAGGGTTAGACATGAATCTGGGGATAGGGTTAGGGTTAGGTCTAAGGTTGGGGCAGGGTTAGACATAGATCTGGGCTTGGGGATGGTGATAGGGTTAGGGTTGGAGTTAGGACAAGGTGCGCATCAATAGGCTTAATTCACTGCGTATTATGTGTGCAAACATTGTGCACGTAATACGTGGCGCAAATACGCTCATGTGAACTGGCCCTGTGTTACAGAATATATAGTAACAGTATAATAGTCAATGATAGCAATATATCTAAAAAGTCTATCGACTGTATAATATTTGGCGCTGGCAGACTGACGCTTATTGTCTTGCATTCACCCAAGGAGGGAAGGGGCTGTATGTCTGCACTTTCCTAATATCTAAAAGTCAGCACCCAGGAACGCGGACCTAACTGGCCACAGAATAGTAGTTAAAGTGACCCGCCCCCGGGCCTGGAGGAACAAAGATGGCTGCACCAGCTTCTCAGACTGCACACTGTGTATTAGTATACATTATTCTAAGGCTACACCTGCTGTGATTGACCAGTGCTGCGCCATGAGCCGTGCCGACCAGTCAGAGCAGCATGTAGTGTCCTAGACTATCGGTACATGCAATGTACAGTGCGCATCAGGTAGTCCGAGAAGCGTTCGGCCCTCTTTGTTTGTCCAGGCCCGGAGGGTCACTTTCAGTCTGCGCTACAGGGTGCAGATGGTTGCTAGCTGAACTCCTTAATATATAAAAAAAAGGCATATTAATGTTAATTCGCTTCTTAGAAATCAGGTGTGGATCCATCTCAAAATCTGCACCAAAATCCACATGAAACATTTGGAATTTGGTGCAGATTTCAAAGCAAGGTATATTGGCGATGCTTCACCTCTGACAAATCCGCAACAAAATCCACTGTGGTAATGCAATATCAGAAATGGCCACTAGAGGGCTCAGTAAAGGTCTGTCTCCGCTTGTTAATTAGGAGGCACTCCACCAGGGGACTCAGAAAGCTGGTCTGTGTGAGGCTCTCATATGAAGCGTGAATACTGTTACTAAAATCTGTGGGTTTTGTAGGCTGGTAGAGACAGTTCGTACCGGACTGGTTAGGTATTTCTTTAGTTCCTGATGTATTTTTGTATTATTGCAGCCGTGCTAATAAAGCTGGCCGAAGAACGTACAGTAACACCCTGGGTGTGCGGGTGTATATGGAGCGGGATCGCTCTGGCTGTCCGTGAAGGTAGATGCCTGCCTGCAACAGCCGTGATCAATTCTGACAGCAACATTTAAAAGCCCCAATTGTTATTCAGGGATCCGAACAGCCTCCCCCCCCCCCTCCCCCCACGATGAGATTGCAGGGTGCTGATTGGTTGTTATGGCCCCCTGTTATGTGGCTTGATAGACTGCTTGTCAGAATGGCCTATAATGCAATACTGTGGTATTACATTGTACTCTGAGTGATCAAACGATCACAAGTTCAAGTTCCTTTTGGTGACTAAAAAAAAAAATTATAAAAAATTATTTTTAAAACGTTTTATTAATTACTGGAAAAAAATACCAGGTAAAAGCTAAAAAAAACCTTTTCCTACATTAATAATAAAAAATAAAAATAAAATTAAAAACATATTTGGTCTTGCTGCATCCATAAAAGTCTATTCCATCATTTATCCTGCATGGTGAATGTCTGCAGGAAAAAAAACGCCACAATTGTGCTTTTTTGGTCACTTGGTCTTCAAGGAAAAACTTTATAAAAAGCGATCAAAAAGTCACACAAACTCCAAACTAGTACCAAAAAAAACAACAATACGTCCTGCAAGAAACGAGCCCTCACACATCTATCTCAGGGATGGCAGCAAAGTATAATTATTTTTTTCCAAAATTATTTTATTTTTTTCGCAGAAGTGCGGCAGCAGTAAAACGACATACATTTGGTATTGTTTTATTTCCATTTAACGCCTCTTTAAAAAAATTAAAAAACTATTTTTCCAGTACATTCTATGGTACATTAAATAGTACCATTGAGAAATACAACTCGGCCCGCAAAGAACAAGCCCTCAGACTGCCACACTGATGGATAAATAAAACTGTTAGGATATTTTTGAAAGTGGGGAGGAAAGCCAAAAATTTTAAAAAAGACTCGTGGATTTGTCTATGGTGGGATTTTCAGCCTCGTCTCCAAACACTCTTGATATTTCATTAAAAGTCCGTGGCAGAAATCTCCATATTTAACGTGTTTTGCCCGCGGACGTGCGGCTGTAGGCGCTGCAAAATCAGTATCAAGAAGTGACAGGTCACCTCTTTTTTTTTTTTTTTCTGGAACGCAGATTTGAAACCCTCGCTGATTAAAAGTTAATGACCATACTATGGCACAAAGTCTTATATATAGTACCTATATAATATATTAGAGTGTTCCATGTTCCGAAGTTCACTTTTCTTTTTTGACCCCTCTGGATGCGATGGTCCAGTCAGGGAAGAGAGAGGCAGACTATGCTTAGGGCACCTTTTCTAGCCTCCTCCCTATGTGGGGTGAGCAGAGTGGGTCCTAAATAAGGCTGCTCATTCATGGATACAGCTGCCGATCTGCTCAGCTGATTCGGTCCTTGAGATAGAATAACTGAAGCCATACCCACCGCCCATGTGCCAGTCTGTGACTAGAGGCTTCCAGATTTCACAGTCCTGCCATCGTCGCCACTCGCTGATCGCCATGGGACGTTTTCATCTTCTCGGAAGACGCCTATGCGTAAATTTGATTTATGTGTAGAGATCAGTGCACATCCGATCAACACACAGCCTTCACGGAATTAGGTTTCTATCCAATGGCATGGTTTATCCAATGACTGGTGGCTTCTCATCTGTTGCAGCCTTCCTCTGCCTTCACAGCCGTTATACCATGTTATCATCCGCCTGTTCCACCGTTGAGGAGTTCAGATTGTGCTTGGTCTGGTACCTCCCCTGTGGCCTTACCACCCAGGGATGCCCTTCTGGAGTCCCATGACTCCAATGGCTTCGCCCACAGGTTCGCTGGAACACGCAAGCCCCCTCACTAAGACAAGGTGACAATCCATCGAGGGAGTCAGGCGTCAAACAGGGTTGTGTTATTGCCCCAACTTTATTTTTCCATCTTTATAGCTATGATACTGCACCTTGTTGATGGGAAGCTTCCCACCGGCGTGGAAATCATCTATCGGACAGATGGTAAATTATTTAACCTTAACAGACTAACAGCCAAAACCAAGGTCATAGCAATGTCTGTTATAGAACTCCAATATGCTGATGATAACGAAGTCTGTGCTCATTCAGAAGAAGACCTATAAGCCACTTTAAACATCTTTGCAGAAGCATACGAAAGGCTTGGCATCCCACTGAACATTGAGAAAACCAAAGTGTTCTATCAGGAGGCACCAACTAATCCTTCTGCAATGCCACAAATACGGCTTAATGGTAAAACGTTGGAAAATGTTGACCATTTCCGCTACCTTGGCAGCCACCTCTCCACAAAAGCTAACATCAATGCCAAAATACAACCCCGTCTGAGCTCTGCGAGTGCAGCATTTTTCGAATGAAGCAGAGGTTTGAGGACCAGGACATTCGTAGGGATACCAAGATGCTTGTTTATAAAGCTATTGTCCTTCCTACCCTGTTATATGCCTGCCATACGTGGACCATCTACAAACGTCACTCTCAACTCCTGGAACGATTCCATCAGCGTTGACTTCAAAAAATCCTGCAAATCTCCTGGGAAGGCAGTCAGACAAATGTCAGCGATCTGGAAGAAGCAAAGATGACCAGCACTGAAGCAATGATCCTTCACCATCAACTTCGCTGGATGGGCCATGTTGTGCGAATGCCCGATCGCCGTCTCCCAAAGCAACTACTATACTCTCAACTCAAGATCCAAAAATGGAATGTTGGTGGACAGCAAAAGAGATTTAAAGATGAGCTTAAAGCTAAACTTACAAACTGTGGCATAGACATAAAGGACTGGGAAGCCCTGGCCCTCAAGCGCTCAATTTGAGGGTCAGCCATTACCAACAGCACTATGAATTTCCAAGAGGCACGAATAGATGGCGAAAGGGAGAAACGTATTAAGAGGAAAGAATGTCAAGCCAACCCTTGTTGGGACCGTCTTCCACTTGGAAACCGATGTCCTCACTGCGAAAGAACCTGCGGATCAAGAATAGATCTTTATAGTCACCTTTGGACCCACCGCTAAGCCCCTATACTTGGAAGGCAATCATGTTCGGACATGAGTGATAGTCTATGATTAGGGTGAGGTATAGTACAGTATATAATATACTGAGGTGAGTGATAGTATATATTAGAACTAGGTTATTTTTCCACGGTCTATCATCTTATCCGGTACTGCAGCTCCGCTCCTCTCGGGCACAGCAGGATGAGAAGGTAATTTTGCAGTCTGTCCACCATTGATCTCAGAGGTCAGAGGAGAAGGCGACCAGACTGTAAAATGTTCTGCCTTCTCCAGGTCATTCTCATGCTGTAGTCCTGTTTCCAGCATTTCTTCATGACTTTTGTGCCATTGGTTGTTTTTATGCAGGGAGAAGACGGAACAAGAGCTGCACCGCCCCACAGAAGAGAGAACCTGACTGCAGTCATGAGAACCATCCTCAGGTCATTCTCATTATTATCAGGTAAGATCTGTATTCAATCACTCCCAATTAATGTCCATATAATGCCACCATACAATGCCTAAACTGTTTCTGTAGCAGCCAAACCACTCGCTAACCTCTCGCCATCCCCTAACATTCAGGCTGTTATCACGGTTTTTAGAGTATGCAATCAGTCAAACTAACTTCTATAATCTCTTGATAGAGTTTAAGATCAAGAGAAGTAATAAATAGTAATTCCCTAATAGAATGTCACTACTGGATTCCGCAGCCTGAAATCTGCTGAGGGATCCAGACTCTGCTGACAGAAGTGGGCTCTGCAGGCTGGACCCTGCTGACAGAAGTGGGCTCTGCAGGTTGGACCCTGCTGACGGAAGCGGGCTCTGCAGGCTGGACCCTGCTGACGGAAGCGGGCTCTGCAGGCTGGACCCTGCTGACGGAAGCCGGCTCTGCAGGCTGGACCCTGCTGACGGAAGTGGGCTCTGCAGGCTGGACCCTGCTGACGGAAGCGGGCTCTGCAGGCTGGATCCTGCTGACGGAAGCGGGCTCTGCAGCCTGGACCCTGCTGATGGCTCCGGGTTCTGCAGCCTGGACCCTGCTGACGGCTCCAGGCTCTGCAGCCTCGACCCTGCTGATGGCTCTGGGTTCTGCAGCCTGGACCCTGCTGACGGCTCTGGGTTCTGCAGCCTGGACCCTGCTAACGGCTCTGGGTTCTGCAGCCTGGACCCTGCTGATGGCTCCGCGCTCTGCAGCCTGGACCCTACAAATGAATTCAGACTAAGCAACCACAACTTTTATGATGGATTCGGAATCTACAGCCTGGAGCCTGCTGATGGATCTGAGATTTGCAGCCTGGCCAATGCTGATGGATTCAGACCCTGCATTCTAGATTCTGCTGACAGATTCAAGCTCTGCATCCTGGACCCAACTGACAGACCCAAAAACTGCAGCCTGAATACTACTGATGGTTTCAGAATCTGCAGACTCGACTCTGCTAATGTCGTACCGCAGAGTTGGGATCCTACAGCACGTCTATCACTGTGTCAGGGTGAATATTTCTACTCAGTAGAAAATGTGGAAAACGATTTGTGTTACATGTTTTAATTATCAGGCAACATGAGTAATTAGTTTATTAGAGGTTAATTTCTAATGTCCCCATTAGCTAACTCTGCATTATTAAGCAGAATGTCAATTAACCTCCTATCACTCCTGTCAATCAACCTTAGGTAGCTTGGGTATTGGACAGTTAGTTGGGCCCTCGCTCAGGATTGGTAGACGCAGAGGGTACAAAAGAGAGAGAGAGGGTGGGGTTAGGGAGTTCCATTTGCGGCCCACCTAACACAGGAGCTTTTTACTGCGATTATCCTGGTACAACGCTCCCATTGTTTACTGCAAACAAATGTTTTTAGGCAGCAGCACTCACGGACAGATCCTGCTCAGGAGGGGTTCTGTTTCAGTATGAACGCAAAGATGCAAGCTTCCTGTGAGGACTGGACTGGCGTCCCCAGTAAATCCAGAAGTGTAGAGATAGAAAAAGGAGCAGCATCCAACGATGTTAAACTGAAGATATCAAATGTATAGCAGACACAGCTTGTATGTCTCAAAGTATGGTTCTTTATTCCCACACACCAATATGCAGCTGTGTCTGCTATACATTTGATATCTTCAGTTTAACATCGTTGGATGCTGCTCCTTTTTCTATCTCTACACTCCCATTGTTTATAATGGGACCGCTCACACAGGCGTAGACAGATTTTCGAGCAGTGCATGTTCTATTTTTGGACGTTTCATCGTTTTTAAATCCTATGAGTCTCCCTAGCTACATTATCTGAAAAAAAAGCAATACTCACCTAGCAGGCGCCGTCCGGGTCCCTCCCGCTGTTCTCCGCAGTTCCGGGCAGGCTTGCCTGCAGTTGTCAGCGCCAACAGAACATCTCTTGCTGTTAAAGGGGATTAAAACCCCACCTCCAGCAAGAGATTGCTCTAATTGGCTGAGCCAGCATTCAAGAACCAATTGGAGCAATCTCTTGCTGGAGTCGGCGTTTTCAATTCCCGTTACCAGCAAGAGATGCTCTGTCGGCGCTGACAACTGCAAGCAAGTCTCCAGGAGCACCAGAGAGCCGTGGGAGGGACCCGGACGGCGCCTGCTAGGTGAGTATTGCTTTTCTTTTTTTTTTCAAGCTGCGCTGCAAATGCAGCCAACACGCTGGCAAAACACACGCCGCAGTGAATGAGGATTGAAAAACGCAAAGTCCTTGCAAACGCCTGTGTGAGGGAGGCCTAAGTCTAGCCAGCTCAATAGAGACTGAAGGAGACTGGGGAGAAGAAGGAGGTCATCAATTCTAAATCAGTGTGGTGGGAAGAAGGATATGAAGTGTGAGTACAAGCCCAACGGAATTATGGAAAGAGAGAGGTCAGAAAGTAAAGCAGCCACAGTTGAGTTTTGTGGAAGTGAGAAAGTAGGAAAGAGAGATAGAAGGATAAGAGAGAAGCAGACAAAGAGAATCGAGTCAGTAATGTGTCTATTCAACATTAGTCAAAGCCAGGGTAGAAAGCTGGAAGTGTTTTACTGCAATGTGTTGCCATAGCCACCCGGAGAACATGTTGCAATGCTATGTCTGCAAATGTGATTTAAAGTCCTATATTACCATTAATCAATGTGATGCAACCGTTAGTGTCAGTGAATCTGACCTGTGGATGTCTGCTGAAACGTCGCTCTATTCCCTCTCTACCCTGCAATAAAAAGTTAAAATGTCTTTTTTCTACAGACTGTGTGCTTGATTACTTCCCACCATGAATAACAACTGCACTGAGGTACCACACAGCTCTGCAGGAATGTAAGGACTACTAACCCAATTTTTCTCGGTTTTTCAGGTTATCCCCGTTTTCTTTTCTTTTTATTTATTTTTTGCCTGGCGCGGGTCCCTGCCCGTATGCAGGCTGGCATCACGATAGACTAATGTTTATTTTTATGTTAACTGTTTTTTTTATTGTTGTTATTTTTATTTTCACCGCTCTTGCATATGACTGTGACTGCGATTTTCCAAGATGGAGGGAAGTGGCAGAGCCGCCGTGACTACCCTATTACTGTCACCGGTCCGCGTTCGGTCATGCTCGCTGCACTAACGCATCTAGAAGCTGCAGCCTGAACTCTTCTGACACACCTGGAATCTGCAGACTACACATACTGACAGATCTGGACTCTGCAGCCTGGACCCCGCTGATGGATCCAGAATGTTCTGCTGCATTCTGATCAGTCGCTTTCATCCTCATTATACTCCATTCTCCTTGTGCCTGGACAAGCCGTGTGTGAATGAGTACTTGGAGGGATCCCTTGTTCAGATCCCCCTGTGATCAGCCGCAGCACAGAGGATCTCAGGCTGATTCCTACAGGAGATTATTGATATCACAGGATGCTGTGCATGCATTCAGTTGTACTAGAGGGAGGTGAGCAGCAATTATGGGGTGGGGTCAGAACCCACTAATCAGCAATGAGGGACAACTCCAACTAGAAGGACGGGACAGGTTGCACCTGCTGATTATATGAACGTATGTGCAGATCTACAGTATAGATTGCTAGCTCTGTGCCCCAGGAGAAAGTGCAGGATGTGAGTCACATGGATGATGGCGTGATGGTCATGATGGAAGTATAGCGGCAGGTGTGGGGGAGGGGCTTGGCTCTCACCTGTGTTCTCGGGAATCACGTAGCTCATGAACTGCACATGCAGCTGTTCTCGCATAAAGTTACAGGATACAGCATGCTGGCACCAAGCCTAAGAACACCTGCAGTATGTGCAACCACAGGGCACAGCATGGGCACCAACCCTGACATCACCTACACTGTATACATCGACAGGCAACAGCCTGGGCACCAAACCTGACATTACCTACACTATATACATCTATAGGGCACAGCATGGGCACAAACCCTGCCATCACCAGCACTATACACAAACACAGGGCACAGCATGGGCATTGGGAACAGTCTGTAGCACTAGTCATGGGCATACGGGTTAACACTGTTCATTGGGAACACTCTCTAGCACTATTCATGGGCATACTGGTTGGCACTGTTCTTTGGGAATATTCTCTAGCACTATTCATAGGCATACTGGTTGGCACTGTTCATTGGGAACGCTCTCTAGCACTATTCATGGGCATTCTGGTTGACACTGTTTGGGAACACTCTCTAGCACTATTCATGGGCATACTGGTTGGCACTGTTCATTGGGAACGCTCTCTAGCACTATTCATGGGCATGCTGGTTGGCACTGTTCATTGGGAACACTCTCTAGCATTATTCATGGGCATGCTGGTTGGCACTGTTCATTGGGAACACTACCACTATTCATGGGCATACCGGTTGGCACTGTTCATTGGGAACACCCTCTAGCACTACTCTTATGGTATTCATTGGCATTTTTTATTGAACTGTAACACTATTCATAGGGCAATGGTCAGCACAATTCCTTGGCCGCATTCTGGGTGGCACTGCTTATTGGGGCACTCTGCCACCATACATGGGGCATTCTAGTTGGCACTGTTTATCAAGGAACTCTCCAACAGTATTCATGGGCATACTGGTTGGTACTGTTTATTGTAGGCATTTTCTAGCACTATTCATGGGGCATTCTGGTTGGTTTTTAGGGGCAGTCTTACATCTTTCCTTGGAAAAGCTGGGTGATGAGAAGCATGAAGGCCAATACATCTTCCAAAGGATTAGATTCCTGAATTATGAATCTGCTTATTTATGCAGCAGTGAAATGGCAGGTTATATAACACTACCTCATAAAGCAGGGTAACCGTTCTGGAGTCCAGGAAAGCTGGGTGTCATCCAGTCTGTAAGTGATACCAGTAGTCACTCAGCAGGGCACCATCTACTCTTTGCACCTTCACAACAGCATTTTTTGGTAAATTACTTTCATTTGTGGTAAGCATCATGGACAGACCTCCTCCGAACACCTCTGCCTTCCATCAGACCCTCTCATCCTCCAACCCCTCTCATCTCCTCCACACACCTCTGTTCCCATCAAGACCCCTCTGTCCTCCTCCAGACCCCTCTGACCCCTCTAGACCCCACTGTCATCCTCCAGACTCCCATGTCCCCATGAAGACATCTCTCCCTCTCTAGTCTCTTCTGTCTCCTCCACACCCCTCTGTCCACCTCCCGATTTCTTTTGTCCTCTTCAGACTCCTCTATCATCCTCCAGATCCTTCTGTTCTCTCCAGGCTTTTTTGTCTCCTCCAGAATCCACTCTCCTCTGCAGACTCCTCTATGTGCAGACCCCTCTAACCTCTCCAAACTGCTCTGCTCACTTCAGACCCCTCTAACCTCTCCAAACTGCTCTGCTCACTTCAGACCCCTCTGTCTTCTCCAGACTCCACTCTCCTCTGCAGACCCCTCTGTCTTCCTCCAGACCCCTCTGTCCTTCTGCAGACCCCTCTGTCCTTCTGCAGACCCCTTTGTCCTTCAGCAGACCCCTTTGTCCTTCTGCAGACCCCTCTGTCCTCTTCCAGACCCCTCTGTCTTCTCCAGACTCCACTCTCCTCTGCAGACCCCTCTGTCTTCTTCCAGACCCCTCTGTCTTCTTCCAGACCCCTCTGTCTTCCTGCAGACCCCTCTGTCCTTCTGCAGACCCATTTGTCCTCTTCCAGACCCCTCTGTCCTCCTCCAGACCCCTCTGTCCTCCTCTTCCAGACCCCTCTGTCCTCCTCTTCCAGACCCCTCTGTCCTCCTCTTCCAGACCCCTCTGTCCTCCTCTTCCAGACCCCTCTGTCTCCCTCCAGACCCCTCTGTCCTTCTGCAGACCCCTCTGTCCTCTTCCAGACCCCTCTATCCTCTTCCAGACCCCTCTGTCTTCCTCCAGACCCCTCTGTCCTCTTCCAGACCCCTCTGTCCTCCTCCAGACCCCTCTGTCCTCCTCCAGACCCCTCTGTCCTCTTCCAGACCCCTCTGTCTTCCTCCAGACCCCTCTGTCCTCCTCCAGACCCCTCTGTCCTCCTCCAGACCCCTCTGTCCTCCTCCAGACCCCTTTGTCCTCCTCCAGACCCCTCTGTCTTCTGCAGAGGAGAATGGAGTCTGGACAAGACATCACTCTCCTCTTCAGACCTCTTTGTGCCCTTCCAGACTCCTCCGTCTCCTTGAGACCAGCTATTTCCGAAGAGGGAAGGAAGTCCTGGGCAGCAGAGCTTACACTTCTCTCCACACTGACACATGCCAGTCTTACAAGGTCACACGCAATGATAGCTGCTTCCTAACAGCAAGGCTCAGGCTATTGATTCATCGGGGAATTCTTCTTTCTCATCATTAATCGGCATCAGATCCGGAGCCGACGAGTCCTGAACCCAACGCACTGTCCGCGCAGCGTGCAATATTCTGGTCCGATTTGTGGACAAGACTCGCAATCCGCGTTCTGTCCGTGTTTTATGAACCCGTTAATGGAAAAAAATATATATATTGGAGTCTGTTTCACACTTTTTTTGCAGATATGAAATACAGATACGGGACTAAAGGACGGACGTACAGAACTGTTCACAGACGAGAAAAACGCGGACGAGTTTGTATACACTCATGAGAGTGTGGCCTAAATCTAAGAAGCGCCACGAAGAACTGCGGGACGCTGGAATTTAGGTAAAAGGTGACATCAGCCGACTACCTGCTGCCCATTAACCCTTCTTGGGCAGGTGACCTATGTAACCTAATGACCATTGTTAGGCGGGTACATAAATATTAGATCAGTTCATGCCGCGCAGCGTGTAAGTCAATGACAATACGGTAAAAAAAGTCGCCATTTACCAGACAAAGCTGCCCACGTCGCGATCGTATAAAAATAGCGATGAAATTACTTAGTGCAACTAAATCCGGTTTTCCAGCTGCAAGGACATAAAGGATCGGGAAAGGGTTAACAGCGACGTAATGATATCTAATCGTCTCTTTCAAGCGTTCTCTTTCATTTACCGCAGCAGCTGAACCCCCCGCCCCCCTCGCAGCCTGTGAGTCACCGAAAACGTGCAGACAGACATGTAGCCTCTCAGTGATGGGGGAGCGGGAGGGGTGGCCTTGCTGACACTCTCCATTCATAAATAGCAGTCTCTGAGCCTGTGCTGCCCCCTGCTGGATGCTCAGCTCATTGCACCTGCTACATGTCACCAAAGGGTCTGTAGAATTAGAGACCCCAGATAGGGGTTAGGCTACGTTCACATCTACGTTCAGGGCCTCCAGCGCAAAATCCTGGTCGGAATAGCGCCATTTCATCCGGTAAAATACCGCAGGGCATGGCGTAAGCCAGATGGACCCGTTAGGGACCTGTCCCACAGGACGGAATATGCCACAATAGCGTTGCCGAATACGCCCCCCTGACTAATGTGCGGTTTTTGATACGTAACTGAAAGTAGCAGAATTCTGCCGGTAATTCTGCATCAAAATCCGCCGTTCGCCATGTAGATTTTGGTGCGGAATTCAAGGGCGGCGTATTCTGCAACGCTCATAGATGGCAGCAGGGTCGCCCTCCGGGGTCAGTTTCGCGGATTCGCTTATTTCTACTAATATGTATTATAATTGTTGTGACATCACAAGTCCTGACTCCTCGCACTACAACTCTCATCATTTCTATATGCCGCTACAGAGCCGCCCCAGGAACCATGCGGAGATGCATCCATCTGGCAAAAACCGCAATAAAACCGCATGTGTGATACACCGAGACAGTCATTCCTAGATCAGCTCGTAAGGAAAACCGCCATTATGTCCTGAGCCGGCGACGATGAGGCTGGACCGCTCAGAAAAGGGTGCGCTGTGGCTTTAAGAAAACACCGCGTGTTCGAAAAAGTCACATTTCACTGTATTGTGTGAAAGGGAATTGTCTCCAAAGCGAAGACGCGGCCAGTCGTCACGCGGCCAATTTTCTTGTGCAAGTTCTCTAGGTTGCGAAACACACAAAACTCCCTCGACAATAGAAGCCATTGTTTGTAAAGGGTCTCTTTACGTGGATGTGTTTGTTTGTGTATCGATTCTGCGAGATGGAAAAATTGCGCCATGTCCTATTTCTGGGTGATATCGCCCATTATTGCCTATGGCAAGCAAAAAAAAAATCGCATTATGCTTGTTGCGCAGGCGGCTGCGGTTTTACTATTAAGTACTGGAAGAACGTGCAATTTTTTTTCACATTTATGAAAAGCGGGCAGAAAACTTGCGTTACAGCGATACGGATTCTTCCAAAACGCACCGCACTTGCAGAAAAATTGTGGTTTTAACCATGCAGGATTCGTCCAGGTTTCTCGGACTGATCTCCTCCTCGCCGGCGTAAATATGACCTCAGACGGAGAAATCTAGGGGTAGGAGAGGACCATACAGCGCCTCCTCATCAGGGCTGTATTTACATGACCCGGTGCGATATTAGTCCGAGACATTGTCACCAATATCGCACTCTTAGGCCGCACGCACACGGGTGGAATTTTGCTGCGGATCTGCGGAGGGCGTTCGCAATGCGAATCCACAGCAAATACCGCAATGGCGTGCTAGGGGAAATCGATTCTTACTCAGGAAAAATCACAGCATGCTCTATTTTTGCGCGAACGTCAGTAGAAGCCGTCTGTCCGCAATTAGCATCGTGGACGGGTCGTGGATTCTGCATCATCACCTAGCGATGGTGTACGGAAAAAATCTGTACTGCGCATGTCCGGCTATCTGTAGCACAGCTGGAGAGAAGAAGCGACAGGTACGCGCGGGCGCCGCTGCTGTCAGGGCCGGGATCTGCTGCGGGCTCCTGAATGCAGAATTTGGCATTGCCGTGCGCGGGCGGCCTTACGCCCACGCTTTTTCTGCAACTATAATGCATTTTGCAAGAAAAACGTGTCGTTATTGTGCGTTTCGCAAAAGGACAAAACTCGCACGAGAAAGGTCGCCATGTATGTGCGGCATTACAGCTCCCATAGCGGAGTGAGTGTCACACCTTCGTAGGGGGCGCAGCTTCACTATATAGGTGTGTGAGCCGCGAGACATGTATCAGATCGCCGTCCGCTTATTACCTGGCAGCTCTCTCTAGGTGAGCGCAGTGTGGATACAGAGACCCAACTCCGCACTGAGCCACCCCAACTTAGCAGAACCCTATCATGATGGGAGTGAGGCTGCCACCTAGTGCCAAGAGGTGGGACCTACAGCCACAAGCCAGGAGGGGAACAAAGACAAGAGAGAAGAAACAAAAGAAGATCCAGTGATATTATGTCTATAGAACTCCCATCATCCCCGGAGCTCGCTCACGTCTGATACTCCTTTCTAGCCCCAGGAGCTTACAATCTAATTTGTACATCTCAAATAACATATATCACTCTCGTTAGTTTCAGTCCTAAATAATCTACAGATTGTCATCACTCACATCGGACCCAGCGGTCTCACTCGCTACACTTCTCATGAACCTCCTTGGATTTCTCTTGCGGTCTGCAGCAGGTTTTCTCCAGGAGTTCCACCTTCAGGGATGAGAAGACACAGAGGGTCCTGCAGAGCCACCAATTAACCTCTGACTACTAGACCCCTGATAACACTCAGACCCCCCCAACCATGGAGGCTGGCAGAGAGGTCATATGTCTCCACCCTCAATCCTTCTACAGTTCACATTCTCTGGATAGATTCACAGCGGTGACATCAACCTGCATCCATCAGCTGACTATGACCCCTGCTGGAGATGTACTTACAGTGACACCTGCTGGAGAGGTAGTTATAGTGAGCCCTGCTGGAGGGGTAGTTATAGTGATCTCTGCTGGAGAGGTAGTTATAGTGACACCTGCTGGAGATGTAGTTATAGTGTCACCTGCTGGAGAGGTAGTTATAGTGACACCTACCAGAGATGTAGTTATAGTGACCCCTGCTGGAGAGGTACTATTATTAACCACTGCTGGAGATGTAGTTATTCTGCCCCCTGCTGGAGATGTAGTTATAGTGACCCCTGTTGGAAAGGTAGTTATAGAGACAACAGCTGGTAATATAGCCATAGTGACCCCTGCTGGAGAGGTAGATATAGTGACCCTGCAGGAGATGTAGTTATAGTGGCCACTGCTGGAGAGGTAGTTATAGTGACCCCTGCTGGAGAGGTAGATATAGTGACCCTGCAGGAGATGTAGTTATGGTGACCCCTGCTGGAGAGGTAGATATAGTGACCCTGCAGGAGATGTAGTTATGGTGACCCCTGCTGGAGAGGTCGTTATAGTGACCACTGCTGCAGATATAATTATAGTGACCCCTGCTGGAGATGTAGTTCTAGTCACAACTGCTGGAGATGTAATTCAACTGACACCTGCTAGAGAGGTAGTTATAGTGACCTCTGCTGGAGCGGTAGTTATAATTACACCTGATGTAGAGGTACTAATAGTGACACCTGCTGGAGAGGTAGTTATAGTGACACCTGCTGGAGAGGTAGTTATAGTGACCTCTGCTGGAGAGGTAGTTATAGTGACCTCTGCTGGAGAGGTAGTTATAGTGACACCTGCTGCAGATGTAGTTATAGTCACCACTGCTGCCGATGTAATTCTACTGACACCTGCAAAAGATGAAGTTACAGTGACCCCTGCTGGAGAGGTAGTTATATGTCACCCCTGCAGGAAAGGTGGTTATATGTCACCCCTGCTGGAAAAGTAGTTATAGTGTCACCTGCTGAAGGGCTAGTTATAGTGACCCCAGCTGGAGAGGTAGTTAAAATGACACCTTCTAGAGATGCAGTCATAGTGAACCCTGCTAGAGAGGTAGTTATAGTCACAACTGCTAGAGATGTAACTCGACTGACACCTGCTGTAGAGTTAGTTATAGTGACCTCTGCTGGAGAGGTAGTTAAAGTGAGCCTTGCTGCACATGTATTTATAGTGTCCTCTGCTGGAGTGGTACTTATAGTGACACCTGCTGGAGATGTAGTTATAGTGACACCTACTGGAGAGGTAGTTATAGTAATACCTGCTGGAGAGGTAGTTATAGTGACACCTACTGGAGAGGTAGTTATAGTGACACCTACTGGAGAGGTAGTTATAGTAATACCTGCTGGAGAGGTAGTTATAGTGATCTCTGCTGGAGATGTAGTTATAGTGTCACCTGCTGGAAAAGTAGTTGTAGTTCACCTGCTGAAAAGTTAGTTATAGTGACCCCTGCTGGAGATGTAGTTATAGTGACACCTACTGGAGAGGTAGTTATAGTAATACCTGCTGGAGAGGTAGTTATAGTGATCTCTGCTGGAGATGTAGTTATAGTGTCACCTGCTGGAAAAGTAGTTGTAGTTCACCTGCTGAAAAGTTAGTTATAGTGACACCTGCTGGAGATGTAGTTATAGTGACCCCTGCTGGAGAGGAAATTATAGTGAAACGTGCTGGACAGGTAGTTATAATGACCCCTGTTGGAGAGGTAGTTAAAGTGACACCTGCTGGGGATGTAGTAATAGTGACCCCTGCTGGAGATGTAGTTATAATGACCTCTGCTAGAGAAGCAATTATAGTGACCCCTGCTGGATAGGTAGTTATAGTGACCCCTGCTGGATAGGTAGTTATAATGACACCTGCTGCAGAGGTAGTTATAGTGACCCCTGCTGGCGACGTAGCTATAATGACACCTGCTGCAAATGTAGTTATACTGACCCCTACTGGAGATGTAGTTATAGTGACCCCTGCTGGAGGTGTTGTTATAATGACACCTGCTGGAGAGGTAGTTCTAATCACCCTTGCTGGAGAGGTAGTTATAGTGACCCCTGCTGGAGAGGTAGTTATAGTGATACCTACTAAAGATGTAGTTATGACACCTGCTGATTGGTAATCATACTGACACCTGCAGGAGATGTATATATAGTGACACCTATTGGAGAGGTAGAGATAATCATCCCTTCTGGGGAAGTAGTTATAGTAACCCCTGCTGGAAAAGTAATAATAGGGACCTCTGTTGGAGGGGTAGTTATTGTGACACCTGCTGGAGATATAGTTATAGTGACACCTGCTGGAGAGGTTGTTATAGTGACACCTGCTGGAGAGGTAGTTATAGTAATCTCTGATGGATATGTAGGTATAGTGACACCTAATTGTGTGGTAGTTATAATGATCCCTCCTGTAGAGGTATTAATAATGACCCCTGCTGGAGATGTAGTTATAGTGACCCCTGCTGGAGAGGTATCTATAGTGACACATGCTGCAGAGGTAGTTATAATGACATGTGCTGTAGATGTAGTTATAGTGACCCCCACTGGAGAAGTAGTTATAGTGACCCCTGCTGGAGGTGTAGTTATAATGACATCTATTGGTCATGTAATTATTATGACTTCTGCAGGAAATATAGTTATAGTGACACCTGCTGCAGATGGAGTTATAGTGACACCTGCTGGAGAGGTAGTTATAATCACCCTTGCTGGGGAGGTAGTTATAGTGACCTCTGCTGGAGATGAAGTTATAATGACACCTTCTGAAGATGTAGTTATAGTGACCCCTGCTGGAGAGGAAGTTATAGTGACACCTTCTGGAGAAGTAGTTATAATGACCCCTGCTGGAGAGGTAGTTCTAATCACCCTTGCTGGAGAGGTAGTTATAGTGACCTCTGCTGGAGATGTAGTTATAATGACACCTTCTGAAGATGTAGTTATAGTGACCCCTGCTGGAGAAGTAGTTATAGTGATACCTACTAGAGATGTAGTTATGACACCTGCTGATCGTTTAATTATACTGACACCTGCTAGAAAATAATGATAGTAATAATAGTGACCTCTGTTGGAGAAATAGATATAGTGACACCTGCTAGAGAGGTAGTTATAGTGACACATGCTGGTTATGTAGTTATAGTGACCCCTGCTGGAGAGGTAGTTATAGTGACCCCTGCTGGAGAGGTCGTTATAATCACACCTGCTTTAGAGGTAGTTGTAGTGACCCCTGCTGGAGAGGTAGTTATAATGACACCTACTGGAGAGGTAGTTATAGTGTCCTCTGCTGCAGAAGTAGTTATAGTGTCCTCTGCTGGCCAGGTAGTTATAGTGACCTTTGCTGGAGTGGTAGTTATAGTGACCCCTGCTGGAGATGTACTTATAGTGACCTCTGCTGGAGTGGTAGTTATAGTGACCCCTGCTGGAGATGTACTTATAGTGACACCTACTGGAGAGGTAGTTATAGTGTCCTCTGCTGCAGAAGTAGTTATAGTGACGTTTGCTGGAGAGGTAGTTATACTGACCTCTGCTGCAGAAGTAGTTATAGTGACCTCTGCTGGACAGGTAGTTATAGTGACCTTTGCTGGAGTGGTAGTTATAGTGACCCCTGCTGGAGATGTACTTATAGTGACACCTACTGGAGAGGTAGTTATAGTGACCTCTGCTGGAGAGGTAGTTATAGTGACCTCTGCTGGAGTGGTAGTTATAGTGACCCCTGCTGAAGATGTACTTATAGTGACACCTACTGGAGAGGTAGTTATAGTGATACCTGCTGGAGGGGTAGTTATAGTGATCTCTGCTGGAGATGTACTTATAGTGACACCTACTGGAGAGGTAGTTATAGTGACCTCTGCTGGAGAGGTAGTTATAGTGACCTCTGCTGGAGTGGTAGTTATAGTGACACCTACTGGAGAGGTAGTTATAGTGATCTCTGCTGGAGAGGTAGTTATAGTGACCTCTGCTGGAGTGGTAGTTATAGTGACACCTACTGGAGAGGTAGTTATAGTGATCTCTGCTGGAGAGGTAGTTATAGTGACACCTACTGGAGAGGTAGTTATAGTGATCTCTGCTGGAGATGTACTTATAGTGACACCTGCTCGAAAAGAAGTTATATTGACCTCTGCTGGAGATGCAGTTATAGTGCCCCCTGCTGGAGATGTAGTTATGGTGACCCCTGCTGGAGATGTAGTTATAGTGACACCTGCTGGAGAGGTAGTTATTGTGACCCCTGCTGGAGAGGTAGTTGTAGTGACCCCTGCTGGAGAGGTAGTTATAATGACACCTGCTGCAGATGTAGTTATAGTGACACCTGCTGGAGAGGTAGATTAAAATCACCCCCTACTGGAGATGTACTTATAGTGACCCTTGCAGGGCAG
Source organism: Eleutherodactylus coqui (assembly GCF_035609145.1). NCBI lineage: Eukaryota > Metazoa > Chordata > Amphibia > Anura > Eleutherodactylidae > Eleutherodactylus > Eleutherodactylus coqui. Next base: position 18,328,724 of record NC_089839.1, on the reverse strand, counting down.
GTATTTATAATGACACCTGCTCGAGGGGCAGTTATAGCGGCCCCTGCTGGAGATGCAGTTATAGTGACCCCTGCTGGAGATGTAGTTATAGTGACACCTGCTCATGGTGTAGTTCTATTGACACCTGCTGGAGAGGTAATTATAGTGAAACCTGCTGGAGAGGTAGTTATAATGACACCTGCTAGAGAGGTAGTTATAGTGACACCTGCTGGAGAGGTAGATAAAATCAACCCTACTGGAGATATAGTTATAGTGACCCTTGCTGGAGATGTAGTTATAGTGACACCTTCTGGAAAGGTAGTTATAGTGATCTCTGCTGGAGATGTAGTTATAGTGACCCCTGCTGGAGATTTAGTTATAGTGACCCCTGCTGGAGATTTAGTTATAGTGACCCCTGCTGGAGAGGTAGTTATAGTTATACCTACTAGAGATGTAGTTATGACACCTGATGGTCATGTAATTATACTGACACCTGCAGGAGATCTATATATAGTGACCCCTGCTGGAGATGTAGTTACAATAACACCTGCTGGAAATGTACTTATAGTGACACCTACTGGAGAGGTAGTTATAGTGACCTCTGCTGGAGCGGTAGTTATAATGACCTCTGCTGGAGTGGTAGTTATAGTGACCCCTGCTGGAGATGTACTTATAGTGACACCTACTGGAGAGGTAGTTATAGTGATACCTGCTGGAGGGGTAGTTATAGTGATCTCTGCTGGAGATGTACTTATAGTGACACCTGCTGGAAAATAAGTTATATTGATCTCTGCTGGAGATGCAGTTATAGTGACCCCTGCTGGAGATGTAGTTATAGTGACCCCTGCTGGAGAGGTAGTTATAATGACACCTACTACAGATGTAGTTATAGTGACACCTGCTGGAGAGGTAGATAAAATCAACCCTACTGGAGATGTAGTTATAGTGACACCAGCTGGAGATGTAGTTATATTGACACCTGCTGGCCATGTAATTATAGTGACTCCTGCAGAAGATGTAGTTATAGTGACACCTTCTGGAGAGGTAGTTATAGTGACACCTACCAGAGATGTAGTTATAGTGACCCCTGCTGGAGAGGTAGTTATAGTGTCCTCCGCTGTTGAGGAAGTTATAGTGACCCCTGCTGGAGAGTTAGTTATAGTGATACCTGCTGGAGATGCAGTTGTAGTGACCCCTGCTGGAGAGGTAGTTATAGTGATACCTACTAGAGATGTAGTTATGACACCTGATGGTCATGTAATTATACTGACACCTGCAGGAGATCTATATATAGTGACCCCTACTGGAGGTGTAGTTACAGTAACACCTGCTGGAAATGTACTTATAGTGACCTCTGCTGGAGCGGTAGTTATAATGACCTCTGCTGGAGTGGTAGTTATAGTGACCCCTGCTGGAGATGTACTTATAGTGACACCTACTGGAGAGGTAGTTATAGTGATACCTGCTGGAGGGGTAGTTATAGTGACACCTACTGGAGAGGTAGTTATAGTGACCTCTGCTGGAGCGGTAGTTATAATGACCTCTGCTGGAGTGGTAGTTATAGTGACCCCTGCTGGAGATGTACTTATAGTGACACCTACTGGAGAGGTAGTTATAGTAATACCTGCTGGAGAGGTAGTTATAGTGATCTCTGCTGGAGATGTACTTATAGTGACACCTGCTGGAAAAGAAGTTATATTGATCTCTGCTGGAGATGCAGTTATAGTGACCCCTGCTGGAGATGTACTTATAGTGACACCTTGTGGAGAGGTAGTTATATTGACACCTGCTGGTCATGTAATTATAGTGACTCCTGCAGAAGATGTAGTTATAGTGACCCCTGCTCGAGAGGTAGTTATAGTGACACCTTCTGGAGAGGTAGTTATAGTGACCCCTGCTGGAGAGGTAGTTATAGTGATCTCTGCTGGAGATGTAGTTATAGTGACCCCTGCTGGAGATTTAGTTATAGTGACCCCTGCTGGAGATGTAGTTATAGTGACCCCTGCTGGAGATTTAGTTATAGTGACCCCTGCTGGAGATGTAGTTCTAGTGACCCCTGCTGGAGATTTAGTTATAGTGACCCCTGCTGGAGAGGTAGTTATAGTTATACCTACTAGAGATGTAGTTATGACACCTGATGGTCATGTAATTATACTGACACCTGCAGGAGATCTATATATAGTGACACCTGCTGGAAATGTAATAATAGTTATCTCGGTTGGAGAGGTAGTTATAGTGACTCCTGCTGGAGATGCAGTTATAGTGACACCTGCTGGAGAGGTAGTTATAGTGACTCCTGCTGGAGAGGTAGTTATAGTGACCTCTGCTGGAGAGGTAGTTATAGTGACTCCTGCTGGAGAGGTAGTTATAGTGACTCCTGGTGAAGATATAGTTATAGTGTCCCTTGCTGGAAAGGTAGAAATAGTGACCTCTGCTGAATAGTTAGTTATAGTGATCCCTGCTGGAGAGATAGTTATACTGACACCTGCAGGAGATGTAGTTAGAGTGGGACCTGCTGGAGATGTAGGTATAGTGACCCCTGCTAGAGAGGTCCTTATAGTGACCCCTGCTGGAAAGGTACTTATAGTGCCCCTTGCTGGAGAGGTAGTTATAGTGACACCTGCTGGAAATGTAGTTATAGTGACACCTGCTAGAGATGAAGTTACAATGACCTCTGCTGGAGATTTACTTATAGTGACACCCGCTGGAGATGTAGTTGGTATAAGTGTAGTATGTCTCCACCAGACGTATGGGTTGGCTGGGCTCACCTACATGAAAGAGCCATGCCCCAAGCTGGCAAAAGCTCCCGATTGGCAGAGACAAAATACTTTAGTTCCACTCATTACCAGTTTGAGGCTCCCAGTTCCTACATGACTACAGCCAGGAAGCTCCCGTACACTCCTCCAGAGCAGTTGCGGACTAGAGGGCTGACGCTCAGTTTCGGCATTACTGCGGCCAGGAAGCTCCCTCTGGATGCTCCGATCAACCGACCGGTGCCAGACCGTAGGGGTGACACTATGGCACCAGTCAGGATAAGGAGGGGGGCTGGGAGCTGCCTGCTAGTACTGAGCTTTGGGCGTGACCTGTGTGTGAGCACGACCAACACATACTTCAAGTGGAGACATACTACACTATTACTGATGTAATTGAAGTAACACCTACTAGAGAGGAGCGATCGTGACCCCTAGTAGAGAGGTAGTTATAATAACCTCCTACTGGAGAGGTCGCTATAGTGACCCCCCACTGGAGAGGTAGCTATAATGACCCCTGCTGGAGAGGTAGTTATAGTGACCCCCACTGGCGATGTCGATATAGTGACCCCACCTGGGAGGTGTCGTGATAGTGACCCCCCGCTGGAAGTAACAATGGGGGATGGGGAGGATGCGGTTGCACCCGAGCCCAGGAGCCTTAGGGGCTCATAAGGCCTCTCTTCTCCATAGAGGGATGCCAGTACTATGAATAAAACATAGTTGGGGGCCCTGTTATAGATTCTGCATAGGGGCAGAGAAGCATCTAGTTATGCCTCTGCTCCTTGCTGGAGCTGTAGGGATAGTGACACCTGCTGGAGAGGTACTTATAGTGACCCCTGCTGGAGGGGTAGCCATAGTGACACCTGCTGGAGATTTAGTTTTAGTGACACCTGCTGGAGAGATTGTTATAGTGACCCCTGCTGGTGATGTATTTACCGTAACACCTGCCTGAGATGTAGTTATAGTGACCTCTGCTGTAAATGGTTATAATGACACCTGTTTGAGATATATAGTGACCCTTGCTGGAGAGGTAGTTATAGTGACCCCTACTAGATATGTAGTTATAGTGACCTCTGCTGGAGATGTAGCTATAGTGGTCCCCTGCTTCAGAGATAGTTCTAGTGACCCCTGCTAGAGATGTAATTATAGTGACGCCTGCTGGAGAGGTAGTTCTAGTGACCCCTGCTGGAGAGGTAGTTCTTTTGACCCCTGCTGGAGAGGTAGTTCTTTTGACCCCTGCTGGAGAGGTAGTTCTTTTGACCCCTGCTGGAGATGTAGTTCTAGTGACCCCTGCTGGAGAGGTAGTTCTTGTGACCCCTGCTGGAGAGGTAGTTCTTGTGACCCCTGCTGGAGAGGTAGTTCTTGTGACCCCTGCTGGAGAGGTAGTTATAGCGACACCTGCTGGAGAGGTAGTTATAGCGACACCTGCTGGAGAGGTAGTTATAGCGACACCTGCTGGAGAGGTAGTTATAGCGACACCTGCTGGAGAGGTAGTTATAGCGACACCTGCTGGAGAGGTAGTTATAGCGACACCTGCTGGAGAGGTAGTTATAGCGACACCTGCTGGAGAGGTAGTTATAGCGACACCTGCTGGAGAGGTAGTTATAGCGACCTCTGCTGGAGAGGTAGTTATAGCGACCTCTGCTGGAGAGGTAGTTATAGCGACCTCTGCTGGAGAGGTAGTTATAGCAACCTCTGCTGGAGAGGTAGTTATAGCAACCTCTGCTGGAGAGGTAGTTATAGCAACCTCTGCTGGAGAGGTAGTTATAGCAACCTCTGCTGGAGACGTAGCAGTTTGAGGCTCCCAGCTTCTGTATGACTACAGCCAGGAAGCTCCCGTACATTCCTCCTGAGTGGTGCTGGACGGGAGGCTGACACTCAGTTTCGGCATTACTGCAACCAGAAAGCTCTGGACACTCCTTTCGACCGACCAATGCCAGACAGGAGAGCTGACACTCCGGCATCGGTCAGGATGAGGAGGGCTGGGAGCCGCCTACTAGTACTGAGCGGTAGCTTGGGACGTGACCTGTAGGTGAGCCTGGCCAACACATACTTCCAGTGGAAACATATTACACTATTTCTGATGTAGTTACAGTAGAGAGGTAGCGGTACTGGTGTATTATGTCACCACCAGAAGTAAGGGGTGGTGACAATACAGCAGTGTAAAAATTCACTAACGCCCCCAGTTTCTGATTGGCTGGGGGCCTGTCACCCGTAAGGCTGGGAGTGGGAGCCTCGGCTCTGATGTAGAGGCGCTCAGGGCTATGTAGCAGCCCGTCACATGCTGTCCCCAGCTTCAGCGGAGGCAGCTGCTGACGGCAACTCCGCTCCCCTGCCTTCAGCAACGGTCACCAGCGCCGCTCCTGAGAGGACCAATGGGAGCCGAGTAGCCCTCAGCTGCTGCATCTTCCCCGCGCCCCAGGGGCGTCAATACTGACAGACGCAATCTGTTGCCCAATGAAGCGTTGGGTATGGATGTGCAGGACTTGCAGGAGGAAACGCAGAGGGGAGGCTAATAATGTAAGCCTAATAGTGAAACTACCCCTAACCCTCCACGCCACGGCAAAATTCCTTCCACGCTGCTGTCGGCTCTCTGAGTTGTGTTGAGTCGGCAGCCAATCGAAAGCTAGGGGGTGTGACAGGGGCGTTCCTCCATCTAAGCCCTGTCAAATCCCTAGCTTCCGGTGGCGTCAAGGTACACCAGTACCAGAGGTAGCTATAATAACCCCTGCTGGAGAGGTATCTATAGTGACCCTACCCCACTCCCGCTGGAGAGGTAGTTATAGTGACACACACACAGCCCAGCTGGAGAGGTAGCTATAGTGACCCCTCCCCCGCTAGAGAGGTAGCTATAGTGTTCCCCCCCCTTGAGGTACCTATACTGGCTCCCCACTGGAGGTGTCATGATAGTGAACCCCCTGTTAGGGGTGTAACTATAGGGGATGGGGAGGATGCAGTTGCACACGGGCCCATAAGGCCTCTCTTCTCCATATAGGGAGCCCAGTACTATGAATAAAACATAGTTGGGGGCCCTGTTACAGATTTTGCATAGGGGCCCAGAAGCTTCTACTCATGCTTCTGCCCCCTGCTGGAGAGGTAGCGATAGGGACCCCTGCTGGAGAGGTAGCAATAGGGACCCCTGCTGGAGTGACCACCTCCTTATAGAACCGACTTGAGAAAGAAGCTAATATAATTTACATATAAAAACCTATTTGCATCTTTATTTGAGTTTTGTTTGCCTATTTTTATGTACTGATGGATGGATTTCCATCTTTGCTTGTTTCACGTGACAAGATGACGTCACTCGTGGCATCCAGAGCAGCAGTATTAGAACCGGCGGAGGACCGTGCCATCCTGACACCAAAACACCTTGCTGGATAAATGTCTCCCCCCCCCCCCCCCCCCGTCCTCGGTCCTCCCCCGTCCTCCCCCGGTCCTCTCCCGTCCCCCGTCCTCCCCCCTCCACCGTCCCTCAGGCCTCTCCCGTCCCCCGGTCCTCCCCCCTCCACCGTCCCTCGGTCCTCTCCCGTCCCCCGGCCTCGGTCCCCCCTCGGTCCTCTCCCGTCCCCCCCTCGGTCCTCTCCCGTCCCCCCCTCGGTCCTCTCCCGTCCCCCCCCGGTCCTCTCCCGTCCCCCCTCGGTCCTCTCCCGTCCCCCGGTCCTCCCCCCTCCACCGTCCCTCGGTCCTCTCCCGTCCCCCGGCCTCGGTCCTCTCCCGTCCCCCCCGGTCCTCCCCCGTCCCCCCTCGGTCCTCTCCCGTCCCCCGGTCCTCCCCCCTCCACCGTCCCTCGGTCCTCTCCCGTCCCCTGGCCTCGGTCCTCCCCCGCTCCTCTCCCATCCCCCGGCCTCGGTCCTCCCCCCTCCACCGTCCCTCGGTCCTCTCCCGTCCCCCGGCCTCGGTCCTCCCCCCTCCACCGTCCCTCGGTCCTCTCCCGTCCCCCGGCCTCGGTCCTCCCCCCTCCACCGTCCCTCGGTCCTCTCCCGTCCCCCGGCCTCGGTCCTCTCCCGTCCCCCCCGGTCCTCCCCCGTCCCCCCTCGGTCCTCTCCCGTCCCCCGGTCCTCCCCCCTCCACCGTCCCTCGGTCCTCTCCCGTCCCCCGGCCTCGGTCCTCCCCCCTCCACCGTCCCTCGGTCCTCTCCCGTCCCCCGGCCTCGGTCCTCCCCCCTCCACCGTCCCTCGGTCCTCTCCCGTCCCCCGGCCTCGGTCCTCCCCCCTCCACCGTCCCTCGGTCCTCTCCCGTCCCCCGGCCTCGGTCCTCCCCCCTCCACCGTCCCTCGGTCCTCTCCCGTCCCCCGGCCTCGGTCCTCCCCCCTTCACCGTCCCTCGGTCCTCTCCCGTCCCCTGGCCTCGGTCCTCCCCCCTCCACCGTCCCTCGGTCCTCTCCCCTCCACCGTCCCTCGGTCCTCTCCCGTCCCCCGGCCTCGGTCCTCCCCCCTCCACCGTCCCTCGGTCCTCTCCCGTCCCCCGGCCTCGGTCCTCCCCCCTCCACCGTCCCTCGGTCCTCTCCCGTCCCCCGGCCTCGGTCCTCCCCCCTCCACCGTCCCTCGGTCCTCTCCCGTCCCCCGGCCTCGGTCCTCCCCCCTCCACCGTCCCTCGGTCCTCTCCCGTCCCCCGGCCTCGGTCCTCCCCCCTCCACCGTCCCTCGGTCCTCTCCCGTCCCCCGGCCTCGGTCCTCCCCCCTCCACCGTCCCTCGGTCCTCTCCCGTCCCCCGGTCCTCCCCCCTCCACCGCCCCTCAGTCCTCTCCTGTCCCTCCCCTGGCCTCGGTCCTCCCCTGGCCTCGGTCCTCCCCCCGTCTCCCAGCCTCGGTCCTCCTTTTGAAGTGCACTGCAGTCCGGTTTTATCTTTTTTACTGAACGACCCTTTTAGACTGAATCGTTCAATCAAGCGAAAGTGAACGATGAGCGTCCGGTTGTTGTTGTGGTTTATCGCTTACATTGTATTTGCTCGTGTTCTGCCGCCATTGTTGGCTCGGTCCTTCATACAGCAAGAACGACTGAGCGATTTCTCGTCTGAATGAGCCGAGATGTATTTGCCTGCCTAGGGCTAACGTCACACGGGCAAGCGCAATATCAGGACATGTAATCCCGCCCCCATATAGCGCTTGCCGTCCATGTGAAATCTCCGAGGATGTGAGAACAGCCTTGCATCACTGGGGGATGCAGGGAACCTCCGGAGTGGCTGTGAGCCGCGGCGGAGGATTGCAGTGTTGCCACTATTTTCAGCGGCAGACCCCGCATCGTGTGCGCCCGGGATGTGGTGCGCCCGGGATGTGGCGCGCTGCTGACGTCAGTCGTGTGCGCCCGGGATGTGGTGCGCTGCTGACGCCAGTCGTGTGCGCCCGGGATGTGGTGCGCCCGGGATGTGGCGCGCTGCTGACGCCAGTCCCATTGAAGACAATGCCGCGATTTGATTCCCGAATCGCGGTGCTATGCAGGAAAACATCGCTCATGTGTGTAATACCATTCAGAAGATCGGGGCTCATATGTGTGCGTCGCGCAGCGCACTGATCTTGTGCGATTTCCTCGCCTGTGGGAAGCCGGCCTAAACCTCTGCAGGAGCGTAGTGACGCCATCCCCTTGCCAGACCTGCAGCAATTTATTGTGGCGTCGACTCCTCTAGGGGACGACCTCGCTCTGCAGGAATACCGGCCCCTGCGGACAGGAAGCTCCTTGTAGTTGACGCAGATTAGATGGCGGTGCTGACATGTTCTGTCCGGATGACAGGAAGGGGTCAGCGATTCATGCTGCTTGAACCAAATTCAGCACGAAATCCGCATCCCTCTGACCAGGAGATGTTTTTCCGCTGCTCGGTGATACGTTTCTGCTCTTTTGCCCGCTGTAGTATCGTCTTTGTTTCTCTTAGACACAATGGCGCTGGAACTGGTCGCCTGCTGTTATATCCCATCCGTGCGGAGGAGCTGCGAGTTGTGCATACGGACACGTTAGTCGGAGCTCCAGCGTTGTATTCAGCTGACTGTGCAGCTCCTGTTGGTTAGAGCGATTCCTGACATCCTCCTCCGACCCCTTTCGGTGATGAGTTGTTTACATCCACAGGACCCCCTTCCGCTGGATGTTTTCCTCAGTCGCGTCATTCTCTGTAGACCACCCCCGTCTAGTCCCGCACCGATGGCCGACCTCGTTGGGAGTCGCTCCGATCGCTGGATCTTTACATCTAATGTGGATTCACACCGGAAGTGATCCATGGAAAACTCGTCACGTGATGTTCTGCTCCGCGGTCACGGGGATAACGCTCATACAGGGAAGCACCAATCATAAGAGGGCTAATAAAGAGGCCATTCAGTGGATAGAAGCTCACACTGCTGCTCTTGTCCCCCATGCTTTATACTGCAGCTTGGCTATATATGTGCAAACACTCCGCAGGAGGTCGCTGGTTACATTATATTAGGAACAGATTATAAACTACAAGTTGCCCACCAATGGGAGGGATCAGGGAAGAAGGGAGGAGCCACAATAAGGGGTGGAGCCACAATAAGGGGTGGAGCCACAATAAGGGGTGGAGCCACAATAAGGGGTGGAGCCACAATAAGGGGTGGAGCCACAATAAGGGGTGGAGCCATCTCTGTACAAACATCATTTAATAAACAAGTCCTGCATTTACAGTGAGGAGACCCCGGATCCAGCTGCGAGTTCTATGTCCTCCACCGGCCGGAAGGATGATGCCCCCCAGTGGTGGCCCCGGGGCCGGTGTGCAGCCGTCACAGTAAGGTGGAAGCTATGGCCAGCACTTTGGAGTACTTTGCGCCCTTCCCCCGCAGCCAGGCTGGTATGGGGGTCTTGATCCGGGTGCCCACAGGGTTCCCAGTGTCCTCTATCAGCACCACGTTATTGGAGTCGAAGCGCGGCGTCATGCAGCCGGCCGGCCGCTTCTGCCCCACGATGATGGCCTTCTTCTTCTGACCCTTAATGGCCAGGAGGATGGTGTCCCCGACCTGCCCCACCCCCGACTTGTTGTAGACGTGGATGCAGCGCGGCGGCCGGTGGTACGGGGTGTTCCCCAGGGCGCTGTTATCCACCACACGGACACGAGTCATCTTCTGGATGGCGGCGCACGAAGCAGAGAGGCTGAAAACACAAGAGGAGGCGGTCAGCGACTACACCGCTGCATTGGGGGGGGGGCAACGTCTGCACCGCGGTGGGAGGGGGCTGAGGGCGCCAACGCCAGCACCACAGACAGTGGGGGTGGGGGTTGCCAACACCTGCACCACGGGAAGGGGGGTGGGGGCTAGGGCACCAACGCCTGCGCCGTGGGTGGAGGCTCCAACACCATGGGGGAGGGGGGAGGGGGTTAGCGGTGCTGATGCACTGGAGGGGCGGCTGTGGGGTATCCGGGGGTCTCCTCACCTCAGGTTCTGTGTGGCGGCCATCCTCCAGGTCAGGCTCAGCGCTCGCTGTAAGAACGCCATGTCGTCCCTGTGCAGAAACACATCACATGGTCACATACACAGAGCTGACCCCCTTCCCCTATCTGGACGGACTATATTATCTCATATGACTCCCGGTTTACAGCGTTAATCTGCACGCGGACATTCACCCCGGGTCACATGACCCTACAGCCTCCGCCATGTTTCCACACTTACCTTCGACAGCGGGTCCCAGGAACAGAGCGCCCCGCCTCCTCAGCCTGACGTCACCGTGCGTGCCCCGCCTCCTCAGCTTCACGTTACCATGCGTGTAAGTACCAACTGTACGTCACGCTGCGTGCCACGCCTCCTCCCTGCGGACTCGGTTGCCCCTGGTTACCGGTCCTCCCTGCAGCACCTGCACCCATAGTGCTCAGTAGGGAGAAGCTCCATTATATACTGTTCGTCCCTGCAGTCGGAGTGCGGAGTAACAAGACATGTACAAGACCCTACACATATATATGATATATACCAACAGCTCGGCTTCTAGTGACAGCCGTTGTGCTGGGCCTATTCTGTTCTTGCTTCCCTTCCCCCACCACATGGTCCTCAGAGAGCCTCTCCCCAAATTTGGGCTAAATATTGTCTGTATTGGGATCACATGGAGTCGTTCGGTTACCGTGGCAGTGGCGGTCGCACGCCTGCAGGGCGCGGAATTAGAGCGATTTCCATAAAGAACTTAGTTTTCTTCTCTATTGAAAGCATACAAGTGTCCGCGGTGTGGTGGGCGGGGCCCAGACTACCACTTAGCATAAACTCCGCCCTCCCAAGGTTTACTGGAGCGCTTTAATCTCTCACACATGCAGCAGACGTTCGCAGACCGAAACGCGCCGTTACAAATCTGGCTCGGCAAAAACGGATACATGATCCACGTCCGCAAACGTCTGGCGCAAGCGTGAGAGATCAAAGCGCTCCAGTAGATGTGGTGAACCCCGCGGCCGAGGCTGCGGGGCTTATACTAACCACTCCGGCCTTAAGGACATTGGACTTTTTCTACCATTTTTGTTTTTTCCTTCCCCTTTTAAAAAACCTGGCATCGCGGCGCTCAGGATGTGAGCCCACCAGAAGAACGAGCGGTGACACTGCAGCCTCTGATTGGCTGCCGCAGTCATATGATTTCTTGCGATAGCAGCTATCACAACAAACACTGGGACTGCAGCGTGGATCCCGGCAGAGAGGTAAGTACAGCCCAATTTGTTATTTTAGTACAGCCAGCCCTCCTGAAGTGGATTGTCTGATAACCCCGCTAATCAATGCTCTAACCTAATTCATCACCATTTCAAAACCTCTGATTGCTGTCAGTGAATGCAAAAATTCAATGCTCCCCTTCAGGGTGTGCTGCCATATACCCCGCATTCTACATATAGCAACACTACGATTTTCTACACTATGTCAGCGCTGGTCAAATGCTCTAACCTGAAGAACTGCCTGGACTGGATACCATTGTAACAAACCCTCAGCTGTGACGCATGAGAAATGAGGTCTGTGCTGCCACTGAAATAAACAAGAATGTTTCCATTCACGGACTGTAAACATGTTTAATAAATAGTGAATTGAAGCAAATTTTACAAAGTTGCAGAACCTCTTGAACTTCTTTGTCGAATGTAGCAGAGCTGAGACAATCCAATCAGAGAAGTTCACTGAACGCTGATGTAAGGGCCGATCATCTGGGAGAAAACTTACCTATCGCAATCATAAATCTAGGGGGACCAGATGGGGAAGGGCTCCTGTCCACGGGCGTTTTTAAATTGCGTTCCCCTTGGCGATAATTCGGCCGCGAGAATGCAATGCACGCTTTCCAGGAGCCCGAAGTCTGGAATTGGTTCTATGCTATTGGGACATCTGAGCTTTCCCCACGACTGTATGTACACGGCGTCCGGAACATCTTCCACTTTTATACATTTTGCTATGTTGTGACCTTGTGCAATTTGAAAACGATTTCAAGTTTCCCTGAATTAAATGAATGGCGAGCACTGCCTGTGATTGGCTGCGCGCTGTGACCAATCAGAAGCAGCGCACAGCTGTCATTTAATGACGGCTGGGCGCTGCCTCTGATTGGTCACAGCGCTCAGCCAATCAGAGGCAGCGCTTTCTGGAGGCTGGGATTTTTCAATCCCCGGCCACCAGAAGACAGCTGAAGACTGCCAGGAAAAGAGAGAAGAGCCGGACAGCTCTTCTGTGTGAGTTTATTTTTTTTCTTTTTTACTTTTTTTTACAGCTAGGGATGATTTTCGGGGTAGAGCTTATATTTCAAGCGCCCCCCTTCCCCCGAAAATCATCGTTGCGGTAGGGGCCTTCATTCCATTGCTTTCAATGGGGTGGCTGCAGCGCTGGCCCTATTGAAAGCAGTGGGATAGCATTGCAGATCTCTGCCACAGCTGTGTCAGCGGAGCGCAATGCACTCCCTATGTTTTCAATGGGCAATAGCGGAGATTTTTCTTAGCACTGCGAGGGTTAAGGGCTCCTGTCCATGGGTGAATTTTTACTTAATTCCCCACGGCTATAATCCAGCCGTGGGGAACTCAGTGAACGCTTTCCATAGCATTGCTGTGGAAAGCGCAGCACCCTGTCCACAACCAGAGAGTCATAGCGATCCTCCGCTCACGCATGCTGCGAATTGCTGCGATTCCCCGCAGTCAGCCTATCTGTCAGATAGGCTGACCGCGGAGATCCGTCTGCCGGCTCCTGCTCCCGGGCGGCAGCTCCCGCGGCGGAGATCTGCTATGAGATTTCGCAGCGTCCGTGGTCAGGCAGCCTTGCTGAGCACATCGCAAATGAGAATGAAACCATTGAAAATCATTAGTTTCATAATCATGCATTTCACTCATTCTCACATCGTAGAAAAATCTATCGCCAGCGGGTACGAGCCCTCACATGGAGGACTCTTCCTAGAGCTGCCGACCCACCAAACTAAGGAATCAGGGGAGAAGGGCCTTGGTAAGAGAGGTGACCAAGAACCCAGTGGTTACTCTGACTGATCACCAAAGATCCTGAGTGCAGATGGGAGAAACTTCCAGAAGGTCAACCATCACTGTAGCCCTCCACCAATCTGGGCTTTATGGCAGAGCGGCCAGAAAGAAGCTTCTCCTCAGTGAAAACCACATAGAAGCTATTTGGAGTTGCCAAAAAGCACCTAAAGGACCCGCAGACTGTGAGAAACAAGATTCTCCGGTCTGATGAAACCAAGATGGAACTTTTTGGCCTCAATTCTAAGCATTATGCCTGGAGGAAACCAGGCGCTGCTCATCACCTGCTCAATACCATCCTACAGTGAGGCCTGGTGGTGGAGCATCATGCTAGGGGACGGGAGACTGGTCAGGGGTGACAGAAACCAGGCGCCACTCATCACCTGTCCAATATCATACCTACAGTGAAGCCTGGTAGTGGAGCATCATGCTGGGGGAGAGGAAACCGGTCAGGGGTGATGGAAACCAGGCACCGCTCATCACCTGCCCAATACCATACCTACAGTGAAGCCTGGTGGTGGAGCATCATGCTGGGCGGCTGGGCGACCGGTCAGGGGTGATGGAAACCAGGCGCCGCTCATCACCTGCCCAATACCATCCTACAGTGAGGCCTGGTGGTGGAGCATCATGCTAGGGGACGGGAGACTGGTCAGGGGTGACAGAAACCAGGCGCCACTCATCACCTGTCCAATATCATACCTACAGTGAAGCCTGGTAGTGGAGCATCATGCTGGGGGAGAGGAAACCGGTCAGGGGTGATGGAAACCAGGCACCGCTCATCACCTGCCCAATACCATACCTACAGTGAAGCCTGGTGGTGGAGCATTATGCTGGGGGACAAGGAGACTGGTCAGGGGTGATAGAAAGCGGGATGGAGCAAAATACAAAGATTTTCTAAATGAGAACTTGATCCAGAGCACAAGAAACCTCAGACTGGGCAGAAAGTTCATCTTCCAACAAGACAACAACCCTAAGACCCCAGCCAAGACAACACTAGAGCTGCTTAAGGACAACTCTGTGAATAACGGCTTCCATAGATGCCCCCATCACACCTGATGGCTTGAGAGGATCTGCAGAGAAGAATGCCAAAAAATCCCCAAATCCAGGTGTGTAAACCTTGTGGCATCATACCCACGAAGACTGGAGGCTGGCATCACTGCCAAAGGTGCCAAATTTACAAAGATTTCTAATGCTCTCACTTTGTTATTATGGGGTATTGTGTGTCGAAGGAAGTGAAAAGGCGGGCCTATACATGAATATCAAGAAAACTAAGGCTTTGACAACAGCCGGTGAGGCTACAGGAAAAATCTAAATCAACAGTGAAGAAATCAAAACAGTTCTAGAGTTCATCTTCCTCGGATCGAAAAGGGACCGCTATGGAGAACCAGGACCCGAAATAAAATGACGAATCACGCCGGGTGGCAGCGCAATATTAAGTATGGATAAGACTTGGAAAGACGAAGACATAAGCATTACAACGAAATGCCGGATAGTCAACGCAATCATCTTCCCAATCACAGCTTACGACTGCGAAAGTTGGCCACTGAAGGAAACGGACCGGAGGAAGATTGATGCCTTCGAAGTTTAGTGCTGGAGGAAAGTCCTACTAATTCCTCGGACTGTGGAGATCACAAACCAAACAGTCCTAGACCGCAACAAACCAAAGTTTTGATTGGAAGGCAAAATTATGAAACAGACGCTCGTACTTCAGCCACATGGTGCGAGCGAAATCATTAGAAGCATCGATAAGACTTGGAGTGCTCAGCGCCAAAAGAAGACCCAAAGAACACGCTGGTTGATACTATCAGAGACGACACCAGCATGCAAACGATTGAACTGAAACAAGATGTCCAAACAGAACCGCGTGGAGGGGACCGATCCATAAAGTGTCCGAGAGTCGCCACGACTAAACGGATAAAGTTAAAGGGTCTGAAGATTTTTCCAACCTGCTGTAAATCTACTACATTGTCAGTCAGGGGCGTAGCTAAACACTCAGGGGCACGGGTACAAAAGTTCACCTTAGCCCCCACCCCATCCTCAACTGTACCCGTACCCATACCTAAACTATGCTGTGTACAGCCGCAAAACACATTTACACCCATGATGTAGCCGCTTGGAATAAGCTTTCCAAATATGACTCATTTCTTGCACTACATGAAAATTTGTTTGTAGCCCCTCAGGCCGTGCTCATGTTTTTTGTTGCATTTTTGAACCATAATTTAAAATACTGTATGCAGTGTTCAAAAACTACATGCGTTTTTAAGAAACTACCTTATACGTCTCCTCACTCACCTTCTAGGTGCTCTCCCTAAGGAGAAAATATAGTGCTCCTGACCCATATCAAAGCCCTCTCACTAGCCAAGCCCGAAACAGCTGTCTGTGTATGAATTCTGTCTTGGCTTTCAATTTCCAGTCATTGTTACGAGGCTTGTATAAAGAGTCTACGTTGACTTGCAGGAATGCTGCCTTCCAAATGGTGGTGCTGAAAAGGTATTGTTTCATCTCACTTATTTGCATATTACCCAGAAGAACATGAATGGCCTTATAAGTCTCCTCACTCACTCAACCTCTAGGTGCTCTCCCTAAAGAGAAAATATAGCATTCCTGACCCACGTCATAGGCCTCTTCCTAGCCAAGCCAGAAACCTGCACACTAATGAGGGGCAATGACCCTGAAACAGCTGTCTGTGTATGGATTCTGGCTTGGCTTTCAATTCCCAGTCATTGTTATAAGGCTTGTGTAAAGAGTCTAATGTTGACTTGCAGGAATGTTGCCTCCCAATAGGTGGCGCTGCAGGAGTATTGTTCCATCTCCTTTATTTTTAAGAAACTGCATACACTATTAAAATCTGTATTTGGATTTAAACAATACATGCGTTTTTTTTAAACCACATGAAGGTTTTTGATGCACTTTTTAATTGTGTATGATGTGTACAATCATATACAGTAGATACCCAGGTTATACCAGCATTGTCAATATCACCATGTACAGAATGCATAACTTATACCATCTGTACATATCTATATATACAAAGGTGAAAACCCTCACTCACTGATTCACTGGCACCCCTGTGTAATGTGCCTAATCTAATTCTCTAACATGCCGGTTTCGTACAAACATGAAATTTGGCAGGAGCATTCTTTAGGTCCTAAATAAGAAAAGTAAAGGGTCTCAACTCTATTATTCAATGCTAATTGCAAAAGTAAGTGCACCCCTATGTAATCTAACTTTTTGATGTCGTACAAACGTGAAATTAGGTGCGAGCATTCTTTAGGTCCTAAGTGAGGAGAGTGGGAGGGGTGACACATTCTGCAGACGGACATCGGTACATGCAGCCTGAGGAGAATCTAACGCTCCTCTATGTGTATACATATTTTATTCTTCAGTTCATCTAAAGTAACCTTGACTTCATAAAGTTTTCCATGCTAACAACACGTAAACACCTGTATCAAATTAACTCAGGTGAAGTCGGGTATATTAGCTAGTTCAATTAAATACAAGAGATACCCAGGTTATATCTGCATGGTCAATATCACTATATGCAGGAGATGTGTAACATATAGTGATATGGGCTATGATAGTATAACCTGGGAATCTCCTGTATATAATTATATATGTGCTGCTGGTGTAAGTTATACGACCCCTTTATATAATAATATGGACCATGCTGGTATAACCTGGGCATCTCCTGTATATAATTATATATGTGCAGCTAGTATACCTTATACAGTATTACTTACACCAGCTATATACATACATAATTACATAGGGAGATATCCAGATTACAGCAGGATGCTCTATATCACTATATACTTCCCCCTGTATATAGTGCACACAAAATGGGCAACAATTTACTGGCTCAGTCACTGGGGGGTTAAAAATGGATTTAAGGTCACTGAGTTCTGCACCAAATTCTGGGGAAGGAACACGTTTGTTCCGAACCTCTTTTTGGGCTTTGGCGGCTCCTGAAGTTTCTGGGTGACCTCACCAGCTTCCTGCGGGTCGTGTGAACGTAAGTAGACGCCATCAGCTGGCGCACCGCCATTGTTTTTTCACCTCTGCTCATTTCTATTCAGGCAGTCCAGTTGGCAACCCTCTGAAGCTCGGGTTGGATCCTGGGGTGATCGCACATGTATGATCTATGTGCCGCGCTCGGCTTCCGTTCCCTACAATTTCTTTATTTAATTATCTATGTATTGACTCCTTGGCTTATAGTTTTATACCGGTCCATTTAGTGTATCTGGACTGTATGGTATATATCACATGTAGAGATGAGCGAGCATACTCGCTAAGGGCAATTGCTCAAGAGACAAGGTTTGGGTGTCGGCGCGGGGGAGCGGTGGGGAGAGAGGGAGAGAGAGATCTCCCCTCCGTTCCTCCCCGCTCTCCCCTGCAGCTCCCTGCCCGCCTGCCGGCACCCGAACCTTGTCTTTCAAACGGGCAGGTACTCGCTAAGGGCAATGCTCGCTCGAGCAATTGCCCTTAGCGAGTATGCTCGCTCATCACTAATCACATGCAATAAACCACTTATACAGTATTATCAGTTTTTGGCTGTCCATGATTGGATTATTTCACTTCTGATCAGTTCTTGTCTGTTTGCGCACAGATTTGTTGATTTGTATCATCTGTGTGCATTAGTCATTGGTCACATGGAATGGCTGGGTAGATGCCATTAATCTGCTAGCCCCGTCTGGTATTACTAGTCTTGGCACAGATTGCATTGTTTTAATATTTGTTTTAATGACAAAATTAGTTATGTCACTCAGGGGTTAAAAACGGACTTAACACAACTGAGTTCTGCGCCAAATATATTTACATGAAACATAAATACAAACTCTACAAGAAACAAAAGTGACATTTTTTAGAGGGTTTTTCCTATTTTAATGTGACTGTTAGGGGGTTAATAGGCTGCCTATAAAATTATTATATACCGCAATACTGAAGTACTGCAATATATTGTACGTGCGATCAGAAGATCGCCAATTCAAGTCCACTATAAGAGCTAAAAAATATAAGCAAAAAGAGGATTATTAACTTTTTTTTAACTCTTAGAAAATGTAAAAACTATTAACATTTTTTAAAATGTCGTTTTCCCGGGTGACAAATAAAGACAATTGTAAAAATGAGTATTGCCAGGTCCATAAGAGGCCAGTTTATTAAAGCGACCCGCCGGGACTGAAGAAGCAAACATGGCCGAACCACTTCTCAGACTACCTGATGCACTTGTATGTATTATTAGTCTATGGACTCATTCACACGGGTGTATGCGTACAATGCTAGGAGTATTCCACAGCGTTGTATACATCGCAGCCCATGTACTCGCGTACATGCGGTGATTGGCACTACCCATGCCTAGGAAAATGGCGTCACGGACATGCGCAGTGTGATTTATTTTTTTTTACATTTTTTTTTCTAATCCCCGCTCTGAACAGATAGGGGGGGCGTATCGCAACGTCGTCCTTTCGCAATGCCTGAATTTCAGATGCAGCCCATTCAAGTGCTGCTTTTGATACGCAGAGAAGTAGAGCATGCTGCAATTTATTTCTTCTGCGTATCGATACACCGGTGTGAGTGGAAGAGTGAAAGTCCATAGACTTTCCATTGCCTCCATTCACCGCATATTACGCACAGGAAATATGGGTGTGTAATACACTGTGACAATACGCCTATGTGATGGAGCTCTGAGACAGTACATGCTGCTCTGACTGGTCGGCACGGCTCATGTGCGCAGCATTGGTTAATTAAAGCAGATGTAGCGTCTTATACTAATACACAGTGTGCAGCAGGAAGTCAGAGAAGCCGGTACGGCCATCTTTGTTTCTCCAGGCCCAGAGGCTCACTTTAAAATATCAAAATTATTAATCCCGCATGTTGAACGCCATCACAAAACAAAAATAAGCTGCAAAAAGTATCCCTCAAACATTGCCGCCTGTGGAAAAATAAAAGGTTACGGGTGCAGTATAAGGACTGATGCAGAATCGACCAGCTGCCCATCAGCTGCCGTTCAGGACACTGGCAAAGTTGAAGTGACATCCTCAACCCTTGTCTTCCCCCTCCTTCACTACTGCCAGGTCTTTGATGACCATTTGGCCTTAGGACGTTCTTTGTTTGGATGGCCATAAAGTTAAGACAGTGACAGGCGGATGTTAATTAACCCCTTCACCCACCCCCTCCGAGGTAAGTGGGCTTTAATCCTCAGGGATTTATAAACATGCATCCCCTGAGGATTAAAGCCCTCCAGGCTCTGGACGTGATAGTTCCATGCTGTCCGTTACCGGAGGTGGCTGACAACTTGGAGCTCTCATCCCAGGCTGCGGGGAGCCCCCTCAGCAATGTGATCGGCGCTATCCAATCTAGGGGTATTCAATGATGTAATTGAATGACTGTGATTGGTTAATCCAGCGCCGGCTTTCATTGGCTGTCGCGACACTGGATTAACCAATCAGAACATTAGCTTACTGGAGGCGGGGTATTCAAGCCCCGCTTCCAGGAATAACTGCTCTGTCGTTGTGAAGGGGGACACGACAGCCTGCAGTACTGTGTACTGTGTTATGTTTAAAATCTTTTTCTCTTAATTTTGGGTGGGAAAGTAGAGGGTGCGTCTTATACGCGGAAAAATACGGTAATTCCTGAAAAAAACTGTGGGGTCAAAATACTCATGACACCCCTCAGTGAATATATAAGGGGTGTAGTTTTTAAAATGGGGTCATTTGTGGGGGTATATATCATTCCGACACTTATGACCCTTTGCAATCTTGGCTTGGTGCAGGAAAACAAAATGTTCCTCAAAATGTTAAATTTGTACGTCTCCTAAATGGTTAAAAAAACAACAATGTTTTTCAAATGTGCGTCCAGAATAAAGTAAACAGATGGAAATATCTATCATGGGAAAAATGTGTACAGTATGCTTGCACATATTTGAGATATTACAGTTGAAAATGTGAAAAAATAACATTTTTTTCCAAAATTTTCCAATCTTGGCACTTTTCATAAAGATTCACAAATTATATCGGTCAATTTTTACAACCTAAATGAAGTACAATATGTGGCGAAAAAACAAGGTCAGAATCACTTGGATATGCAAAGCCTTTACGGAGTTATTCGATCTTAAAGTGACACATCAGATTTTCAAACTTTGGCCTGGTCCTTAAGGCGCAAACAGGCTTGGTCACTAAGGGGTTAAGGGAAAATCTCTTAACAAGTATTACTGGTCGTGTGAAAGTCCTAGCCCGATATGAATTATATTTTTGGAATCAGGCAGACCAGCTGAGTGAAACGCATCTAAACATGTTGCGGTATGCGCCCTGTAGCAGCTCCAAGCGGCGTATCTGCGTACCTGGTTATAATTTACGTGAGGAGATATGGCTGAAATGGGGAGTTATGGATTTTGAAAGGCCGTACGCCTTTAACCTACCCCTATCTAATTGACCCCAGAGAGGGCTGAAGTGGAGGTGTGTTCTGGGGAATCCCTTATAACTCAGGGCTCAACGAACCCCTAGGGTCCGACTTCGGCGTAAGGCTTACCCATTTATTTTAAATCCTGTCTGTTGCGTATGAATGCAAACCTTATCTCCACTGTAACATCCTTTTATGTATATTTTTATAAACTTTAGCACTATTAGTCGAATTTAGAATAAATCTGTAATTTATTAGTCAGCCTTGTCTGTTTTAAAATGAACCATTACTCCAAAGATTATGTTCAGAATTCCTAGTCTGAGTTCCAGCTTCCCTGTGATAAAAGCTGTTGGTGGCAGCGAGTGTGTGTCGGTATTGCAGAGAGCTGGAGGTGTCTGGATCGGATCAGGGGTGATTTGAGCTTTAGTTCTGCATGCGTGCAGGAGCCTGGGAAAGCTGGGTACAAATCTGCCTTCTAACAACGCCACGTTTGTAACCCTGCTAGAGTAATCGATAAGCGGTCATAGCGGCACGTGTGATCCATGACAAATCAGAGACAGAGGTGGGATCGGTCAGGGTCCCCCCCTTTTTCTCCCTGACAACGGGGGTTAAAAGTTGGCAATGGAAAGCAGTTTTTAAACAGAAAAAAAAAAAGGTATTTTGTTTTGTTGAGTGCACCAGGAAAAAACTGTATAAATTCGGAATCTTTCTAATCGTATTGACCCACAACATAAAGAAAAGCATTAACACTAAATCTCCCACCATCTCTAAAAAATTAATTTTTTTGTCATTGCACCAAAGGCTGCCACGTATTTCTGCCTATCACCAAGGGGCAGCAAAAATACCATAAACAGCAACACTGAAGTATTGCAGTATACAGTATAAGTGCTAAAGCAATCACAAGTTCAATTCCGCCAGAGGGACTGAAAAAAGGAAAAATAAGTGAAAAAAAATAATAATAAAAAATGTTTTAAAAAATTGTTTTCCTGTATTTATAATTTAAAAAAATTAAAAACAAAAAAGAACCCCAAACATATTTGGTCTCGCCGCATCCGTGAGAGTCCAATCCGTCAAAGTAACATAATATTAATCTCACACGGTAAATATCGTCAGAAAGGAAAAGAAACGCAACGCCAGGATCGCACTTTTTTGGTCGTCCTATTTCAAAGAAAAAAATTAATAAAAAGCGATCAAAGTTTTGTAGGAACACCAAAACTGAACCAACCAAAATTAAAGAACCCCCCCCCCCCCTCCCCATCACACACAGCTTTTATCGTTGGAAAGCTAAAAAAAAACTTATGGCGGCCAGAAGAAAGCAGCAGAAAATATATATTTTTATCAATTTTTTTTTATTTTTTAATTGCGCAACCCAAAAAAAAACCGCTATACGTTTGGCGCTATTGTAGTCGTACGGAGCCACAGAATAAGTGTCACTTTTGCCGCGGTGTGTACGCCATAAAAACTCCCCAAAGATGGCGCAGTTGTATTTTTTCCCATTTCACTCCACTTTCAGTACATTATATATGGTACCATCGAACCCTCGGACCGCGACGTCAATAGACAATAGTTAGGATTGTTGAAAATGGGGAGAAAAGAAAAAGTGGTCGCGTCCTCGAAGGGTTAAAATAAACAATCATCTTACTAAAAAGAACAAGAAAAATGAGCAGGGCGGTCCGACAAATCAGACACCTCGGAGACACACAGGCCTCAGCAACCGCTTCCCTCCTCTAGGGCGCCGCTGGCAGAACGCACCACTATGTTGAGCAACACTGTGTCATGTGATCTCTGACGTCAGGCGTGGTGGGCTGAGGCAGGTTACTAGGTTACCATCTGCCTTCCCCTGTGGGCATATTAACAATTTCTGTAACAGCTCAGCCGTATTCAGCAATCCCAGCAACCTGATTGGTTCTGATTCACAATTCCAGCAACCTGATTGGTTCTGATTTACAATTCCAGCAACCTGATTGGTTGTTTGGGTTGGCTGGTTCAACCTGATTGGTTGTTAGGGCTGAGCTGCTACACAAATTGTTAATATGCCCCCTGTGAGTTACACGCTGCATCTCGAGGTTATAACATGCGAGTGAGGGCGGCAGCTGGGGGACTACATTTCCCATCGCCCCCTTCTAGCTGTCAGGATTCTGCCTTAGCGGAAAATGTTTTTAAATAAAGTTATTCGTTTTTGAAGTAGAAAATAAACACAAGGCGTCAGCACGTACTGCTACCAACGTCATGACGCAGGCTGGCTCCGCCTTACGTGCCGGGCCGCAGTGTAGAGGAGGTGGGAGGGGTCTGTCGGTGACGTCACGGACTCTGCCTCCCACCTGCATTGTGTTCGTCCCCGGGCTGGGGACCTGCGGAACCGGGAACACCGGGAGCTGACAGCCAGCGGGGAGGAGCCAGCAGCTGCAGGTCAGTGTGAAGGTCACCGGCGGAGCCGATCCTGGCTCTATGCCGCTCCTAGCGGTCCGTGTGCTCTACTGCAGGGTGGGGTGACTGAGTGTCAGCTCTACAGCCCAAAGAGGAAAGTGGGAGGAGGGCAGATAGTGCGTCCAGGGGGGGGCAGTCAGGTACAGGCGCAGAGCGGCAGCTCCTGGGACCGCTGCAGGTGGTATAGAGTGCGAGCTCTTGGGACCACCAAGGTGGTGAGCGTGTCGGCTCCTGCAGGAGTCTGGCAGCGGTGCGGGGTGGCAAATGCCTCCTCCCCGGGTGTCTAGTGGCAAGTGCCTTGACCCCCCCCCCCCTTCCCCCTGGGTGTCTAGTGCCAAGTGCCCTGTGCCCCCCTCCCTCCCCCGTATGTCTAGTGGCAGGTGCCCAGATGCCCTGCTGTTGTCCCGGGTGTCTAGTGCCATGTACCCGTGTTACAGGAGTCTAGCAGCGGTGCTGGATGCCGTCCCCCTGGCGGCGGGCTCTTAGGACCACTGCGGTGCCAGGAGCGTTGGCTCTGGCACAGGCTGTACTGGGGGAGCTCCTGGCATTGGTGCTGGGTGACAAGTTCAGGGTCCTCTGGGACCACCACTGTGTGGCGAGCGTCAGCTCTTGGGTTTGGTCTATCACCTGTTGGTGAGTGTGGGCCCTGTGGGTCTGGTTGGCAGCCATGGGCATCACTTGTGACTCCCACACTCTTGGGGGCATGAGCTTCTAGTTGGGCCCACTGCTGTCAGATGAGGCCGGTCACCGACCGTCACCCCCAGACAAGACCGGGTCCCAGCCCCAAGAGCTGTACCTCAGCTATCAGGGTTAGTGTAGAGTGTCAGCTCCTGGGGTCGGGGTCTGTCGTGTGGGCGAGCCTGTCCCTCATGTTTCCGCTCGTCGGTACGTGTGATATTCTCGTTAGCGCTCCTGGTGTTTGTGTCATGTGACCGCTCTGTCCGGCGCTGAGAGGGGGCGCTGCGTATCAGTTACTGACACTTGGCGATGAACCTGCGTGTATTCTGATGTGACGGCAGAGACCCCCGGGGCTCCCGGAAAGCTGCGATTTGGGGGTCTGTGTGTCCGCACTCTGTAGGACCCCCAGGGTTGTCCTCAGTCCCCACATCCTCTCTAGAGCGTGATACCTTTATAATGACCCTCCACCACAGATCATCTATGAATAGAATACCAGAATGGCGGTCCACACTGACACCGTATGTACAGAGTCTGGGGAAAGCTGGGTGATTTCCCCCCCCCCCCCTCTGTGGGCACAGTAATGGCAGCCAACGCCTGGTACCTGTGCCAGGTTTCAGCATACCATGTGTGGGTTGTAATAGCTGTTAACCTCCCGTGTGCCAGGGACTAGTAGCTGGCGCAGACCCCGGCCCTGTTTGCCCGGCGGTTGCTCTTGGCTGAGTCACAGTGCTCAAACGTGCAAAAAATGTGGTAGATCCGGCGGTGAGCGTGGCGGGTGGAGCGGCCGGTCGTGTCGGGGGCAGAGGTCGCTCATGGCTGCCGCCGTGTGCTCCCTTCTCCATAACTTGCTGCTGCGGGGAGGATGCCAAGTGCCATTAGCAGGATGTAACGTGCCAGGCTTGTGCGGCTGCCAGGGGCTCTCAGGAAGATTGACCCGGGTGTAAGTGGCACTTAGATCTTCCCGGAATGCAGGAAACGTCTCTCCGCTAGACCTTGCCAGCGTGTGCCCGGCTGCATTACTGGGCACTGTAGAGATGAGGGGCAGGATGGCCGCCATCTACAGGGTCGCTGACTCAAAGCTCACAGGGACAGTGACCGGGCCACCAACTAGCGCCCTGCTGTCCGAGGGCCGGTGTGGAGCAGCGCTGCATGCAGGACGAATCGGGACCGGCGACCTTGTGCCCGGCGTAGAACAGCTGTGTACTCCAGTCCTCCGGGCCCCGATGGGCCCCGACGGGCCGTGTCTGCAGGATATCCAACAGTGAGAACACCTGAGGCCATAATTATATCACCTGCGCAATACTGAGAAAACACGACCTGCGGTATATACCCCGGGAGGTAACCCCCTAGAAGGAGGATATAAACATATCGCACTCGTTGGCAGTAAAGGCCCATTCAGACCCAACGACTCTCAGAATCCGCTCAGTCGTTGGGTCTAACGAGCGCCCATCGGGCAGTTAATGATTCGTTCATGGTTGTCTCTTATCAGTGCCGCACGCTGTGTTCTCTGCAGGATACCGCTCATACGATTGTTTCATCTGGTATCCCGCTCCGTGAACACAGCAGGAGGATGCAGAAGAAAAGCAGGGCCGCATTACCCGCTGCTTCTGCATAACCCCCCGGAGCGCTCAGCTGTGTACCAGCTGAGCGCTCCGAGAAGACAACAGCTGGATGCAGGAGATAGCGGTCCGCCTGTCTGCTGCACACAGTGAGTCTTTATTCACACACTTATGGGAAGTGACTGTCCGAGCGAATTTTGAGCTATCATCTTGCCGTGTAAATGGGCCTACCCCCCCCCCCCCCTCCAGAAGTCGTCGAAACTTTCTCTGCAATTGTAACATTGATTACAATATCAGAGCAAAAGGAAAATTAATTGTGGAGAACCGACCCCTAGTAGGGAGGCTCTAGTGCCGTGTTGTACCGCCTCTAGCTTGGATACACAATGTGATATGGGCAGGCATGGAGGCTCTAGTACCCTGTTGTATCGCCTCTAGCTTGGATACACGATGTGATATGGGCAGGCATGTAGGCTCTAGTACCCTGTTGTACTGCCTCTAGCTTGGATACAAGATGTGATACGGGGACATGGAGGCTTTAGTACCCTGTTGTACCGCCTCTAGCTTGGATACAAGATGTGATACAGGAAGCATGGAGGCTCTAGTACCCTGTTGACACAAACACGGCCGTCATCAGCGCCCAAACTAAACCTGGATTAATTGCTGAAGACAACCCGCTTCCCCTCCGCAGCGTCCAGTTTCGTTGTTCACGACATCACTGCAAACAGAGGCGACAGTGGGGGTCAGAGGTCGTAGATGTAATTGGGGGGCCGGGAGACCAAATGTCCTTCAGCCAAGTTCCTGGAAATGGTTCCGACAGACACCGGGGTGTAATGATGGCGCCCCCTGTCTCTGGATGGCGGACAACGAAACAGTTGGAGCTGCTGATGCTTGTCAGACGACCAGACGCTCCTCTCTACTGGTGGTCTGTAGGGGGCGCTCTGAGCCCGGCCGCCTTGTGTGCCCATGTAAATGCATGCCGAGTTCTGCAGCAAAGCGACAGTTCCTTGGAGGTGCTGGATTATAATATCCGGTGTATTACAGCCCTGTGAAGAAGGGTAATCGGTGCTGGTGTGTCCGGCCTATAGCGGCTCTGTATAAAGAGAGGATCGGGGACCGGTGTAGCATTGTCTTCGGGGGGCAGCGCCCGTGTCATTCTGCTTGTGCCAGGGCTTTGTTCCACTTCCTTCGCCCTCTCAGCCGGCATCACATGCTGACAATCCTCGTGGCAGGCGGTCACAGCAGCTGTCGGACAGCGTGAGGTGACAGCCGGTGTGTCATAACAGAAGGGACTCGGGGGACGGGGAGCGGCGATCTGGGCCATCACTTGGGTGATGGGGAAATGTTCTGCAGCTCTCTACACCATTTTCATCATCCTTGCTTGCTGTCAGGGAATGAAGGCAGCTGGAGTCTGGAAACCCATCCAGCCCTGCTGGCACAGCTGAGGATTTGTTACATTGCATCAGTGCAGGTAACAGCCTGAAGTCTACTCTGATACACTGTAACAATTGTCAGCTGTCAGCAGAACTGGCCCACAACAATGTTTCAACCCCCGGATATTCCCATTCACTGGCGGCAAACAGAGTTCTTGAGAGCGGTGAGGAATAAAGTGCGCAGATTACTAGAGCGTTACAGAAGTCTTCATTCTACGGCGATGAAGCTGTGTGATTGGATAACCGCATCGTTTTGTTTACCGCCACCGTGCGGCTGCCCCTGCGTGACGCTGCGCCGTGAACTTCTCTGGTTCCAAAGCGTGAAGACTGTCCTCAAAATGTGTTATTCTCTGTGGAAGGAGATTTGGGCCCTGTGGCCCCGGAGGGGATGCAGCCCTGCTCTATGGTGCCACGGATTATACCGGCGGCATCAGATCTGCCATCGTTTACAACCATTATAGACGTCGGCGCTGGGAGAGGCGCTTGGATTGTATTCTTCCTGATGCTTTGTGACATGAAGGTTTTTTCTCTATCAGGTCAGTTAGTTGTCGTTCTGCGGCGCCCCCCTGTGGTGAGGGTAGAACTTCTGTCATTCTGGGTGTTTTTCTGCACGCACGAAGCTTAGTGGCGTTCCGTATAACCCTGCGGGGGGTGAGATCATGCCAAACGGCGGGTCTGAGGGGTGGATGAAAATGAAATCTAAAACACAAATGGCAGAATATCCCCCCCCCCCCCCCCAAATCCTCTAAAAAAAAAAAACTGAAAAAATTTGTTCTGCAAATTTGTCAACGAAAAAATGAAGTATTTCTGGCTCTTGGAATGAGACGATGAAAAAAGGTACAAAACGGGCGTCTCTAAGGGGGCTTTATGCTTTGTGCGTGTATACCCCCCCCCCCCCTCCCCCCCCATACTTGGATGTGCCAGGAGTTCCAGATTTATTAATAGCTAAAAAATGCCATTTCTTCATTGTTTTGCGCACTTGCACCCCCCCTCTTCCTACACCGGGGGTCTCACTCAGGAACAATTAGCTGCAGGAACCTAAAACTTTGGGCAATTTCTTTTGCCTCCACGGACGGGTAATAAAGAAATCTGTTACAAACTCTGGGGGACTTTTTCGTATTTTTATTACACTTGACGTGGAATGACTTTTTTATTAAAAAAAATATATACGTTTTCCTCCAGTTTCACGCGGCCAAGAAACTCGCTGGAGATTTGTGTATTGGGAGACGCACCAGTGAGGTACGAATATGAACCCTATTCTTCTGAATGGAGTCCTAAACACTCGCCGCACCAGAGAAGTGATGGGGGTGACCTTGTGATGCCGCGCTCGCCCGTGTGTAGGGAGCCTCGCCGGGGGTTTTGTGGGGGAAAATGTGGGATTATTGTAACTTAACTCTTTTTTTTTTTTTTTTGACACTGTTCGATTGCTAGGATACTACACTGCATTACTGATGTAGTGCGTTGTACTATGTCTGTGACCTCAGCCTATTAGACTGCTGGAGGCAGGTACATGGACATCCACGTCAGGTGACATCACTTGTTTCTTTCTGCCCGCACA
The DNA here is from genome assembly GCF_035609145.1 of Eleutherodactylus coqui. Taxonomy (NCBI): domain Eukaryota; kingdom Metazoa; phylum Chordata; class Amphibia; order Anura; family Eleutherodactylidae; genus Eleutherodactylus; species Eleutherodactylus coqui. The sequence continues at coordinate 18,300,561 of NC_089839.1, read as the reverse complement.
TTTGAGATCCACGTATGGAAGAAAATCCGTGCCATATAGACGGCGGCACAGCTCCTCATTGAAAGTAATGGGATGCAGATTTGCCGCAGGTCTGACTCGGATGCTGCATCAAACTCGCTGTAAGGCCGCCCTCACTCAGGCGTCTGCAGAAACCCAGTGTTTTTCAACACTGCATTTACTGCGGTTTCAGCAGCGTTTCTTACATTTTTGACAACATTTTTTTTTTTGGGGGGGGGGGGGGGGGGTGGTCGGGAATCAATACTCACCTAGCCTGCTCTGCCCGGGTCCCCGCTGCTGTTCTCCAGAGCTCACGGCATTTCGCATTGCTGTCAGAAGCTCTTTTTCTAGTGACTGGGTTTGAAGACCCCGCCTCCAGCAAGATATTGCTGTGATTGGCTGAGCCTGCTGTATTTCAGAAGGCTCAGCCAATCAGAACCAGTGCTGGATGCACCAATGACAGCCATTCATTGAATGCATCCAGTGCTGGCTCTGATTAGCTGACACTCAACAGGCTCAGCCAATCAGAGCAATCTCTCACTAGAGGCGGGGATTTCAATCCCTGTTACTAGCAATAGATGCTTGGTTGGCTTGACCAGTGGCCAACAGCCTGCCCGGAGCACCGGAGAACAACAGCGGGGACCCCGACGGCCCAAGCTAGGTGAGGATTGCTTTTTTTGGTAGTGCAGCTAGTGCTTGCATTTACCGCTGCCATAGTACCAAGTTGTGCCACATTTTTAGCTGTGCTGAAACCACTGCCCATTCATTTCAATGGGTAACTCAGGGCAGAAAACGGGCAAAGATAGAAGATGCATCGCTGTCAGCGCAACATTTTGACGCTTGTGTGAGCAGCCCCATTGAAATGAATGGGAGCGTTGTACAGCGCTAAACGCTGTACAAAGACGCCTGTGCGAGGGAGGCCTTAGTATTCCGCCACGTGAACCGGGCCCAAGACGTCACCGAGTGACCCCAAGTAACATCATCCTCCTCACAAGACGCTTGGTTCGTGCTTCCTGTCTGCTGGGATTGTGCAGAGTCAGCGCTGTCTGCTTATTACATAAGTGTACACTAGCGTGATACAGAAGTATCCACCCCTCACTCTGTATCTGCAACAACCATGCCTATATTAGTAGCGGGACAGCCAAGCGTTAGTGGAGGTCGTCCATACGAGGGGATGTTCGTTAAAAAAAATTGCATCACCATCAACGCGGATTCTGACCACGAATCGCCTGCAGCTTCCACCCCTCCACACCCACCTTGGAATACATCGTGCCCCGCAGCTTCTACTGAGCACCGCTGGGCAGGCAATTTGGAAGAGGCATCACCTGACCACCAGTTTAGCGCTCACTAGAGGCTGCCGGGTACAGAGACTCGGGGTGCCTCACATCCGCGTTGGGGCTCTGCTTTCCTATCCTGTTCAGGAAGCCAGAAAGGGGAATCCCTGCGGCCGACCGGTTCTGTCCCTGGGCAAGACCCCGTTGACTATAACGGGATCCGCCCAGCTTTTGGATGGAGGCAGCACTTTTTCTTTCTGTAGTCTGGGGCTGCCCCCCCCCCCCCCCTCACTATGTGTGTTTACAGTCTCTATACCCAGTATTCACCCCCTCACTGTGTATACCCCGTACTGTACAGAGGTTTTGGGCCTCATGTCCACCACTGAATCCGGCCGCACACGTGGACAGGAAAAGACATGTTCTTACCTCCCTGGATCCAGCGCGGGTCTCCAGGCGGAACTTTTTTCTTCAGCACGGTGTCTGAACGGGCCGGGCACATGGGCACTGCAATTTTCTTTTATTATTTTCTTTAAATTATTTTTTAATCTCCTGCTTTCCCACTGATCCATGGCTGTGCGGCGGATCGGGCAGGCGTGGGTGTGCGGCGGATCGGGCAGGCGTGGGTGTGCGGCGGATCGGGCAGGCGTGGGTGTGCCGCGGATCGGGCAGGCGTGGCTGTGCGGCGGATCGGACATTGGAATGGAAGCCGTCCTGTGGGATCCACAGAAAAATGAAGCATACTGCAATTTCTTCCCGCCCGTGCGCTCCTTACACCGGGAAAAAAAACCCCATCCGCATGCTTAAAATTGTTTTGCGGATGCTTATGCATCCCTATGGGCGCCTTGATTTGCAGATCTCCTGCGCTGGGTTCCACAAATCAAATCCGCCCGTGGACATTGGGCCTAAAGGCACGTTTACACTCAGATGATCGCTCAAAAGATGGCTTTGGAGCGATCGTTTTGCATAAACTACTACTTGGTACTAATGCCTATTAGTACCAATTAGTAGCGTATGAGCCGCAGGAGCTGTATTCAGAGAACAGCAGGTGGTCTGTTCTCAGAACACATTCCCTTTGTTCTGCCACAGGGCTGACAATGTTATCAGCGCTCCCCGGGCAGAGCACAGCGTGCAGTCCGTCTTATCAGCTCTTCTGCCAAAGGATGGTTTTCATGCCAAACTGATATTCATTGTTTGGCAGAAAAGTGAAAGATGGGCACATTTATACGCAACGGTGTTGCTTTTGAGCGATGATCGTTGTGTGTAAATGGCCATTAGGTAGGTGAGGAAGAAATGCTGTAAAGTAAGAACGCTTTCAGACATAGAAGGGTTAATAGTTTATTTTTGTCAATTAACAAAATGCGAAGTGACTGAAGAGAAAGGTAATCCCATCAGTATATGGTGCGACGCTCCTTCACACCAGCATCAGTTCTTCTAGGTGCACTTTTACACGCAGTCAGGGATTTTGTAGGATTATAGTCAGGTGTATGACTAACCAATTATACCAGACAGGTGATGATAACCAACATTTAGGTAGGTTGAAATACAGTCATTAACTGCAACAGAAACAGCTGCGTAGGAGGCTTAGAATTTGGTAACGACCGGTCAAACTCTACTACGAAGGTGAGGTTGTGGAAGACAGTTTTATGTCACAGGTCATACATTATGGCTAGACTGAGCAACGCAACAAGACACAAAGTAATTAACTGCATCAGCAAGGTCTCTCCCAGGCAAGATTTCACAACAGGCTGGGGTTTAAACATGTGCTGCTCAAGCTCTGTTGAGGAAGTACAAAGAAACAGGCAACGTTGAGGGTCGAAGACGCAGCGGTCGGCCAAGGAAACTCGCTGCAACAGATGAAGACATATCATGCTTACTACCCTTCCGAATCGGTGCCCAGCAGTGCCATCAGTTTAGAACTGGCAGCAACCAGTGGGACCCAGGTGCGCCCATCTACCGTTTGGAGAAGTCTGTCCAGAAGTGGTCTTTGTGGGGAAAAACTAGGATAAGCGACTCAACTATGGATGAAAATATAGGAATTGGGGTACAGAAAAAGGACGGCAGATGGACAGATGAGCCAGAATGTGAAATATTTGGCTGTAATAGAAGGCAGTTGGTTCTCTGTACTACAGTGAGTGTTTGCAGGCTGCAGGGAAGCATGGTGGAGACCGGTACATAATGAGTGTCTGCAGGCAACAGTGAAGCATGGTGGAGAGCGGTACATAATGAGTGTCTGCAGGCAACAGTGAAGCATGGTGGAGGGCGGTACATAATGAGTGTCTGTAGGCAGCAGGGAAGCATGGTGGAGAGCGGTACAATAATGAGTGTCTGCAGGCAGCAGTGAAGCATGGTGGAGAGCGGTACAATAATGAGTGTCTGCAGGGAAGCATGGTGAAGAGCGGTACAATAATGAGTGTCTGCAGGCAGCAGTGAAGCATGGTGGAGAGGGGTACAATAATGAGTGTCTGCAGGCAGCAGTGAAGCATGGTGGAGGGGGGTACAATAATGAGTGTCTGCAGGCAGCAGTGAAGCATGGTGGAGACCGGTACATAATGAGTGTCTGTAGGCAACAGTGAAGCATGGTGGAGAGCGGTACAATAATGAGTGTCTGTAGGCAACAGTGAAGCATGGTGGAGAGCGGTACAATAATGAGTGTCTGCAGGCTGCAGTGAAGCATGGTGGAGAGGGGTACAATAATGAGTGTCTGCAGGCTGCAGTGAAGCATGGTGGAGAGGGGTACAATAATGAGTGTCTGCAGGCTGCAGTGAAGCATGGTGGAGAGGGGTACAATAATGAGTGTCTGCAGGCAACAGTGAAGCATGGTGGAGAGCGGTACATAATGAGTGTCTGCAGGCAACAGTGAAGCATGGTGGAGAGCGGTACATAATGAGTGTCTGCAGGCAACAGTGAAGCATGGTGGAGAGCGGTACATAATGAGTGTCTGCAGGCAACAGTGAAGCATGGTGGAGAGCGGTACATAATGAGTGTCTACAGGCAACAGTGAAGCATGGTGGAGAGCGGTACATAATGAGTGTCTGCAGGCAACAGTGAAGCATGGTGGAGAGCGGTACATAATGAGTGTCTGCAGGCAACAGTGAAGCATGGTGGAGAGCGGTACATAATGAGTGTCTGCAGGCAACAGTGAAGCATGGTGGAGAGCGGTACATAATGAGTGTCTGCAGGCAACAGTGAAGCTTGGTGGAGTTGAGGATTTGGTCAGATTTAATGGTGTCCTCAATGCTGAGAAATATAGGCAGATACTTATCCATCATGTAATGCCATCACTGCCTACTTGGTTTAGGAGGGGGATCTTGTCCCCCCCCCCCCCCCCCCCCCCCCCTCTCCCCTCCTTTGCCCCCGTGAAATAAGTTATTACTCTCCTATTTTTGTGGTAGGTTACCTGGAGCGCTGGGGTTTTTAATATACCTTGTTCCTATATGTAATACCATCAGGGAGGCAACAACCCCAAACATCCAGCCAATGTCATTAACAACTATCTTCAGAGTAAAGAAGAACAGGGAGTCCTGGAAGTGATGATACGACCCCGCAGAGCCCTGATCTCCTCATCATCCAGTGTCTGGGATTACATGAAGAGACAGAAGGATTGGAGCGAGCCGGCATTCACAGAAGATCTGTGCTTAGCCCTCCAACATGTCTGGAACAACCTCCCTGCAAAGTTCCTTCAAAAACTGTGTGCAAGTATACCGAGAAGAACTGATGCTGGTGTAAAGACAAAATACCGAATATTGATGGGATTACATTTTTCTTTTCAGTCACTTTACATTTTGTTAATTGACAAAAATAAACGATTAACCCTTCTATGTCTGAAGGCGTTCTTACTTTTGAAGAGTACCGTGCCTATAATAAGTACTCACCCCCCCATCTACAGAGTCTATTGTTGGTAGCGGGACAGCAAACTATTCGTAATGTCAGCGCTCTCCACGTACAGAAAGCCTAAATAACCAATAAAGAGAGAAACTGCAAAATGCATAAAAATGGAAATATAGAAACCTCGCATTATTGTACATACAGAAGGATAGTGAAGAGCGGACCGTTATACGATACACCCGGGGCTCCTGCATGATCAGTAATAAGGGGCCAATATTATACTGAACCTGCATGTGGCCGGGCGCACACAGCCCTATGGTCACAGTGTATTCCGCTCGTGGCATAGGCTGGACCAATCGGCCGTAGGATGCCATGCTGCCAATCACACTAATTGTGAGACATACGTGCGCAAGAAAAGTCGCAGGATGCACGCCAAGATGGTGCATGGGGATTGGCGGCACGTACACAATGTCACTGCGTGTGATGGCAGTGAAGTCTGGGCGTGCAGCTCCCTCACTGTGTAAGTATTCACCCCCCCCCTCACTGTGTGTGTAAGTATTCACCCCCCTCACTATGTGTGTAAGTATTCACACACCCCCCTCACTATGTGTGTAAGTATTCACACCCCCCCCTCACTATGTGTGTAAGTATTCACCACCCCCCCTCACTGTGTGTGTAAGTATTCACCCCCCCCCCCTCACTATGTGTGTAAGTATTCACCCCCCCCCCTCACTGTGTGTGTAAGTATTCACCCCCCCCCCTCACTATGTGTGTAAGTATTCACCCCCCCCCCTCACTGTGTGTGTAAGTATTCACCCCCCCCCTCACTATGTGTGTAAGTATTCACCCCCCCCCATCACTGTGTGTGTAAGTATTCACCCCCCCCTCACTGTGTGTGTAAGTATTCACCCCCCTCACTATGTGCGCCTACCATGCCCCCCCCCTTATGATGTTTATAAACACTCGTCATAAGCGGCGCCGGGTCGTGTGAGGTGGTGATTATCTCCTGCTGCCTCAGCACTTCTTCCGCCTCATCCTCCTAAGTCTTCTCCAGCAGCAGAGAAAATCCCTACAAGGTGACACGTCAGTAGCGTGATGGGTCCAGGCCATACAACACAAAGAGGTCTGGCCCAGGGGGCGTCTGCTCTGACAGCTCCGCCTCCTTGCCATGGGGGGGGGGGGACAGACCTCACTGATGGCTCCGCCTCCTGGCTGGCAGGTCTCTTCTACGGTTCTGCCTTTTGGCCAGGAGGGCCGGCCTCACTTACAGCTCCACCACCTAGTCAGGTTTGTGGGAGGGGCCACTTTGACAGCTTCACCTCCTAGCTGGAGTGAAAGGGGGGTTCTCATTCTGATGGCTCTGCCCCCTGGCCAGGGCTGAAAGGGCCTGCTCTGATGGCACTACTTTCTGCCTGGGGATACCAGCGCCTGTGAATGTGTCACGGAGCCCCCCGGCCACACTGCCATAACCATCACCTGGTAGAAGGGGGAAGGTGACTCAGACACCCACGATGATCATGTTAACCGCACTGCCAAGATGGGGACGCAAATAGCTTAACCCTTTGCAATCCATTTTTGGATTCGGGGTTTTCTCTTTCTGCCATTGTACAACAGCGCCATCTGCTGGCTAGAGGCAGTACTGCAGTATGGGGCATGCTAGAGAGGCCCCTGACAACAGAGCGGCCAGTAATCTACAGTAAGAATACCCTGCCGGACGTATTCCGACATCGGAGCTATACAGCCTTCAATCGGAATGTCTTAAGACGTCAGAGACTGGATTGGAAAGGGTTAACCTCTTCTCACCCCCCCCCCCTCCTCCTTCCCCACTCCTTCCCCACCAATCTCCATATATCGTAACGAGGTCACATGACCATCACTCCTACCCATATGTCTTTCAGATTGCACATGGGGTACAACTTTATGGTAGTTGTGGGGGGGTCCAGTTTGGGGGGCAGTGATGGGGTTTTGCAGTGTGGCAACTGTTTGAGGTCTGTAGTCAGTGATGATGATGAGACCTGATGTGAGGGGCACTGCAGGGTCTATATTTGGTGATATGGGGTAGTTTGGGGTCTATTATCAGTGACGAGGCGGGCACTACTTGGTCTGTAGTCAGTGACTGAGGGTATATATTAAGTGGGGGGCAGTCTGGGCTCCCCGTCTTTTAGTAGAGGCTGATGATCTCTTGTGTTCCTTGCAGGCTGGAGAATGCTAAAGCAGCCATGACCCCCTTCTTCCTGGGCACCCTGGCCTCTATGGGCACCACCGCCACCAGCTCCTGCAGTGAAGCATCCTGTAACAATGTCACCACCAAGGACTACTGCTACAGCGCCCGCATCCGCAGCACCGTACTACAGGGCCTGCCGTTCGGGGGAGTGCCCACCGTGCTGGCTCTGGACTTCATGTGCTTTCTGGTACGTACAGCCAGGTCAGGGAAGTGGGGTGCGGTGAGGGCAGGGAACCAAGACCCCGGAACTAAGAAGAGGGCATGAAGGTATCGGTGTCCAAGATTCACTATTAGGAGTCCCAAAGTCGTTACACCTGAACGTCTGCAGCCTCTCATATACTTCGTAAGGCGTTTTCTCACCATTTCAAGACCTCTGTTTGCTCTCAATGAATGAGAACCACAGACTGAAACACCATCCGCAACTAGTATTTCCCACAGCTGAGGGTTTGATACAATGTATCCAGTCTAGACAATCCTCTGTGATATAACAGCCTGGACGTCAGGCTGATACATGGTACCTGCGCTGATACATTGTAACAGACTATTAGCACTGACAGGGATTTCCTCTGCTGCTGTTTGCCTGACAGGATTGTCTGGATACAACTGTCACGAATTCTCAGTTGTGAGAAGTATCGGGACAGGACCGGTTTTCAGGTTTTTAATGTATGAAATGCTGGTTCCTAGTCACTGACAGGTAGCAGAGATCTTGGAGGGGCATTGAAGCTGTTACACAGTGGTTAGGCTTTATTTACGGGATATTGAAGGGGCCCCCAAGAAGTCATCCCCCTAAAATCCGGAGTTCACCCCATCTTTGTGTCCTCCAGGCTCTGCTGTTCGTCTTCTCCATCCTGAGGAAGGTGGCCTGGGACTACGGGCGGCTGGCGCTCGTCACCGATGCTGACAGGTGGGTCTGTTGCTTCATTATTACAGTGTTGGGCCTCATTCACACGAGCGGGTTTATTCAGCGTATTACGCACACAGTTTTGCGGTGTAATACGCAGTGAATAGAACCCGTTGATTCCAGTGCGTTTGTTCACATGAGCAGATTTGTTCAAGCGATGTTCGATCGAGTGCAAAAAATACGCCGCGTGCCCTAATATGGTGCACATTATGCATCACAGGGGGCTATTGGGGAGAACAGCCTGCGCGAATATGTAGGAAACCTGTTGGTCGCAGTATGGGGGGGCGGGCCCGCGTTGGTCGCAGTATGGGGGGGCGAGCCCGCGTTGGTCGCAGTATGGGGGCGGGCCTGCGTTGGTCGCAGGTATGGGGGGGGCGGGCCCGCGTTGGTCGCAGTATGGGGGGTGCGGGCCCGCGTTGGTCGCAGTATGGGGGGTGCGGGCCCGCGTTGGTCGCAGTATGGGGGGGGGCGGGCCCGCGTTGGTCGCAGTATGGGGGGGGGGGCGGGGCCCCGCGTTGGTCGCAGTATGGGGGGGGGCGGGCCCGCGTTGGTCGCAGTATGGGGGGGGGCGGGCCCGCGTTGGTCGCAGTATGGGGGGGGGGCGGGCCCGCGTTGGTCGCAGTATGGGGGGGGCGGGCCCGCGTTGGTCGCAAGTATGGGGGGGGGGGCGGGGCCGCGTTGGTCGCAGTATGGGGGGGGGGCGGGGCCGCGTTGGTCGCAGTATGGGGGGGGGGGGGGGCGGGGCCGCGTTGGTCGCAGTATGGGGGGGGGCGGGCCCGCGTTGGTCGCAGTATGGGGGGGGCGGGCCCGCGTTGGTCGCAGTATGGGGGGGGGGGCGGCCCGCGTTGGTCGCAGTATGGGGGGGGGCGGCCCGCGTTGGTCGCAGTATGGGGGGGGCGGGCCCGCGGTTGGTCGCAGTATGGGGGGGGGCGGGCCCGCGTTGGTCGCAGTATGGGGGGGGGCGGGCCCGCGTTGGTCGCAGTATGGGGGGGCGGGCCCGCGTTGGTCGCAGTATGGGGGGGGCGGGCCCGCGTTGGTCGCAGTATGGGGGGGGGGGGGCGCGTTGGTCGCAGTATGGGAGGGGCGGGCCCGCGTTGGTCGCAGTATGGGGGGGGGCGGGCCCGCGTTGGTCGCAGTGGGGGGGGGCGCGTTGGTCGCAGTGGGGGGGGGGCGGGCCCGCGTTGGTCGCAGTGGGGGGGGGGCCCGCGTTGGTCGCAGTGGGGGGGGGGCCCGCGTTGGTCACAGTGGGGGGGGCGGGCCCGCGTTGGTCGCAGTGGGGGGGGGGCCCGCGTTGGTCGCAGTGGGGGGGGGGCCGCGTTGGTCGCAGTGGGGGGGGGGCCGCGTTGGTCGCAGTGGGGGGGGGGGGGCCGCGTTGGTCGCAGTGGGGGGGGGGGGCCGCGTTGGTCGCAGTGGGGGGGGGGGCCGCGTTGGTCGCAGTGGGGGGGGGGCCGCGTTGGTCGCAGTATGGGGGGGAGCGGGCCCGCGTTGGTCGCAGTAGGCGCAAGGAGTGCTCTGTGAACTACTATGTCTGTGAACTACTATGAAGCTTCTGTGTTGTTGCTGCACATCCATAATCCTCTCTTTCCTCGTACGTTCTTACTTCACAGGTCGATGAAAATGTCCCCGTCTTGTATGTGAATATTATTTGTATCCTGTCCGATGGAGATCAGCGGCTCCACCTAACACTGCTTATCTCTTCCTACAGAAACCGTTACAGATAAAGCTGCGCAGGAACTTTCTCTCCAGCAGCTGACATGTACATATGCAGCGTAATGTGCCCCAGCTGCTGCGGGGCCTCGTGGCGTGCCTCGGCTACTGCAGGGCCCGTGGCGTGCCTCAGCTGCTGCGGGACCTCATTTTAAAAAGGGTGAATGAGTTCAAAATCATTCTGTAGTTGAGAGGAATCTCCCTCATTCAAAACGTTCTGCAGCAGCTGAGGCCAGTGCTATAGGGGATTACACCCTCATTTATGTTCACGTGACACCTCGGTGACTTGTCTTATAATGTCCACTAGGGGGCGCATTCCTACCTACACAGTGGTGTTGGAGCCCCCTGTAATCAGTGTCTGGTGTTTTTCTCCCTCCCCTCCAGGCAGCGGCGCCGGCGGAGGGTCCAGGAGGAGGAGCGGGAATAGTATGTCCTCCGTGTGTTGTGTGTGCTCTCTAATAACAGGGTGAAATCACTGCGGCTGCTCTTCTCCTCCCTAACAGTCTCATTGCATGCAGCTCTCTCTCTTCCTCACTCTGGAGGTGTCTCTCGAAGCACTCGGCCCATTTTCTCAACTCTGCAGACCAGTCCGCAGCCTGTGGCTCTCCCCAGTAGATGCTGGGGGTTGTAGTTCCACAACCACGGAGGGGAGAGTCACAGGGCGATCAGTCTCACAGACCTCGGGTGGTCTCGGGTTTGGTTGGGCCGAGTGCTTCCTCCTCCTGCATGAGACAGGTATCTCCTCCTCTTCTGAGTGATGATTAACCCTTTCTGCAGCTGACGTCTCTTCTGACCTCTGGCGAATGAGCCATCCCTTCCTGAGTATAAAGTGGTCTTCTCTCCCCCCGTAGTGTGGCCTCGGCGATGCATTCCGACAGCCATGACCGCTACGAGCGCCTGACCTCCGTTTCCAGCTCCGTGGACTTCGACCAAAGAGATAATGTGAGTACGGGGACCTGGGCATGGGCACTCAGTCCCACTGATGGGCAGGGCGTGGATACTTCTGCGATGGGGCAGCGTTACGCAGGACAGCTGAAAAGTCGCTCAGTAGAGGGCATGTGAGTGGCGGTTGTTCCGTGTAAACACGCCCAGAGGCGTAACTTGAAGCTCCCAGGCCCCGATGCACAACTTGTAACGGGGCCCCCAGCTATAATTAGAGATGAGCGAGTAGTGCCTTATGCGAGTACTTGCCCGCTTTTCTCTAAAGATTCGGCTGCCGGCGGGGGAGAGCGGTGAGTTGCAGGGGAAGAGAGTGAGATTTCCCCTCCATTGCTCCCCGCCCCGCGCCGGCACCCGAATCTTTAGAGATGAGCAAGCAGGTACTCGAATAAGGCACTACTCGCTCATCTCTAACTATAATGCTTTACTCATAGTACTGGGCTCCCTATATGAAGAAGAGAGACCTTATGGGCCCCCTAAGGCTCCGGGGCCCGGGTGCAACCGCATCCCCTGCACACTCTATAGTTACGCCCCTGAACACTCCCACCAACCGGCGGGAATTCGTTCACTAGTTGCTAGTCACTTTGGTTCGGCCTACCTAAAAATAGTCGCTGGTTGATTGATTATGGCCCCGGGGTAAACAGGTAATAGCCGTGTTTCAACTATTAGCAAACATCTTTGCAGGGAGGTGCGCACCTGCCGCTGAATGCTGATTGCCCCCTTCTTTCTTTTTTTTTCTTTTTAACTACAACATGCGATGCAGTATGACGTAATACTATAGTATTATGTCATACTGCTTTTTGACAGGCAGTCTATCAAGGCACCCCACGAGGATGGCTTGATAGGCAGTCTGCTAAGGCAGCTCTGGGGCCTTTCAGAAGGCCCCTGGCTGCCATGACACCTGCACGGCTCCCCCGATCTCACCGCTGGGGGGGGGGGTCCGCGTGCAGGCCCCTTCGATCATTGTTCAGGGAAGTTAAATGCCGCTGTCAGAATTGAAGACCTAGGAGCAGTAATCATTTGGATGGCTGTTGGGTGCCTGAGGCCGGTGTCACTCGGGTGTCAGCGTGGTTTACATGCGCATTTGTGCGCTGGGGAATTTTTTGCGTGACTGAAATGCTCGTGCGAAATACGCTTACGTGAACGAGCCCATTGAAATCAGTGGATTCTATTCACTGCCTATTGTGAGTGCAAAAAGTACAGTAAACCACGCCGATGCGTGCAAATACTCAACACCGCTGCGCGACACCGGCTTGCGCTTTTTTTTACACCTACGAACCACCTTGCGATTCTCATCTGTCCGAGCGAACAAGCTTGTGATGTCATCAAATCATCAATGGGAATCGTAAACTTTAGCGTTTCCCTACGTGACGGCGACTTTTTTTTGTTAGCTGATTTTAACTAGCAGCGCACAAATCTCGCGTGTTGTTGGCTCGCTTTTAAACGGAACGATTATTGTCCGCTTGAACGACTTTTGGAATGATGATCGTTCCATCTAAGCGCACCTCTAGTCCGCCGTCCGGCCTGCTTACCTGACAGTCTAGACTCGATGCAACTGTAACAAACCCTTAGCTGTGAGAATCACGATTACAGCCCATGGTGTATACAAGAATGTTCCCTTTCACTGACAGCAAGCAGACTCTGAGGGCCTCGTCTATCAGGGCGGTCTATAAGAGAAGCTGAGGTAAAATGGAAGCTGCATTGTGATTGGTTGCTAGGGGCAACGTACAGTTTCTCTTGAAAAATGAGGCCCAAATCGTGAAAATGATGAAGAATGGAAAAATACGGTCTGGGAGAAATCCTGCCTGTTGCCCCTAGCAACTAATCGGATTTTAGCTTTCATTTTACCACAGCAGTTTCAGAAATGGAAGCTGCTTTGTGATTGGTTGCTAGGGGCAACAAACACATTTCAGAAGTTTCCCCATAAATCATGGTGGTCAGTTGCAGAACGTCTCTTTGAGGTTTATTTACAGGAGACGGCGTGAATATCTCTCCCAACTCGGGTGACCCCTGGAGGGTAACGCCCGCAGACCCCCAGCAGTGAAGACTTATGACTTCCCTAGACGCCATGTTGTTGGAGCCCTGCAGACCCTGAGGACCGGCAGCCCTCCTGTATTGTTCAGAGCCTTTCTGTATTGGGGTCCGTGGTCAGATACGGCGTTATCTTGCATAGTGGGGTCTCGGTATATAGACCATATATACACTGAATGGCCTTTATATTAGAGACCCCCATCGAGTAGCGTTGGACTCATTTGGACTTCAGAACTGCAGCAATTTATTATGGTGTGGATCCCACAAGGTGATGACATCGTTCCGTGGGAATATCGGCCCCTGCGGACAGGAAGCTTCTTGAAGTAGCCGCAGATTAGATGGCAGTGCTGACATGTTCTGACCAGCTGACAGCAGGGGGTCATCGATTCATGCTGCTTGCGCCAAATTCTGACCTCCCATCAGCAACAGAAACCTGCATCCATCTGACCAGGAGATGTTTTTCCGCTGCTCACTGACACAAGTTTTGCACTCTTTTGTCCGCTGGAGTCCCGCCTTTCTATTTCTCTTGGGCTCCTTCACACTGGCGATCGCGATTTTTGCCATGAGAAAATCTTTTTTTCCCGCAATTTTTGAGCATCGGCTCCGCTTTTTCTCGCTTAAACATTACCGCCGATCGCGAGTTTACCGCAATTTCAATAGGACTTTCTAATTTTAAAAAACGGATCGTACAAAAATCGCAAGTTTGTGCTTTGCTATACGATAAAAAGAAGGCTTCATGGGGGAACGTGGGAGCTAAAAATCGCAGAAAGTCCGGCTAGTCCCGCGCCGATGACCGGCCTCTCGGTATATAGACCATATATATAATGTCCCGGGCGGTAACGTGATGTCTTGTAATCTCTGCAGGGATTCTGTTCCTGGCTGACGGCAATCTTCAGGATCAAGTGAGTTCTCCACTGTAATACCCTAATAATCTTCAGATTACACACCTGCTACCGGGGGAGGGGCGCCAAACTGAAAGGACGCCGGGGGGGCTGCAGGAAATCTGAGCGCCAACCACGAGACGAGCACTACAACCCCTTAAAGGGGTATTGTGAAACCTTTATTGATGATGACCTACCCTCAGGATAAGTTATCAGTAGCTGATCGACGGGGGTCCGCTGCCCGGGATCCCCACAGATCAGCTGATCGTCCAGCCCAATGTCAGAGTAGTGGGCCGGACATCATCGGTGGTCAAGGCCGAAAGTGTAACAGCTTCACTCCCACTGACAGCGGGCCGGACGATGAGCTGATCGCTGGGGATGCCTCCACCGATCCACTATTGACGGGTCATGAATAATTAAAGTCCTGGAATACCACTTTAAAGGGTCTTTTCCTGGCTACAGGATATGATAACTGTGACAGGTGGGGGTCTCACCTCTGGGGGTCTATTCATTTGGATGTCTCATGTAGGGACGATGAGATCCGGGAAAAGTGCGGCGCAGACGCTGTCCACTACCTGTCCTTCCAGCGGCACATCATCGGTCTGTTGGTGGTGGTCGGAGTCCTATCTGTTGGCATCGTTCTTCCGGTCAACTTCTCAGGAGACCTTCTGGGTGAGGAATTGTATAAAACGAAATATGAGGCTGTTTTCTGAGTTGTTGGCGTATGTGCATGACAAGTGAGGTATAAGAGACTTCTATGACCTTCACCGGAGGGATATTGGGGGTACAGGGCAGTACCACTCCTGGCAGAGGGATAGTGGGGGTACAGGGCAGTACCACTCCTGGCAGAGGGATAGTGGGGGTACAGGGCAGTACCACTCCTGGCAGAGGGATAGTGGGGGTACAGGGCAGTACCACTCCTGGCAGAGGGATAGTGGGGGTACAGGGCAGTACCACTCCTGGCAGAGGGATAGTGGGGGTACAGGGCAGTACCACTCCTGGCAGAGGGATAGTGGGGGTACAGGGCAGTACCACTCCTGGCAGAGGGATAGTGGGGGTACAGGGCAGTACCACTCCTGGCAGAGGGATAGTGGGGGTACAGGGCAGTACCATTCCTGGCAGAGGGATAGTGGGGATACAGGGCAGTACCACTCCTGGCAGAGGGATAGTGAGGATACCTCGTCATGCAGTCTCCACCAGGGGTAAAGTAAAGCCCCATTTACACGCAACCATTATCATTTAGACTATGGCATATGAACAATAATCGTTGTGTGTAAATGCTCCCATAGTTCACTCTTTGGCTGAACAACGATTTTAAAGTGAGCTTAAAATCCATAGTTCAGCCAGAGAGTTGATAACACAGACAGCACGCTGTGTTTGTTATCAACAGGAGCAGCTGATTACATTGTATTCATGCAGACAGCCCTTGCGAGAACAATGAAGCTGATTGCAAAGCTCAGACTACCTGCTGTGCTCTGCAAACAGCTCCTGGAGGCTCATTTACACACAAATGAAGCTAATAAAGTGTTGATGGACATTGGTGTCCATTAACACTTTATGCAAAACGATCACTTAGACTGTCAATCTTTCGTAGTTTGGAAAGATTGTCTTTGCGTGTAAATGGGGCTTTAGGATACAGCCCACACCACAACAGGGATAGTAAGAATACAAGGCTCAACCACTTCCACTGGAGGAATAACTAGGATACAGAGCCATACCACCTTCACCAGAAGGATAGTGAGGATACAGGCCATATCGCCTCTACTGGAGGGATACTGAGGATACAGGCCATATCGCCTCTACTGGAGGGATACTGAGGATACAGGCCATATCACCTCTACTGGAGGGATACTGAGGATACAGGCCATATCACCTCTACTGGAGGGATACTGAGGATACAGGCCATATCACCTCTACTGGAGGGATACTGAGGATACAGGCCATATCACCTCTACTGGAGGGATACTGAGGATACAGGCCATATCACCTCTACTGGAGGGATACTGAGGATACAGGCCATATCACCTCTACTGGAGGGATACTGAGGATACAGGCCATATCACCTCTACTGGAGGGATACTGAGGATACAGGCCATATCACCTCTACTGGAGGGATACTGAGGATACGAGGCCATACCATCTCCACTGGAGGGATACTGAGGATACGAGGCCATACCATCTCCACTGGAGGGATACTGAGGATACGAGGCCATACCATCTCCACTGGGAAGTTAGGATACAGGGCCATACCACCTCCTCCAGGGTGATGGTGAGGCTACGGGGCCATGCCACCTCCACCATTGGGAAGAACTAATGTGTTTGAAACTTTAGTAGTGAGTATAGAGGGTGATGGCACCTCTTCTGTGGCTGAGGGGGGGTTGAATTCTTTCTTCTATGAATTCTCTACATTTCTGACCTCTCGTTTCTGATTTCCCCTAACACAGAAAACAATGCCTACAGTTTTGGGAGGACGACAATCGCCAACCTGAACGCCAGGTGAGGGTCATGTCATCCGTTACATCTACACGTGTGTTTTGCCTTCTGTCCTACACTGGACTAACATATCTGTATGTTAACACTTCTGCACCGCCATCGATCCCATGCCTGTATTTTAATACTGTTGCTCAGCCGTCCGTCGTGTGCGTCCACTGATACTTTCGCATTGTCGTCCGTGTGTCTGTGTGTAAATACTTTTGCGCCCATCGTGTGACCTCTGACTTACGTGGCCGTGACCCGTGCCTCTCTCCTCTCAGGACTAATCTGCTCTGGCTGCACACCACCTTCGCTTTCCTCTACCTGCTACTCACCGTTTACAGCATGAGGCGCCACACGTCCAAGATGCGCTACAAGGAGGACGACCTGGTAATGTGACTCGTCTGCTCCGACTGTTCTGCTCTTGTGATACCGATTGTGCTAGGGCGGGGGTGTCCTTACACCAACACACGGGGCGAGAGGGAGGTCCCCCCACTTATTTCATAGATGCCTGCATAGTTCCTAAAGCTGGGTGTGCTGCGGTAATTGGGGTGTCATCCAGCCCTGGATTAATATGTATTAGGGCCTTTGCAGGACCTCACCTGCGCAAGCTCAGGTGACTCGTCCCGTGAAACGCCGTCCCATCCACATTAGAGGGGGGAGTCCTAGGAGCAGACGCCCCCTTAGACATGAATGTCACACTAACCCCTCAGCCCATATATTATGCATCTATGTTGGGTGGGATGCGATACTGTTTATGATGCCAGGGTGGCACCGTGCTTTACGATACTTGCCCATGTCCGGAGTCATAAATACAGCGGCCATGTAACGGTCCTGCAGCATTCGGAGCTCCACATGTTGGAGTCGCGATACACGGTTACATAACTTGTGCCGGAAGGGATTGCTTGGGTAGAATCATCTGTGTATGTTCCCATCCTGTGCTCCTCCACGACTGCCCACCTGCCCCTTGTTTTCTGACCCCTTGTTACTACCGAGTGACTCTTATAAGCGTCTCTCACGTACAGGTGAAACGCACGCTCTTCATTAACGGAATATCCAAGTATGCAGAATCGGAGAAGATCAAGAAACATTTTGAGTAAGTTGGAGTCTGACGTGGGGTCTCTGGGTCAGGGGGTGGTCTTTGTCTATTGGGGTCTCTGGATCTGGGGTGGTCCTTATGTGTTAGAGGTCTTTGGGTGGGAGAGCGCTTTCTTGCATCATGGGTTCTCAAGATCGCTGGGTGGTCACTTTCATGATGGGGTTTCTGGGTTGGGGGACAGACTTTCTTTTGTGATGAGTTCTCTCTCGGGTGGTCTCCCATCACTTGATGAGTTCTATCTCAGAGCGTCTCGGGGTGTGTGAGAGGGTCCTATCGTGTGATGTGGGTCCTGGAGTTGTGGGGGCAGTCTCTGTTGTGATGGAGTGTGGTATAATGGTGTCCTTGTCCCTCCTGTCTCTGGTAGAGAGGCGTACACCAACTGCACCGTCCTGGAGGCTCGGACGTGTTATGATGTGGCCAGACTGATGTTCCTGGATACAGAGAGGTAAGGACAAGAGAGAATGAACCTGAGAGGGTCTGCTGCCCATCCAAAGTAGTCGGCCAATCAGGACGCAGCGTCGCCAAATGAGTCAGTAGTAAGCTGGACACGTGACGCGGTCTGGATTTGTGATGGATCCCGTTTGAAGGTGGTTGCCCACCGATAAAGTCTATCACTTATCCCAAGTCCGCTGATCGCTAGTCGCCCTTCGTCACCAGGAGGGCTGTGGAGCGGAGGAGTTGTATTTACTGAACACGTGTGGCAGATATGGAATCAGTGGAGTGAGCGTGCCAGGAGGTTAAAACTGGGTTCCCATAGAATTGTAGTAAGGCGGGCATCATCCCCCATATTGGTGATTGATGTTGCCCCTATGTTTCTTCTGCTCCGCGCTGAGCTCCAGTTTCTTTTACTTTCCGCTCTCCGCAGGAAGAAGGCTGAGCGCGGCCGCTTGTACTTTACTCACCTGAAGACCAGGGAGAACAAAACATCCTTCATCAACCCCAAACCCTGCGGGCATCTGTGCTGCTGCACGATCAAAGGCTGCGAGGAGGTGAGGACAGACGATGGGTAGAGTAGTAGACCAATCACTGTGGGACACGTGACTGTGCCAGCACTCCACTGCAACACTGGCGGGTTGCCCTTAGTACTTACGAGGGTGTTAGTCGTTTAGTGCCGTCTTCATGAACCATTGTCACCTCTGCTGTTCATGAAGGTGGAGGCCACGGAGTACTACACAAAACTGGAGCAGCGTCTGAAGGAAGAATACAAGAAGGAGAAGGAAAAGGTCAATGAGAAGCCCCTGGGGATGGCGTTTGTCACCTTCCACAATGAAGCCGTCACTGCCTTGTAAGTCCACTGTATGATGAGGGTCCCACCTAGGAGGACATAGTGACCCCCTTCCCCGCTCTGTGTCTGACCCTGCAGCCAACAGTGAAGACACCCCTAATGTGACCTCCTTATCCTTGAGGGTTTCCCCACCCCATGACCCACCATTCAGTACCTGTCACCCACTTGGTCCATGTACCAGGTTATGACGTTCTTCGTGCCCCTGGGCCTCCATGTATTATGGTCTGTAATCTATAAATATGGTTCTTTTTCTTCTTGCAGGATCCTCAAGGATTTTAATGCTTGTAAATGTCACGGCTGCAGCTGTCGGGGGGAACCCACATACTCCTCCTGCAGCGACACTCTGCACGTCGAGAACTGGACTGTCACCTACGCCCCCGACCCCCAGAACATCTACTGGTAAGTATGGCAGGGCTTCAGGGCTTGCAGCAGGTAACCGGGTACCATGTTCATGTAGGCCCAGGACAACTAGGAAGCAGAGCCCACGTCGTGCCCCGCGGCTGTCGCAATTACAGTAGCTCCAGTCTTGGCCATTTAAAGTGACCTTCTGGTCCTGGGAAAAACTGGGAAGGGGTATACTACCTGCTGTCGGTCTTCTCTGCCATTGTACTTCTGATCTGCTGGTTTTGGGCATCCAAGATGGCAGCTGTGATCTTTTTGTGCTTTGAACTACCTAATGCACTGCTCTCTGATTTGACCAGCGCTGGTCACGTGAAAAGCGCTGGCCAATCGGAGAGCAGGTATAGACTGCCAATGCACTAACTGTACCATTACACTGTGGGGATTAGGTAGTCTGAATGTTACATTGGGCATCTTAAACGATTGAACTCGAGACTTGGAACCAGCGAATCAGAAGACCAACAGCAGCTAATATAATAGAATTCTTCCCTCCATTTCCAGAGCAAAATTTTGACTCTGGACCGGAGCGTCCCTTTAAGTGGCTGCTTGGGGTTTAGCGAAGGCTTCCAGAGCTGCGGTGGATATAGACTTATTCAGCTCAGTCTGTGCCTGGCAGGTAACTAAAGCGTTAAAGAAAACTGTTTAGGACAGGCACCTTTTGGATGCAGGACCACTAATTGCCGTCCCGTAGTCCTACTTTGGGGAGCAGAGGGAGCAAACTCCCCCTCCCCGCTTGTAGAGGTAGTTTGTTACTAGCTGTAGTAACATCTAGCGCCGGGAAGACGTGATCCATGTACAGGGCCGGGCGGTAACATCTAGCGCCGGGAAGACGTGATCCATGTACAGGGCCGGGCGGTAACCTCTAGTACCAGGAACACGTGATCCATGTACAGGGCCGGGCGGTAACATCTAGTACCAGGAACACGTGATCCATGTACAGGACCGTGTGGTAACATCTAGTGCCGGGAACATGTCGTCCTTGTACAAGGCCGATCCTGATACCTAGTATTGATGCCAGTGCAGAGTGATTATCAGGACATTTTGTGGGTGAGCGGGTCAAGTACTGTGATGTTGACGTGTCCTTCTTCACAGGGAGCATCTCTCCACCCGTGGCTTCGTCTGGTGGATCCGCTGCCTGATTATCAATGTCATCCTCTTCCTTCTCCTCTTCTTCCTCACCACTCCAGCCATCATCATCACCACCATGGACAAGTTTAATGTTACCAAACCTGTGGAGTATCTAAATGTGAGTTTGAACAAGGGGCAACTACCTGGGTAACAGTCATGTTAGAGTGGAAAACCCTCTTGGTGTCTCATAAGAGAGTGCAATACCCCATCAGTGTCCTGTAAGCGACTGCAACTTCCTTGTGTCTTGTATGAGTGTGCAAAACCCCTTCGGTGTTCTGTGAAAGAGTGCAAGACCCCCTTGTGTCCTGTAAGAGACTGCAACTTCATTGTGTCCTTTAAAACCGTGCAACCCCTCTCGGTGTCCTGTGTGAGAGTGCAAAACCCCCATGCAGGCAGCGTCCGACTTCTGGCATCAATCACATGACTACAGTTCTCTCTTCTTTTCTGCAGAACCCCATCATCACTCAGTTCTTCCCCACCTTGTTACTGTGGGCCTTCTCCGCACTCCTCCCGACCATTGTCTATTACTCCGCTTTCTTCGAGGCGCACTGGACGAGGTACGGAGCTCACTTCGTGTTTCAGGGTGAAGGTGCAAGGGCAGAGGAAGTGAAAGGACAGACCAGCAGGTGTCACCTCCTTTAGGGTGGTGTGCCGCACTCCGCTGCCCTATATACATGCATTGATCTGTCACATACAGTATAGTATGAGTAGCCGCCCCCACAGAGGCGCCTCGCAGCGTGTAGCCACAGGCTCATGTTGTCCATGCCCGCTCTGCGAGTGGCATCCATTGCCAGTCAGTTCACTGCTTCTGTCATTACAGGTCGGGTGAGAACCGGACGACGATGCACAAGTGTTACACCTTCCTCATCTTCATGGTGCTGCTGCTGCCATCACTAGGACTCAGCAGGTGATTCACGGCTCCTGCGGTTCTCTCACCTCCATCTTGTCCCCCCTTCCTACAGCTTTTGGTAACCCTTGTCCTTCTCTCTCTGTCTACTATTTAGCCTGGACTTGTTCTTCCGCTGGCTCTTTGATCAGAAGTTTTTGGCAGAAGCGACTATAAGGTTTGAGTAAGTAACCGCTGTGATCAGTGGGGGTTACCATGGGGTCCTGACCCTTAGAAGATCTGTAAGAGGATGCCCCTTCCCCTCTTCACTGCTGCTGGGGACACCTAATCGGTGCAGCACATTGCTCTGTCCACTATGGAGTTGCACGGCATTTGCTCCTGTCCTGCTGCCCCCTGCTGGACATAAAGCATGGATCAGATGCAGAGTGCAGATTACCTTGTGTGCTGTATACAGGGTCTCTGCCATTGTGTTTGATATATACGCAGTCATGGCAGTATTTCCCGTCTGTCTCGTTCAGGTGTGTGTTCCTCCCGGATAATGGAGCCTTCTTCGTAAATTATGTCATTGCCTCGGCCTTCATTGGTAACGCCATGGACTTGCTCCGTATTCCGGGTCTGTTGATGTACATGATACGCTTGTGTCTGGCACGTTCTGCTGCAGAGCGCAAAAACGTCAAACGGGTGAGTAACAGCAGAACACTTATCCGGTTTGTTTCTGGTCATGTGATCAGTCACTGTTGCATAGTATAACTTGCGCTTCATACTTCTCACCAACAGCACCAGGCTTATGAGTTTCAGTTTGGCGCGGCCTACGCCTGGATGATGTGTATATTCACTGTGGTGATGACCTACAGCATCACCTGTCCGATCATCGTGCCATTCGGTGAGTGAATCTTCTCAAATTGGTCGCCACTTATGAGCTTCCCCAGCCGGACTCCTCCTTGGTCACTACCTAGTGAGCTGTCCAATCCCATACTGACCCAACTCTGGTCGCCATTTAATAAGCCATCCTATTGCGACCCTTCTCTGGCCACCACCTAATGAGCCATCCTGACCCCTCTGCAGCTGCCACCCAATAAGCTGTCTTGACCGTCACAAACCCAAAGGCTCTAAGCGTTGGACACGGCCACAGAGGTTGGCTTAATTCCACTGAATGTTTTAGTGCAAGGCAGGTCAGCTGCCTGGATTTTACTCGCTTATGGACCCATTTGGCCCACCAGCAGCCAAAATTGTGGTCTATGGTGTTTTATAGAGAGGAAGGACTAATAAAGGTTAAAACTTTTGTTACTAAAAATAGCACTGCTTACAAAAAGTATTTGTAACTTTTTTCTATGATGCCCCATGATGCCATATAAGACCTCTAGGGGTCATTCGCAGTGTCCTCCCTTTTTTTTTTTTTTATTTGACACTTTTTTTTGACCCTGTAGTCACTGGCAGAGCTGATCGGGGTCTGCCAGGGCCCTGCAGCTCTGTTGTAACAGGGGGCACCCGGCGGTGACGCGATAGCCGGGTCGAGTAGTGGAAGAAACAGTTCCACTTTCACTTCTTAGTACATTGCACTCATTGAGCGCTATGTACTCAGGAAAGAAGTGACTATTGATAACTTTGTTAGCAGGGGACAGGGAGACCGCACACATGTTGATGATGTGTCCTTGGTAGTAACAGAAGGGGATCTGTGTCCCCTATTCCGACATTAACAGGCAATTAATAAATATAAACAAACTACCTGGACAGGACATGCAAACAGAATACATCCTACCGCCATGACAGACACCTTGGGTGAATACCAGGATATCATATTCCATAGTACCGACGCCCCTCTTATCCCCACCTAACGAGCCGTCCCATCCCGACCTCTCCCCGGACACCAGCTAACCACCTATGGTGTTCTGACCTCTCCCTGGTATGGCCCATGTGTCTGATGTGGTGACTCTCTTGGCGTGCAGGTCTTATGTACATGCTACTGAAGCACCTGGTGGACCGCTATAACCTGTACTACGCCTATCTGCCTGCTAAGCTGGACAAGAAGATCCACTCCGGGGCGGTGAGTCAGGTGGTGGCAGCGCCCATCCTCTGCCTCTTCTGGCTGCTGTTCTTTTCCACGGTCAGGACTGGTGAGTGGAGTGACGTTGTGGTGACCTGGCGCTGCCCGTCATGTGTTTGGGGGGTGGATTTTCTCCTAATACAGAGGGGCATCCTGTAAAATGAGTGGCGTCGGGAAGATAACTCCTGGTCTTGTGTTCCGCAGGGTTTGTGGCGCCCACCTCCATGTTCACCTTCGTCGTCCTGGTGATCACCATCGTCATCTGCTTGTCGCACGTCTGTTTTGGACACTTCAAATACCTTAGTGCTCACAACTACAGGGTAAGACTAATGGTGGCCGCCTCCTGTGTGATGTCGGCAGTCTGGGCACCACATTCTGTTGTTCTGTAGCGCTCCTTCTTCTGTGTTACAATTATAGCTGTTTCTATTCCCCATCTAATTGTCCTGCAACAGATCGACCACACGGAAGTGAACGCTGTTGACGGGACACAAAACGGCCGCCCACCATCCAACGCCTCTTCTCAGAAGTCAGCGGTGAGTCTTCTGCCTTCGACTATGAGCAGCCATTATCGCGTTGCATAAGACTTTTCCAATGCACTTTTATAATATGGTGATGCCAGCTGGATGAGGGTTAGGTATAAATGGCCGATGTTGTTTTACTAGCCACACCCACTGCCGAATCCCCCCCCCCCCCCCATTCCTTTGGTGATAGAATAAAAGTTGTAAAAAAGTTTTAAAGTTAAGTTCCCTAAATTTGTGCCCCAACGGGCTCTTTATCCACGGACTGAAAGGCCGGGTGCAAGCGCAGAAGCTGGGGAGGGCCCGGAAAATTAAAAATCTCATTGCTCCTGGCCACCAAAGATAGCCGAGAGCCTGGAGCAGTGACCGAGGGCCATGGGGAGCAGTCCCTGGTCACGTGATTGCCGTTATCCAATGAATAGCGTCGGTCATATAACAGTTAAAGTTGCATCTCCCCTCACCAATGCAATCCAAACTCCAATTGGGGTATTTTAAATGCTGGTGTCAGCATTAATAGCATTTAAAGGGTTAACGGCGGTCTTCTGGTAAACATTGATCGGTGCTGTTACTGGCGAGTGTCAGCTGTCAAAGACAGCCGGCACCCACTGTGTATGGAGCAGGCTCAGCTTCCAGGCCTGCTCCATACTTGCCCCACCAGCAGAGGGCATACATGTACGCCCTTTAGTGTTAAGGGTCTAAAAGTGGTTGTATGACTAGGCCGTCCCCGTAATCGGGGCTGCACAACTCGGCCACCACTTTTGGGTCTCTCAATTGCTTTTACTCTTGTGTCCCTGCAGAAATACATCGCTCAGGTTCTTCAGGACTCTTCTGCGGACAGCGAACCGGCCGGCGACGGCGAGGATGCGGAGGAGCAGGGGTCCCAGGACGAAGAGATGATCAATGCGGACAGCACGCAAGACGCAGAGTTCCAGTCGTGTGAGGACAGTCTCATCGAGAACGAGATCCACCAGTGACGGCAGTGTGCTGGAGGGGCGCAGTCACCGGTACTCACCCTGCAACCTTTCATCATCTCCAGTGACTTGTGTGCCAGAGGGGGAGGGGTCCTGCCCTCTGGATGATGAGGCAATAAGGCATCGGGAGCTGGCAGCAGCGTGCACCCCCTAGACTGACATTGCTGGTCTGCCACTGCCCCTAGAACTTCATGTGTGCACAGACGCTGCCTGCTGTCTATATGTTCTGTGTTCGCTACATCCGTGCACTCGCGCCGTGTCTGCTCTATGTTCTGTGGAAAACTACTGCTGTTCCGAGCGGATGGGGGTGGCACATGGGGGAGGGGAGGGCGGCACAGCACATGGTGTGGGAGGGGGGGTAGGTACCAAGCACAGGGGCGCCGAGGACTTTACACTGCTGTGTCGGGGGTTATGCTGCAGACGGTGCGGTGTAATAGGGCCAGTATAGCGGATGCGTGTGTTCAGTGGTGTGGTTGTGGTCGTACGCTGTACGAGTGTATATGCAGCAGTGCTGCTGGTGCAGTGTGTCGGTGCATGTGTTGGCGTGTAGCTGGGTGTGGCTGCTGTATAGGTCATGTACATTTGTTAGTATTATTGCATGTTTTTTTTTTTCCTGCAGCAGGGTAGTATACTAATACTTTTGCACCCCCTGTGCGTGCTGCCCATCTTGCCTCCCTCTTATCTTGCTGTGCCAGCCCCCTTCTCTCCAATCTATGGTGACACTAAACCTCCCCCATCCCTGCCAGAGCTGGACTCCTCCTAATACCTTGTACAGAACATGCTCCGCCTCCAGGAACACTCTACCCTGGGAGGGGTTAATCTCCAGAGACTCCAACTCCTTTGCACTGACTTGGCCCTGGTGACCCTATGCTGAGTGGCTGCCCCCTCCGCCGTGGGACTCCTGTTGTATTTTAACTACAATGGTGTAAGACGGTAACCCTGCACGGGTGCGCTGGGCGGAGCCGCGTCTGGATCCAGGACTTGTATTTAATATGTATGTTGCCCAACTTTATGCCGCCGTTTCATCTCAAACCACACCCAACACTAAGCCGAACCCCTCTCCAAATGTGTAACCGACCAGCTAAAGTTCTCTACTCCTGGATTGTCGCTTTCTGATTGGTTGACTGAAAACCTTGACCACACCCCCGAGGTTCATTATCATGATTATATGAAGGAAAGGGACAAAAGCAATGCCCCATCCGCATCTCGCGAGTTTGGATGGGTATTGGCGCAGCTGTACTGTCGCACATCCCGTGATTCTGTGTGCTGTAGTGATGGCACTGATTTCTGTTTCTGATGGCCATGTCCTCCATCATGAAGGAGGTGGGGGGGGGGCTGTAGATGGTCGCACGCTGCAGAGGGCAGGATTACCACATCGGATGTTCTCTCTGTTGTGGTTTTTGGATTGTAAAAAAAATTTCTTATTGTATGAATTGCAATTTTTGATATTGAATTGTAGGGATCGCCGACCGGACGCTGGTGGTATGGGCGGAGAAAACATGACCGCGAAATACCCCTGTGGGCGATAATACCCAACTAATATTGGTCAATGCTGTGAAAGAATAAATGACCCCACTTAGGGCCATTATCTGATTATGAGGGGGGAGGGGTGTCTAATACCCTAATCACAGGATCGACTGGATATTAGTGATTAGTGGATTGTCCTTTTTTAATTATAGATACACAGATTTTTACTGCCCCTTTAATAACATAGATTATAATCTTTGCTGTCTGATCATGAGAAAACAACGGACGCCAGTCCACATCTCCTTAGTACACTGAGAGAAGCTCAGTGATTAAAACACTATGGCTTGTACTCCAGTTACAGCCAAAGCTGCAGGTACAGTTCTGCTGTTACTTTGTTTTTATATTCCGGTCCCAGCTAGAGCTGCGGTGCAGGACTTCCCATCTGCTTATGGTCTAGCAACAGATTTTTCCCACAATGCCAGCTACATTATAAGGGAAGAGGTGGTGACAGCACCGCCCTTCATTCCAAGTAACAGGATGGAACATGGCAGAATTGTGACTGCAGCTCTGGAAGTTGTTGGAGTTCTGAAATAGCATCACATGTTTTATATAATCACTACATGCTAATTAGCAAGTTACAGCTCTAAATGACTGCACTATTTCTGCCGTCCTAGCACCTCCCCTGAGGTTCTTGTCCCTCCCCTGAGGTCTCTTATTCTGTGCAATGTTCCCAGGAGAGGTAAGGACTGTATGATAGGATTGTGTAGGAGCGACCGCACTGGACGTGTAGCATAGAGCAGAAGCCACTGTCCTCCATGATGTGTTCTGTGTGTAATTCTCTGCACAAACTGCGGCCGTGTACATTTGTATAAAAAAAAAAGAAAATAAAGAGCTGTTGTTGCACTCGGCCATTACTGTGTGACCACATGATCCTTGCATGTCTGAACTGGCCCGTAATGTTCCTACTGTAAGATGTCTGTATGCTTTACAGTACAGATAATATAGTAGATGTGACCTGCAATCCTATGTAAAACCAGAGGGGAAAAAAATGAGAATGTTTTTTATTTCTGCAGGCACCACTAGGGGGAGCTCCATGTATATTGTGTTATTATGAAGACTAGTGTGAGCGGTATTAATCCATTTACAGTAAGTACCTGAGCTCTGTAACAAAAGATTAAGCTCCCTATAACATATTCTAAAACGCATTACCGCAGAATGTTGAATCCCTTTCATTAGAAAATGCATCATACGGAGCTCCTCTGCCATTACAGTTCTGCCCAGGACTTCCTCTCCCACATTTACCATGCTGCCTTTCAAGCCCCACTCCAATCAGCTGTGTGCTGCATATAGTAACTAGCAGTGTCTCCATGTCCCTTTTACTACAGAAGCCAAATGCCTAACAACAGGCAGTGGATTTCAAAGGTGTTGGAAGGGAGACCCCTAGTGGTAGCAATTTTAAACTTGATTTTCAGTGGTAAAAACCCAAAAATTTTTTTGCAAGTACATTACAAGATTGTTTTATAAACACGCTGGCTGTCGGCTGCGCAGAAGTTGTGTCAAACGTTTCTGTCCATTTAGGGAAATCTAAATAAGTTTGTTGCTGGCTCCCATCTCTTTGGACTGTTACATTGTATCTTGTAGAAAAAGTGGAGCCAGCTCACCCACCCCGGACACTATCCTGGAATCTAAGTAGCATGGTGCAGGGAAGGAAGCGCCTCAGCCACAGATGGATCCAATGCCAAAACACAAGATTTCTTCCAGGACTCTTATGAAGTTAAAAACTAAACTTTTAGTATAGCCTCCTTAAAGCCGTCCTCATCGAAGCAGGCGGGGAAAAAGGGACCGATTTACATCTTTCAAGCCTCACAAACCGGGCTCTTCCTCATAATGTCATTCCCAACCTCATGCAAAAACAAAATATTAATACATGAAAGGTAATTCAAACCTTCCGGATGGCGACTGTCCAGAATCGTCATACAAAAGGCTTCTCTATTTCTCAATTTTGCCTCAGCGTCGCCGCCGCTATGAGGCTCGTTAACCCTCTCAAGACCCAGAACCTGAAATGATGTGAGATTGCGGTTACCGAAATGAGTGGAATCGTGTATATGCTCTGCTATACGTTTATTTTAGCGCTTTTAGCTATTGCCATTATTTGCAATTTTGCTGAACAGTGCAAACATCCATGAATAAGAAAACATCAGTAAATGTACAAAATAGCAATACCGATACATGTTGGCTCGTTGCTTTCGCATATAAGTGGCATGTGCTTTGCGAACTTCAGAAGCTCACTGAGGAGACATGTTGGCTCGTTGCTTTCGCATATCTGCTGCACGAGATTTACAAACTTCAGCAGCTCACTGAGGTGAAATCGTGGCTGGTCGCTGTATCATGTAAGCTGCATTAGCTTCACGGCGCGTGGAACCCTCTGTGGTGACATATTTACGTGACAGTTAGATGAAGGCTGGACTGGTGTTGGCGGCATTAGCACTTGAGATGACATGATATCACGTTCAGGAGATGTGAAGGACTATGCTTCAATGTTGTTGGTCAATATCCACCGCAAGCAATTTATGTGTACGTTTGTGAGGTGTCATTTACTGGAGTCTCCACACAGGTGTGCAGCTGTCTCACAACCAGCTACAAACTGCCAGACTGAGTACTGCTGTACTCATAGCAACCGAGGCCATGGAGGTTTATGAGGATCACAGGGATGAAGGACCGGTGATGACGTCACTGTCATATGATCAAGAGCAGAACTCGGAGCCGCGGTGACTGATCCCATGATGGTGGCATCTTCACATGTAACTTAAACAATCACTCACAGACAGGTGGTCATTAGTATTCCTTAGCAACTGAAGCTGCGGGGGTTTGTAGGGGAGGTAGTCTGGCCGTAATCTGCACAGGGATGAAGGACCTGTGATGACGTAACCATGAAGTGAGCGGGGCGGAGCTAAGAGCTCTGGTCATTGATCACATGATGTAACTCACACAGTCACTCACTCACGGACAGCTGGTCGTTAGTATTTTGATTCTGTAATAATCTGTGGAATATTGTGTTGTAAACGTTGGGATACCTCGCCCCTGTAACCTGTTCTTCTATTCTCCAGATGACTGTAGTTGACCCTTACTGTAATTAAGGCTCGAGTAATGTGCCTTAGACGAGTATCTCCCTGCTCGTCCCGAAAGATTCGGGGGCCGCCGCAGCTGACAGGTGAGTTGCGGCGGGGAGCGGGGCAGAGCGGGCGGGAGAGAGAGATCTCCCCTCCGTTCCTCCCTGCTCTCCCCCGCAGCTCCCCGCCCCGCGGCGGCACCCAAATCTTTCGGGACGAGCGGGGAGATACTCGGCTAAGGCACATTACTCGAGCGAGTAGTGCCTTAGCGAGTATACTCGCTCATCCCTATTAAAAACGCATTGCAGGTTTGTGCTTTGTTTTTGTTTTTTTTGTGTGATGCGTTTTTAACATTAGAAAGTCCCATTGACGTCCATGTTAAAAAAACGTAAGTGAGTGAGAGCCCTAACAAAGAATTTCCTGTAACTAGTTTTCTGTATAACTTGGTTGAAATTGTACCCTTTTGAACATTTACCTGTAAGTAACAAATCAAGAAAGGGGAGAACCTCTGCTGACCTATTATATATAAAATGGAGATTCCTGTCATTGCAGTTCATGTAGGAGATGAAGTCCAGCAGGGCAGCCAGGCGACCCTCCCCAATAAATATAATGTCGTCTATGTATCTGCCGTACCAGACAATGTCCTCCACATGGACAGCACCTTCCAAATATATGGAAAACTCCTCCCATACTGCAACATACAGATGAACCAGGGAGGGGGAGAAAGAAGAACCCCTATGACAGCCGATTACGCAAAGAGGTAAAAATCCCGATCAAACATGAAAAAAGTATTCTGTAACAATACAGAAGTAACAGAAATAAGACATTCTTTCAGGAGTATATCTGTTTAAGCAACGTGACAAGCAGACCATGTCCTCTTGTGGGGTATTGACAGAGCGCTGTAATATCACAAGTAACCACATATAATTATGCTGCCATGTTATGTTCTGCAAACTGTCCAGGGAGTCCCTAATACATCTAGGAAGCTTCTTTACTATGGGTGGCAGAAAACCATCCAACCACAGCGTACCACATTGGAAAGTTACAGTAAGGGTCAACTAGACTCACCTGGAGGAAGGAAGAATAGGTCACATAGGCGAGGTATCCCCACAGTATTCCACAGATTACTACAGCGTAGTCTCTATGGTTAGCCCTTTCCAATCCAATTTGTATCCTGGTTTTCCTAGGGGGCTTACTCTTTTTCTGCCATTATACAACAGCGCTATCTGCTGGCTAAAGCCAGTACTGCATGAGGTGACACGTTGGATAGGCTCCGACAGCAGAGAGGCTGGCAATATACAGTAAGAGAACCCCGACGGACGTCTTCCAACATCGGAGCTGTACAGCCTTAAATCGTAATGTCTTCAGAGGTCAGACAGTGGATTGGAAAGGGTTAAAGGATGCTATCTTGCACACGTATAAGAAGCTCAGAAGGATATAAGACGCAGCTTGTCATTTTTCTATGAAGAGGGGTATGACCATAAGAAATATCCTTTTCCTTCACTTATGGAAGTGATTTCTAATGCGAACACGTGGCTGACTCCCAAGGGTTCATATAGGTGTGGCTCGCCCACTTGTGGCCGTTACAAGTATATGTTACCCGGTAAGACGTGTTCTTCCAATGTTAACAAAAAGGATTTTAAGATCTTCTCCTAACTTCACACGGGCGAGTGCGATATCGCCAACATGCGAATTCCCCGCACGTTAGGGAAGTCGCGATCCTCTGCCAGAGGTGACAGCATTTCTCCCATTGTTTCCAATGGG
The DNA here is from genome assembly GCF_035609145.1 of Eleutherodactylus coqui. Classification (NCBI taxonomy): domain Eukaryota; kingdom Metazoa; phylum Chordata; class Amphibia; order Anura; family Eleutherodactylidae; genus Eleutherodactylus; species Eleutherodactylus coqui. The sequence continues at coordinate 18,269,678 of NC_089839.1, read as the reverse complement.
GAAACCTCGCATCGAACCGCGGGCACCTAGTATGCAGTATGATGCTGCCGCCTGCCCCATTGAAAACAATAGGCGATGCGATGTATGACCTTATTCAATAGAATGGGGTTCATATTCCTGAAAGCTTTGTGCGTCGCTCTGCACACAAATCTCATGTGAGAATCTTGGCTGTCTGCAAAAAATTGCAGCCTGTCCTATTTTTGGGCATGTCCTCGCATCACCCTGTGTTACAATGGGCCCGGCGGCATCGCACTGCGGTGTGATACAAGGTTTCCTATTGAAAACAATGGGGAAAAACTTTGCAACCCTCTGCTCCAGGTAACGTCCACAACGGAGGATCGCTACTTCCCGAACTGATGCTAGGTGGTTTTGATTCAAAAAATGCCTCACATCTGCGGTGAAATCGCATATTGGCGAGCTCGATAAAACCCGTCCTTTTGAAATTTGGTCTATGCCATCAGTTGTTCCTCAAGGGAATTACAACATGTGGGATCAACCAAAAGACCGCTGAAAAAAAACGTACAGCGGAGCATAGATATGATTCCTCCCATGTTGGTAGGAATGTCTGCAGCATCGCAACACTTTCTATCTGTACACTCGGGCAATCTCACATCATTTCAGGTTCTCGGTCATTGGAGGGTTAACAAGCCTCATAGAGGAGGCAAAATTGTGAAATAGAGAAGCTTCTTGGATAAGAGTTGGACAGTCGCCATCCTGAAGGTTTGAATTACCGGTCGGATTTGCTTTACATTTCTTGATGTTTTGTGTTCGCATGTTCTGCGTTCAACTTCATATGAGTGCAAGAAGAAATCTTGTGTTTTGTCTCTTTCTCTCTCTCTCTTCTCATCTAGACTCCCTTTTGCAAGAAGACCCAAAGACCAACCTTGCACTACACGTATATATGGCATGAGCACATGACACACAACAAGATACATTTCTCAGACGTAACCCAGACATTAACCTATTCAGTGCTGCAGAGGTGCAATACACATCAAATGCACAAGAGAAACCCTTAACATTATGGAGGGGCACCGTTAACTCTGAGCCACTACACAAGGACCAATCTTACCCCATACAGTGACCATATAGCGGTAGATACCAGCTCTACACGGGCGCTCTGTAGATGGTATAAGCGATTATAGTACCGTTCTCTTCAATGATCGCAGGTGACGTCTTCTCTGACTGCAGTTCTTCACTTTCCCTCTTCTTCTCCATCCGGCCAGGACAGCTTCTTCAGGTCACAAGTTGTTTCTGCAGAATGGCACACAGACAACTTTGGTTCCAAAATTTTCCAGCCTCCTGCCTGCATTTTTCTCACCTCCACACGATGTCAACATATATTGTGCCGCACAGTAAGTGCTACTTTTCGTGCCCTTCACACAACACAGTAATAGTGTCTTCTTTATTCCCCCCACTCAGTAATAATGCCCCCTTTTATGCCCCTCATTGCATCATCATCCCCTTGTGGCCCCATTCAATTATCTTGCTACATATGGCCCATTAGTTAATTGTGCTCTTATGGCCCCATTAGTCGGTGCCCATTGATGGCCCCCCCATTCGGTTATCTTGCACTAAAATAAAAAAGCACCAGTACTCACCTGAGTCGCTCTTCCCGGTCTCTGCAGTCTATGACACTGTGCTTCCACGCTGACATCGGGGTCACATGATGGTTACCGGTCCCCCGTCCCCTGTCCAAATATTGTTACCACATGATTGCAGGGGAGGGGCGACACAGGTGAGTATTGGGGCTTTTTTAATTTTAGGAAATTCACTGCCTTGCAAAAACATTTATTCGGGGGGCCAACTGCATAGGTGGTATGTCCGCCCGCCCTGCAGCGGCCCTGACTAGCCCATTGGGAGTCAATGGCTAATCTGACCTGAAGGTAGATGCGAGAAGTGATACTGTGCAATGCTTTAAAAATCTTCTCCTTTATTAAGATTGCCTTCACATCGGCGAGAAAATCGTGCGAGATTTGTGCATTGTGAGGCTCGCACAACTATGACCCCCCCTTTTGAATGGGGTCATACACAAGCGATGCTTTCTTGCATGACTCTGTGATGCAGGAAGCAAATTGCAGCATATTCTATCGTTCTGTGGCTGGCGGCAGCATTGCGCCACATGCTGGGCGCACACAATATGGGGTCTTCCATTGACAGCCGCGGCGCAGGATCGCTACATCCACAAAGTGAGTTCACATGGTGGGAAATGTGATATGGGGCTCTGATTTACGGCTCCATATCGCGCTTTCCCGTGTGAAGTTGGCCTAACTGTTGTACCTCGCATGCAGTGTATGTCCATCAGTTGTTCCTCATGTAAATGACAACACGTGGGATCAACCGTAAGACCGCTAAAAAACGTACAGCGGAGCATATATATGATGCCTCCCATGCTGGTAACGCAGTATCGCAACACTTTCTATCTGTACATTCGGGCAATCTCACGTGATTTCAGGTTCTCGGTCTTGAGAGGGTTAACAAGCCTCATAGAGGTGGCGACAGGGAGGCAAAGTTGAGAAATGGAGAAGCCTTTTGGATAATAGTTGGACAGCCGCCATTCTGGAGGTTCGAATTACCGTTCGGATTTCCTTTGATGTTTTGTGTTCGCATGTTCTAGTAGACCAACTGGGGATCTGAGGTCATGTGTATCCGTAATGTGACGGATTATTCACCATGTGTGGAGAAGGGGTTCGTCTTTAACCGGAGGCATGAGGTTGGGAGTGACATTATGAGGAAGAGACCGTTTTTTCCGATTGCTTCTACGAGGATGTTTTAATAAAAGTTTAGTTTTTAACTTCATAGGAGTCTTGGAAAAATCTTATGTTTTGGAATTGGATCCTATTAGAGCGTTCTGCTGGGATCTGTTGTCCTACAGGTTTTCCCAGCAGCTCAGTTTCACAGGTGTGGTTGATTGTGCTGGCTGCGTGTGGTTTCCCAGTGAGCCAATCTCTCAGATCTGTTGCTTATATATACCAGCTCCTTTGTCAGAGTCTGCTGGTTTTCCTCTGCGCTGCGTCTGTTGTAGGCATTCTGATCTGTCTGTGCTGGCATTGTCACCAGTTCTGTTTCTGTATCTGTATAGCTGTGCTGCTTGCATCATTTACCACCTAGTGCTAGTTAGGTCCTTAAGTTCCAGTGCGGGGCCGTCCCTATCGGGGTGATCGCCCTGCTTGCAGGCAGGTATCCCTGGAGTTAGTTGAGTTGTCTCGTTAGAGTAGGGACTGTGAGACAACGAGGACCCTTGAAGTGAGCTTGTGAGTTAAGTGACTTGGCAAATCCACAAACTAATTCCTCGTCCTTTTATAGCAATTCCATCTGTTTATTTGTGCGAGTGTGTGCAGTGGCCCGAAGTTGTGGTGTGAATGTAAGTAACTGACTGTTGCGGATGAGTCCTGTGTGCGTGTCCCTTTAACTGCATGAGTGACATGATTGAAAGGCTCGGGTAGTCGAGAGGCAGAGTTTTAGAGAGAGGAGTTAAGAAAATGTAGTCGGAGGTGGTGGACGTTCCTGCGCAGAGATAGGCGTAGAGTAACGGGTCTCCTGCCACTTCAAAAAGAAGGGAAGCAACTTAAGAAGCCTGAGACCCAAATAGAAAATTTGAATTAATGCTATTATTGAGTCGGGAGTGATTACAACATGGACGGTCTATCAGATAACTGAGACTGAAGACTTCTAGAGTTCGGAGGGAAGACTGTCTCCTAGAAAGTCTGTATTGTTGAAGGTGTGGAAGAGAAGTGAATATCTGTAAGGAAGATTGTTATGTCTGCTCATTTTACTACTTATTGGAGAATCCAAGCTGAGAAGTTGTGAGTAAAGTACAACTGCGAACCTGTGGTTGAGTTCCTGAAAAACTTATTATTGGACTGTGTACTCTTTATTTCACACCATGTGAATAGCCGCCTAAAAGAGGTGCTGGCGTCACGGGACATTCAGATTCTTTAGTACTACATTTACATACTGCGAGCAACTGGGCTTGGCCAAGCTGGCGCCGCTGATGGGAAAGATCGCAGAGCCACCCGTGACATTCCATCTTGTTTCCCCGGGGTCACCCCCATCACGATGGGCCTCCCGCTCGGGTCGCTACAGTTTGCCTTGGCGTCACAAACAGGATGAAATCTCCGCGCCTGCCATGCTAAAATGGGTGAGATTAGACTTTTCGTTGTCTACAAAGATTTCTTGGACTTAATAATGGCTGATAAAATGCCTGTGGTTGGTAAAATGCCTTATCGGATGGAAAAGGACTGTGTGGTGCTGCTGGGAAGAGTGACTTTGTTGGACATTCACATTATGCCTGAAAATACAGGTACTGTAATAGACGCACAAGATGGCGCCCACTCAACGCCTACTTCTTCTCCTCTGCAAAAACCTGCTAAATTTTCCCGCCGCCTGAAATCTGGGAGTGGTGAGAGCACAGTAGGGGGGAGGGAAGAGGGAACCCCCCCACCACAGAGCTGGAGGAGGGAGGAGTCAGGAGCGGCTTGGAGGAGGAGTCTGAGGTGAGTTCCACTGATAGACTGCAAGTTGTGCAGGAGTTAGAGACAAACCTAGAGACCGAGCAGATGGCAGCCAGGAGCAGAATGTAATTTGTGCCAGCTGGTGACCTTCCTGTAGACCCTCATTGGTACTTCGGGGACGAGGAAGAAGAACAGAGACTCGTATCCCAGATTTACCCATTGCCTGCGGGATCCTCTGAGGACTTGTGTCAGACTGCTGCACAGCCTGCCCTCTTTGCTATTATTGTGCCCAGCTGTGACCAAGGAGTGCGACAGGGGGCTTTGGAGCGCTCCCTGGAAGGAACTCAAGTTTCGGCTATAAAGATGCAAAAGACCTTTATGGAGCAAAGTTCCTCCCCAACTGCTGTGGGCATGACAGAGGGGCAAAGAGACTTGATTGAGCCTGCCCGGGGGGAGTCGGAGGAAACCCAACCTGCCCCACGGCTCAAAAACTCTGTGTTTAATTAATCAGAGGGGGTGTTAGGGCTAATGCCTATGGACGGATTTCTGCAGCGTTTCACATGGTGTTATCTACTGAACCTAATAGCTCAATGGTCACGCTGCGGAATCCCGCAGCGAGAAATAAATCGCGGCGTGCTCTAATTGCCGCGGGAAAACACGCGGCCGGCTTCCATTGTAGTCAATGGAAGCCGTCCGTCACGCGATAGTTCCGTTGTGAGCACAGCGGAAGTATCGTGTGATTATGTGTCACCGCCGGCCGTGTCATCGCCCACTGCCGGCGCGTCATGCACTGTACTGCGAATGAGCGCTGGCTCGCCAGACCGGACTCGCGCGGCGGATCCGGAGAGGTGAGTATGGGGTATTTGGGGGGGGCCGTGTCAGACTCCACTGTGATATTCCGCTGGTAAAGTCTGACACGGCCGTAGGCATGAGGCCTTAATGTCGGAGTATCCTCCCTGGATTTTGTTGCAACGGGACAATCGGAAAGCCCGACAGGCCATTTCTGCACATTTACGTCCGTTTATAAAAGAATATGGCGATCAATATTTAGCATTAATCTTCCAGGATGTCAGGACTGAGGAAGAGCGAAAGAGAAAGACTACAGAGGAGCGAGAAGTTCGGGGGCTGTGGAGTCCGGGGCCGTCCGTGTGTTCCTCTATCGGGATCAGATCATGGGGAAGTGGTCCTACTTCCACCGATTTCACAACAACAATAAACAAGCTGTTTATTACAGCTGACACCCGCGGGTAATAGCTGAAATCGGCTGCGCTGCCGATCGGGGCTGTTAACCCTTTAAATGCCGCTGTCAAATCTGACAGCGGCATTTAAATCCCCCGAACGATGTTTGGGGGTCCCCGCAGTGAGATCAGGGGAGCCGCATGGGTGTCATTACCGCAGGGGGCGTTCTGAAAAGTCCCAGGGCTGTCATAGCAGAATGCCTATCAAGACATCCCCATGGGGTGGCTTGATAGGCTGCCTGTCAGAATGCAGTATGATATAATGCTATAGCATTACATCATACTGCAGAAGTGATCAGAGCATGGCATGTTGCGGCGCCCCTAGGGGCTAAAATAAAATGTACAAATAAGAACAATAACATTTTATTAATTATTTTCAAAAAAGTTATAAAAGTTAAAAAAAACTTTTGCCATATTTACAATAAAAAAAATCTAAATAACAAAACAAAAATACATATTTGATATCACTGCATCCATAAAAGTCCAATCTATTAAAGAAATGCATTAATTACCGTGCACGGTAAACAACTTCTGAAGAAAAAAAAAGAACGCCAGAAATGCGCTTTTTTTGGTCACCCTGTTTCCAAGAAAAAAATCTAATAAAAAGCAATCAAAAAGTTGTATCTATTTAATAATGGTACTATCGGAAACTACAGGACATCCCGCACAAAATGAGCCCTTGTACAACTACGTTGGCAGAAAAATAAAAAAGTTATTATGCGCAGAAGATGGAGAAAGAAAATAATTTTTAAAAATTCAAAAAAATATATAAGTAGTACAGCAAAAAAAACTATACAAGTTTGGTATCGTAGTAATCGTACTGATCCATAGAATAAGGTTATCATGTCGTTTTTGTTGCAGTTTATGCGCCGTAGAAACAAGACGGACTGAAAGATGGCAGAATGTGGGGTTTTTTTCCATTTCTCTCCACCTAGAATTTTTTAAACGTTTTTCAGTAAATTATATGGTACATTAAATAGCACCATTGAAAAATACAACTCGTCTCACAAAAAACAAGCCCTCATACAGCGACGTCGATGGATAAATAAAGGAGTTATAATTTTTTAAAAGGGTGGAGGAAAAAACGAAAATGGAAAAAAGCAAAAAAGTGTGGTCACCAAGGGGTTAAATTTTGGACTTCTAAATTGACCAAGTACTTCGGCATTTTTCCTTTGCTTTCTGTTTTTGAATGTGTCGTACTTTTGCTATGACAAGTAATAATGTGTTTATTTGCAACATAAATATGATTCACTCTACATAATTCTGCCAAGAAGATGTTTGCCGTAAATTGTTAGTAACGTTAAGAGCTATTGTGCTGGAGTTGAGTGTGAGACGAGTGTTACTGTTTAAGCTAGAGGTATGCGTACTGAGTTGGAGTGATCCTGAAAGTGGGAATCTCATTAATGAGACTGTTAGCAGTGCAGCTTCTTAGCGCACAAGTTCATGCCGCTCTCACCTGTATTTTTTAAAAATAATTAAATTTCAGACTTTGGGGAGAAGAATCATGTATGGGCCCCATTGGTTATGCTGAAGTATCTTGAGTTCTGCTCGACTCAGCAGAATAGAAAATAGACTTGCCAGTCCTTTTGCTCACAGTGCCATAAAATAAAGGTTAACACTGGATGTGCCATTCTGGAGGAGCTTTGAATGGTTTTAATTCTCTGCTGTATAAACCGAAAGGGGGTGTAGAGTAGTGGTTCTGCCATGTTCTCACATGTCTGGATTAGTGTTTGTTGGAAGGTGCAACCTGCTCTTTACTGGAGTTAGTATACTCTCTTTACTGAATAGTTATAATCCTGGGGCAGGAGGTTAGTGCTCTGGGGGATTTTCATCTCGGCCGTTTGTCTCTATGTTTAGAGAACGCTGGGGTCGGCTTCCTTGAAGTAGGGGGAAACAGTAGTGGCCCGAAGTTGCGGTGTGAATGTATGTTACTAACTGTTGTGGATGAGTCCTGTGTGTGTGTCCCTTTAATTGCGTGAGTGATGTGACTGAAAAGCTTGGGTAGTTGAGGGGTGGAGTTTTAGAGAGAGGAGTTGAGAAAATGTAGTCAGAGGTGGTGGACGTTCCTGGGCTGAGCCAGGCGTAGAGTAACGGGTCTCCTGCCACTGCAGAAGGAAGGCAAGCAACTTAAGAAGCCTGAAAGCCACATAGAAAACGTAAAGGAATGCTGTTATTGAGTTGGGAGTGATTATGGACGGTCTATTAGATAACTGAGACTGAAGACTTCTTGAGTTTGGAGGGAAGAGTGTCTCCTAGAAAGTCTGTAATATTGAAGGTGGGGAAAAGAAGTGAATATCTGTAAAGAAGATTATGTCTGCACAATTTACTACTTATTGGAGAATCCAAGCTGAAAAGTTGCAAGTAAAGTACAACCGCGCACCTCCTGTTGAGTTCCTGAAAAACTTATTATTGGACTGTGGCCTAAAAAAGGTGCTGGCGTCACGTGACATTCAGATTATTTAATACTATGTTTACATACTGCGAGCAACTGGGCTTGGCCAAGCTGGCGCCGCTGATGGGGAAGATCGCAGAGCCACCCGTGACATTCCATCTTGTTTCCTCGTGGTCACCCTCGTCGCGGTTTTCTGGACCCACAAGTGGCCACTTAAAACATGAGCCTGAGCCAGATCCAAAACGGTTCTCCAATAAGACCTTGGGAGAATTAGCTGTTACACGGTATCGACCCCTTTTTTTTATCAACCTGACACAGCAAATCATTTTCCAACATTATGTATGGGAAAGTCATATTAACATTTGGCTCTACAAGTACACCATTGATTACTCTTGCCTTGGAAAGAGTAGGGTCTCTCAGTTGCTCTTACTGGAAATCATCCCTTCTGACCTCCAGGTTCAGAAAAGACAGAGGCTTGACCCCCAGGATCAGCCATGGAACTGGGTCGTCGGTTACTCCAGACATAACCGATGGAGGAAAAGGATCCATTTCATCTTCTGATCTCAAGGAAGACATTTCAGATGGATCTGAGTTTACCCGGGATGTCACGGTAATATCATTCTTTGTTCCTTCATTGTTTGGCCCACCTTTCAGTGCTTTCAGCTATCGATTGAGGACAACTCTTTGCACAATTTTGGGTGCGGTCAAAGTTTCTGGTTGCAGACATTTTTTTGTCAGATGGATGAGGCCATACATTTGTGACCATGGTGGTCTGTCTGACTGGTAGATCCATTGGTGAACCTGTTCAGCTCTAAACGCAACCATCACCCCTGGACGAGCCATATCCTCGCATTTTTAAGGTACCATAGTGCTGAGCTGGGTCCACCTGCAGGTCAAAATACATTTAATGTGCTTTTCCTGTCAGGAAGGGAATGATCAGGCTTAGCCCAGCAAGCTTCAATCCATGCTTAACGTATCCTCTCAAATGCTGCAATTATCGACTGCCATCTTTCTTCTGGATGAACACGCTAATGTGTATGGCTTGCAGTTACCTGGCTGGCTGCATCATTGGTTGCGCCACGGCTAGATCTGCCACATACAAACAGTACACAGATATATTATCATTATTGTTGTTGTTCTGCAATAAAATGAAGATTACAAAAAAATTGGTGTAAACTCAGTGGGGTATGGGATTTAGATTTCTTGAAGAAATTACTAGAATGCCTGGTCTACTCCCGCCTCACACGCTTTCTCTCTGACAACTCCCTCCTCGACCTCCTCCAGGCCGGTTTCCCTCCCATACACTCGAATGAAACCGCCCTCACAAAAGTATCAAACGAGCTGATGACTGCAAAGTCGAGGGGCGACTACTCCCAACTAATCCTCCTTGACCTCCCAGCTGCATTTGACACTGTTGACCATGACCTCCTCCTGGCTATCATTCGCTCCATCGGCGTAAAGGACACTGCTCTCTCCTGGTTCTCCTCCTACCTCTCTGACTGCTCTTTCAGCATCTCCTTCGCTGGCTCTACCTCCTCTCCACTTCCTCTCGCTGTTGGGGTCCCCCAGGACTCGGTCCTTGGTCCCCTTCTCTTCTCTATCTACACAGCCCCAATGGGACAAACTATCTGTAAATTTGGCCTCCAATACCATCTCTACACTGCTAACACCCAACTATACACCCTAACCCGTAACATCTCTGTACCATTCCTCCAAAATATCACCGACTGTCTGTCCGCTGTCTTCAACACCATGTCCTCCCTTTTTCTCAGACTTGGGGCTCCTACCCACTTGCGTTTTTTTAATGCGAATGTCAGTGGGACTTTCTAATGTTAAAAACACATTGCACAAAAATCGCAAAGCACAAACTTGCGGTACGTTTTTAACATTAGAAGGTCCCATTAACATTAAAACGCAAGTGGGTAGGTGCCCTTAACCTCTCAAAAATGGGCCTTCAAGTAAGGGTACCTATCTAGGGTGTACAGAAGCACGCGGGCATCACTTTAGCTATCATTAATGGTTTGTGTTACCTTAGTGCTGCTGACTGTCCTGCTTGAAAGCAGTTTAGCAGCAATAAAATAAGTACACAGCTATCTGAGTGCTGAAAACATCTAGAGCGTCTGTACAGAGATGCTGTCACAGAAGAGCTCATCATCTCATCACTCTCTGCCCTCTCCATTCTGCACTGCAGGGATTAAAGGCCCGCTCCATGCTGCACCACAACTGAGGCATGAGGTGGAGAAGCTCCTAGGCATTCAGGGATCAGGCCTTCAAGAAATAGGAAAGTATGATGTGTCAGGGCACAGAGAGGATTGGAGTGTACTGTAGTTTATGGGTCCAGCATACAATGTATGGGTACAGTGTGATTATATATATACACATTTGTGCATGTAAATATGTGTGCACTATGGGTGACATCTATCAATGCCTTACTTGCCAACTCCCCTGGAATGTCTGGGAAAAGGGGAGATCTCCCAGATTCTGCGTTCCCTTTGATATGTACCCCCTTTCCCTGCAGCCCCCTTCACTCCTTGGAGCCATTCCTGCACCAGGATGGTGTCTCTGGACTGTAGTAGCGCAGGGAGTGAAGAAGACTGCAGGAACAGGCAGATGTGAGGATCTGCAGATCTGGTCTGGCGTCTATCTTGAAGTTTAATCTGGGATGTGTAGTAGGGCAGAGTCAGGTCTGAGGGTCTGTACTAATGGGGTCTGTAAGGGTCAGGTCAAATATCACATGCTGTGGGGTATATTGCATATAAATGAACGGAGCATAAGGTATGTCACTTTATACACCTTTTCAATGCCCCGATGTCCATTCTCAAAAGTATGATTAAGGGTTCATTCATACAATGTCATTCACTGCTCTGTGGCTTTACATCCCAAGAAAAGGGCTATTCTGACTTCTTTTTTTTTTTTTTTCAGATGACATTCGCCATGGGAAAAAAAATTATGCATTGCTGTGATAGATTGCACTTTTACGGACATGGTGATACATAATATGTTTTTCCTACTAATGCTTTTCATTGTTTTATTATTATAAATATGGGGAAAGGGTTTGTTTTTGTTTTTTTACCTCCTTTTAATTTCTTTAAAAAGAAATTAAAGTTTTTTTCACTCCCGTAGATTTTAGTCCCCTCAGGGGGCTTGAACTTGTGATCATATGATCGCTCATGCAGTATAATAGTATTCCATTACAACACAATCTGACCGGCATTGTTCTCAGGATATGGCGGCGTAAAGCAACTTTGGTTTAAGAATACATTTTATTTAGTTTTTAATATAAAAACATTTTTAAAAATATGCAAATTTGGTAAAACCCCCAATCCTACTGGCAGTTTTTTCTGCACTGTGAATGCTGTAAAAACAATTCCAGCGAGTGCAACAAGCGAGTGCCGCAGACCCGGACTGCCTGTGACATGGTGTTGAGTCTGGGCTCATTAACACAAGTGTCTGCGAGAAAATCACAGCGGCTTCACGCCCCAAACTAGGTATTTACTGCAGATTCTGTTGTTCTTGTGTTTTTCATGCATGCAAGAAGGTCCCGCTGGTTTCTTCTGCTGTCATGCGGAAACACACAACATCATGTATATTCACTGGGTTTTACGTGATCCATTGATTTTAATAGCCAATTTCAGTTAATAATAGGAACCAGAAAACGACATGCTGCGATTTTTTTTATTTTTTTTGCGCGCATGAAAAACGCAGGTCTGAATACCCCAATGCAAATCAATGGGGCTCATGCTGCCTGTAATATATGCGTAAAAAATATACACGAAATATTGGTTGCAAATATGCTTATGTGAGTGAGCCCCGGGGTGTATGCAGTCCGACATTTATTTCGGTCCAAGTTTCGCACCGAAAAAAATTAGATGGAAATAAAGCAAATTACACTTATTGTCAAAAATAATCCCGCCCCTAGAAGAAGCTGTCATATTGTTGCAAAGCTCGGCATGCAGTTCGATCTCCGGCAGATCTGTAAATGATGAGAGTTGTGGTGATTAGATGGACGGTCTTGTCACCAGAGGCCCTAAAAGTGGTTCCCCCCTTGGCCTGTCACATGCGTAGGAGATAAAATAAATGAATTGCATGTTGTTCTAATACTTACAGTGATACAACTCTCGTGTCATGCAATGCATATAAAATAATGGGCAATATCACCCAAAAACAGCACCTGCATCGATCCTGCTAGGCTCTGCCCTCTTTTATAAGCAAAGGCACAGGTGGTGTATACTCAAAAAGTCAGTTTTTGGTGCACTCAGTCTCTTGTGCCGAAATTGTCACATTTTGATGCCAGACGTTTGGCACAGCGGAACTAATAAATAACCCATGTCTCCATTTATAAATTGTGTTCTACACTCTTTGTAAAAAAAAAACAAAAACAATCCCACCCCCGGAAGGAGTTGTCGTTTTGCTGTGACCCGTCCTGCAGCTCCATCTCAGCCAGATCTGTAAATGATGGGAGTTGTGGTGATTGGATGGACGGTCTTGTCACCTGAGACCCTAAAAGTGGTGTGTCCCCCCCCCCCCCCCCCCCGGCCTATAAGAGGCTCTCGGAGGCTCCTTGTGTGCAGTGACCTCTTCTTCCGCTTGTAGAGTTTGTTGGCCACTACACGCCTCTACGACGCAGAGAAGAGATTTCACCCCGTTACCAGAGGGGGCGTATTATTGGGATGTGAGAAGCTGGATGGTCGTATTCATGAATTGTCCCCCACCGGCCGTTCTGACCAGACTGTTAGGAGGTGTTGGGATCCGTGGATGGGGGCACACAAGGTGACCGGGCTCAGGACCCCCCGACAGACCAGCAGTAGAGAGGAGCGTCTGATCTTCCGACAAGCAGCAGCAGCTCCAACTGTTTCGTTGTCCGCCATCCAGAGACAGGGGGCGCCATTGTTACACCCCTTTATCTGTCAGAACCATTTCCAGACACTTGGCTGGAGGACATTTGGTCTCACGGCCCCCAATACATGTACGGCCTCTGACACCCGTCACCTCTGTTTGCAGTGATGTCGTGAACGATGAAACTGGACGCTACGGAGTGGAACCGGGTTGTCACCAGCGATGAATCCAGGTTTAGTTTGGGCACTGATGACTGTCGTGTTCGAGTCTGGATACCTTGGGGTGAGTGCCTCAATCCTGCCTTTGCTGTGAAGCGACATACTGCCCCCTACTGGAGTGATGGTCTGGGGTTTCATTGCATAAGGCCGTCAGTCAACCCTAGTAGTGGTACGAGGGACAATGACAGCTCAGCGATATGTTCTACTCCCACCCGTATCACAACTTGTATCCAAGCTAGAGGCGGTACAACAGGGTACTAGAGCCTCCATGCCTGCCCATATCACATCTTGTATCCAAGCTAGCGGTGGTACAACAGGGTACTAGAGCCTCCATGCCCGCCCGTATCACATCTTGTATCCAAGCTAGAGGCGGTGCAGCAGGGTACTAGAGCCTCCATGCCCGCCCGTATCACATCTTGTATCCAAGCTAGAGGCGGTACAACAGGGTACTAGAGCCTCCATGCCCACCTGTATCACATCTTGTATCCAAGCTAGAGGCAGTACAACAGGGTACTAGAGCCTCCATGCCCGCCCGTATCACATCTTGTATCCAAGCTAGAGGCAGTACAACAGGGTACTAGAGCCTCCATGCCCGCCCGTATCACATCTTGTATCCAAGCTAGAGGCAGTACAATAGGGTACTAGAGCCTCCATGCCCGCCCGTATCACATCTTGTATCCAAGCTAGAGGTGGTACAACAGGGTACTAGAGCCTCCCTATAAGGGGTCGGTTCTCCACAATAAATGATCATTTTGCTCTGATATTGGATTTCCTTCTATCAGCGTTACAATCACAGAGAAAGTTTCATCCGTCCGACAACTTCTAGGCGAGGGAAGTCACTGACAACAAGTGTGTATATATGTATACTCTCCTTCTAGGGGAGGAAAGTTACTGACAACAAGTGTGTATATATGTATACTCTCCTTCTAGGCGAGGGAAGTCACTGACAACAAGTGTGTATATATGTATACTCTCCTTCTAGGGGAGGGAAGTTACTGACAACAAGTGTGTATATATGTATACTCTCCTTCTAGGGGAGGGAAGTTACTGACAGTGAGTGTATATATGTATACTCTCCTTCTAGGAGATGGATTGGTTTTTATAGTGAGTATATGGTAAATGGTTATATTCACACGTCCAATTTTTTCATCTACCGACAGTCCGAGGCAAAAAAAAAAAATTCACAGCTTGTCCTTTTTTGTTGTGTTTCAGATAGAAATTGTCCATCCAAGCCTACGGGTGCGAGAGAAAAAAAACACACAATTGAGATAATTTTTTTTTGCATGTAACCATGGTAACTATTTTTAAAGTGTGTAGAACCTTTAATTATACCATTTGGACCATTTTGCATTTTTTTTGTAAGACAGATGAAAGTCAAGCAGAAAAAAACGGACAGAAACCGCAAAAAAAACTAATAAAAAAAAAAAAATCACAGGAAAAATTGTTCCGATTTTTCACGACAGCACAAATAAATGCCAGTATACCCTCAGCCTAATTTCAGACGGTATGGCGCTCGCCAACATGCAATGTCCCTGCGGATGTGAGGCGTATTTGTGTTAAAAACCCCTTACACCACTTCAGGGAAGCAGCGGTCTTTTGGCGCGGTTTTCAGTGGGAGACATGACATCACGCAGCGCGAGCCTTTGATGGTCCCATTGAACACAATGGAAGATGCGATGTGATCCGAGACCCTTCAGACAGGATGGAAGAGGCGCACGATGCACCGCCGGCCGCGGGAATCTGCAGCCAGTTAGACCGGTTGATCTTGTGGAATTCCGCAGCTGTAAATTTGTCTGCGTCCTGCGGCGATATTCTGTCCTGAGCTAAAAGTCCTTACGATCGGACCAGTATATATATATATATAGCGCCCCCCGAAGTCTGTGGGTGCGATTAATAAAAGGGATTGATGCGAATGCGGATTGATACTTGTGTGATGCCTTTTTTGCATATAAAACCCATGGTAACAATAAAAAAAAGTGTGCGGAACCTTTAATTACATCATCCGGCCCACAGAAATTGCGCAGAAAAATCCCAAAAGCGCAAAATATTCTGTGAAAATTGCACAAAAAAATTGGTCCTATTTTCCAGGACTTAAAAAAAACGTTTTCTACATCAACGCGGAAAAGATGTAGGTCTATTGACAATACTGGATCCTGAGGTCATTGTGACTTGATGAAATTACTCGCAGTGTGAACGCGCCCTGGCATCTCCTGGCATCTTCTGCGGCTCCTGGCATCTCCTGCGGCTCCTGGCAGCGGCTGCAGCACGTCTCGCCTGCTGCGGCTTTTTCTGTGACTCACGGACCCTGACAGCCTTTTCTGCAGGGTGTGCAGCTGTAGCTTTAAGAGATGAGACTCCTCCCCTTCCACCTCTGAGCCCGCCCACCAGCAGTGAGGGAGAGCCTGGGCTGATACAAAGTATCAGACAGCAGCTGCAGGGATTCCTCCTATATACATATATATATATATATATATATACACACATATATAGCTATATACAGGGGGCCGGGACCGCCAGCACCAGGCAGCGAGGACCCCAGCAGCGCTACGTAAGTATTATTAACCCTTTAGACTTTGGGGGGGGGACACACCCAGCTGCGGCTCTCTGACAGTTGTTAACCCTTTGCTGTCCTCTTATCGCCGATGGTAAATCCCATTACTTTCCCCCCAAACTTCTCCCTGACCGTACCCGGTTAACCCTGTCCCTGCCGGGAAGGAAGACGCTCTGCCTTCTGGATGCGGGATTTCAAGTTTATTTTGGGTGGTGCAGATTACCCAGAACCCCCAGGGGCAGTTGGCAACGGGCCCAGCGTGTTTAAATAACTTCCGTGAAGAGATGGATTATGAGTGTGAGAAGTGGCGCAGCGGACACGCGGGGCGTCACGGATGGGACTGCAGTCAGGGGCCCTCCAACAAGACAGAAACAGGCCCTTAAAGGGACACTACATCTGCAATCTCCCCACCCCAAACTATTGCTCCCTGTTATCTTCCCTTTCAGATGGGACAGTTATGGGTAATAGGATAGTGAATATAATCTTTTGCTCCCTGTTATCAGCCAGGCTAGGAGATGCCAACTCTAATGCAACACCTATAGAAGTCAATGTGCCGTTCCCTAAGAGCTGTGTGTGAAGAATAATCGTGCCGTACTCCATTGTGCGCGGCGTTAAAGCATTACTTCTAGAGCCGAATATGGAGCCTAGTGAAGACCTCATAGGGGGGCGTTCATCTAAGGGCTCATTCACACGGGTGTTTGTGATACGGAGAGCTTAAATCCTATTGATGTGCATTGGGGTATTCAGACAAGCGGGTTTCACGGACATATTTACGCGAGTGAAAAAGACTTGCCGCTTGTCCTGGATTGGTCCGTGATGCATACCGAAATTTCCCATTAAAGTCAAGGTGATCGTAGAAATACGCACTACTGTATGGCCGCCTACACAAGGGTGGATTTGCTTTGCGGAATCCAGGGCGGCCGACCGCTTCCGGGTTCCGCAGCAAATACCTTCTGTAGGATGCTATGGAAAAGCCCTTTTTCCTGCACACGATTGAAAATTAATTGCAATATTATTTTTAGGTTTTTTTTCTTTCTCGTGGAGGAAAAATTGCCGCATGCCCTTTATTTGCACGGACAAAGTCAATGGAAGCCGTTTAACCCGCGGCCTGTCTGCAATTCACATTGCAGAAAGGTCGCGGATTCCGCGTCACCGCTAGGCAATAACATGGGAAAAGCAGGGTTTAAAAAAAAAAATCTGTAGTGCGCATGTTTGACGGCGAGCCGTGTGAATAATCCGAGGTAGAGAAGAGAAGAAGTAATGACCGCTACGCACGGACGACAGCCGGGCGCAATGTCTGATTCCATTGCAGGCTCCTGCATGCAGAATCTGACCTGGTCGTGTGCAGCCGGACTTAAAAAGGGGTTGTCCCGCGGCAGCAAGTGGGTCTATACACTTCTGTATGGCCATAATAATGCACTTTGTAATGTACATTGTGCATTAATTATGAGCCATACAGAAGTTATAAGAAGGTTTTCACTTACCTGTTCCGTTGCTAGCGTCCTCGTTTCCATGGAGCCGACTAATTTTCGCCGTCTAATGGCCAAATTAGCCGCGCTTGCGCAGTCCGGGTCTTCTTCTGTTCTCAATGGGGCCGCTCGTGCAGGATGCCGGCTCCGTGTAGCTCCGCCCCGTCACGTGCCGATTCCAGCCAATCAGGAGGCTGGAATCGGCAATGGACCGCACAGAAGCCCTGCGGTCCACCGAGGGAGAAGATCCCGGCGGCCATCTTCAACCGGTAAGTAAGAAGTCACCGGAGCGCGGGGATTCAGGTAAGCGCTGTGCGGTTTTTTTTTAAGTCCCTGCATCGGGGTTGTCTCGCGCCGAACGGGGGGGGGGGGGGGGGTTGGAAAAAAAAAAAAACCGTTTCGGCGCGGGACAACCCCTTTAAGATGTCTCTGACTGTCTTCAGCACAGGAGATATTTACATCAGATGCAAGATGTGATGGATATCAGCCTCTCCTCTTCCAGTCACATCAGGGTTACCGGCCCTTTAAGCATTCCAAGTTGATATTTGTTTATATGTTTATTCAAAACACTGAATGAAGTGGATACATTGTATCGGCTCGGCTCACATTATCTTTTGTAGCACCTTTGCTGGTTTTCTTCCTCCAGATGGAGACTAGGAGGGCGCTGGCCTGCACCATAGGGGACAATATGTGAAATGGGACGTCTTCGGTTGTTATCTTGCATAGTTTATGTCCCTATCAGTCTTTTACACTGGACAGAAAAGTGCTGAGCATGGCAGTTCTCAGTCTCACATATTCTCCCCCATGCTGTTGTCCAGATTTTGTGCTGTTTACCGTCCCCCTGTAGCTTTCTGTACGAAGGACTGAATCGGCGCTGTTTTCACAAATCCTAATGTGAAGCCAGCTGAGGCTAGAGCTATATGGCGAATTTTGGTCGCAACAGCGGTTGTGTGACCAGAGATCACGGTGTGGCCTTGCGACAATGATGTGAATAGGATCACAGGGTGGGTCGTTCTTTCTCAGGCTTAATTGAATAGATCCGAAGGTGTGTGTGTGTGTATATATATATATATATATATATATATATATGAAAAGGCACAGACATGGTGTGATTAATTTCCTTAAAGCAATACCAACAGGATGTGTAGAGGAGTAAATACTTAATTAGTCCACTGTTCAGGGATGTGAAAGTTTTACAGTTTCTGAATTGGTGCTAGGGGGTCACCAGGCCTGTGTGTTATCTCTGCTATAGACTCATATTCTTCAATGCGATGTTCATTCCAGTCTTTAGAGTGTCAAAGGTGGTTATAAACTTGTACTCCCAAATTCTTCTATGATGTGGAGATTTCAAGCTGCCTTTTATTATAGTAACCTTTATATGTTCTATGTTGTGTTGTGGATCCAGAAATATGATTTTCAAACGGTCATCCTTGTGTAGGTATGATGGAGTTTCTTTGCAGTCTTCCTTAGTACCTCTAGCTGTAGATTGTAGGTCACTACTAGAGGTACATGACTGTTTCCCTCCTTCTCTGTGTATTGGAGTAGTTGACTTCTAGGTATCCTGGTGGCTCTGATGATTTGGCCATCAATTAAGGTGGGATGGTAGCCTTGATTTTCAGATGTAAATGTTCATCTGTCTGTTGGGTTAGAACAGATCTGGTTGTATCTGATGGCCTGGCTGTAGACAAAGGAATTTTCGATGTGGTCCCGTCCATAGCCCACCTTAAAAGGCAACTTCAAATCTCAACATCATAGAAGAATTTGGGTGTACAAGTTTATAACCATCTTTGACACTCTCAAGACTGGAATGAATATCAGAAGTGGATTGATGCATCACTGGAGAATATGAGGAGTGTAAAGCAGAGATAACACTCTAGCCTGGTGACCCCCTAACACCAATTCAGAGACCATAAAACTTTCACATCCCTTATCAGTGGACTAATTAAAGGGGTTGTCCCGCGCCGAAACGGGTTTTTTTTTTTTTCAATAGGCCCCCCGTTCGGCGCGAGACAAACCCAATGCATGTGTTAAAAACAAACAAACCGTTTAGTACTTACCCGAATCCCCGCTCTGCGGCGACTTCTTACTTACCTTACCAAGATGGCCGCCGGGATCTTCACCCACGATGCACTGCGGGTCTTCTCCCATGGTGCACCGTGGGCTCTGTGCGGTCCATTGCCGATTCCAGCCTCCTGATTGGCTGGAATCGGCACACGTGATGGGGCGGAGCTACGCGATGACGCGTAGAAGGGGCGGAGCCAGAACTCCGTTCGTGCCGAGACCCAAGAGAAGGCAGAAGACCCTTCTGCGCAAGCGCGTCTAATCGGGAGATTAGACGTTGAAATTAGATGGCACCATGGCGACGGGGACGCCAGCAACGGAGCAGGTAAGTGAATAACTTCTGTATGGCTCATATTTAATGCACGATGTATATTACAAAGTGCATTAATATGGCCATACAGAAGTGTATACCCCCACTTGCTTTCTCGGGACAACCCCTTTAAGTATTAACTCCTCTACTCATCCTGTTCTGGTATTGTTTTAAGTGGAGATTAATCACACCGTGTCTGTGCCTTTTGATATGTGTGTAATACTTATATAGAATATATATGCCTCTTCAGATCTATTCCATTATGCCTGAGGAAGAACCCTTAGTAGGTTGGAAAGCTCGCTATAACATCATGTATTTTTGTTAGCCCTTAAAAGATATCATACTACAAGATGACTTGGTTTCTCTAACTGGGAACAATCACATTTCACTCTACTGCCTAAGGGCGCATTCAGACGCCCGTATATCGGCCGCGTATTCACGCCGGCCGATATACGGCATCTCTCTCTGCAGGGGGAGGAGGCTGGAAGAGCCGGGAGCAGTGCTCTGAGCTCCCGCCCCCTCTCTTCCTCCTTTCCACCCCCTGCACTATTTTCAATGAGGACAGGTGAGACGGGGGCAGAGCTAATTCCCTGAACTTAGCCACACCCCCTTTCAGTGCACATAGTGCAGAAGGGCGGGGAGGGGGTAGAGAGGAGGCAATGAGGGGGCGGAGCTCAGAGCACTGCTTCTGGCTCTTCCAGCCTCCTCCCCCCTACAGAGAGAGACGCCGTATATCGGCCGGCGTGAATACCCGGGCGATATACGGTCGTCTGAATGCGCCCTAACACTGTACCAAACTTTTTTTTGTTTTACCTGTCAAGGCAGTAGCTTTGGGGCACCATGCCTGTTACCAGTGACACGTGCCTCGTATCTTGGGGCCTAATGGTGCCAGTGGTGAGCGGATGTCATCTGTCACCCTATCAGCCCCCAAGCAAGTCTGGCATCTCTGTACTTCTGTTTCGCCCTGCCATAGGCATAATGTGTCAATGAAGAGATCACATGATCAAGTCCTCTGGGCGACTAAAACAATATGTAAACAGCTGATCGCCCCGAGTCCCGCTCTCAGCAACCCGACAATCAACTGTTTCTGCTGGGAGAAGCTTTGACCAGCCAGCCAGTTCTCATTCGGTTAGCAGCATTAGAGATCTGCTTTACAGCAGCCTCAAAGACCCGAGAGACAGCGGAGGACAGGAGGGGACCTATTGATTGGTTTTGGAGAATGTTTTGTGACCAGTGCAGGGAAGGGGATGAGGTAAGCTGTGGCAATCACATATAGACTTCTATGGGAAAGTGTTGTGAGCATGCTCTGTGGCCTTTGCAAGGAGGACAAGAAGGTGAGCTGTGACCATCATCTATAGACTATTTTGTGGGCATGCTCTGTGACCTGTGCAGGGAGAGAAGGAGGTGAGCTCTGACTGTCAAATATGGACTTCAATAGGAGAGTGCTAGGGGCCGCTCAGTGACCTATTTTGGGAGGGAAATGAGGTAAGCTTTGACCATTACCTATAAACCAATATGAGAGCGTTTTGTGGGCATGCTCTGTGAACTGTGCAATAGGGGGAAGGAGGTGAGCTGTGACTGTTGCCTATAGACTTCTATTGGAGAGTCTTGTGGGCATACTTTCTGACCTGTGCAGAGAGGGGAGGAGGTGATCTGTGACCATCACCTATAGTGAATGGTGGATCCTCTGCGAACTAATATATATATATATAATGTCCCCTTTCATTCTAATTCTACCTGTGATCATGGCTATTCAATTGGTCATTTTCTGCTGTCACGTTCCCTTTTAAAGGGGTTATCAAGGGTTAGAAAAACATGGCTGCTTTCTTCTAAACACACCGCCACCATTATCCATAGGGCTGTGTATGGTATTGCAGCTGAGCTCCATTGAAGTGAATTGGAGCTGAGCTGCAATACCAGACACAACCCACAAAGAAGGGTAGCGCTGTGTTTGGAAGAAAGCCATGTTTTTTTTAACCTTTTGATAACCCCTTTAAGACTCGTCAATAAGGAGTACGGCAAGCGGCACCTCTGTCTCCATCTGAGTCATTACCTGCAGGGTGTGAATAGGTACGCAGACAGAGCTGCTAGAGTTCTGCAATGTTTACCTGTCGCAGGTGAGGCATGAGAATTGGGTGAGGAGTGGAGCCCTTGTTGTATGTCCTGTCCGCTAATATTTACCTGTTACAGGTGAGGCACCGCTCCTTTGTACACAAGCGGTCACCGTCAGAAGAATGGGGCATTCATGTGACGGAGGTCAGAATTTGAAAGATACGAGACAGAAACTCTGAAGGCGGCGCCATCACCGTACAGAATCCGGCGCTTGGGGGTCCTTCACACAAGTGTGTGCCCGTTCGTGCGCGCCTCAGCACAACCTTTTTGCGCACTGAAGGAGGCTTTTTTTTTTAGTGCTGATCGGCGTATTGTGCCATACTTTTTCCGCCCACAGGGCATGCTCATTGGCACGGAGTGAAAAAAGACTCCCTGCTTGAAATATCTAATTAGGCCTCTTACATGGGCACTTTTTTTTTACAGCACTTAGCGGGCATTTGAAACTGAGCCGCCATTCATTTTAGCGCGGCATTTCTAACGCGTTCTAAACACTATGTTCAATTTATCGGCGTTGCGGTGCTTTTTAATGCAGTGCGTCCCTCATTGAAATCAACGGGATGCGTTAAGATCACAGTAAAACGTTGTGCGCTATTTTCAATGCAGCCTTCCATGCCACCGGAAGGGGGAAACGGAAGTGGTGATGGCATCAGCTTGCTTTGCTTGTGTTCATACTCTGCTAAAAATGCAGTAACAACACAGGCCAATGCTCACAAAAACATTGCGTGAAAAAACGCATTATTTTTACAAACGCCTGTGTGAGCGGCGCCGGTCTAATGAGCTCCAGTGGGCTCTTTTCCCAGCTGAGTTATGCAGCATATTACATCTCCTTGCGTATTGCATTTGCGCCCCCCCCCCCCCCCCCTTCCCCGATGACTTCTACTGGCATCTAGTAGCGCATGCTGCAGGGTTCTTTGTGCAACCGAAATGTGCGTGAAAAATCTGGAAATGTGAACAAACTCACTGAAATGAATGGGTTCTATTCTCTGCGCACATAAATGTTATATACGCCCGTGAGAAGGAGGGTCGGAATCGATTGGTTTTACTTTAATTGGCACCACAATTCTCCTGATTGGTGGATCGTTAAGGGGTTTTATGTAAATAACCTGCCAACCATGAAAAGAGGAAGACTTCTGCAACTTTCCAATATACTTCAATTCTGCACTGTTTACGAGACCTCTGCTTGCTGTCAGTGAATGAGAACTGTTGTCCACATTCAGAGGCAGTTTGGCACAAGATTTATACAAGATGCACAAATCTCACAGGAATATCAACCCCATTCTTTTGAATGGGGTCATATGCATGAGATATATATATATATATATATATATATATTATTATATTTTTATTTTTTTTATAAAATGGTTGAGATGCATTAAAAACCATGAAAATCGAGCTGTTAGAAAAACTCCATTTGACGGAGCGCTGGTCTGCAAAGCCCCATTGAGATCTATGATGGTGTGTACCGCGATTAGTGCGGCATTTGAAACGCCATCCTAATCGCAGTAAAAAGCGGGCTGTGTGAGAGCGGCCTAATACCGCAGCCGCTGCACAAGTCTCTGGCAGTTTGCTGCAATGTGTCGGTTTAGAGTTTGGTTGACTTAGCTCGCAGAGCATTATCTAGACTGGATACAATTGTAACCACTTCTCAGTTGCACGCAGGACTAGCTGTGTGCAGGTTTACTGCCTCTAAGGCCTCATGTCCACGGGTGGGTCGGGTGCCGTGAGCAAGAGCCCCACCGCGGAATCCCACCCTGCCCGCGGCATTACTTACTGTGCATGTGACAGAGACGCACACGCTTTAAGCTACGGGCACCCATAATTTTCTATGCACGGGTTGAACTCCGGAATAACCGCACAGATGCCCCACGCGGATCCCAAAATTCAAACCCACCCGTGGGCATTAGCCCTAAGGCCTCCCTCACACGGGTGCTTTTTTCCGTGATTAACGCAACGTTTTCAGCACCGCACTAATCGCGGTACAATGCTCCCACTGTTCTCAAAGGACTCCCCTCGATCGCGCTGCAATTTTCGAGCGCAGTCTGTTCTATTTTTGATGTTTAGCGCACCTGGTCCATGATGAGGTATGCTAAATTCGGCTGTCGGCCGCAGGGAGCTGCAGCCGAAAGTGAAAGTAAAGTCACGGCACTTTGCTGAACACCCGTGTCAGGGAGGCCCGAGACAAGTGTTCTCATTCACTGACAGCAAACAGAGATCTTGAACATGACAATAGAAACAAGAAGACTAAGAAAGTTGCAAAACTTTCAATTTCTAAATCCTTATGTGCATAAAACCAGAACGCTCTGTAACCTTTTACTCCTCTTCTTGGCAGACACCACTGCTTTGGGATTTGTTACAATGTAACAGTTCAGGTAACATTTACAGATGTAGCAACACCCAACGGGCGCTGCCCCGCATCTGATTACTGAACGTCCGGTGTGCTACGCTATTTGCATATCCGTTACTTTGCAATAACTGCGGCTCTACGCAAAAAGCATAGACACCCTACGATACCTACATTGTGCCAGTCAAGCCTGGCACTGCTACATCTGTATTAGTTTAGAGTCCAGGGCAGTGGAGCTTGTTGCTGCTGATGTATTTAGCTCACAGGGGTTGTCTAACCTGATACATTGTAACAAACCCTCAGCTGTGTGAACAGAAGTGGGTCTGCCACCACTTTTGTGTGAACGTCCTCTTCTAATGGTGGATCTACTGTACACAGAGCTCAGATATTGGGGATAAACCATAGCTACCATGTGTCTCCTCATATCCGCAGCTTTGTATATACAGTGAGGGGTTGCTATGAGGTCCCCGCTGCGTCTTCTGAGCGGCAGTACCAATATGGCAACAGTTCCTAGAAAAATGTCCACTACAACAAAACAGAGGAAATCCCAAATCTCTTGTTCTAGTAACATTAGATTGTCAGCTCCTGGGACCAAGGTCTCGTTGGTTCCAGAACGGGATGATAGGAGAACTCGCAGTAAAATGCTGTAGCAGGGTTCACTTCCACACGGTTCTCCAGAACTGCGCCCGTTTCCGGGAGCTGATAAGAAGCGGACGTGTTGTGTGATAACTGGAGGGAAATGCTCTCTATAAATATTTGACTAGTAATTGTGGAAGTGAGAATTTACAAGAACTGATGGCAGAAGCAATTGCACAGACATTATATATAAAGCAGTATATAGCATCAGCCTACTACTGCAATCAGCGCTGTATGCTCAGTGATGTCACTACTGCTGGGATATAGAGAAGTGACTGTGCCATAGATGCTTCTCTTACAGAGCAGTGTGACAGATGCCTACTAAAAGCCCAAGTGTAAGATTGGCAAAGGGACCGGACTATATGACCCCCCCCCCCCCATTCTCTGCATCCTTCTGAGCCTTATATATTCTATATGTACTTTATGTTCTAGATATGTTGTAGCCCCTAAGATGGCATAAGAGTAAGTTTTAGAGATGAGCGAGCATACTCGCTAAGGACAATTGCTCGATCGAGTATCTCCCCGCTCGGAAGAAAAGGTTCGGCTGCCGGCGCGGGTGACAGGTGAGTTGCGGCCATGAGCAGGGGGGAGAGAGGGAGAGAGAGATCTCCCCTCCGTTCCTCCCCGCTCTCCCCCGCCGCTCCACGCCCGCTGCTGGCAGCCGAATCTTTGCTCCCGAGCGGGCAGGTACTCGTTAAGGGCAATTCTCGATCGAGCAAATGCCCTTAGCGAGTATGCTCGCTCATCTCTAGTAAGTTTGCGTTACTTGGGGTTATGTGGGTGCCCATTGCGGTTCCATTTTGCAGGTTCTTCACGTCCCAGTCCCCATTTTTCTCTCCCTGGATTTGAGAAGATGAGTACATATATGGATTCCATATATCTCTAGATACATTCTAGAGATATATGGAATTTCTAGAATCTATCCAGGCTGTATATCTGTGTACTGTGTGGTGAACTATAGGGGCTGTCATTTTTGAGTTTTGTCTCTTCTATTCCTGCACTAATTCTTAGCTGTTTCTAGTGTGGGGGTGTCTTTGCATGGTCTTCTGTAAGTTTCTCTGTACTATCTCTTTCCACTCTGTCATTACTGTTCATAGATGTTTCTCTTATAGGACATTATGACCTGATGCATACTGAAAACCCAAGTGTAAAAGTTGGCAGAGAGACCACCATCCCTCACTATACAAATTCTCCCATCCTCCTGGGTCCTATATACTTTACATGTAGTTTACTTTCCAGATATGTGGTGGATCCTCAAGATGACATATGAATAAGTTTACGTTACTTAAGGTTATGTGGGTGCCCATTGCGGTTCCATTTTTAAGTCACAGCAATTCCCCCTCTCTGGACTCAGGGAGATTAGTACATATATGAGCATGTATAGTATATCAGACATGTCTCTAATGTATCCAGACTATATATATATATATATATATAATTGTACAGCGTGGATAACTATAAGGGCTTTTTTTGCAGTTTTGTTTCTATTATAAACCTACACGAGCTTTCAGCTGTTTCTGGTATGGAGTGTCTTTGCATGGTCTTCTGTAAGATACAGATTGTCCATACTATCTCCTATGACTCCACCACACCTATCCAGTGAGAATGGGGTGTAGTGTTATATCATTGGCAGAGAATGGAGGGAAATAGCAAGAGCGTTATAGGTATTATAGTGGTTATAGGGAGGCCTTATAATGTCCGGCAAATACTCACTCTTAACTATTTCTTCATGATTTTGTAAATTTTTACTTTTCTCACCATCTTCTTTCTTTTTATTTTACTTACCTGCAATCAACATCTCTCTGGCTCCAGCTCTCACACACACTGCTGCTTGGCACACATGGCGGCGATGTTCTCAGGTATGTAGGCTTCAGATCTGCTCCTCAGAGGTGGCCGAGTCTAGTGGTGGAGGGACCGTAATTGGTTCTAAAATTGGGCTTGGTCATCAAGTAACTGGCATGGAGTGCAGGTAGAAAGATGGGGCTGGCCTGGAGGTGGCAGGATAGAGGCGGGCATGGCGCTCAGGCGTGGATAGAATATGGCCAGGAGGGTGTCTTGTGGTGGATTTGAATCGGTTGCAACATAAGCCAAAGAATCAGTCACGAGGTGGTAATGGTCAAAACTTTTTTTCCAAAGTCCTGCCATATATAAAATAATGCTCTTCGTTATTACCAAAGCTCCTCCCATCACCTCCTACCATTATCCCTGCAGGGCAGTCCAGGCGGACTGTGAGGGGGATATCGGACCGAGGGTTGGACTTTGGGGTGAGATGTCGGACCGGGGGTCTGAACTTTGGTATCCTGGGGTGCAGCAGACCTGTCTGACAGCAGCTTGTCCTCCTCTGCCCATTGACACGCGTGATGTTGAGCTGAGCATCCGTATTTATTTGTGACGGTCAAGGAAGATAGAACCGTTCACCTCTTGTACCTCCTCGTAGTTAGTAATCGCGCCCCGCACAGATCCGGCCTCCACAGGTCTGCGGCTTCTGAGCGGGAGCAGCTGTATAAATATTTATATGATTAGTCATATTAACGATCCTTATTAGGCAGCTGGATGATTGCGGGATTTAGCGTCTCGCACAACTTACTGGAGGATTCTGGGTAATGTAGAAATCCTAGAGAGACGGCGACAGCTGGAAACCTCCAGAGTCAATGAGGGCATAAAACATCGCGCAGAAGGATGTGGCGTTTATAGGGGATAGTAAAACGCTGAAAATCATCACACCTAAACCACAAAAAAAGTATGTCCAAAAAATACCGGACCCTCCCTGTATAACGCACTGATAGGCCTGTATTCTGCTTGTGCGGAAAGCAGTAAGATGGCAGCATAACCGCACCAGAACTGCTCAATGCATAGATGCTGTACCAGAGCCAAGCTCAGTACATTAATATGGCACCAAAACCAAGCTCCATTCATACAGCACCAGAACTAAGCTCAGCACATGAATACAACAGCAGAACCAAGCTCATAACATAGATGCAGCATCCGAATCAAGCACATAGCATAAATACAGCACCAGACCCAAGGTCAGTACATAGATGCAGTACCAGAACCTACATTATAACATGGATACAGTCCCAGAATCAAGTGCATAACCTATGTACAGTAGCAGAGCTAAGTGATTGTGTTGCAGGGGTACTGATTGGCTAACAGCGGTGCCTTGGAACATCAGAGAGGAGGAGACAGAGCCGGAAGTAGGATGATTCGCGTATCTCCACAAGACTCTGCCACACAGTACAAGATCATCATTTGCCTGGGCAGATTGCCCCCAGCCTGCATCTTTCTGATACCACCCTACAAGCTGGTGGCCGGCGCCCTGTGGAGCAGCACAGGTCACACGTAGCCAAGGTCAGCAGTGGTGACATCACAGCACAGTGATGTCATCAGTTGTAGAGCAGCAGGATTATTATGGTATGTGAGTGTAGATGAGCGCTGGTCGCTGCTTCATTCACTGCTGGGATTTGGCTCGGGTTCAGTGCTGACTCAGGGCCCAGCGATGGGGCGCCCGCCGGGATGAGGCCTGGATGTAATCTGCATCTGCAGTGTTAGACAAGAGCAGGGGCTTTGAGCGTTGAACATATGGTACTACCCAGGCAGAGTGGCAGAATCTGGGTGCTGCCTGGTATCCTGGGGGGCATGAGGCTGTAATGAGGTAGAGGATTCTTGCATGGCATGGGGGATGTTATTAAAGGGACAGTCCAGTCAAAACTAATCTACTGTGTTCTGCCAGTACAGGGTCTGCGTGCAGCAGAGAGTCCCTGTCAGGCTCCGCCTCCTCACACCCGCAGAGCACAGTGTGTTGTTTTTTTCATGTACTGTCCCTTTAAATCTCATAATCAGCTGTTATATGGAAATGTGGGTGTAGAGAAAACCTCATGTAGTTCCTCTATATGTACAGTAGTCAGACTATTACAGTACTGAATTATGTGCAGCACATCGCTCCATCCTCCCTCTACTTCCTCACAGCAACATAGTGATATATCCTGCAGATTATTACATGACTGGCCTCTAGAGTCCTGCAGACCATTACTCTGTGTACCTCTGATAGATATATAGTGATATATCCTGCAGATCGCATCACTGTCCTCTCTAGAGATCTGCAGAACATCGCTCTGTCCTCTATAGCTCCTGATAGATATAGTGATATATGCTGCAGATTATTACACCACTGACCTCTCTAGGGATCTGCAGAACCTCTCTCTGCTCTATCTACCTCCTGCAGATTATTTCGCACCTCTTGGTACACACCTGCAGAGCTTCCTTTATATGTTCCTCCTCCGGTGTGTTCATTAATCTGTGTAATTAGGATGAGGGCGAGACGATGACCCCGAGTAAATATTCTATATTATGTGCTGTCAGAGTTGGGGAGGGGCAGATATTACCAGCACCCCTCCCCGCATATTGTAATAAGTGCACCCCTATAATCTGCTGATTTGATTGGTGTATGCCGCGCACCACGTACTTACAAGCTGGGACTGAGGACTCGTTAGGCTGGGTTCCCACAGGACAGAAATCCTGCAGCTTGGCCGCACCGAAAAGCCGCAAGATTTCCGTCAGAGAGCCGCAGCTTCAAAACCCACAGCATTTCGCCGCGTGTTTTGGAGCGGTTCGGCCCCGGCATTCTGTTGCAGCTTTCTCTCCCCATAGAGAGGAATGAGGTTGCAACGGAAAAAAAAAAAGAATTGACATGCTGCGGCTGTCAATTCCGCACTGCATCGCCGGTTTTGCTCGGCTTTGTCACAACGGATTGGCCGCCCCGTGTGGACGAGATTTTTGCAAAATCTCGTCCACATGGCTGGCTAATGCCGGGATTAGGAGCCGCGGGCGGATTTGCCGCACGGAATTTCCGTGGCAAATCCATCCCATGTGAACCCAGCCTTTCCGGTTCCTATAACACTTGCTTATCTAGGCTCCAGCAGAATAATAGGAATATTGCCCTGCTCACTAGTGATCCTGAGCTGGGGGGCAATTAAGTAGACTAGTGTTCACACCACCTCCCATTCCCAATCCTTTCACTGTAACGATAGTCGTCAGCAACGCTTTTCAAAATAATGTAATCAGTGATAGTGATTACAGTGCAGTTACCTCCAGGGATTACAGGTGACCTCTCCTCTGATTGGAGTTGTGTGTTCTTCATTTTTCTTATTTG
Source organism: Eleutherodactylus coqui (assembly GCF_035609145.1). NCBI lineage: Eukaryota > Metazoa > Chordata > Amphibia > Anura > Eleutherodactylidae > Eleutherodactylus > Eleutherodactylus coqui. The sequence continues at coordinate 18,239,914 of NC_089839.1, read as the reverse complement.
GACCCAGACCGTTACAATGACTTCTTCCAACCATGCCTTGTCTCTACACGTTCCTCCCATCGTGCTGCTACCCCACTGTCACTCTACCTCTTCATAGTAATAGTGACTACTCTTTATGCCATAAACACTGTTACAGCCCTCACTTTGTCCCCCATACAGTAAGTGCCACCGCACAGTAATAATGCCCACTACAAGAAGTGTTGCCTCCTTTGTACCGTAAGTACTGGTGCCTTCTTGTGCCAACACATTGCTAATTCCACTTTGTGCCCCTCACAGGATAATAAGATTCTGGGACGGTTTGGGCTGCCATGGGAGCCTCAAGATCTCAATAGCCACACAAATGGCTCCTATGATAATCTGCCACTCATGTGGCGATTACCTTCATTTTGCAACAGCCTGTAAACTGAGATGGTTTTCTTTATTGGTCATGCCAGTTGTGCTGACATCTAGTGGCTAGAATGAAAACTTCAATAGTTCATCATTTATTCTACCCTGAGAAGACTGCAGGTAACTCCAGTCTGTGAAGGAAATTCTTGTCCAGAGAATCATGTGTCCTATGGTCAGTGATGAATTGTATAACACATTAGTTGTGTATCTGCCGCTGGTGACGCCACCTTCCTTATCTTTGACTCCCACATTCACTATGTAGTATCTCTCTCAAAGACTCCATCAGTCTTCCATAATCTGCCGACAACCTCCTCCTGGCTGGTCATCATTCATCTGACGCTCCCTTGGCACCGTATGGATACCCTGCTGCCATGTGTCCTGGGTTTCTTATGGTTCCCATTTTCTTTCAGACAGGAAGATGATGCCCTTTGGTGGGATCGCATCAAAGCTGCAGATCGATAGGCTGAAGGCGGCAGGTGTGGGATCTCATGACTGCGCCGTAAAATACCTCAACCAGGATTATGAGAGTTTACGTCAGTCCTGCCTGGAGGACGGCACTCTGTTTGAGGACCCCCACTTCCCAGCCGTCACTTCATCCCTGGGCTTCAAGGAACTAGGTCCAGGCTCCAGCAAAGTACAAGGGGTCCGATGGAAGCGGCCAACGGTGAGTACCGCTGTGGGGTCTACCATGAGGCCTAGAGTGAAGGAGTCCTGTGTACTGGGACTTCTATATAGATGCAGCACATTACGTCCTCTAATCCTTTACTATTAGAGATGGTAAATGTGACTGTGGAGGGGTGACTTGGTAGGGTGGATGGGGGGTCTCATAAATATTCAGATCACAGAGAGTCTTTATGTAGGGTGGGTTTCTCTCATTTTTATTCAGAGGGTTCTGTGACAGTATGATGACACCCCCTTTGTTTCTCTTTGTAGGAAATTGTCTCGGATCCGCAGTTCATTGTTGGTGGAGCCACCAGAACGGACATCTGTCAGGGGGCCCTGGGTGAGTGTGTGTCATGGTGTGTAACACGACATCTCCCGCAATGCAATGCAGCAGAAGAGCACGGGCCGCACAAACACTAACCCAATAGGGGGCATCAAGCCTGAGATCTAACAGGAGAGCAACAGAATTGTAGCCACAGCTCTGGATGTGACTAGAGTATAGTTATTATGAGTATGTACTAGTAACAGTCGGCGATGGCGCTCCACAGTGATAAGACATCGGCGGGTCCTCCTGTCCACCCTGCACTGTGACCTGGGCCCAACCGCAGCGGCTCAGCGACTAATTATAGACAGAGCATTTCTGGTTAATCCTTAACTCCTTTATTGCTGGACAGAATGTTTTGCATCGTTCTTCTATACAATACTAATACTCACACGGCCATCCACCTTCCCGGCATAGAAATGGCCTGCACTGCCAGGTATCCATATCCGCGGCCACCCAAGTGAGGTTAATGCTTAGTAGGGTCGATACTGCTTTATGTTTCATTCATACTTGGCGCTTTTAATTATACATCCTACTAATGTTACTAATCTAGTAATTTTTATATATTTATATATATATATATATTTTTTTTTTATCGTTATGACGATGTATTTTTTTAATGAAGTTACTTTTTCGTCCGTTTATCATTTTTATTTAGTTATTAGCTGTCCGCACTCCTATGAATTCATTCATTGCATGTAGCGCTCTCTTCGCCACTAAGGTAGAATTTTGATGAATTAATATTACGTTCTATAAAGGCCAACTGTTACGACCGTCCTGCCTACTCATCAACTATTAACTACCGTGTTTCCCCGAAAATAAGACAGTGTCTTATATTAATTTTTGTTCAAAAAGGTTTAACTTTTTTACATGTATAGCTGCCTGGACACTATTTAAATTGACTTTTTAAATTAACTGTTAGCAGGGCTTAATTTTGGAGTAGGGCTTATATTTCAAGCGTCCTCAAAAAGCCTGAAAAATCATTTTGCATCCTCAAAAATTCTGGAAAATCATGCTGTGTCTTATTTTCAGGGAAACGGGGTATCTATTTTATTATTTAAGTCTACTAATTTTATCCTTGTTCTTATTCTTTCTTGAATTTTATTTTTTTGTTTCCCCGCTCCTCTAACTTATTTTTCATCTTTCTCTGCATATTTGTATTGTGTAGTACTCCATCCAGCCATTTCTGAGGAAGAGGCTGTGTTCTCGAAACACGTCATATTGTATATGTGCTGGCTGTTTAATTAATTCATAAAGAAGAATCCTACCTCATCCCTTTGTCTAAATGTGCTTTACATTATAAGGCCTGCAGCAGGGGCGTAACTATAGAGGGTGCAGGGGATGCGGTTGCACCCGGGCCCAGGAGCCTTAGGGGGCCCATAAGGCCTCTCTTCCCCATATAGGGAGCCGAGTACTATGAATTATAGTTGGGGGCCCTGTTACAGGTTTTGCATTGGGGTCCAGAAGCTTCAAGTTCTGTTTCTGTGCAGCATGGTTTAGGTATGGGTATGGGTACAGATAGAGGGGGGGCCCTAGCTCACGTTTTGCATCAGGGCCCCTGAGCCTTTAGTTACGCCCCTGGCCTGCAGCTATGGTCGGTGATTTTCTTTCTTTTACAATTAGCACTTACATCATAAAGGGCACCGATATACACCATTCTGTATGTAGGGGGCACATAATTTCATAGTTCAGGGGGTTCAAAGCAAACAATTGTTACTCGGCACCCAGCAGCAGAGTACTTGGGGTGGTCCATGGTGGCTCCACTGACGAACAAGCTGTTTTAAGTAAGTTTTTCCCTGAAGGGGAAATAATTGACTGATTTTTACATACATGTCTAGTAAGTAGATGCTGCCTCCTGCTCGTGATGTGGAAGCAGAGCTCCCTTTTATCGTGTTCCTGCATCTCTAATTGTCAGTTGGGGCATAAAGAACTGATCGGAGGAAGTCTAGTCACTGGGACTGGATGCACCAGACCCCTGTTCTCATGATCGGTGGTGGTCTCAGCGGTCCAACCCTGTTCTGCCTCCATTCACTAGTGATGAATGTAAAACCACAGGAACGATTATCGCTGGAATGACCTGCTGGGCATCTTTGCCCGACAGGTTGTCCCATGTAAAAGGGCTTTTGGAGTATCAATGCATACTATGCACAGTGTGCACCAGGTAGTCAGAGAAGCAGTTCGGCCAACTTTGTGTCTCCATGCACAGGAAATTTCTTTAATCATTGGCCCGATTCTGGGGTCCTGATGGTCAAGGTCTGGTTCTTTGTAGGTGACTGCTGGCTCTTGGCTGCTATTGGTTCTTTGACATTGAACGAGGATCTCCTGCACCGCGTTGTTCCTCATGGGCAGAGCTTCCAGGATGACTATGCAGGAATTTTCCATTTCCAGGTATGACACACACGTCGCTTGACTGGATGATGTCATCACTTCATGGGTAACTTGTATAGACGTAACACATGTTGTGACCATATCCACACCCAGTGCACAACCCTATAGATGGCGGCATACTGCACCCATGGAATACAGTACTAGACTTTATTGCTGGGGGCTGATGTATGCCATAATGATGTTGTACACGTAGGCCCATCTACATACACACAAACAGTGGCTAAACATAACTTTTTCAGAAGTAGACCCTTAATATAAAATGATGATGGAGGTTATAGTTACAAACTCCGCCCCCTCTCTCCATGTCTTCTAACTTTACCATTTATGTTGTCTCCTTGTCTCTAGATGTGGCAGTTCGGAGAGTGGGTGGACGTGGTGGTCGATGACCGCTTGCCGGTGAAGGATGGAGAATTGGTTTTTGTTCACTCTGCTGAGTGCTCAGAGTTCTGGAGTGCGCTGCTGGAGAAAGCCTACGCCAAGTGAGTAATCGTAGTGTTGCCTCTGGGGCATTAGGTAGCATGGAGTCGCCCAGCCATCTACCTGAGGTAGTGCAATCTCGCCCCTCACCTGGTGCAGCAGGTAGTGTAGTGTTTCCTTCGCCCACCAATTGAGGCAACAGGCGAAACTGTGTTACCTCCCCCACTTTGGGCAGCAAGTATATCTAATATCCATGTTCCTCCCTCTCCGCTACAGATTGAACGGCAACTATGAGGCGCTCTCAGGAGGCAGCACCACCGAGGGATTTGAAGACTTCACTGGTGGTGTCGCAATGATGTACGAACTGCGAAAAGCCCCACGTGACCTAGACAAGATCATCACCCGAGCATTGGAGCGAGGGTCCCTGCTGGGCTGCTCCATTGATGTAAGTAGCTGCATCTTTCCAAACACAAGTTATCATTCACATATGAATAGCTTCTCTATTTATAATGTGCTATTGTCATCTGTTATCTGTCAGCTGAGGACCTGTTTAATGAGTTCTAGTTAATCTATAACCACAGCAGCCATTTAGAAAACTCTTCTCCGCACTGAAAACCATATTCACAGATGTCTAATGCTTCATTTACATGGAGCAATTAGCGTTCGGGAAATAATTGAAACGAAACTGAACGATAATCATTCAGCCTAAACGCGGCCGGCGACTGAACGACGAGCGACAATCGGGAGGTTTTCGTTCAGTTTCAGCCGGCATAAAAATCTTGGGCACTTACCGTGCTAGTTAAGGGTTTCACATAGGAATGTGAAACGATGAACGATAAGTGCCCAAGGACTGCGCTAGTGCAAGTGCGAACAAACTAGTGATGACATCACCAGCTGGTTCCATTGGGCAAACAAGAATCGTGAGATTCTTAGCCTGTGTAAAAGAGGCATAAGAGTAGAAATGACTGCTGGAGCTGTGCCTATCGATGTTAGAATATGGTTTCCTTGTGAGGACCTAGATATGGTTAATATTTCAACCTAGGGGTCTTTCATAACATGTGACCACATCTTGCGTCTGTAGATAGTCATTACTGCTGGGCCTGTGCTGCCCTGGGCTCCCCAAAATGAGCTGTTTGTTTCTATAGCATAATGGACTCTGTGCGGCTCCCATGGCGGTGCCCAAATAGTTTTGTGATTATTTACTTCTTACCATCTTTCTAATCTTGAGTCTTTCTTTTGGTTTTCTCAGATAACTAGTTCCTTTGACATGGAAGCCATCACCTTCAAGAAGTTGGTGAAAGGCCATGCATATTCTGTAACTGGTCTTAAAGAGGTGGGAACAGCGATAAACTCTCTAAGAACTAATACAGGAAGAGGCTGCAGCCTGCAATGATCAAGTGCATTAGACACAAGGACTTCAAATGTCATTTCCTCCACTAATAGGTAAATTACCGAGGTGAGGTGGAGAAGCTTATCCGTGTTCGTAATCCTTGGGGCCAAGTGGAGTGGACTGGAGCCTGGAGCGATAAGTAAGATTGATTATATATGTTCTATGAAGCTTCACTATGACTTCTTACGCTATGCTTGATCATCTGATGGTTGACGGACCTGTAGATGTCATGTAGAAGTTCCTCTTCTTCATTATTCGACCTGCTATGAAACTATTACTCCTGAGGCTGTTGGGGCATGCTGAGAGTTGTAGTGTCACACCAGCTGGGGACCAATGATGTAGAGAACGACCTTTGTCATTTGTTTTCTTCAGCTCTTCTGAATGGAATGAGGTTGATCCTTCAGAGCGGGAAGACCTGCGTCTAAAGATGGAAGATGGGGAGTTTTGGTAAGTGGTCAGTCAATGTTCCTTAATAGGGTTTTCTCAATAGTTTAGTCTTTGATATTTAATGAATTGTCCCCCATTGTTGGGGTCATAGACAGGCAGAAGACCTGCTGACACCAATGTCACCAAACACCTCCCATACCCTGAGCACATGGAGAAAAGTGATGAGTTGGGAGTTTCGGACCCCTGTTAATGATCTCTCTGTGCTATATAGAGCTCCTATAGTATGTCCCCCTAGTTGGCCATCTTTAGCATTCACCTTACAGTAGACCACTTGGTCTTCTCTGCTGTTCCCCAGGATGTCCTTCAAAGAATTTCTGCGACAGTTTTCACGACTGGAGATCTGTAATCTCACCCCCGATGCACTCTGCAAAGATGATGTTAGCAAGTGGCACACAACCATGTATGAGGGGACCTGGCGGAGGGGGAGCACTGCTGGAGGCTGCAGGAATAACCCAGGTAGGAGGAGCGGGTGGTTAATGAACCCCACTACTCTTTATAGGCACCATATAATCGCCATGATGCTGTTTCTGGTTGCAGCCACTTTCTGGATCAACCCTCAGTTTAAGATCACACTTTTGGAAGAGGATGACGACCCAGATGATAACGAGCTAGCCTGCAGCTTTCTGGTGGCACTTATGCAGAAGAACCGGAGGAAAGAGCGAAAGGTTGGCGGAGACATGCACACCATCGGCTTTGCTGTGTATGAGGTGAGATCCTGCCAGATGTATAATAATGGGGTTTTCACATAAAAGTGCTGCTCACCCTCAGCTGGAAGTAAATCTGACCTGTTCTCTAGATAGGTGTAGAAGGGTCTCGTGATCAGAATCTGGAGGATATTGTCTCCATGGCATTCATAAAATAGTCCTTTTATCAGTCTCAGGGATGGGGGAGGGTCGTCCTGTGAGGCTTAATGTTTGGGTTTCATTTTTGTCACCATGTGATTCCTTGTCTTCTTTTTCTTCTTGTTCCCTTTAGGTCCCTGATGAGGTACGTGCAGCACACATGGAGTATGGAGTGTAATGGGTACAATGATGCATTGTGTAGCTGGGCATATGTTGGGGGTTCAGGATAAGATTTAATACCAGAAGATGTGAAAAGAGGGCTCATATCCAGACTAGTACCCTTCCTAGGTCTGGAGCAGTAAGTAGCTCAGGGTAATCTGGGACCTGGGGGGATGGATTGGTATGGCCCTATGCATACTAGTAAATTTAGCTAGGATTGGCACCATGGGTCTGGTTGAGGATGCTGGGGGGTACATGCAGGAGTTTGGGTTTTGTAATATAATACAATCCTGGAAAACTATGCATTACTGTTAAACTGTTTTTGGACTCTATCTCTTCATTTCCTTCTCCTCCTTTTCCTTTCTTCCTCTTCCCCTTTCTTCATCTTCTCTATCATCCTTCCTCTGCCTCTTCTCCTCATCCTGCCTTCCTCTGCCTCTTCTCCTCATCCTGCCTTCCTCTGCCTCTTCTCCTCATCCTGCCTTCCTCTGCCCCTCTTCTCCTCATCCTGCCTTCCTCTGCCCCTCTTCTCCTCATCCTGCCTTCCTCTGCCCCTCTTCTCCTCATCCTGCCTTCCTCTGCCCCTCTTCTCCTCATCCTGCCTTCCTCTGCCCCTCTTCTCCTCATCCTGCCTTCCTCTGCCCCTCTTCTCCTCATCCTGCCTTCCTCTGCCCCTCTTCTCCTCATCCTGCCTTCCTCTGCCCCTCTTCTCCTCATCCTGCCTTCCTCTGCCCCTCTTCTCCTCATCCTGCCTTCCTCTGCCCCTCTTCTCCTCATCCTGCCTTCCTCTGCCCCTCTTCTCCTCATCCTGCCTTCCTCTGCCCCTCTTCTCCTCATCCTGCCTTCCCCTGCCCCTCTTCTCCTCATCCTGCCTTCCCCTGCCCCTCTTCTCCTCATCCTGCCTTCCCCTGCCCCTCTTCTCCTCATCCTGCCTTCCCCTGCCCCTCTTCTCCTCATCCTGCCTTCCCCTGCCCCTCTTCTCCTCATCCTGCCTTCCCCTGCCCCTCTTCTCCTCATCCTGCCTTCCCCTGCCCCTCTTCTCCTCATCCTGCCTTCCCCTGGCCCTCTTCTCCTCATCCTGCCTTCCCCTGGCCCTCTTCTCCTCATCCTGCCTTCCCCTGGCCCTCTTCTCCTCATCCTGCCTTCCCCTGGCCCTCTTCTCCTCATCCTGCCTTCCCCTGGCCCTCTTCTCCTCATCCTGCCTTCCCCTGGCCCTCTTCTCCTCATCCTGCCTTCCCCTGGCCCTCTTCTCCTCATCCTGCCTTCCCCTGGCCCTCTTCTCCTCATCCTGCCTTCCCCTGGCCCTCTTCTCCTCATCCTGCCTTCCCCTGGCCCTCTTCTCCTCATCCTGCCTTCCCCTGGCCCTCTTCTCCCGGTCCTGCCTTCCCCTGGCCCTCTTCTCCCCGTCCTGCCTTCCCATGGCCCTCTTCTCCCCGTCCTGCCTTCCCATGGCCCTCTTCTCCCCGTCCTGCCTTCCCCTGGCCCTTTTTCTTCTCCTCCCCGTCCTGCCTTCCCCTGGCCCTCTTCTCCTCCTCTCCGTCCTGCCTTCCCCCTGGCCCTCTTCTCCTCCTCTCCGTCCTGCCTTCCCCCGGGCCCTCTTCTCCTCCTCTCCGTCCTGCCTTCTCCTGGCCCTCTTCTCCTCCTCCCCGGCCTGCCTTCCCCCGGCCCTCTTCTCCTCATCCCACAGTAGTGTATATTTGCTGCTTTTGTTAAAGGGTTTTCTGGGACTTTAATTTAGATCATAGATATCAGGTCAGTGGGATTCTGACTCTCTGCACTCCTTTTCCTATTTTATCTATCCTACTTTCTTCCCCTTGTTTTTTTCCTCCTCTACTTCTCCCTCGTTCTTCCTCTTCTTCCTCTTTTCTTTTGCTCCAGCTTCTTCTCCTTCTCAACAGTATTTTTATATTTGCTGTTTTTGTTACTGTTTTCTGGAACTTTAATGCTGATTACTTTCCTTTAGGACACTTATCATATATAGCAGATAAGTTGGTGTCGGCACTTTAACCATTTAGTTGTATGAAGGGGCTGTTGCACCCTCTAGATTGTATACCAGGCAGAGTGCTGCACATTGCTGTGCCATTCATTGGAATGAGACAAAGTTCCAGAAAGGCCATGTGACCAATGAACATGGGGCTGCAGAGCTTAGGCAAACTTTATGGTCTCTCCCTCGCTTTGAGCCGCCATCAAGCATTTGATCAGTGAGTGTCCTGGGAGTCTGACCTTCACGGATCCTAAGGATAGGTTGTCAATATTAAAGTCCCGGATGACCCCTTTAACGATTTTGACTTCTAGGATAAGTTCTCATTGTCTTGACACACTTCACTCCACAGTTCAAGGGCTGCCAGAATGTACACCTTAAGAAGGATTTCTTTCTGAGACACCAATCTTGTGCCCGCTCCGAAACCTTCATAAACCTACGAGAAGTGAGCAACCAGATCCGGCTGCCCCCGGGGGAGTACATCGTTGTCCCATCCACCTTCGAAGCGAACAAGGAGGGAGACTTCGTGCTGAGGGTCTTCACTGAAAAACAGTCGGAGACAGAGTGAGTGTGGGAGGAGCCAGTCCTGGAACAGGGTGGAGTCTAATGTACACCTATATACTACGGGCTGTTCCCCCAAACCAAGAGATTTACTCTATATAATCCAGAACTTCCACATATAATAATGCAGTGTGGTTGATATAAACTCCCTGCTTTACTTACATCTAGTAGCATCTTCTACACTGATCACATCCAGAGCTGCATTCACAATTGTTCTGTTAGAATCACACTTTATACTCCAGTCACATCTAGAACTGATATACTATTTTGCTGTTGCATCATATCCCATACACCAGTCACATCCAGAGCTGTAATTACAGTTCTGCTCTTACATCACATTTTATAATCTAGTCCCATCTAGAGCTGCATTTACTACTCTGCTGTCACTACATCTTATACACAAGTCACATCTAGAGCTGCATTTACAATTCTGCTGTTAGATCGCATCTTATACTCCAGGCACATCCAGAGCTGCAGTGACAGTTCTTCTGGTGACTTCTTAGAATAACTATTCAGGCACGCACTAGTAGCTGTACCCCACATGCTGCCATCGTTCATCGTCTGCCCTCGTGTACACCTTGTATGGATGTATTACTGGGGTGTAGACTGTTGGGGTTCACCTTCTCACCAGCTGTTCTTCATGTCCCCCCAGGGAGCTGGATGAAGAGGTGTCTGCGGATCTTCAAGATGAGGTAAGGCGCGGACTTCATGTTGCTGCCATACAAAGAATTCCATCGTTACAATGTGTCAGCCTAGAGTTCTTTAACTTGCAGAGAATTGCTCCACTGATACATTGTAACAAATCTTCAGCTGCGTGAGCAGGATGAGGTCAGGAGAGATTTCAGCCTCCTAGATATAAACTAGGATGTTCCCATTCACTGACAGCAATCAGGTGGAAGATATATTGAATGTCACCTTTCATGCTTCGGATGGTTCTACCGGTCTTTGAGGGTCTGAGCTGCTTCACATGATTCCTTCTCTTCTCAGGAGGAGATCACAGAGGACGATGTGGACGATTCCTTTAAGAACATGTTCCAGCAGCTGGCAGGAGCCGTGAGTGGAGGAGGGGCGGTCTGAGTTCTGCTGCTTTAGACTGGATGGTGATTTTAAGTGATTGCTCCGTTTTTATTCCCTCAGGACATGGAGATCAGCGTCTTTGAGCTGCGGACCATCCTCAACAGAGTGGTGACCAGACGTGAGTGACCGCTGAAGGGTATACTCCAGTCACATGCAGAGCTGCAATTACAATTCTGCTCTTACATCACACGTTGTTATACTCCAGTCACATCCAAAGCTGCAGTCGCTGGTTCCTGCTTGGCATTGCCATAGCTAAACTTCCAAGCAGCCGTGTCTGCACCAGGATACACTGTACAGTGCTGCTGTGAACCCTACATCTCTCACAATGCACTGCAGCAGATCATAGAAACACTAAACCAGCAGAGGGATGAGACGGATGTAAAGCTCTGTAGTCTGAGTGTTCATTGGAATCCAGCAGAATAGTGAGTGCAGCTCTGTAGTATAATACAGGATGTAACTCAGGATCAGTACAGGATAAGTAATGTATGTACACAGTGACTCCACCAGCAGAATAGTGAGTGCAGCTCTGGAGTATAATACAGGATGTAACTCAGGATCAGTACAGGATAAGTAATGTATGTACACAGTGACTCCACCAGCAGAATAGTGAGTGCAGCTCTGGAGTATAATACAGGATGTAACTCAGGATCAGTACAGGATAAGTAATGTATGTACACAGTGACTCCAGCAGCAGAATAGTGAGTGCAGCTCTGGGGTATAATACTGGATGTAACTCAGGATCAGTACAGGATAAGTATTTAGAGCTACCTTGAGTTAGGCTTCCTATACACGGCCGAGTGTGACATCGGCCATGAATCTCGGCTCTATATCGCGCTTGTGAACATATGATGTACCTGCAGATGCGAGGCATTTTGCTGTCAAAGACGCCATCCCTTCTGGGAAGTTGCAGTCCTCTGGCGCGGCTTTCAACCACAGTGGAGGATCAGCAAGTGTTTCCTGTTGTTTTAATTGGGAAACCTTGCATCGCCCTCGCGTGCACCTCACACGCCGTCTGATGCCTTCTACAGTCCCATTGAAAATATTTAGTGATGCGTTCCGAGGAACGTGAAGAATTAGAGTATGCCACGAAAAATCGCTCATGTATGTGACTCCATTCAAAAGAATTGGGTTCACATTTGTGTGAGATTTGTGCGTCTGGCAATGCAGGAATCTTGCACGGTTTTCTCTGCCATGTGAAGGCGGCCTTATATGGAGATTTATCCCTTGAGATGATTGATTAGAGGTTGAGCCGCTCTCCACCTTCACTCCGGATTATCTTGGTCTGAATGCCTTATTTTTCTTATTAGACAAGGACCTGAAGACGGACGGTTTCAGCATGGAGGCGTGCCGGCAGATGGTCAACCTTATGGACGTATCCTTCTATAGCTGTCATAGGACGGACGGATCTGAGGTTCCGGTTTAGCTCTCGTTCATTCTATCATGGCTGCTCATCCTCCTCCTTATGAAGTGTATGCAGTGAGCTTCCCCTAGTGGTGGCTGCATATATCTGTATGCAGTGAGCTCCCCCTAGTGGTGGCTGCATATATCTGTATGCAGTGAGCTCCCCCTAGTGGTGGCTGCATATATCTGTATGCAGTGAGCTCCCCCTAGTGGTGGCTGCATATATCTGTATGCAGTGAGCTCCCCCTAGTGGTGGCTGCATATATCTGTATGCAGTGAGCTCCCCCTAGTGGTGGTTGTGTACAGGTTGTAGGGAAAAAAACGGATCCAGCGCTATGTCTCAATCCTTTGTCCTATACTAAAATAACAATCGCTTACTTGAATAGGAAGGCATGGATGCACTACATGATGATACGGCGCACAAACTCCTGGGGGCCCCGGAATATGGATTCAAGTTTGTGTTGTGGTCCTTGTAAATGAGAGCGATTAAAACCCAATTGCAAAGTTGAAGAGTAGCATGTGAGAAGCAGAAATCCACTTTAGGTCCCGTGGCACCGCTGCTATGACTGAAGTAAGGAAAAAGTACTGGAAGTAGTCTTCTTCTGCTATGACAGGGGCGGATCATCCAGGAAGTCATCACCGCCATCTGCAGGAGATTCCGGTACCGTTGTGAGTCCCTGGAATGAAGACTGGACCAACGAGGCGATCGCGCCAAATCCCAACCCACGCATTCACACTGAAGTTTGCATTGGCCTCTAATTGGGTCGTGCTCTTACTAGTAATATGCATTGCATCTGCACTGAATTGGTGCTTCGCCATTCACTAACATTACAGCGTCAGCCCTGGACTGCGCTGTCGAACGGCTCCATGCATGTATCATAGCAGGAGGAGACAACTTCTAGTACGCTTTCCTTGCTTCCGTCTCAGCAGCGGTCTGACGGGACTTACAGGAACGCGGAAAGCAGATTTCTGCTTCTCACTTGCTGCTCTTCAGCTTTTTGCAATTGGGTTTTACTGTCTGTCTATTTTATGCCCGTTTGCCATACTATCATGTAGCACATGCCTTCCTATTCAGGTACTCTATTATTTCAATATAGGACCCCAGGACTGAGATTTAGTACTGGATCCGGCTGTCTGACTAGACCCTGTATATCTGTATGCGGTGTGCTCCCCCTAGTGGTTGCTGACATAAAGGAGTTCGGTGGTTGGGTTAAGGTAGACTATAGGGCACATTTCTGACAATTTATGTGCCAGAAAAGTCACAACTTTTTTTTGTGTAACTATCCACACAAAAAAATCAGCAACTTTTCTTCTTTCTGCAGCCCTTACCACAAATGGTGAGCTTGTCAGGAGCGGGCATGACCATCCTAGACCAACAGATTTATGCATAATTTACACCAAAGACTAGCATAAATTATGCCAGAAATATAGGCCAGGTCGGAGCTGCCGGCATGTACCTGATACATGTACAGGCATGCGCCTCGTCGTGTATTAAGCACACCATGGGTCCTACTTAGCCCGGCGTCAGAGATCCAACGCTTAGTAAACTTCCCCTATATGCTGTTTATAGGGAGCATCTGCTGGCAGTATGTTTAGGGGACACCAAAGCTGGTAAACCCCCAATCTCACGACAAATGTGGCAGATCATGTCCGATCTGTGGACTCAGGGGAGGGGCGGTCAACTAGCAGATGGCCATTGTAACTTAAGGCCCTTTTACACGCAACGATTATGATTGCAAAAAACATTCAAGCAAGCGAAAATAATCTATAATCGTTCGGTGTAAACGCAGCCAGCGATCGAACGCTAAATCGTTTTCTTTTCCTTCATCGTTCATTTTATGTAGACCTCCTCATTGGCTCGTTCATGAATTGTTTGGTTTAATTACCGATCGTTCAGTCATTTTCATTCACTTATAGAGCGAATGTGAACGACCGAATGATTCCTCGTATGAATGAGCCAACGATGTATCCACCTGTGTAAACGGACTGCGTGAGCGAACTCTGACCTCGCTCAAATGAGAAATCGGCAGGCCTAAACTGACCCTTCCTCGCCCCATATTCCATGCCGCCCCCTGCTGGTAGAGCGCCTGTTCATCCCCCTGCTCTCCTTATTTTCCGTTCCTCCCTTGTGTCGGGTCTTTGAGAGGCCTTAATTTGGTGAACATCTTTGTTTTCTTGCGGACAATTATTACGTCTTTGTTTCTGTTCTTTAACCGAGTCGCTCGCAGAAAGATGGCAGCGGGAAGCTCGGCCTCGTGGAGTTCCAGATCCTGTGGAACAAAATCCGGAGCTGGCTGGTGAGTTCCAAGGAAGGCGTTAACTGCTTATAAAGACCACGATCGAACCACAACTCCCAGCTTCAACAGTTAGGCTGGGTTCACACAGGGCAGATTTCCCGCGAAAATTCGGTCCGGAATTTCACTGCGGCCGCTAATCCCAGAATTAGTCAGCCATGTGGACAAGATTTAGCAAAAATCTCGTCCACACAGGATGGCCAATCCATCGCGGCAAAGCCGGCGCTGCGGCGTAGATTCCCCGGCCGCAGCATGTCCTTTTTTTTTTCTTTCCATTGTGGCCGCGCTCTCCTCTATGGGAGCGCTGGCCGCAACAGAAAAGCATGCGGCCGGGCCGCTCCAAAGCCTGCGGCTTAGTGCCGTGGGTTTTGAGGCAGCTCTTTCCCGGCGGAAATCTTGCGGTTTTTCGCTGCGGCAAAATCGCACGATTTTTCCCCAGGATTACACCCTGTGAGAACCCAGCCTTAGAGAGGCACAAGTTGGAGGCTGCTGATGGTTCATCTGGGATTATGGCGTCTGCCGTTGTGTCCCCCACCACCTCCCCCTACAGATTACCAAGAGCTCATCCAGACTTTGTCTCAATCCCCCCCCCCCTCCCTGCCCATTTTCAAGATCTCTGCTTGCTATCAGAGACTGGGAATATTGTTTAAGTCCAGAGAGCTAAAACCCACCCTGACTAATACTTCTCATATTCTGAGGATTTGTTACAATGTATCCAGTCAGGACAGACCTCTGTGAGATAAACATCTGACGTCAGACTGATACATTGTAACAAACTCTCAGGATCAAAGATATTTGTGCTGCTGATGTATTTACTGCCAAGAAAATTGTCTACACTGATACACTGTAACGACCTCTCAGCTGTGAGAAGAATTAGGTGAGGATGAGCCGCCTCAGAATGTAAATAAGAATGCTCCCATTCCCTGACAGCAAGCAACAAATAAGGAAGGGAAAAGTCGAGTGAGATGTAATAGAATTCTTATACAGCTACAGTGGTAAATTTGGCGTAGTTTCTGCCTGGCGAACTTTTGGATGGTAATTCATCCCCCGGGTCTGGAAATTGTAGAACTCGTTATTATATCATTTATTTCTGGTTACATTTTAGGGGGTCTTCAGACAGCATGACTTGGACAAGTCGGGAACCATGAGCTCGTACGAACTGCGTATGGCGCTGGAAGCTGCAGGTATGTTGGGCCTGTGGATGGGGTCTGCAGGTATGTTGGGGCCGCAGGCAGCCTTTGCCCTAGGTGTAGCAATGGGTTGCATTGCTCTGAGTGAGGTCTGCAGGTATGCGTGTCACTTGTGGCCTGAGGGAAGGCCTGGAGTGGCGTCTATAGGTATGTTGGGGTCACTGGTAGCGTTTATCCTAGGTGAGGTTCAAAGTTGGGGTCTACAGCTGTATTGGGTTTACGTGTGGCATTTGCCCTGAGTGATGGTCATTGTTGGGGTCTACAGGTATGTTGGGTGGTATTTGCTGTGGATGAGGGTGGAGTCTGCAGCTATGTTGGGGTGGTAGGTGGAGTCTGCAGGTATGTTGAGACCGTGGGTGTGGTCTACAGATAAGCTGGGACAGTAAGTGAGGTCTGCAGGTATGTTGGGGCCGTAGGTGTGGTCTACAGATATGCTGTGATCGTAAGTTGGGTCTGCATGTATGTTGGGGTCTGCAGGTATGCTGGGGTTTGTAAGTATATTGAGGCTACAAGTGGAGTCACTGCTTCGTATCTCTCCAGGGTTTCGGCTGAACAATAAGCTCATGCAGGTTTTGGTCGCTCGTTACGCTGACAATGACCTCGGAATCGACTTTGACAACTTTGTGTGTTGCCTGGTGAAGCTGGAGGCCATGTTCCGTGAGTCTCCTTCTCCTATAGATGTCTGTGCCCCATGTGACCTCTTATCCTCATTCTCAATATCTGCCATTCTTCTTTTCCAGGATTTTTCAGGGGTATCGACCCCGAGGACACCGGTGAGGCAGAGATGAACCTGGGGGAGGTGAGTGCTCCTCTATCATGGGGGCGCTATCTTGCATATCATGAGATGATTGGGATGACGATGGTGGTCCGTTATCATTAAAGGGTTTTCCGTTGAAGGAATTTATTTCCTGCCCACAGGATATAGGATTAATGTCTAATTGCTGGGGATTTGGCCACTGGGTGCCCCGACGGTCCCAAAGCCAACACACCCGAATGCCTCATGTAAATGGAGTGGTGGTACGCCTATGTGACCAGCACTCCATCCACTTGTATGGGATAGATGAGCTCATCAATCTGCACCTGTCCCATAGAAGTGAATGGAGCGGTGGTCATACATGCGGCATTTGGGCGTGCCAATCTCTGGATTGCCGAGCCACCCAGTGATAAGGCATATCTGTATTGGAAAAACCCTTTTTACCCAATAAATACCAAGCATGCTAAATATACAGTGCAAGGTTTTAATCCTGGCCAATAGGAAGAGTACGGCATGAGATTAAAGCCTCCGCTTTTGCAATCAACCAGGAGCAGGTCGGGTTTTCGGCTGTTGGACCCAGCTGGGGACCCAGAGGACAAAGGAGAAGTGGTTTTTAACCACTTCTGGCTTCAACTTTCCTGGTACATAGCGCTCAACAAGCACTATTTACTAAAGAGTGAAAGTGGAAGTATTCCTTCCACTATGCGACTGTAATGAGTGTCCTATTCAGAACAGCCACAAGTGGGCAGCAGACAAGTACAATTCGCCACCCTTGTGCTGTATATACTGTATACACTGCTGGGAACTTTCCGCCTCCTGCAACTTTTATGCTTGCGCAATACTGTTAGATGTCACAATCGCGTACAACAGTCGCACCCACAGCGTTCTTCCGGCATTGTGTTTCTGTTGCCCTTGTATACGTCACAGATCTGCTGTGCTCCCAGCCCTGGGTATGCAACTGTCTGGCCTGAGCAGCCAATCAGAGTGCAGCTTCATTCCATCCTGCATAACTGAAAGCTGTGCTGTGTCGTGATTGGTTGAAGCACATTGTATCTAGAAGGCTCATTGTCGTAACCACGGGCGATGGCGTTTCTGGCTGAGTGGTGATTGCCAGTGACTCACTTTTAACACTTTTCTATTTTTTCGCAGTGGTTGACGCTGACGATGTGTGGATAGATCTGCTGCCTGCACCCCCAAACTCTCCACCGTGCCCGCTCTCACTAACCTCATTCTATAGGGGACATAATCACTAAGACAGAACACGAAGACGCCGATCACATGACAAGACGAAAATAGAAATACGTTCTACTCATTGCACTGCAACCAGACTCCCAGAACCAGCCAATCAGAATCCTGACCCTGACACGAGATATTCCCGGTGCCTTGTAGATAATCATACAACCATGATGGGGTGTCTGGCCCCTCCCACTGCGACAAATGGATGCCCAGAAGCTGCTTATGCCCCTATATTAGTATTTTGTAGTGCAGAGATTGTAAACCCACAGTGACAGACAGAAGAGCCATCATTGCCCCCCAAAATGTATACTGAAGGACCCCACCGGTGAAGGGCTCAATCATAGACTGGTGGGGAGCATCTGTCCTGGTGGGGGCGCCGCTCATCGCTGGAACTTGGGAGATTGTTAGAGCATGTTGATTAAAAAAAAAAAAAAACTTGTAAGGAGAAAGTTCCCACTTATTTGTGATCCCCAAAATGCCACTTGAATTCCCCAAAAGAAGCCGAAGAAGATAAAGATCATCCTGCTCATTGCTACAGTGGCGCCCAGTTACCTGACCTTCCGATGTACATCAGACATGATAGAGATCAGCCAGTGGCCATAGGAGATCCTATAGATGAGTGGCTGGAGCCTATGGGAGGACCTATACATGGTGCTTGGTGACTGAAGACCTATACATTGATGAGTGGTTGGAGAGACTGTAGGAGCTCCTATAGATGGTGGTTATGGAGGGTCAGTAATTGTGGGAGGTCCTATAGATGGTGGTTATCGAGGGTCAGTAATTGTGGGAGGTCCTATAGAATGGTGGTTATGGAGGGTCAGTAATTGTGGGAGGTCCTATAGAATGATGGTTAGTGACTATGGAAGTTGCTACAGATGGTAGTTGGTGTCCATAAGAGGTCAGGGATGATGGAAGGTCCTCTAGACTGAGCTTGGTGTCTGTAGACGGCTCTATACATTAATGGATGCTCAGTGACTGTTGGAGGGCCTATAGTTGGTCAGTGACTATAGATCTTTTTTGCTTGCTAACTGGTCTGTGACTATTTTAGGGGTCCGTGCAGTATGAGTGATTTGAGCACTCCCCGGCCTAAGATATAAATGTCCCATAATAAATTCCATGGATGATCAGAGACGGTGAGGGGACATGCTTCCCACGTAGCAGTGCGGAGGAAGCCATATTATTTGGGTGTATAGTATATTGCTAGTATTGGGTGCACAGTATAGTGGCATTATCTGGGTGTATAGCATGTTGATATTATTTGGGTGTACAATATGGCAGAATTATCTGTATAGTATGATGGTAGCATGGGCGTACACTATGGTGGCATTATTAAGGGTATATAGTATACCTGTAGCATTAGGTGTACAGTGGGATGGAGTATTGGTTGTACAGTATTGTATGTGTACAGTAGGGTGGTATTATTTCAATGTAGAGGATGGTGGTAGTATTGGGTGTATAGTATAGCAATAACATTAGCTTACAGTATGACGGTGTTATTATTGAGCTGAATGGTATAGCGGTAGGATTAGGTGTTATAGTATAATGATATTTATGGGCCTACGGCATCATGCCTACGGCCGGGTTGGATTACACCTGCGAGATATCACAGCGGAATCAGGCCCGGCGCCCCCCAGAGACCCTATACTGTACTCGTCTCTCTGGATCCGCCGCAAGTACCATGCCTGGTGAGCCGCAGTGTGGCACATGACTCGCCGGCGTTGGGCGGTGCCGCGGATTCTCACGGTACTTCCACTGTGCCCACAGCGGAAGTATCGCGGGACGGACAACTTTCATTGACTGCAATGGAAGCCGTCCCTGTGATTTTCCGCATAGAATATAACATGCTACGATTCTCCCACCGCGAGCGGAAAATCGCAGTTAATTACCGCTCGTGCGCATGGGAGAATCGTTTACCGCAGCGCGTCTATGGACGGATATTGCTGCGGAATTCGCGGTAAGGTGTCTGACTGCGCATTCCGCTGCGATAATCCGTGGGCATTGGCCCTAATACAGTTCTGTTACTTCACAATCTATGTTTTCCATGAGGGCCCATACTCTGTAGAGGAAGGTAAGGCGGTGGATCCTGCTGTTGACAAAGTCCTGGTTGGCCCGCATCCATCCACACAGCCCTGTTATGGCGATGATGACAGCCAGGTGGCAGCACTCCTCTAGTCCGCTCTCCTGTGGATTGCTGCAGGCTCCGGTGTCGATGATTTCACTTCTGATCGCGGGACACAAAACTTCACAGAAATTTCCGTTGCTATTTTTAACCTATGGAACAATGGAGAAGTAAAAAGTGATCCCAGGAGACGAAGAAGAAGGAAATCCCACGCCCACCAGCGAGACGTGCGAACCGCACAATGGGACGTGTTTACTAATACTGGCGAGTAGTGCAAACGTAGACTAGACCGTCTTAGCATGCATTAGATTATCACGGCGGCTTAGACTCCCTTCTAACCTATTAGGCCTAATGCACACGGCCGGCTCGGATTCAGCATGGGGGATCCCACAGCGAAATCAGACCCTGTCCCCGGCCAGTGACCCCCTGCATACCTGTCCGCAGTCATGTCGTCTTTATTGCGGATGTGACAGCCGTTGTGCAGGCGCACATGCACAGTACAGACAATGCTGCACCGTCATGCATTCCGCGGCCCATCCGCAGAATGTCAGCTGCGGACGCCTTCGATTGACCCCAATGGAAGCCGTCCGCGTGGAATCCATGCTAGAATAGGACATGCTGCGATTTTCCCTCCGCAAGTGGATTTGATTTCCGCTCATGGCCATGGAAAAGCAATTTTCCATAGCATGTCTATGGGCAGCATCTGCTGCGGAATCCGGAGGCGGACGCCCGCTCCAGATTCCGCAATGCAAATACGTCCGTCTGCATTGGGCCTTAGTTGGCTTAGTTTTTGCCAAAAATTGTGACAAAATTTGAGTTTTTGGCGCACAATGTCACATTTAGGCTGCTCCCCCTTTCATGAAGCCATTTGTGGGATGAGTATAAAAAGTATCCGAAGGCGTCTAAAAGTACATGATAAATCCAGTACAAAACAAAGTTCTGTCATAATTTGCGCAAGAAACCGGGCGTATATCCAATAGTAAATCTGTCCCGATGCATTACTCCCATCATCCCAAGAGCTCACAATCTAATCTCTCTACCGCATACATACAGCTTCCATATATGACCATTGGGATCTAACCCGGTCCTACAGAGCAGACATGTCCGCCGGCTCCCTGGGGCTTTCGCTTCTAGCAGCGTTCCAGCAGAAGGGCGAATTCAGTAATGCGGCCACATTTTAGCGTCCGTAAGTCTTCGCCCAACCGGTGTGTACGATGCTGCAAGTTCAGGTCGGGAGCTTACATCCAGCCATGTTATGGCCATCTGCATGGGTACGGTATCTTGGGTCAGTAGCTGGTTTTGGTTTTAAGAACTGGCCGGAATACGGCTGTGTGAATGGCGCCTTAGGGCTCATTTACACGACTGTGGGCGGAACACGCTGCCAATTTTTTACTGGTCTGTGCGAGGGCTGATGAGCCGGCAGCGAGTGCGCTGCGCATGAGTGTGTATCTCACACACGCGATCTTGCGCAATTCGTCTTTTTTTTTTTTTTTTTTAATCCCCCGCTCTGTTTTATAGCGGGCTGCGTATGCATCGTCCTCCATATACAATGTATTACAAGTGGAGAGCGTTGCATACGCTGCCCATAGAAATTAATAGGGCCCACGCTGCGTGATGCGTGGGCTAGTAGAGCATGCTGCCATCTTTTTTTCTCAGCCGTGTTTACACGCTAATGAGAACGGATCATTAAAAGTCCATGTACTTTCGATGACTCCATTCACTGCGTGTCACCCGCGCATCATACGTGTAATGTGCCAAAATCGCAGTGGTGTGAATGAGCCCAGAGTCAGATACTCTGTGGTCCCCTTTGATATAATTGGGCAGCACCGGGGCCGCATTCAGCAGATTCCCCCCGTTACGAAGTGATGAGCAGCTTCACCCCGCGGGCCGAGGCTCCACAGATGGTCACGGTGAGGGGACAGCTGCTGCTCTCGGGACAGCTGTGAGGGGGACAGAACAATGCTGCCATTGTCCCTCAGCTGCTGTGCGGGGTGTAAATATAGAACGCTCTGCCGCGGGGCGGCTGACGAGATGGATGAGCGTCAGCTCTGTAGGTTAGCAGTCGCCGCATCGTACAATACGTGGCCTAACTCATGGGGCGTTGTGTCGAGATAATGGGGGAAGAGACCCCCAATACTGAGAACTGCCTCACAATGTTGGAGAGCAATAATACAGGGGGGCCATCGAAATGCAGCCCACACCCATCCTGCCACCACTGATTAAAGCTGCCTTGGTTGCCCATAGCAACCAATCACAGAGCAGCTTTCATTTTACCTCAGCAGTATCAGGAATGAACGCTGTGCTGTGATTGGTTGCTATGGGAAACAAGGGCAGATCTGCTTTTATAAACTGCCCCATGGCGTTCTCCCCGCACCAGCGAATAGTTATGTGTGACATGGGTCAATTACGCCAATCTGCCTTGCGCCCGCGCGTACCTGTATGTATCTGTATTGCGGATGGAGCGGGCAGCTCGCTGTCGGACATGCACAGTACAGATTTTTTTTTTCCGCGCCATCGCTAGGCAATGACACAGATTCCTACAGCCAATCCAAACTGACATTGCAGATAGGCTGAGGGTCGGACGGCTTCCATTGACTTCAATGGAAGCCGTCCACGTGGGTTCCGGACAAAAATAGAACATGCTGCAATTTAATTTCCGTGAGCGCAAATCGCAATCCGTTCGTGTGAGCGAACACGCAAATGTTCTATTTTTGTTAATGGATGTGGAATGTCTGCGCGGGTGACTATTGCGGAATCCGGTCGTGTGCAGCCCGCCTTAGGGAAACACAAGAGGCCTTTGTCGACAAGTACCGAGGTACAAAACCGCTTGCTACTGTCATGGTAGTCAGAGCCTGCTTCAGAAAAGGTGCCCAACCGTGTTTGCTGCAAGCATGAAAAAAGTGAGACCGCCGTCCGTCCGGACGTCCATGATCTTCAGAGGTGGCGTGCAAGTAGCCCTCAAAAATCAGCTTGGAGCATCTCCCGCCGCGGTGGTGTATGATAAACGATGTTTCCGTGAGCGCTGAAATCTCTAAGCCTGAAACCATAACAAATAACGTGTTCGCAGCAACTGGGAGCTAAACGCGTAAATTACGTTCCATGGCGGCGGACTCTGATCGCTAGATGACTTGTGGACCCATTGCTGCGCTCTATAACAGACGCAGCGCGGACTCATTTATCCGGTCACGTGAATTCACAATACAAGGTACCGGTCTACTGAAGACTCGCGAGATATCACTGCGCCAACAAAAAAACTGGCGTTTGGTGCGCAGCGGCCGGAGCGTGAATAGTGAGCCCAATTTTTTTTCATTCAAGCCAACTGTGAATACGGCAGTTTATCTGGAAATATATGAGCATTTTTTTCGACCAACTAAGGCTACATTCACACAGGCGGGCGCCATATCAGCCCGAGAAACTCAGCGCGGTGTAGCGCTTTTCACCGTGTGTTTTACCCGCGGCTGTGTGGTGTTTCTCTTGCAGAATCGCAAGTGTTTTTTCAGTGATTTCAATGGGAAGCATCGCACTTGCGTGCACATCGTACGGTCCTATTAAAAAAACAATTGGCGTTGCGTTCCGAGGAACGCGAAAAAATAGGTCATGCAGCAACTTTTTTTTTTACCTCGCAGCATCTCCTGTGTATGACTCCATGACTCAGTTCATATTTGCCTGAATTTCACGCTTTTGTGCATGTAGCCTAACACCCGAAGAAAGAATGGACTGCTTTTTCCAACAAGATGGCGCAACATGCCACGCCTCCTGCAACTCGGATTCATGCAGTGTTTACGGCAGAACGAACTGTGAACAAAAGGTTATGGCCGCCACGTTCCCCGGTCTTGTCTGCATGCGCTTTTTATCTGTGGTTAAATTTAAAGCAGAAAGTGTACGCCAATAACCTGGATATACTCAAGGAACACTATCCGCAGCATCACCGTTGAAGAGCTGCAGGCAGTATCAGCCAACATGTTGTAACCAGCTCACAGGTGCCTAGATATGAACGGGGACCCCTCCCAGCATCTGTTGTAATGTGGATAAATCAATAAAGCTTTAGAAAAAACAATCCACTTGCTCGTTCTTCCTGTCGCAGTATTGTCAGTCGGGCTACTTTTCCATGCCCCACCCTATATAACAACACATCTGGAGAGCGCTGATATTACCTTCTGTATAACTGATGTCCGGAGGGTGGTGATGTCACTGTTGTAGAATAAAACATGCTTGAAGAACAGTGATGTCATCTCCTGTATAATATAGCTGGATATCAGTGATGTCACTGCTGTATAATATAACATATCTTCAAAACAGTGATATCACCCCCTGTGAAGTATAACGTATAGGTGAAGGGCAGTGACATTAATTCCTGTTTATCTTATATTGATATACAGTATTATGTATATCGGGGAGTGCTGATATCATTCGTCACAAGCCACATGCCATCCTCGTGTTATGCTGGGAATGAATGATGGTGCCTGGTATGGGGTGAATGCCTGGAACGTGGGTGACGCTCTGCACCGGGGATCCTGTGCTCTTCATACCCAGCACTTGTGGTGAAGTCAGGTGCTGGCAGCTGCCCGGGCCACGCACCCTGCACAGGAGGCGCATTGTGTGCGGCGACATGTGCCCGTATCTCGCCCGCCTCTGCTCTCCTTTATACATGCTGCTGCCAGAGAAATGTAGGATGAGAAGATACGACCATCTATCCTGAGAAGGCCCTATAGATTTGCTCATCCTGTACCTCTTAGTTCATGACTATAATGCCATAGCTGCAGTGAAAACTGACACACACAGCAATAAGAGAGATGGAGTAAGGGGACAACCCTAAATAACGCTTCACAGGCTGGAAACCATAATGGAGGCCATAAGGGGTCGTCACCTGTGTGACCTCTTCTGTGTGCTATGCAGACAATAAGACCCTGGAGACTGTGCTCTCTGTTATCAGCCAGACAAGGATTCACATTTGGATGGCAGTTATTGGAGCAGCATTAAATTGTCAGCTCTTCTTCCTCGCCCGTCAGCTGTTTCCAGGAGAAAGAATCCAAGATGGTCGATGTATTATACATTGTTCATGTCTGCTAACACTAATCAAATCGTTAGCGGCATCTGATTAAGTGGACAGCTCACAGGGAAGGTACTGGAAGACAGTTGACCGGGGAAGGTACGGGAAGACAGTAGACGGGGGAAGGTACAGGAGGACAGCCAGACAAGGATTCACATTTAGATGGCAGTTATTGGAGCAGCATTAAATTGTCAGCTCTTCTTCCTCGCCCGTCAGCTGTTTCCAGGAGAAAGAATCCAAGATGGTCGATGTATTATACATTGTTCATGTCTGCTAACACTGATCAAATCGTTAGCGGCATCTGATTAAGTGGACAGCTCACAGGGAAGGTACTGGAAGACAGTTGACCGGGGAAGGTACGGGAAGACAGTAGACGGGGGAAGGTACAGGAGGACAGCAAGAGAGGGGGCAGCTGACGGGCAGGTTTATAGGACAATCGAAGCTTGTGGTACGTCTTCAGTAATGAGATCAGAGTCTGGATCAGGGATCGCCATATTCTGGACTGGGCCCTTGCACCTGCAGACGGGCCCTATAGCTGTGATAGAATGTGAAGAAGACAATCGCAGCCCAGAAATACCGCAAACCGCACCTCTACTCAACACAACCCGCCGCGATTAGTTGCTGCATGCAATGTCCTCTGATTCGAGATGAGGCACGCAGTATAACACCGGAGCTCCATGGGGATGGCGGTCTGCTCAGGGCACCTGTAGCCTTCGCCCCTCCCAGCCGTAGTTACTGGGTTAGCTCACCGTCTGTTCCTGTGATGACGCCGTCTCGCTCCCCTTCAGAGGTTCACGCAATCCTCTCCGCAGCTTCACGTTTCTCTACTACATGAATCTACAGCCCATCACGTCCCGGACACAGAACACGGGCGGATGGTGGACCAGAACACGGGCGGATCAGCCCCAGGAGACGCGGATCAGCCCCAGGAGATGCGATCAGCCCCAGGAGACGCGGATCAGCCCCAAGAGACGCGGATCAGCCCCAAGAGACACAGATCAGCCCCAGGAGACGCGGATCAGCCCCAGGAGACGCGGATCAGCCCCAGGAGACGCGGATCAGCCCCAGGAGACGCGGATCAGCCCCAGGAGACGCGGATCCGCAGCATTTCCGCATCAAAATATCCAGAATTGATGCGGACTTTAACTGTATTCAGCTGCGTACCGGCAGCCGCTCCTCTCTCCCGATACCGAGCCTCCGCAGCAGCACATCCCTCACCTGGTCACTGCTACAAAGCACCACCATCGCTGGTCAGGTGATGCGTCCACTTCTGCATTATTATATGGGTTCGTTGACATAAGTGTACTTTACGCGCACATTTCCTCAACGGGAGGTGCGCAAATACGCACGCAATACGCAAGGACATGTGTGAAATACTGCTCAAGAAAAAGAACACATCTGGAAATCATTAAGACTAATTAGCCATTTCAATCGCTGCGGCTTTGTTTGCCGCGCACAAAAAGTACAGTAAAATACGCCAACTTGTGCGCAAATGAAGCAGAATTCATTCCGCAACGCTCAAATATGGATACGCGATTGTGAAGCCAGCCTTTTCCTGCGCATAATACATATTGAGCTAATTAACTTAATTGCCCATTTCAATGATCGCGAGCGTGGGCGCACGCAAAAAGTACGGTAAAACACGCAGAAACCGTCCAGCAACATCTGGGGGGGTAAATACTTTTTCACTGCGCTGCATATTTCCGTACACACTGACAGCCACTGAAATGCTGGAGGACAGCTGCTACAGGGTCCCAGAGGGGGATGACCCAGCTTCATAGATTGCAAGCTCTTGGACAGGGCTGAGCTCTGTGTATACCCTCCGTCTCTAACAGCGCACCCCCCCATGACCATCACTGTAAGGGTTAATCCATAGCTAATCGGAGCGAACAGCTGCTCTCCCCCAACTCAGCTGTTACCCCCTCATCACACAGGAGGGGCTGCAGCTTATAAAGAGCCAGGTGCCCCCCCACACCAAGGGTCCCAACGCTGCCGAGCGCTACAGTCCCACACAGGACATCCACCGAACACGAGGTAAGTCTCTGGAGGTGTGATAGTCTGCAGGGCATATCAGGGTGTACTAAGAGGGGATGCAATGTGCTGCAGGTCTCAGCGGCGTAATAATCTGCAGGAGGTAGCGATGTTCTGCAGTGGTGTAATGCTTATACAGTGCAACAAACCCTCAGCTGTGTAAGCAGGCCATTAAGTGACAGCAAGCAGAGATCTTGAAAATGGTGAGAAGGGAGGAAATTGTCTAAGCCCGGCATTTCCTGCGCCAGACTTGGTAAGATGTCCCGTGGCTCTTCCGTGCGCCTTCACGTATACGAACGCCTCGTCCTGACCGCACATACGTTTCTGGCGCAATTACACCAGTTTGTGACTTAGATTATACAGAAATTTGCCGGTCTGGGCGGCCATGCCCCCACCCCTCCAGTACCCCACCACTTTTTGGAAAAATGGCAGGGTCGGCTCAGGAGGAAGAAAGGTCGCAAAACAGGACTTGCACAAAAATATGCAACTTTTCTATGCCGAAATTCTGGCGTAAAGAGTTAATAAATGTCCCCCAACACCTCTGAGATGCTGCAGAAGTCTTCGGAGGGGCTCCCCCCTCTCAGACAGACCGACTCCTCGGCCCGACGCAATAAGCGCCTGTTGATCGCCGCTCCCTTCGTTTCATGGGCTGAGCGATCACGAATGCCGGCGTTTGTCTCTTAGGCCGTCCGTACATCTACCTGTTCACAACGCAAGATTTACCGCGATCGGCGGCCATTTTTCTGCTCACATAAACGAGGTGAAGAACAAGCGTTTGCGCGCCTGTCAGTACTCGTTGGTCCCTTTCACGCGGCGCAGAAACGCTGCGGAATGTTCGCTATTGAAGATTCCGCAGCATTTCTGCATTTGAAAAAATTCACATCGTAAAGGCAGATTCTGACTAAAAATCAGCTACAATTCGGCGCTCGTGGAGGTCGCGGAGCGCCGTGTATTCCAATGTAGCTACTGAAGTCAGCCGCGGATACACAGCTGATTCCTGGTCAATATCCGCACCTACAGCGCAGATTCTGGCGCGGCTTTTTATGCGGAAATGCTGTGGAATTCTGCTTGCGACCTGTGTGAGCGGAGACTGCAGGGAGGCCCGTGGAAACGACCATCAATCATCAGCGGTGGAGGGGAATACATTATATATAATATCCCGGCAATACATAATACATGGGGGAGGGGTGCAGGGAGATCAGGGGCTGCCAGAGACCCCAGTACACTGAGAGGGGGAGACAGTGCGGGACAGAAAGTGTTAACACTGAGGATGGAAGAATGTACCGAGTCATGTCATCAGAAAAGACTGCGAGACGGGAATCTGTAGTTTATCGTGTGTATACAGGATCTATAATACACCGCCATGATATAATGTACAGCATCTATAATACACCGCCATGATATAATATACAGCATCTATGATACACCGCCATTATATAATGTACAGCATCTATAATACACCGCCATGATATAATATACAGCATCTATAATACACCGCCATGATATAATATACAGCATCTATAATACACCGCCATGATATAATGTACAGCATCCATAATACACCACTATGATATAATGTACAGCATCTATAATACCCCGCCATGATATAATATACAGCATCTATGATACACCGCCATTATATAATATACAGCATCTATGATACACCGCCATTATATAATGCACAGCATCTATAATACACTGCCATGATATAATATACAGCATCTATAATACACCGCCATGATATAATGTACAGCATCTACAATGCACCGCCGTGATATAATATACAGCAGCTATAATACACCGCCGTGATATAATATACAGCATCTATTATACACCGCCATGATATAATGTACAGCATCTATAATACACCACTATGATATAATATACAGCATCTATAATACAACGCCATGATATAATGTACAGCATCTATAATACACCGCAATGATATAATATACAGCATCTATAATACACCGCCGTGATATAATGTACAGCATCTATAATACACCGCCATGATATAATATACAGCATCTATAATACACCACCATGATATAATGTACAGTATCTATAATACACCACCATGATATAATATACAGCATCTATAATACACCGCCGTGATATAATGTACAGCATCTATAATACACCGCCATGATATAATATACAGCATCTATAATACACCGCCATGATATAATGTACAGCGGTGAGAAAAGGGAATCCTGTATAATGATGATGTAGGGATATAATATACAGCGTGTAGTAATAATAAAGTTATAGTTATAGGGTTCAGAGATGTCATAGGGGTATAATGTCCCCCATACACTTATGATATAGGGGTATAAAAGACACTAGATTATGTATGCAGTGATAATGTTATAATGTATAGCCCTGTACAGTGAGGTTAGTGGTTATAAAGCACGGCACATTATGTGCGCTTTCATGCAGTGCAAATATATTGCGTATTATGTGTGCGCCCGCCAATACAGTGATGATGTAGGGGTATAATGTACAGTGCAGTTTATTTTCTGTATCTTCCCCATATAGTGATGATATAAGGGTATAATATACAGTCTACTATGTATGTGCCCCCCATGCCGTGGCGATATAGGGGTATAATGTGCAGTGTACTATGTGTCGCCCCCTGCATGTACAGGTAATATAGGGGTATAATGTACAGTGTATTATATATGTGCCTCATACAGTGATGATATAAGGATATAATGTACCGTGTACTATGTATGCGCCCCCCATGCAGTGGTGATATAGGGGTATAATAAACAGTGTACTATGTACGTGCCACCAAGCAGTGGTCATATAGGGGTATAATGTACAGTGTGTCGCCCCCTGCAGGTAGAGGTGATATGGGGGTATAATGTACAGTGTGTCGCCCCCTGGAGGTAGAGGTGATATGAGGGTATAATGTATAGTGTGTGTCACCCCCTGCAGGTAGAGGTGATATGGGGGTATAATGTATAGTGTGTCGCCCCCTGCAGGTAGAGGTGATATGGGGGTATAATGTACGGTGTGTGTCGCCCCCTGCAGGTAGAGGTGATATGGGGGTATAATGTACGGTGTGTGTCGCCCCCTGCAGGTAGTGGTGATATGGGGGTATAATGTATGGTGTGTGTCGCCCCCTGCAGGTAGGGCTGATATGGGGGTATAATGTACGGTGTGTGTCGCCCCCTGCAGGTAGTGGTGATATGGGGGTATAATGTACGGTATGTGTCGCCCCCTGCAGGTAGAGGTGATATAGGGGTATAATGTACGGTGTGTCGCCCTCTGCAGTTAGAGGTGATATGGGGGTATAATGTACGGTGTGTCGCTCCCTGCAGGTAGAGGTGATATGGGGGTATAATGTACGGTGTGTCGCTCCCTGCAGGTAGAGGTGATATGGGGGTATAATGTACGGTATGTGTCGCCCCCTGCAGGTAGAGGTGATATGGGGGTATAATGTACGGTGTGTGTCGCCCCCTGCAGGTAGAGGTGATATGGGGGTATAATGTACGGTGTGTGTCGCCCCCTGCAGGTAGAGGTGATATGGGGGTATAATGTATAGTGTGTCGCCCCCTGCAGGTAGAGGTGATATGGGGGTATAATGTATACTGTGTCACCCCCTGCAGGTAGAGGTGATATGGGGGTATAATGTATAGTGTGTCGCCCCCTGCAGGTAGAGGTGATATGGGGGTATAATGTATAGTGTGTCGCCCCCTGCAGGTAGAGGTGATATGGGGGTATAATGTATAGTGTGTCACCCCCTGCAGGTAGAGGTGATATGGGGGTATAATGTATAGTGTGTCGCCCCCTGCAGGTAGAGGTGATATGGGGGTATAATGTATAGTGTTTTGCCCCCTGCAGGTAGAGGTGATATGGGGGTATAATGTATAGTGTGTCGCCCCCTGCAGGTAGAGGTGATATGGGGGTATAATGTATAGTGTGTCGCCCCCTGCAGGTAGATGTGATATGGGGGTATAATGTATAGTGTGTATCGCCCCCTGCAGGTAGTGGTGATATGGTGGTATAATGTATAGTGTGTGTCGCCCCCTGCAAGCAGGATTGATATGGGGGTATAATGTATAGTGTGTGTCGCCCCCTGCAAGCAGGATTGATATGGGGGTATAATGTATAGTGTGTGTCGCCCCCTGCAGGTAGAGTTGATATGGGGGTATAATGTACGGTGTGTGTCGCCCCCTGCTGGCAGAGTTGATATGGGGGTATAATGTATAGTGTGTGTCGCCCCCTGCAAGCAGGATTGATATGGGGGTATAATGTATAGTGTGTGTCGCCCCCTGCAGGTAGAGTTGATATGGGGGTATAATGTACGGTGTGTGTCGCCCCCTGCTGGCAGAGTTGATATGGGGGTATAATGTATAGTGTGTGTCGCCCCCTGCAGGTAGAGTTGATATGGGGGTATAATGTACGGTGTGTGTCGCCCCCTGCTGGCAGAGTTGATATGGGGGTATAATGTATAGTGTGTGTCGCCCCTTGCAGGTAGAGTTGATATGGGGGTATAATGTATAGTGTGCCGCTCCCTGCAGGTAGTGGTGATATGGGGGTATAATGTACGGTGTGTGTCGCCCCCCTGCAGGTAGAGGTGATATGGGGGTATAATGTACAGTGTGTGTCGCCCCCTGCAGGTAGAGGTGATATGGAGGTATAATGTACAGTGTGTGTCGCCCCCCTGCAGGTAGTGGTGATATGGGGGTATAATGTACAGTGTGTGTCGCCCCCTGCAGGTAGAGTTGGTATGGGGGTATAATGTACAGTGTGTGTCGCCCCCTGCAGGTAGAGGTGATATGGGGGTATAATGTACGGTGTGTGTCGCCCCCTGCAGGTAGAGGTGATATGGGGGGATTATGTACAGTGTGTCGCCCCCTGCAGGTAGGGGTGATATGGGGGTATAATGTATAGTGTGTGTCGCCCCCTGCAGGTAGGGGTGATATGGGGGTATAATGTACGGTGTGTGTCGCCCCCTGCAGGTAGGTGTAATATGGGGGTATAATGTACGCTGTGTCGCCCCCTGCAGGTAGGGGTGATATGGGGGTATAATGTACGGTGTGTGTCGCCCCCTGCAGGTAGAGGTGATATGGGGGGATTATGTACAGTGTGTCGCCCCCTGCAGGTAGGGGTGATATGGGGGTATAATGTATAGTGTGTGTCGCCCCCTGCAGGTAGGTGTAATATGGGGGTATAATGTACGCTGTGTCGCCCCCTGCAGGTAGAGGTGATATGGGGGTATAATGTACGGTGTGTGTCGCCCCCTGCAGGTAGAGGTGATATGGGGGGATTATGTACAGTGTGTCGCCCCCTGCAGGTAGGGGTGATATGGGGGTATAATGTATAGTGTGTGTCGCCCCCTGCAGGTAGGGGTGATATGGGGGTATAATGTACGGTGTGTGTCGCCCCCTGCAGGTAGGTGTAATATGGGGGTATAATGTACGCTGTGTCGCCCCCTGCAGGTAGGGGTGATATGGGGGTATAATGTACGGTGTGTGTCGCTCCCTGCAGATAGTGGTGATATGGGGGTATAATGTACGGTGTGTCGCCCCCTGCAGGTAGAGGTGATATGGGGGTATAATGTACGGTGTGTGTCGCCCCCTGCAGGTAGAGGTGATATGGGGGTATAATGTATGGTGTGTCGCCCCCTGCAGGTAGGGGTGATATGGGGGTATAATGTACAGTGTGTGTCGCCCCCTGCAGGTAGGGGTGATATGGGGGTATAATGTACGGTGTGTGTCGCCCCCTGCAGGTAGAGGTGATATGGGGGCATAATGTACGTTGTGTCGCCCCCTGCAGGTAGTGGTGACATAGGGGTATAATGTATAGTGTGTGTCGCCCCCTGCAGGTAGAGGTGATATGGGGGTATAATGTACACTGTGTGTCGCCCCCTGCAGGTAGAGTTGATATGGGGGTATAATGTATAGTGTGTCGCCCCCTGCAGGTAGGGGTGATATGGGGGTATAATGAATGCTGTGTGTCGCCCCCTGCAGGCAGAGCTGTTATAATCTGACCCCCTGTCTCCTGTGTTGCAGGTTCGCCCCCGCGCCATGCCCGCCCCGCTCTTCCTCCTCCGCTCTGCGCTGCTCCGGGCTCTGGGCAGCCGGGCGGCGGTGTCCAGGGGCCGGCAGCTGAGGCGGGGGGCGCGCTGGGCTGGGGGCCGCCTCTCCCTCCTGCTCCGGCGGCTCTGGGACTATCTGACGTCCGACCAGTTCCGGGAAGCCGTGCTCAGCTGTGTCCTCTGCCTGCTCAGCCTGGCCAGGAAGGTGGGTGCGGGACCCGGGGGTGGGAGCAGACTAGTGCCAGGCAGAACTACCGTAGGCACAGGACGCCGGGCGGGGAGAGAGAGAGAGGAGGACAGTGCAGCCGAGATCTGCCGGAGTACCGAGATGGAGGGACGTAGAACAACTGGAGAGCTGTAGGGATCTGGTGACGGTCTGATGTGAGGTAGTGTAATCTATAGGGATCTACTGGCAGTCTAATCCATAGCGATCTACTGACAGCCTAATCTATAGGGATCTACTGACAGTTGAATCTGTAGGGATTTCATGGCAATCCGCTGTGGTTATCATATCCATAAGAATCTACTGACAAGCTAATGACAATGTGATCTATGGGATCTGCTCACAACCAATTCTGTAGAGATATGACAAGGAATCTACTTTGTCATTTTATTTGTAGGGATCTACTGACAATCTAATTTATAGAGATCAGAAGACTGATCTGTGTGGATCTGCTGACAGTGTAATCTATAGGGAACTGATGACAATCTAATGTGCAGATAATGAGATCTATAGGGGTCTGATAACAACCTACTGGGTTTTTCAGGGAATCTATAGGGATCTACTGACTGTAATCTAATAACTCTGCTGATGCTGTATGCAGCAATCTAGCATAGTCATATTTTAACAGTGTAATCTATACAGAATTCCTGATAATCTACTCTGCCTACAGCGTACTCTATAATCTACGACACTGACCATATAATGTATTGGGATCTACTCACAATCTGCTGTCCACAGTATCATAGGGACCTGATGGCATGCATGGAGTTTTGTTGACTGACTACTGCGCTGATAGTGTAATCTATAGGATTCTGTTGACAATCTGTTGTGCAGACATTGTAATCTTTGGGAATCTACTATAAAGATCCACTGAGAATCTACTGTGTCGTCAGTATAATCTATACAGATTCAGTGGTAATCTGTGGTTTTGGCAGAATAAACTATAAAGATCTGATGACAATATAATCTTTGGAGATCTAGTATGCTGATAGTGTAATTTATATAGATCTTCTGACAATCTACTGTGTTGACAGTGTAATCTATACCTCAATAGAATCTGTCAGGATCTGATGACCATGTGATCCATAGGTATCTTCTGGTCATCTACCGTGCCAGCAATGTATTCTATAACCCACTGTACTGACAATACAATCTGTCGGAATCTGCTGACAACCTGTTTTGCTGATGGATTATGTAATAGGGATCTACTGTATACAGATCTTCTGACAACCAGTTTAGTTTACAATGTGATCTATAGGGATATGCTGCCAGTCTGTTGTAGAGACCTTGTAACCTACAGGGATTGGATGACCATTTTATCTCTGGGAATTTACAAAATTGGCAAAACAGATTGTTTGGAAATCCCTGTAGATCACACTGTAATCACAGCACATTTTCAGCAAATTCCCAGAGGTCAAATTGTCATCAATTGTAACGTATAATCTGCTAGCCTGGCAATATATTCTGTAGAGATCTGATGACTGTAATCTATAAGAATTTTTTGACAATCTGCCATGAGAGTGGTGTAATCTATGGAGATCTGCTAACAATTTTTTGGGCAGACAATGTACTCTATGGGGATCTGCTATAAAGCTCTGCTGACTAGATACTATGCCTTCAGTGTAATCTAAGGATTCTCTGGCAATCGGTTGTGCTGGCAGTGTAGTCTACAGGGATCCGGTGACAATCTGTTTTACAGACATTGTAATCTATGGAGATTTGATGACCGTTTTATCTGTGGGACAATCTACTATGCTGACAGCATGATCTGTAGAGACCTTTTGACAATCTATTTAGTCAATTTTATAATCTAGAATCTACTGTGCAGGCTATATAATCTATAGAGATCTGCCGAAAAATCTACTCTGCCAACAATATAATCCAAGAGATCTGCTGATAATCGATTGTGCAGACATTGTAATCTTTCGAGATCTGCCATAAGGATCCTCTGACAATCTGCTGTGCTGTCAGTGTAATTTATAAGGATCCTCTTGCAATCTATTGTGTGTGTACAATGTAATCTAAAGTGATCTGCTAACAATCTTTTGTACAGACATTGCAATCAGGAGTTGAAGACAGTTTTATCTCTGGGGATCTGCTGACAATCTGCTGTGCTGACAGTGTGATCTATAGGAATCTTCTGACTATCTCTTTTGCCTACCTTGTAATCTACTGTGCTGGTCATATAATTGTTAGGGATCTGTTTACAGTGTCATCTATGGAGATCTGCCTTTTGCAGGCATTGTAATCTATGGGGATCTATAAGGATCCACTGACGCATGACTATGCCGTTAGTGTAATCTATAAGAATCCTCTGGAAATCTGCGGTCCTGTCAATGTTAGGGTCCTTTCACACTGCGAAGTTTGGTTGCCGCACCAAAAACTGCTTTGACTAAACAACAAACGTTTTTGCTGCCTTTGCCGTAAAACGTGATAACTGCGGCGAAAACGTATGTGGTTTTGCCAATTCAGTCTTTACCACAGACTCCCCCATGTGAATGGATCCTAATCTATAGGGATCTGCTGACAATGA
Source organism: Eleutherodactylus coqui (assembly GCF_035609145.1). Taxonomy (NCBI): domain Eukaryota; kingdom Metazoa; phylum Chordata; class Amphibia; order Anura; family Eleutherodactylidae; genus Eleutherodactylus; species Eleutherodactylus coqui. The sequence goes on along the minus strand of NC_089839.1, from coordinate 18,204,400 downwards.
GATCACGTATATTAATGGCTGAGGTCACCGACACATAAGTGAGCGTCAGTCAGTCATGTTAGAACAGAAGGTGGGAGGCGACACCAGAGAGTAGTAGCGGGAAGGGGGTATCCGCACCCTATGTCTGGACTCATCGTTTCTATGCTCTTTTCCTCCAGGACCCTGCAAGAAGCCGAGCATAAATCCCCGCTGACCGTGCAAGCGACCGCCATGAGGAAGCCACAGCCATTCACTATCGGGACCAGACTCTCCATCCCCAAGTGCCCAGATTTGTCGCTCCCCAGTGGCGGCGCGGACGGCGCTTCAGAGTCTCGGAACGTCAGCGATCGCGTCTCTCATTACCTGCTGCAGGTCCCTCCGCCGTCGCCTCCTCGGAGGGCCGCCCACTCTCGCAGTCCTGTCGCTTGTTTGACTGATAGGGATCACTTAAGTTCTGGATCTCCGGTGCGTTCCATCACAAAGATCACCCTGTCCAGACAGGCAGAGGGCGCGGCGCTGAGGGAGGGGACTGCGGCCACGAGCTCCCGGCCGCTCGCCAAAACTTCGCACGGGAACTGTAATAATAATAACAGTCGAGGACTGAGACCCGTTTTACCGGACGCCGCTGATTTCCCTCATGATTGGTCTGTGACAGATCCGAGGATGATCATTGGTGCGGCAGAATGTCATACAACGGCCAAGGTAAGGGCTTTCCATGTACTCCAGGTTCTGTTCCCGGAGCCAAGATGGCCGCCAGTATGACATTACCCCCCTCCCTCCCCCATACCATGAACGTCTCATAACTGGACATCAATGAGCTGATTGGATTGGTGGGGATCTCCCGGCCGCAGAGCTTACAATCCACCACCAGGCATAGACTAGAAGAAGAAGTGATGAAGGAAACATTGTAACAACACCTGCTGTCAGCAAACACAACCCGACATAACAAATAGAATGAGTGATACATTGTTGTATCCGCCTCCAGCTGAAAGAGAGCTCCCTGAAAGTACAGGTCAGGAAGTGGGGTGCATTGTGGGAGACCCCGAGAGGAGGAGGGGGCGCACTCAGATTATTAGGGGCTGAAGGGAGAGGAGATACAAGGTAAAGGACAGCCTTCTGTATACTGACGGCCAAGATATCCCTCATGACAGACAGTGTTTGTAACTTCACATTACATCATGAAGAGCAGCTCTGGAGCACAAACTGCTGCTCTACCAAATCATATACTGTGCAGACTAATATAACCAGAACACTCAAGATCACTTAGAAGGCGTCTTATCATACCATATCTATCCATCTACCAGCATGTACTATGGCTATCCCATATCTATCCACGTTGCTCTCTCTCTGTCTCATTATTTACTATATATCTTGTTCATATTGGTATATCTTATATCTATCATCTGTCTTGTATCTATCTATCTACCAGCATGTATTATGACTATCGCATATCTATCCACGTTTCTCTCTCTCTCTCTCTCTCCATATTTACTATTTATCTTATACATATTGGTCTATGTCATATCTATCATCTGTCTCATATCTATCGACCACCATGTACTAGGATTATCGCATATCTATCCATGTTTCTTTCTCCGTCTCACTAGTTACTATTTATCTTATACATATTGGTCTTTGTCATATCTATCATCTATTTATCATCTGTCTCATATCTATCGACCACCATGTACTAGGATTATCGCATATCTATCCATGTTTCTTTCTCCGTCTCACTAGTTACTATTTATCTTATACATATTGGTCTATCTCGTATCTATCTATCATCTATCTATTATTTATCATCTGTCTCATATCTATCAGTCTTCTATTTATCTCATATCTATCTCCCTATCTACCAGCATGTCTTATGACTATTGCATATCTATCCACATTGCTCTCATATCTATCTATCTATCTATCTATCTATCTATCTATCTATCTATCTCATATCTTCTATCTATCTATCCATCTCATATCTATCTATCTATCCATCTCATATCTCTCTATCTATCTCATATCTCTCTATCTATCTCATATCTCTCTATCTATCTCATATCTCTCTATCTATCTCATGTCTATCTATCTATCTCATATCTATCTATCTATCTCATATCTATCTATCCATCTATCTCATATCTATCTATCTATCTATCTATCTATCTATCTCATATATCTATCTATCTATCTATCTATCTCATATCTATCTATCTATCTCATATCTATCTATCTATCTCATGTCTATCTATCTATCTCATATCTATCTATCTATCTATCTATCTATCTATCTATCTATCTATCTATCTATCTATCTCATATCTATCTATCTATCTATCTATCTCATATCTATCTATCTATCTCCTATCTATCTATCTATCTATCTATCTATCTATCTCATATCTATCTATCTATCTATCCATCTCATATCTATCTATCTATCCATCTCATATCTCTCTATCTATCCATCTCATATCTCTCTATCTATCTCATATCTCTCTATCTATCTCATGTCTATCTATCTATCTCATATCTATCTATCTATCTATCTCATATCTATCTATCCATCTATCTCATGTCTATCTATCTATCTCATATCTATCTATCCATCTATCTCATATCTATCTATCTATCTATCTATCTATCTCATATATCTATCTATCTATCTATCTATCTATCTCATATCTATCTATCTATCTCATATCTATCTATCTATCTCATGTCTATCTATCTATCTCATATCTATCTATCTATCTATCTATCTATCTATCTATCTATCTATCTATCTATCTATCTATCTCATATCTATCTATCTATCTATCTATCTCATATCTATCTATCTATCTCCTATCTATCTATCTATCTATCTATCTATCTATCTATCTATCTATCTATCTCATATCTATCTATCTATCTATCCATCTCATATCTATCTATCTATCCATCTCATATCTCTCTATCTATCCATCTCATATCTCTCTATCTATCTCATATCTCTCTATCTATCTCATGTCTATCTATCTATCTCATATCTATCTATCTATCTATCTCATATCTATCTATCCATCTATCTCATGTCTATCTATCTATCTCATATCTATCTATCTATCTATCTATCTATCTATCTATCTATCTATCTATCTATCTATCTATCTCATATCTATCTATCTATCTCATATCTATCTATCTATCTCATATCTATCTATCTATCTCATATCTATCTATCTATCTATCTATCTATCTATCTATCTATCTATCTATCTCATATCTATCTAGCTATCTATCTCATATCTATCTATCTCATATCTATCTATCTATCTATCTATCTATCTATCTATCTATCTATCTATCTATCTATCTATCTATCTATCTATCTATCTGTCTTGTATCTATCCTCTCTCTCATATCTATGTCCCTATCTACCAGCATGTATTGACTATCGCATATCCATCCATCCATCCTTCCTTATAACTTCCTCTCTCCTACTGATACAATAATGTCTGGTGGTATATTTTCCGAGCAGCGGTGGATATTTCCGTTGGTGACCTCTATTACCTTGTGCCCTGTAATGTCTGCAGCGCCTACCTGGCTGCACGGCGGGCAGGAAAAAGTTAATTGGTCGCTAGCATACATCATGGGGATGGTGAGGTCACGGGGAGAGCTGACCGTGTGATGAGCCCCCCAGTCACTCAGGGAAGGGAGTGAAGGCCCCCGGACTGCTGAGGACAGTCAGACCATAACACCATTGTTCTAGTAATGGGGAGCGCTCCCTGCAGCGCCGATGGCCTCATTGGGTATAATGTGCTTCACATGAGAGCAGATGTTCAGGGCATTAGAGTGTAAGCTCTGCGGCGAGCGCCGACTGCTGACCGCTTACACTGAAATGATGATTATATTTTGTATTTATACTTTGTTCTTAACATTTTAAGTTTGTAAAGTGACAAATAATGAAATAATAAGGAGGCCGGAAGGCGACTTCTGGTGGGGAGGAGGTGATCTGTGCTGTGCGCAATAAATGCCGTGTGTTTACAACGTGATCTTCACTGTCATCAGTTCCATCAGACACCCCTCTATATAACACACAGCTGCGGGTGTACTCCTGTATATAACACACAGCTGACGTTGTACCCCTCTATATAACACACAGCTGACGTTGTACCCCTCTATATAACACACAGCTGCGGTTGTACCCCTCTATATAACACACAGCTGACGTTGTACCCCTCTATATAACACACAGCTGCGGTTGTACCCCTCTATATAACACACAGCTGACGTTGTACCCCTCTATATAACACACATCTGGGGGTGTACCCCTCTATATAACACACAGCTGCGGTTGTACTCCTGTATATAACACACAGCTGCGGTTGTACTCCTGTATATAACACACATCTGTGGTTGTACCCCTCTATATAACACACAGCTGCGGTTGTACCCCTGTATATAACACACAGCTGTGGTTGTACTCCTGTATATAACACACATCTGCGGCTGTACCCCTCTATATAACACACAGCTGCGGTTGTACCCCTCTATATAACACACAGCTGCGGTTGTACCCCTCTATATAACACACAGCTGCAGTTGTACCCCTCTATATAACACACAGCTGACGTTGTCCCCCTGTATATGACACACAGCTGACATTGTCCCCCTGTATATGACACACAGCTGACGTTGTCCCCCTGTATATGACACACAGCTGCGATTGTACCCCTGTATATGACACACAGCTGCGGTTGTACTTCTGTATATCACCCACAGCTGCGGTTGTATTCCTGTATATAACACACAGCTCCGGTTGTACCCCTGTATATGACACACAGCTGCGGTTGTACTTCTGTATATCACCCACAGCTGCGGTTGTATTCCTGTATATAACACACAGCTCCGGTTGTACCCCTGTATATGACACACAGCTGCGGTTGTATTCCTGTATATCACCCAAAGCTGCGGTTGTATTCCTGTATATGACACACTGCTGCGGTTGTACCCCTGTATATGACACACTGCTGCGGTTGTACTTCTGTATATGACACACAGCTGCGGTTGTACTCCTGTATATCACCCACTGCTGCGGTTGTACTCCTGTATATGACCCACAGCTGCGGTTGTACTCCTGTATATGACACACTGCTGCGGTTATACTCCTGTATATGACACACAGCTGCGGTTGTACTCCTGTATATGACACACTGCTGCGGTTGTACTCCTGTATATGACTCACAGCTGCGGTTGTACCCCTGTATATAACACACAGCTGCGGTTGTACTCCTGTATATAACACACAGCTGCGGCTGTACCCCTCTATATAACACACAGCTGCGGTTGTACTCCTGTATATGACACACAGCTGCGGTTGTACTCCTATATATAACACACAGCTGCGGTTGTACTCCTGTATATAACACACAGCTGCGGTTGTACTCCTGTATATAACACACAGCTGCGGTTGTACTCCTGTATATGACACACAGCTGCGGTTGTACTCCTGTATATAACACACAGCTGCGGTTGTACTCCTGTATATGACACACAGCTGCGGTTGTACTCCTGTATATAACACACAGCTGCGGTTGTACTCCTGTATATAACACACAGCTGCGGTTGTACTCCTGTATATGACACACATAACTTCCTATCAGCTGAGTAGAATTTTCCGGACGTCTCTCATTATAATGAGATCAGCGCTGGGCGTCCTGTCTGAGAGGGTCTGGAGTCGTCTCTGTGAATCCTTTCATCACCCCGGGGGCGGCCGCCCCATAACCCTCCATTGCCTCATACTGGACAAAGCTCCTCTTGTGTCTGAAACTGGGTGCAGCCGAACCTCACCCAGGAAGTGTGCACCTCCATATTAACCCCTCTGATTCCTCCCACTGTACATCCCCCATATTAACCCCTCTGATTCCTCCCACTGTACATCCCCCATGTTAACCCCTCTGATGCCTCCCACTGTACATCCCCCATGTTAACCCCTCTGATGCCTCCCACTGTGCATCCCCCATATTAACCCTTCTGATGCCTCCCACTGTACATTCCCATATTAACCCCTCTGATGCCTCCCACTGTGCATCCCCATGCTAACCCCTCTGATGCCTCTCACTGTGCATCCCCATGCTAACCCCTCTGATGCCTCCCACTGTGCACCCCCATGCTAACCCCTCTGATGCCTCCCATTGTGCACCCCCATGTTAACCCCTCTGATGCCTTTCACTGTGCCCCCCATGTTATCCCCTCTGATGCCTCCCACTGTGCATCCCCCATGATGTTAACCCCTCTGATTCCTCCTACTGTACATCCCCATGTTAACCCCTCTGATGCCTCCCACTGTGCATCCCCCGTGTTAGCACCTTCAATGCCTCTGACTGTACATCCCCCATGTTAACCCCTCTGATGCCTCCCACTGTACATCCCCCATATTACCCCTCTGATGCCTCCTACTGTGCATCCCCCGTGTTAGCACCTTCAATGCCTCTGACTGTACATCCCCCATGTTAACCCCTCTGATGCCTCCCACTGTACATCCCCCATGTTAACACCTTCAATGCCTCTGACTGTACATCCCTCATGTTAACACATCTGATGCTTTGCACTGTGCACTCCTGTGTTAACCCCTCCGATGCCTCCCACTATGCACCCCATATTAAGGCCTGTGATGACCTCCAAAGTGGATTTCTCCTTCTCACATGCTACTCTTCAACTTTGCAATTGGGTTTTAATCTCCATTATAGGGTCTGCAACACAAAATTGAAATCCATGTTGTGGGGTACCCGGGGGTCCGTGCACCATACTGTCATGTAGCACATCCATGCCTTCCCATTAAAGTACACTATTGTTATTTCATAGTAGGATCCCAGTACTGAGATATAAGGCTGAACCCGCTTTGTGACTACACCCTGTATTTCAGGCCCACACACCCTGAGCTAAATCTAGTCACATCCAGAGCAGCAACAATTCTGTGTTACATCATATCTTACACTCCATTTGCAGTTCTAATTCTGCTGCTTCATTATGCTTTATACTCCAGTCATATCCAGAGCTGCAGTCACAATTCTGCCAGTATGCCATCTCATATACTCCAGTCACACCCGATCATACTCATTTTGCTGTTACATCATGTCTTGTACCCCACTCAAATCCAGAGCTACAATCGCAATTCTGCTGTTACATCATGATGTATACTCCAGCCACACCCAGAGCTGCTGTCCCAATGTTCTTGTTATGTCATGTCTCTTATGCTCTAGTCATATGCAAAGCAGCAGTTTGTTCTGCTGTTACTCCAGTCACTCACTTTCCATATAGCAGAAGGTATTGTGACTGCAGCTCTGAACATTGTATGTGACTTGATGTAATAGCAGAATTGTGATTGCAGCTCTGGATGTGACTGGAGTATAAGATGTGATAAAACTTCAGTATAGTGCCTGCCACCAGTATAGGACCAGATAGATATAGGGTGCGCATAGTTATATTGGGGTTCATCATTTGTCATGATATAAATATTTGCTTTCCTCTAGTCACACCCCAGTCTGCATCACACAGGGCTGGCAGAGTTTGGCATATCTGAGGGATGGAACATTCCTGTCATCACGTCTTTTTATGGAGTATGGTGGTCGTTTTGGGGTTCAGTACTGGGGTGTCAGTCACTTGGGGTGCTTGTCTTTTGCAGTGTCCTGGACCCCTCAGTGATTTTACCTTGAGTGACGCTGTGAGGACAGCGCCCTCTGCTGGAAGCCCTCTAATCAGATCAGAAAGAGCCTCCAGTGACAACATCGCACGGCTCAGCCGGGAGATCCAGCAGGTATAATGTAGATTGCGTTCGCTTTATTAAAGGGGTTCTCCGCTTTTGTGTTTGCATGTCTCCTGTTACAGCAGTGAATCCCTCCTCCTTTTCTGTGGTGTTCTGAGGCTTTGTTACAATGTATCAGTGAAGGTAATAGTCTCATTATAGAGTCCAGAGAGGATTGCCTACACTGGATACAACTGTAACAAACTCCAGCTGTTACTGAATGATCTGGGGGAGATTTCCCATTGGACGCCGGATTGTCCGTGAAATCTCCGCCTGTCACCGATGTCTAGGATGTTCTGATCACCTCGGACATGGCACCATTGTTATCTCTTCACCGACACTTCGTCCATGACCTTGCAAGGTTGGGGAGGCTTCTGGTGCTGCAGGGGTTAATTCCCATGAGTTTGGTACCCTCATTAGCATATAATAGTGGAGTGTCAGCCTTTGGGACAAGGAGTGGCTGGGCTGGGCTGGAGAAGCTGGCAGTGTTTGTAAGATTCCTATGGAGCTTCCCAAGGTCCTCAGCCTGGAGAGAGCGGAGCTCCCTGCTCACAGATGCCATATCCCAGCTGTCCTGTGTCAGTAAGGGGAGGGTGGGATACTAAATGTCAGTAAGGGGAAGATGATATACTATGTGTAATAAGGGGAGGGTGGGATACTATGTGTAATAAGGGGAGGGTGGGATACTATGTGTCAGTAAGGAGAGGGTGGGATACTATGTGTCAGTAAGGGGAGGGTAGGATACTATATGTAAGTAAGGGGAGGGTGGGATTACTATATGTCAGTAAGGGGGGGTGGGATACTATATGTAAGTAAGGGAGGGTGGGATACTATATGTCAGTAAGGGGAAGATGATATACTATGTGTAATAAGGGGAGGGTGGGATACTATGTGTCAGTAAGGAGAGGGTGGGATACTATGTGTAAGTAAGGGGAGGGTGGGATACTATGTGTAAGTAAGGGGAGGGTGGGATACTATATGTAAGTAAGGGGAGGGTGGGATTACTATATGTCAGTAAGGGGGGGTGGGATACTATATGTAAGTAAGGGAGGGTGGGATACTATATGTCAGTAAGGGGAGGGCGGGATACTATATGTCAGTAAGGGGAGGGTGGGATACTATATGTCAGTAACGGGAAGATGATATACTATGTGTAATAAGGGGAGGGTGGGATACTATGTGTCAGTAAGGGGAGGGTGGGATACTATATGTCAGTCAGGGGAGGGTGGGATACTATATGTCAGTAAGGGGAAGATGATATACTATGTGTAATAAGGGGGGGGGATACTATGTGTCAGTAAGGGGAGGGCGGGATACTATATGTAAGTAAGGGGAGGGTGGGATTACTATATGTCAGTAAGGGGAAGATGATATACTATATGTCAGTAAGGGGAGGGTAGGATACTATATGTCAGTAAGGGGAGGGTAGGATACTATATGTCAGTAAGGGGAGGGTGGGATACTATGTGTAAGTAAGGGGAGGGTGGGATACTATATGTCAGTAAGGGGAGGGTAGGATACTATATGTCAGTAAGGGGAGGGTAGGATACTATATGTCAGTAAGGGGAGGGTAGGATACTATATGTCAGTAAGGGGAGGGTAGGATACTATGTGTAAGTAAGGGGAGGGTGGGATACTATATGTCAGTAAGGGGAGGGTGGGATACTATATGTCAGTAAGGGGAGGGTGGGATACTATATGTCAGTAAGGGGAGGGTGGGATTCTATATGTCAGTAAGAGGAGGGTAGGATACTATGTGTAAGTAAGGGGAGGGCGTGGATACTATATGTAAGTAAGGGGAGGGCGTGGATACTATATGTCAGTAAGGGGAGGGTGGGATACTATATGTCAGTAAGGGGAGGGTGGGATACTATGTCAGTCAGGGGAGGGGGGGATACTATGTGTCAGTAAGGGGAGGGTGGGATACTATATGTCAGTAAGGGGAGGGTGGGATACTATGTGTCAGTCAGGGGAGGGCGGGATACTATGTGTCAGTAAGGGGAGGGCGGGATACTATATGTCAGTAAGGGGAGGGTGGGATACTATATGTCAGTAAGGGGAGGGTAGGAAACTATGTGTAAGTAAGGGGAGGGTGGGATACTATATGTCAGTAAGGGGAGGGTGGGATACTATATGTCAGTAAGGGGAAGATGATATACTATATGTCAGTAAGGAGAGGGTAGGATACTATATGTCAGTAAGGGGAGGGTGGGATTACTATATGTAAGTAAGGGGAAGATGATATACTATATGTCAGTAAGGAGAGGGTAGGATACTATATGTCAGTAAGGGGAGGGTGGGATTACTATATGTAAGTAAGAGGAAGATGATATACTATATGTCAGTAAGGGGAGGGTAGGATACTATATGTCAGTAAGGGGAGGGTAGGATACTATATGTCAGTAAGGGGAGGGTGGGATACTATATGTCAGTAAGGGGAGGGTGGGATACTATATGTCAGTAAGGGGAGGGTGGGATACTATATGTCAGTAAGGGGAGGGGAGGATACTATATGTCAGTAAGGGGAGGGTGGGATACTATATGTAAGTAGGGGAGGGTGGGATACTATATGTCAGTAAGGGGAGGGTGGGATACTATATGTCAGTAAGGGGAGGGTGGGATACTATGTGTAAGGGTAAGGCAAAGTTCCCTGGTGCAAGCACCGAGCCATGGCTGACTCCTAGGGTGACGTTTTCTCGGCAGACTGTTTTGCGGGGTCGTTTGCCATTGTCTTCCCCAGTCATCTTTACCCCTCAGCAAGTTTGGTACTCATTTTACCGACCTCCGAAGGATGGAAGCCTGATTCAACCTTGAGCTGGCTACCTGAACCATGTCCGTAAGGGGAAGATTATATACTATGTATCAGTAAGGGGAGGGTGAGATAAGTGTCAGTAAGAGGAGATGATAGGATACTATGTGTCAGTAAGGAAAGGATGGGATAGTATGTGTCAATAATAGGTAAGAGGGGGATACTATGTGCCAGTAGGAGGTGTATCATTACGTGGAGAGGTCTCTATCTTGGGGTCAGGCAGTCTAATATTTCATAGGATTGTGAGTTCTTTCCCTTCTCTTCCATTGTCAGTTTCCTCCGCACCCTCATAGAACTTTATCTTCTGCAGGCAGAGAGCTGGGTGCGATGTAAAGTGCAAGACTTGACAGATGGGGGCGCCGTGTGCCCAAACCTAATCCACAGAGACATCCAGGCCTTCGAGGGCACAGTCATAAAGCTGAGCCAAGTGCGTACATAAAAATGCCATCCTATGACATTCTAACTGCACCCTAAAACCCTCTGTGCATTCTAACTGTACCCTACAACCCTCCATACATTATAAATGTACCCTATAACCTCCAGTAGTTATAACTGCACCCTACAACCCCCCATACATTATAAATGTACCCTATAACCTCCAGTAGTTATAACTGCACCCTACAACCCCCTGTACATTATAGCTGTGACCTACAACCCTCCGTACATTATAGTGGTACCCTTTAACCTCCAGTTCATTACAGAACTGTAACCCTCAAGTACATAATAACTATACTCCCTAATACACCATAAAGCCTCACCCCCAATTATGTGACATCGTTACCCCACAACCAGCACAGTACCCATATTTCTGATGACCTGTGCCCATCAGTCTCGTCATCCTCCTCTTTGCAGATGGTTGGTCACATGTCCAGGACTCATCCCGCCGCTGCAGCCTCCGTTCACTCCCAACTACAGACTCTACGGGTCCAATGGCAACTGCTGAAGCAAAAAGCTGTCATTGAGAATTGCGCTGTGGGCGGGGCTACAACTCTACTGGAGTTTAATAAGAAAGCGGATGAGCTGGAGATATGGATGAGGGAGAAGGTGAGAGATCACATGACCTGCAACCCAAACTGTAACTCAGTGCTGCCAATCCCACATGTTTATATGTGTACATGGCCAAGACAGAATATACTGCGGTATGTAACATACACTTACTGTCTCTGCAGGAGGAGATCCCCCCTCTGCACGTCCTCCTGGACGAGAGCAATGACAAAGTGCAGATAACCCGCAGGATCCTGGATCTGAAACAGGTGAGAGCGGCGGTGGTGATGGTGGCACATGAATTATAAAATTGCGAAAATATTGGCACCCACCTTTGCACCTCTCTGTATAAGTGTGACTGTCCATTTAATAAGTGGCTCCTGCAGCTCAAGTCCCCAGGCTCACAGATAGCACTCCCTGAGGTCAGTGATCTCCAAGACTAGCGCTCTCCAGGGTCAGCGGTCTCTAAAGTTAGTGCTCCCCGGAGTAAGTGGTCCCTGAGGTCAGTCGAACCCAGGTTAGTGCTCTCCAAGGTCCGTGGTCCCTGGATTAGTACTCGCCGAGGTTAGTGGTTGTTCAGATTAGTGCTCATCATGGTCTATGAATTTAGTGGACCCCAGACTATTGTTTCCTGAGGTCAGTGGTCGCCCAGATTAGAGTTCCCAAGGTCAGTGTTCTCCCAGGCTAGTACTTCTTAAGACCAGTGGACCCTGAGATTAGTTGTCCCTGAGGTCAGTGGTCACCCAGAATAGTGGGCCCTGAGGCCAGTGGTCCCCTAGATTACTGGTCCCTGAGGTCACTAGTCCTCCGAATTAGTGCTTCCCAAGGTTAGTGGTCCCCGAGATCAGAACATCGCTCCAAAAAGTAGAGGAGGCGCCGCTTATCAGTGACTCTCTGCTTCTCCTCCAGGAGCAGATCCATTACTGCACCCTACAGGAGAACATTAACAGCCTCGCCCAGAAGCTGGAGAAACAAGGGCGGCCGGAGAGCAGAGCAGCGTCAACCCGTCGCAAACACCTCAACCGCATGTAAAGTGATCCCCAAATCCTCCCTTGAGTCGTCTTGTGTCACCTGCTTTCTTCAGCCAGCAACTGGGAGAACTGGTTGATTACCAATACGGCCACCACCACAGTCCTCACAGGGGTCCTCGCCCAATTGTCCCGAAGTCCTGAATGGCAGAGTAGAGATACATTGATTCTAGTAAACCAGGGAAATCTGGGTGACCCCTTCAGATGCTGTAGCGTGTGTCCCCTGATATTTGGGGATTTGCCCCTCAGGACTGGAAGCTGTACTGGTGGCCATATTGGTTGTCACCCAGCTTTGCGAGTTAGTGATATCAGTAAGAGCAGCTACCCAGTAACAGCTGGTATCAGGAGGGCACATCTTGTCTGCAGCCACATTGGTCTCAGGTCACTAAGGTGCCCGATGTTGTGAGAGGCGAGGACACCCCGTGACTTGGCTGAGACCCCCGGATCTTCCCATCAGAAGACATTGACTTGTTTTCTCTCTCCCGTGACAGGTGGTTGCGTCTCCAGACCTCACTGCATGAACATCACCAGAGTCTGCAGTTGGCACTGGAGGCGGCATCACTGTGGCATCAAGCAGACACCATCCTGAGAGCCATAGAGGAGAAGGTGAGAGGTAGATTCTGCCTCCATGATGTCAGGTCTGAAGTGTCAGACTATGCAGCAGCTCTGGCTTCTTGTATGAGGAGGGTGCAGCATGCTCCATATATGAGGAAGGAGCAGCATGCTCCATGTATGAGGAAGGTGCAGCATGCTCCATGTATGAGGAAGGTGCAGCGTGCTCCATGTATGGGGAAGGTGCAGCGTGCTCCATGTATGAGGAAGGTGCAGCATGCTCCATGTATGAGGAAGGTGCAGCGTGCTCCATGTATGAGGAAGGTGCAGCGTGCTCCATGTATGAGGAAGGTGCAGCGTGCTCCATGTATGAGGAAGGTGCAGCGTGCTCCATGTATGAGGAAGGTGCAGCGTGCTCCATGTATGAGGAAGGTGCAGCGTGCTCCATGTATGAGGAAGGTGCAGCGTGCTCCATGTATGAGGAGGGTGCAGCGTGCTCCATGTATGAGGAGGGTGCAGCGTGCTCCATGTATGAGGAGGGTGCAGCGTGCTCCATGTATGAGGAGGGTGCAGCGTGCTCCATGTATGAGGAGGGTGCAGCGTGCTCCATGTATGAGGAGGGTGCAGCGTGCCCCATGTATGAGGAGGGTGCAGCGTGCCCCATGTATGAGGAGGGTGCAGCGTGCCCCATGTATGAGGAGGGTGCAGCGTGCCCCATGTATGAGGAGGGTGCAGCGTGCCCCATGTATGAGGAGGGTGCAGCGTGCCCCATGTATGAGGAGGGTGCAGCGTGCCCCATGTATGAGGAGGGTGCAGCGTGCCCCATGTATGAGGAGGGTGCAGCGTGCCCCATGTATGAGGAGGGTGCAGCGTGCCCCATGTATGAGGAGGGTATTGTGTATGAGCACAGGGCAGTATCCGCTGTCTATGAGAAGGGTGTAGCGTGCACTATATATGTCTATTAGGATTATAGTGTAGGCTGTGTATGAAAAGGGTGCAGCGTCTGTTGTTTATGGGTGCAGCGTGCCCCATGTAGGAGAAAAGTGCTGTGTATGAGAAGGGTGCAGTGAATTCTGTGTATAAGGAAGGTGCAGTATGTATTGTGTATGAGGAAAGTGCAATATATGCTGTATATGGGGAGAATGTGGCATGTGCTGTGTACAAGGAAGGTACGCTGTGTATGAGGAGGGTGCGCTATGCACTGTGTATGAGGTGGGTGCAGCGTGCGCTGTGTACGAGGAGGGTGCAGTTGTGTACGAGGAGGGTGCGCTGTGTACGAGGAGGGTGCGCTGTGTACAAGGAGGGTGCGCCATGCGCTGTGTATGAGGAGGGTGCAGCGTGTGCGCGGTGTATGATGGTGTGCGTATTGTACACTGTGTAACATAAAGTTGGGGTTCTCCATGTATTCCCTTCTTCCCCCTTCTCCCTCAGAGCTGCTGTACTTGGGTGAAGAGTAGAGACGATGGACGTGGTGATCAGGATCTGAGGGACATCGCCAGCCAGATCATGGTATGAGGACACACTCGGCAGATGCCTGGAGACGCTCTGTGCAGTGGCGCCCTCTCTGGGTGGTATCTCATAGTCTCCCCTCTGTCCTGCAGATGCTGGATGTCACCGTCTCCCAAGTGTCCAATCTGCATCCTCTGCTGTCATCCAGAGCCCTGCACAAGCATCGACAGGTGAAGGAGGGGTGGGCCCGTCTCCAGCACACACTCAGGTACAGTATAGCGTCCGCTCCATCTTCCCATGACACATAGAATCATATAATGGTAGAGTTGGAAGGGACCTCCAGGGTCATCGGGTCCGACCCCCTGCTCAGTGCAGGATTTACTAAATCATCCCAGACAGATATCTGTCCAGCCTTTGTTTGAACACTTCCATTGAAGGAAAACGCCCCACCTCCTGTGGTAACCTGCTCCACTCATTGATCACCCTCACTGTCTAATATCTAATCTGTGTCTCCTCCCTTTCAATCTCATCCCATTGCTTCTAGTCTTGTGTAGATGAGAATAGGGCTGATCCCTCTGCACTGTGACAGCCCTTCAGCTATTTGTAGACAGCTATTAAGTCTCCTCTCAGCCTTCTCTTCTGCAAGCTAAACCTTCCCAGATCCTTTAATCATTCTTCACAGGACATGATTTGCAGACCGCTCACCATCTTCTCTGAACTTGCTCCAGTTTGTCTATGTCTTTTTTAAAGTGCGGTGCCCAGAACTGGACACCGTATTCTAGATGAGGTCTGAAGGAAGAGTAGAGGGGGATAATGACCTCACATGATCTAGACTCTATGCTTCTCTTAATACATCCCAGAATTGTGTTTGCCTTTTTGGCTGCTGCATCACATTGTTGACTCATGTTCAGTCTATGATCTATTAGTATACTGAAGTCTTTTTCACATGTGCTGCTGCTTAGCCCAATTCCTCCCATTCTGTATGTCCTTTTTTCATTTTTCTTGCCCAGATGTAGGACTTTGCATTTCTCCTTGTTAAATACCATTCTGTTAGCCGCTGCCCACTGTGCAAGCTTTTCTATATCTTTTTGAATCCCCTCTCTCTCTTCCCTAGTGTTGGCTATCCCTCCTAGCTTTGTATCATCTACAAATTTGATCGGTTTTCCATGAATTCCCTCCTCCAGATCATTTATAAAAATGTTGACCAACACTGGGCCCAGGACAGAGCCTTGTGGTACCCCACTTGATACATTCTTCCACTTGGATGTGCAGCCATTTATGACCACTCTTTGAGTACGATCACTCAGCCAGTTGTGAATCTACCTAATAGTTGCCTTGTCAATCCCAGATTTGGTCGTTTTCTCAATAAGTATGGTATGAGATACTTTGTCAAATGCTTTACTAAAGTCAAGTTAAACTATATCCACCGCATTTCCCTGATCAAGCCAGTCGGTGACACATTGTGCTGGGCTGCACTGCATTGTTGGAGATGTAATGGTTTCTACATAGTATTAAACTATATTGCCCTTCCACTACGTACTATATCATAGTATGCGCTCTACAGACATGGAACTGATCAGTGACATCAGAGGCCTAACAGGAAAACAGTGGAATTTTGACTGCAGCTTTGGATGTGACTGGAGCATAAGACATAATATAACAGCAGAGTCGTGAATGCAGCTCTAGATGTGACTGTAGAAGAGTTCAGACTTTTCATAGGTGTAAAGATTTGTGATGCTCGTGGCAACGATAGGACGGTGGTGGAAAATAGTCCGCAACGCCTCCTGTATCCGCAAGGTCGGGATGGGTTGTAGGCGCCATTACCCAAGGTCCCGCAGTTGCGCCGAGTCCTGGATTTTCCTGCACTTCGCCGCCTGCATTTCCCAGAATTACTATAATTGGATCCCTCTAATGTCTTGTCCCCAAGGAGCGAGAAAACCTCAAGAACTGCTCCGTCCACCATTCCCACCAGAGAACCGGGCGACTGTCTGACCTCAGGGACCCCCGAGCACAGCAGCGTGGGAAACCAAGAGCAAAGCCTCCTGGGAAGTGGTGGCCCCCAGGTCAGTGGGGGATGGGGCTCGGCTGTTCCTCCTTATTAACATTTTCCGTTTTTAAAGCAGCAGATTTGTTTGTTTGCAGACAGAGAAGATGAACAGCGGGCCGCAGCGACAAACTAGGAGTCCGGACGGCGGCCTGCGTTCGCCCGAGCCCACAAGGTACCTGTAATATGTAATAAGACGTAAGCCGGCCCTGCTGTGTTATATACTGGTGCCAGGCACTTATATGGCGGTATGTTCTTCATCTATTTCCCATTTATATCAGGTCACTGACCTCCGAGCCAGAAACCGGTCACCGACCACATGGACCATCCGAGACCCCGGAGGTGAGTGCCAGGAGGTCAAATACCTACCTCAGAGCCTACAGATGATTGTTACTACACACCTCAGAGCCTATAGATGTTATTACTTACCACCCACCTCAGAGCCTATAGATGTTATTACTTACCACCCACCTCAGAGCCTATAGATATGTCCTACTGCACACCTCAAAGCCTATAGATGATATTAGTTACCACCCATCCCAGGGCCTATAGATATCATTACTTACTGAGCACCCCAGAGCCTATAGATACTACTATCAGTGACCACCCACCTCAGAGCCTACAGATGATTGTTACTACACACCTCAGAGCCTATAGATGTGTCCTACTGCACACCTCAAAGCCTATAGATGATATTAGTTACGGCCCATCTCAGGGCCTATAGATATCATTACTTACTGAGCACCCCAGAGCCTATAGATGCTGTCAGTGACCACCCACCTCAGAGCCTACAGATGATTGTTACTACATACCTCAGAGCCTATAGATATGTCTTACTGCACACCTTAGAGCCTATAAATAATTCTTGCTACACGCCTCAGAATTGATAGATGTTAATAGTTACCAGTCACATCAGAGCTTATAAATATTATTATATACTTCCCACCTTAGAGCCTATAGATGTCATTAGTTCCCACCTAGCTCCGTGCCTATAGATGCTGTTAGTAAGTGCCTGCTTCAGAGGCTATAGACATTAGTAGCCATCTCCCCTTATTTCCCCCCACTTCAGAGCCTATAGACCTTATTAAAGCCCACTTCATAGCTTATAGCTCTTTTAGATTACTGCTTACTTCAGGGTCTATACATGTTGCCAGTCATTGCCCACTTCAGAACCTGTAGATATTTTAAGCCATCTCCTTCCTTATAGTCTATAGACTTTATAACCGCCCACTTCAGGACCTATAGATATTATTAGTTACCATCCACCTCAGACCCTATAGACACTATGGGGGAAATTTATTAAGATTGGCATTTCAAATACTGCTCTTAATAATATTTCCACAATGTGCTTAATATATGAAGAGAAGTATGCCTTCATATATTAGGCACACCTCGGCTTCTCCATGCACCTACGCAGAAATGTACACCAGATCTGAGCTGGTGTTGCTTTCTAGTATAATGTACATCAATTTCTGGTGTAAATTATACATAAATATGTCAATCTGGGGTGGCCATGCCCCCTCCTGACAAGCCACGCCCCATTCTTTAAATGTGAACATTTAAATGTCGAACTGCGACACAAACAGAAAACAATTTGAGCAAATCCCCACTTGCACAGAGGTGCAACTTTTTTACACTAGGAACTGCTCAGAGTCTATAGACCTTTATTACCTCCAACTTCAGAGCCTATAGACCTTATCAGCCACCTCCCTGCTTAGAGTCTATAGACTTTATTACCTCCAACTTCAGAGCCTATAGACCTTATCAGCCACCTCCCTGCTTAGAATCTATAGACTTTATTACCTCCCACTTCAGAGCCTATAGACCTTATCAGCCACCTCCCTGCTTAGAATCTATAGACTTTATTACCTTCCACTTCAGAGCCTATAGACATTATTAGCCACCTCCCTGCTTAGAATCTATAGACTTTATTACCTTCCACTTCAGAGCCTATATACATTATTAGCCACCTCCCTGCTTAGAGTCTATAGACTTTATTACCTCCCACTTCAGAGCCTATAGACATTATTAGCCACCTTTCCGCTTAGTCTATAGACTTTATTACCTCCCTCCTCAGAGTCTATAGACATTAGTAACCACCTCCCACCTTAGAGTCTATCCACATTAGACACCAGATACTCCTGTAATAACCTCCTTACACATTCATCCCCAGGTCCGACATCTTCTCCAGGATCTTACCTCTACAACACAGTGGCTGCAGGATGTGGAGCTGCTGCTCTCGGAGCCGGCCGCCATGAGAAGTCCGGAACTGATCCGTAAGGACCTGAAGCAGGTGTCGCTGCTGGAGAGAGAGGTGAGATCTCGGGGATCGGCTCTGCAATGTCTCCGAGGAAAAGCTAAAAGATGTCGGAAGCCGAACTGGGCTGTGACTGAGGAGATGGAGGTGAAGGTGAAGGTCCAGGAGGTGGAGGAGAGGTGAGGCACAGCCGCGGCACATAGTAGACAGTATATAGAATATGTCAGGACCAGGAAACCAGACAAGAGCTATTAATGAGCTGTTGTCATTGCATTATATCATATCTTATACACAAGTCACATCCAGAGCTGCTGCTATAATTCTAATGTTACATCACGTCATGCTCCAGTCACCTCCAGAGCTCCAGTTACAACATTTGTTTGATGTCGAAAAAAAAACCCACACAATTGCGTCTCATAATAAAATGTAAAAATACAAGTAGGAGTTCGTCTAAACTGTACGGGGCTTCTAGCAACACAGTGTTAATGGATTGCAAACAGAAATCTGGAATATAACTTTTGTTGTGTTTGAAGACATGATGTGACAGCAGAGTTATGAATGCAGCTCTGGATGTTATTGGCATATAAGACACGAAAGGTCTGATGTAACAGCAGAATAGAGTTTGTGATTCCATATGTATTAGACTACAGGGACATATATGTCAGAGCATTGTCTACAAAACCAGGGTAGGATCACTATCTTTGGATGCCCCAGGGCAAAATGTTGTTCACAGGCCTCAAACCCAACCTTGTATTTTTTAAACAAGGGGCACTGGCCAGGTGAATGAAAGTTACAGGTACAATCTATTACAGGGTTGCAAAAAGTAGCACAATCAGAAATACCACCATAGAGTATTTAAATAATGTCACCATACAGTGCTCAAATAATACCACCATACAATGCTCAAATAATACCACCATAAAGTACTCAAATAATACCACCATATAGTATTTAAATAAGGTCACCATATAGTACCAACATAATACCGCCATACTGCGTTTAAATATTAGTTAAATAATTTTTATTGAGCGTTTTCCAATCTTTCCAAAAATATCACTGTACACAAATAATACCGTCATACTGTGCTTAAATATTTTCACCATACAGTACTCAAACATCACCATGTACTCACATAATACAATCTTTAGTACCTAAATAATACTACCATACATTACCCAAATGATACTACCATATAGTACAACCATGTTGTAACTAATAACACCATACAGTGCTCAAGATGTCACCGTACTACACTCAGATGTCACCATACAGTACCCAAATAATACCCAACTAATTCTACCGTACCATACAGTGCACAATCACCACATAGCACCCAAATAATACCATCATATTATGCTCAAATTATATCACCATATAGTACCCAAATTATATCACCATCTAGTAGCCAAAGTGGTGGACAAGCATAACCACCATAGTGCTCCTATAACACTGCCATGAAGTAATAATCCTCCCGATTAGGGTGGTGGAGACCCCATTTGGTGAAGGACGGTGGGCATCTTCCCCGTTCGACCGCCCTATATGCCGCCATGTATAGAGCGGTATGTTATGTGCAGTTGAGGCTCAGCGGCCGCAGGAACCTGTCCTCCATTACTGTCTGCTTAGAACATTTCCTGCCCTCTTTCAGGTTTCAGACGCTCCAGGACGCTCTCCGGCGCCGTGTCTCTGATCTAAGGGACACGCTGGTGCTGTCTGAATTCATGAAGGTCGTACAAATGGAGGAAGAACGAAAGAAGAAGGAAACGGTGAGAGCCTGAAATACGGGGAGCAAGGCGCGAGCGGACCAGACCCCCGACCCAGAATCTGCTCCAGTAAATAGAAGTCCTGTCCGAAGTGATAACGAATATGACCGTCCAGGCGGAGTCGCCCTGCTTTCCTAGTGACTGGCTTACTTGGCGATACAGCCTCCATTTTTGTGGAGTTGGGCCATTCAGTAGCTCAGGAAAGCTGAGCGTCAACCATTGTGGGAGCAGTAAAAACCGCCGGTCTGCATATTTTATGTCTGTATCCTACAGGGTGATATGTTATGATATTGCGCACATGTAACGCACAGTTCTTCTCTTGGCTCAGATAGCTACACGAGGCACGGCCCGAGGTGACCCTCATGGCCCGGCCGCAGGCAGAACACAGTCGTTTACCCCATTAGAGGAGCTGCAGGAAGCCGTGGAAATGCTGAACGACGCCGTCAAGGAGAGAGAGCGAGCGCTGGCGGTTAGCAGAGAGGCCGCGGAACTAGAGAGCAGGGTGAGGGCCGAAGCACAACTTCTGTCTTATATAGTGGGTGATTAGAGGGTACCCGCACCAGGGGGTGCCAGATATATAACCTGGACTCTTTGTGTAGCACACTTTGTGTATATGAATTATTTGGTGCCATATTTGCACGCCCTTCCGACTGCAATTCCTAAATGAGACACCAGGGGGCAGCACCAGGCATGGGATTTTTCTTTTACCCCAGGTGACATCCTCTCATGATGTACTGATGTACTTGGTTGCCTGGACAACTCTGTTTTTTCTTCACAGGTCTTAGCCTTGTCCCAGATGATGGTGGCCACCCGCGCCAAACTCTTAGACGTCCGTTCCCAGCTGGAGGAAGTAGAGGAGGAGTTTGTGGCTGTGAGGAGCGAGACGGATCTGAGGGATCTGCAGGGAGTCTTCAGTCAGCAGCAGCAGGTGGAGGTGAGGCGTCTAAACCGCCACTAGGTGGGATACAGAAAGTAGCGGTGTGGAGCATGATGGCCAAAAATGGTCACCTACTCTGATTATTAGCAAATTATGGCAGTCAAATATTGTGAAAACGTGGTGGCTGCCCTAAGTGGCAGAGGCATTGTGGGTAGAGCAGGTGTGGCTGAGTGGCATCATACCTGGTGGCAGAGGGTACAGGTTGACCCGGATTATCTCTTTCATAGACAGACATGTCTGGAAGGATTGGGATGGAGGTGAGGAAGTTGCAGGAGCAGAAGGAACAGCTGCAGGACTTATGTCCGAACCGGAGCCTGTCAGCAGGAAGGAGCATTGAGGATGCACTAAGGACATGGGCCGATTTACAGACCCTCATCCAGGAGAACCAGGCACGACTACAGAAGACGGAGCGGCTCCGGGAATTCTTCCTGCGCTACCTGGGGATGATGTCAGTATCAAATTATATATGTGTACCAGAAAACTAACAATCTCTCAACCCTGCAATGTGTATCTCCTCCGTATAATCCCTTCCTGTACTCCGTATAATATCCTCCTATACTCGGTATAATCCCCTCCAGTACTCTGTATAATCCCCTCTTATACTCTGTATCTTCTCTGTATAATCTCCTCCTATACTCTGCATGTTCTCTGTATAATCCCCTCCTATATTCTGCATAATCCCCTCCTATACTATGTATCTTCTATGTATAATCACTTTCTATACTCTTTATCTTCTCTGTATAATCCCCTCCTATACTTTGTATCTTCTCTGTATAATCCCCTCCTATACTTTGTATCTTCTCTGTATAATCCCCTCCTATACTCTGCATGCTCTCTGTATAATCCCCTCCTATACTCTGTATCTTCTCTGTATAATCCCCTCCTATACTCTGTATCTTCTCTGTATAATCCCCTCCTATATTCTGTATAATCCCCTCCTATATTCTGCATAATCCCCTCCTATACTCTGCATGTTATCTGTATAATCCCTTTCTATACTCTGTATCTCCTCTGTATAATCCCCTTCTATACTCCATATCTTCTCTGCATAATCCCCTCCTATACTCTGCATGCTCTCTGTATAATCCCCTCCTATACTCTGTATCTTCTCTGTATAATCCCCTCCTATACTTTGTATCTTCTCTGTATAATCCCCTCCTATACTCTGTATCTTCTCTGTATAATCCCCTCCTATATTCTGTATAATCCCCTCCTATATTCTGCATAATCCCCTTCTATACTCTGTATCTTCTCTGTATAATCCCCTCCTATACTCTGTATCTCCTCTGTATAATCCCCTTCTATACTCTGTATCTTCTCTGTATAATCCCCTCCTATACTCTGCATGTTATGTGTATAATCCCCTCCTATACTCTGTATCTTCTCTGTATAATCCCCTCCTATATTCTGTATAATCCCCTCCTATATTCTGCATAATCCCCTTCTATACTCTGTATCTTCTCTGTATAATCCCCTCCTATACTCTGTATCTCCTCTGTATAATCCCCTTCTATACTCTGTATCTTCTCTGTATAATCCCCTCCTATACTCTGCATGTTATGTGTATAATCCCCTCCTATACTCTGTATGTTCTCTGTATAATCCCCTCCTATACTCTGTATCTTCTCTGTATAATCCCATCCTATACTCTGTAGATTCTCTGTATAATCCCCTCCTATACTCTGCATCTCCTCTGTATAATCCCCTCCTTTACTCTGCATGTTCTCTGTATAATACACTCCTATACTTTGTATCTCCTCTGTATAATCCCCTCCTATACTCTGCATGTTCTCTGTATAATCCCCTCCTATACTCTGTATCTTCTCTGTATAATCTCCTTTTGTCATTTGTACCTTCTCTGTATAATCCCCTCCTATACTCTGTATCTTCTATGTATAATCCCTTTCTATACTCTGTATCTTCTCTGTATAATCCCCTTCTATACTCCGTATCTTTTCTGTATAATCCCCTCCGATACTCTGTATCTTCTCTATATAATCCCCTCCTCTACTCTGTATCTCCTCTGTATAATCCCCCTCCCCTATGCTCTGTATCTCCTCTGTATAATCCCCTCCTATACTCTGTATCTTCTATGTATAATCCCCTTCTATACTCTGTATCTCCTCTGTATAATCCCCTCCTTTACTCTGCATGTTCTCTGTATAATACACTCCTATACTCTGTATCTCCTCTGTATAATCCCCTCCTATACTCTGTATCTTCTATGTATAATCTCCTTTTGTCATTTGTACCTTCTCTGTATAATCCCCTCCTATACTCTGTATCTTCTCTGTATAATCCCCTTCTATACTCTGTATCTTCTCTGTATAATCCCCTCCTATACTCTGTATCTTCTCTGTATAATCCCATCCTATACTCTGTAGATTCTCTGTATAATCCCCTCCTATACTCTGCATGTTATGTGTATAATCCCCTCCTATACTCTGTATCTCCTCTGTATAATCCCCTCCTATACTCTGTATGTTCTCTGTATAATCCCCTTCTATACTCTGTATCTCCTCTGTATAATCCCCTCCTATACTCTGTATGTTCTCTGTATAATCCCCTCCTATACTCTGTATGTTCTCTGTATAATCCCCTTCTATACTCTGTATCTTCTCTGTATAATCCCCTCCTATACTCTCTATCTTCTCTGTATAATCCCCTCCTATACTCTGTATCTCCTCTGTATAATCCCCTCCTATACTCTGTAGATTCTCTGTATAATCCCCTCCTATACTCTGTATCTCCTCTGTATAATCCCCTCCTATACTCTGTATCTCCTCTGTATAATCCCCCTCCTATACTCTGTATCTCCTCTGTATAATCCCCTCCTATACTCTGTATGTTCTCTGTATAATCCCCTTCTATACTCTGTATCTTCTCTGTATAATCCCCTCCTATACTCTGTATCTTCTCTGTATAATCCCCTCCTATACTCTGTATCTTCTCTGTATAATCCCATCCTATACTCTGTAGATTCTCTGTATAATCCCCTCCTATACTCTGTATGTTCTCTGTATAATCCCCTCCTATACTCTGTATGTTCTCTGTATAATCCCCTCCTATACTCTGTATCTCCTCTGTATAATCCCCTCCTATACTCTGTATCTTCTCTGTATAATCCCCTCCTATACTCTGTATCTCCTCTGTATAATCCCCCTCCTATACTCTGCATCTCCTCTGTATAATCCCCTTCTATACTCTGTATCTTCTCTGTATAATCCCCTCCTATACTCTGTATCTTCTCTGTATAATCCCAACCTATACTCTATCTCCTCTATATTATCCCCCCCCCCCGTCCTCTGTATCTCCTCTGTATAATCTCCTTCTATCCTCTGTATCTTCTCTGTATTGTCCCCCTTGTGCTCCGTATCTCCTGTGTATTATCCCCCTCTGTGCTCTGTATCTACTCTGTATTATCCCCCCTGTCCTTTGTATCTACTCTGTATTATCCCCCCTGTCCTCTGTATTCCCCACCCCCCCCTCCTATCCTCTGTATCTCCTCTGTATAATCTCTTCCGCTGTCTCTTGTCCCTGTCACTTTCCTCTTTGCGCAGATCATGGACGGAGGTCACCCGAGGTCAGATCTTGTCAGAGAGTCCGAGGGGACGTCTCAGCCCTGCGCAGAGGGAGGAGCTAGAGAGGATGATGGAGGGGAAGCTGAAGGACTTTGAAGCGCTGGCTGGGATTGGCTGGAAGCTGATTGGTGAAGATCATCTCCTGGCGCAGATGGTGAGAGTAGTTGTTCCTGTCGTGTTCCGGTCACACTGTCATGGCAGCTTCAGCAGTGCGATCACGTTACACGTGTCCCGTGTTTAGACTGATCATACTGATAATCCCACAGATCCGGCAGCGTCTGGAGGAGGTGCAGGGGCTGCTCAGCTGGCTACTCATGAGGTGGAGGTGCCAGAAGCGGCAGAGGATTATGGGTAACCAGACGCAAAAAAGTATCACAAGCGAGGCGGACGACTACATGGACGCACCAAAGGTCTGTAAGGAGCAGGACGACGCGTTAAACATGATCACCGTGCATCAGATAATAGTCACCCATCACTGTATCGTCACGTGTAAAGAACCAAGGAGGCGCTAAGATGTTTGCAAACGTAATGTTTTTGCTCCTCCCACTCTGTGACTCCCACGTTTGCTTATATTTATTATGTTTCTATATATCTTATGTTTATTTTTGCTATGAAAATATGCGATTTACTTTTTCATTTTTTTTTACATACGTGAAAATCGCATGTGCAGAGATGCGATGCATTTTTCTCAACCTATTGTAAGTGCTCTCTCAGCTCGGCTGGTTTATACTACTTTTTTGGAAGTAGTAGAAACCACTTTAAAAAAAAAACCAATGCTTTCTTCTGGAGGAAGAGCCCAGAAGTGAAGGTTGCAGACAGTCTGGATGGTGAGCCGCTCCCCAGACTCGGTCCTACATTGTCTGCCCACAAATTCCTGCTTTCTTTATTGCATTTGTTATCTGGTCTCTAAGCAATTTGCGTACGAATCTCCATCCACACGCAATGAACGCATCCGTAGATGCCGCAATTTATCTTCCGCTCACGGAATCCGCAATTCCTACCTGCAAGTGTGAGTGAACCAGCAAAGGTCACTGCATTTGATAGACCGTGTATCACTGTGTATCATACACACGGACAGCGACCACGGAACCCGCAATTCTAATCCGTTTGTGGAAGACCGGCCTTAGGCTGCTATTACAGGAGTGCTAGGAGCAGCCGCTAACGCTCGCGGGTCTGCACAGGAATTCCGCGACAAATCCGCCCCGTGTGAGCCGCCTCCTTAGAGGTATTTCCACACGGGGCAGAATTTGCTGGGAAGTCCACAGGATTTGCTGGAATTTGCTGTCAATCTCCACACCTTTTAGCGTGGATTTTAACATAGATTTTGGTGCAGAATTCGCCCCTCATTTGAAGATGTGGAATCCGGATTTTTTCCCCAGCGTGTGGACGAGATTTTGAAAATATTATTCCCGTTGCTGCTACTGTAATCTGTGGCACATCCGCCCGTGAGACATACCCCTGGGGTGCTACTACATGAACGCTAGTGGCTCATGTGTCCCCAGCAATTGCTGGCTGAGGGCTCATTCACACGAGGGAGTGTGCGCAGCTAGCTTACACGCGCAAAAAAGGGACTATTAGAACCAATGATTTCCTATGGAAACGTTCAGGGGAAGGAATTTAGGCCGCGCCTAAAAAAGAAAGGACATCGGCGACTGAAATTGGACAGATATCTGTCTGGGATGATTTAGTGATCCTGCACTGAGCAGGGGGTCGGACCCGATGACCCCGAAGGTCCCTTCCAACTTCCTGCTATGCTCTTGACTTATCTTTGGTACGCAAACCGCAAGAGTGGCTATAGACTTCTATGGTAGCTGGGAAAAAAGGGAGGGGGAGTGAGTTCTGCTGCACTGCTAAACCCAGAAGCACTGTGTCTCCAATGAAGGGGAGCCCACGGCGGGGGACTCCCTTCATCCCTGCGGCAGGGCTTCCCTTCATCGGAGAGACATGAAGAGAAACCCCAGAGGATCCTCTTCATGTCCTCAGGAGTTCCCTTCATCGCAAGGATGAGGGGAATCCCCAGGGTTTCCCTGATTCCCCTGGGGGTTCCCTTCATTGCAGGATGAGGGGACTCCCTGGGGCTTCCCTTTATCTCCCCATGGATTCCCTTCACCCCCTGTGATTAAGGGAACCCCCAGGGAGATGAAGGTAAGCCCCGGCAGGGATGAAGGAAGTCCCCTGCAGAGGTTCCCTTCATCCCTGCAGGGACTAACAGGAGTTTACAGCAAGACTTTTAAAAAGTGTAAACCTGCCATTCTGCGGGATTTGGGGCTGTTCCCGCGATCTCTTTCTCGTCCCTGAATTCCCGAACAGCAGCGCATTTTTTCTGTCGACTCGGGGCGCGTGATGGCGAGTTTGCATCCAAAAACATTGGTTTGACTTGTCTACAATTTGCTGTCACATGACCCATTGTAAAGACCAATCCGCTGAGTTTTGCAGTGAAACGACTCCTCCTCCCGGGTGCGTAATTATTTTGAACACTGAGTTTAATTAAGATTTGCGATTTTGCTGTAATAAATCTCCAGACTGCAGACTGGTCACCAGCGGTCGCACGTGGCGCATGTTGCGGTTTATGCTGATAATGTTGCGCATGCGTTGCAGCCCGCGACCAAAAATCCAACAGTGTTCGACTTTTTTGCAGCAGTCATGTCCTGGTTTGCAACGCGACCCTATTGTCAGCCTTTATATGTGACATCACGAAGTCTGAGCGTCCTGTAGCCCCCATCTTATAATCACACGTGACATTATACTCACATGGCACACGCCCCACACATGACGGGAGTAGTATGTCTGTGTATGACGTCCCTCTGTCTCTGCAGGTCACTCCCAGCTCTGGGGCCTTCGAGGAGTTCGAGTGTCCTGAGGATGAGGACGCGACCCTCCGTCCAGCCCCCAGGGGCCCCATACTCCGCAAGTACAGGAGGAGGGCGCTGAGTCCTATACTGTACCAACCTCCGCCCGGCAGGCCCCCAGTGGGCACAGACATGGTGGAGGGGGTACACATGCCAGAAGACTGCTCCAGGAAGTGCGCCAAAGGGCCCCTGTGGTTGGAGCCCAAGAACCCACCGACAGAATCTGCTAGCCCAGAACCCCAGGAGGAAGCAGTCATGGTAAGGAGGTGCCGGGGATGGGAGGGATACTGGGGGGCACCTGAACTGGGGGGCACCTCCCACTTGGAGGAGAGTATACATATAGTGAGACGGGGGATGGGCAGGACCCCGTAATCTGCCCCAGATTCATAGACCCTCAATCTGTGCCGTTACCCAACAGCCTGGTTCACCCCGTTACGGTCACGTGTGACCCCAACAAATGTCAAGGTGTGGCCCCGGGGTCCACCCGCCGCCCCGTCATGTAACTGTGTGTCTTTCTTCCATGTGCCCAGCTGCCCTCACCCCACAAGTCCTTCTGGAGGCGCTGTCAGGGCTTCCTAGAGGGCACATTTGGGAGCTTAAAGAGAAAGAAACGCGTTTCGCTTCCAGTTGTGGACGAGGTAACCGACCTGTCAGAGTGCAGCATGTGATGGCTTGTTGTGGCGTGGCGGCTAATACACTAACCCGTGGGATACGGAGGATGGGGGTCTGACTTGCCCCCCAACACCATTTCACAGCATACATCTCCATATGCCATCATGTACTGGTCCTGAGTTACAGCATGTCTTATACTCCATTCACAACCAGAGCTGCAATCACAATTCTGTTATATCTTATACTCCAGTCATATCCAGAGCTGCAATCACAATTCTGTTATATATTATACTCCAGTCATATCCAGAGCTGCGCTCACAATTCTACAGTTAATTCATATTGTGTCTTATACATTAGCCACATCTATAACCGCAGTCACAATTCCACTATTGCATCATGTCTTAGACTCCATTTACATTCAGAGCTGCAATCGCAATTCTATTTTTATATCATGGCTTATATTACGGTCACATCCAGAGCTGCACTCACAATTCTACTGTAACATTGTCTAATACACCAGTCACATCCAGAGCTGCACTCACAATTCTGATGTTGCATTGTCTTATACTATAGCCACATCCAGAGCTGCACTCACAATTCTGATGTTGCATTGTCTTATACTATAGCCACATCCAGAGCTGCACTCACAATTTTGTAGGTTGCTCGTTAGTTCCCAGGCTTCAGGACCTCGCACCTTGCTGCTGCTCCAGTGTATGTATAAAGCGTACTTTCTGATGGTGCATTTTGGTAGCTGTAGTGCTTGCCAAAGACAACAACTCCCACCATGTACGTCTGCCCGATCATGTCTGATGGATTCCATATAACAGAACTGTGACTGCAGCTCTGGATGTGAATAGAGTATAACACATGATGTTACAGCAGAACTGTGAATGCAGCTCTGTGTGTGACAAGAAGATAAAATGCTGCATAACAGGAGAATTGTGAATGCAGCTCTGGATGTGACTGGGGTTTAAGACATGACAATAACAACAGAATTGTGACTGCAGCTCCCGATGTGACTGGAGTATAAGACCTCATGTAACAGCAGGATTGTGATAGGAGCTGTGGATATAACTGGACTAAGATCTGATGTAGCAGCAGCTCTGGAAGTGACTGTAGTATAAGACATGATGCAACAGCAGAATAGAGACTGCAGCTCTGGATGTGACTGGAGGATAAGACATGATGCAACAACAGAATAGTGACTGCAGCTCTGCATGTGATTAGAGTATAAGACATCATGCAATAGCAGAATTGGGATAAGAGCTCTGGATATGACTTAACTATGAGATCTGATGTAGCAGCAGCTCTGGATGTGACTGAAGTATAAGAGGTGATGCAACAGCAGAATAGTGACTGCAGCTCTGGATGTGACTGAAGTATAAGACCTCCTGTAACAGCAGGATTGTGATAGGAGCTCTGGATATAATTGGACTATGGGATCTGATGTAGCAGCAGCTCTGGAAGTGACTGGAGTACAAGACATGATGCAACAGCAGAACAGTGACTGCAGCTCTGGCTGTGACTGGAGTAAAAGACGTGACATGGCCTTATGATCAGTACAGGATGGTTGGGGTGGGGGTGTACCATCCTAGAGACTCCTTAGTCTCCAGTGCTCCATGTCTCTTCTCCTGGCGGTTCTACCCCGGCATCGCGGTTGAATGCCAAATTCACATCCCATGTGGTGCGATAACGTGGCCACCGCTGTGATACAGCCTGAGTATTGGGATGATTAGGGACCCCCCGGCCTCGTCCTCTGATGTCAGGGGGTTATAAATGGTCAGCAGCATTAGTTCCATTCATCTCTAGGTAAGCTGTAATGGCAATATGGCCGCCGTCACGCCTCACACGGGGTTGTCACCCAGCTTTCCTACAGTCCTGAGCGCCATGGAGAAACATTGCTGCCCTACAGGATGTAAGGTCCTTTTTCTCGGACAGATCGTGGGGTACAAATGTTTATCCACGATAGAAACTAATAAACAACTAGATAGAATATGTAACTCTTTGACAGAAGAGCCGGGCCTTAAAGGGGAAACGCTCATGTAGTGGAGTCCATGCACAGGTGGTATAATCCCCCTTAGGCTTGTACAGTTGTGTTTTACCTGCTGGTTTGCTGTGATTTATAATTGCATGGCCACTGGAGGGCGCTATCGCTCTTCTTACTTGTGTCTCTGCAGATATCTTACTTTTTACCTTCATACCTAGATACCACACTCTTCATCCTCTAACCCAGATGGCATTCATCACCCTCACACCCAAATATCACACTCATCATCCTTTCACCAAGTTATCTCAGTCATCACCCTCTTCACCTCACTCATCACCCTCATATCCCCTTCATACCCAGATACCTCACTCATACCTGAATATCCCTTTTATACCCTGATACCTCACTCATACCTGAATATCCCTTTTATACCCTGATACCTCACTCATACCTGAATATCCCTTTTATACCCTGATACCTCACTCATACCTGAATATCCCCTTAATACCAGGTACCTCACTCATCACCCAAATAACCCCTTCATACTCAAATACCTCACTCATACCCGGATATCCCCTTCATACCCAGATACCTCAGTTATACCCGAATATTCCCTTCATACCCAGATACCTCATATCATACTCATATCCAGATATCTCAGTCATCACACTCAGATATCTTACTCTTGACCCTCATCCCCGGATATTACACTTATCACCATCATACCACATATTCCCTCATACTGAGATATCTCACCCATCGCCTTCATACCCAGATATCTCGCTCATAACTTTCATACCCATAAAATCTCAGATATCCTACTCTTCACCCTCATACCTGAATATTCCCTTCATACGACGATACCTCACTCTCACCCAAATATACCCTTCATATGCAGATACCTCACTTATACCCCAAATATCCCCTTCATACCCAGATACCTCACTCATCACTCGAATATCCCCTTCATACCCAGATACCTCACTCATCAACCAAATATCTCCTTCATACCCAGATACCTCACTCATCACCCGAATATCCCTGTCAAACCCAGATACCTTACTCATCACCCGAATATCCCCTTCATACCCAGATACCTTACTCATCACCCTCATATCCCCTTCATACCCAGATACCTCACTCATACCTGAATATCCCTTTTATACCCTGATACCTCACTCATACCTGAATATCCCCTTAATACCAGGTACCTCACTCATCACCCAAATAACCCCTTCATACCCAAATACCTCACTCATACCCGGATATCCCCTTCATACCCAGATACCTCAGTTATACCCGAATATTCCCTTCATACCCAGATACCTCATATCATACCCAGATACCTCATATCATACTCCTATCCAGATATCTCAGTCATCACCCTCACACTCAGATATCTTACTCTTGACCCTCATCCCCGGATAATACACTTATCACCATCATACCACATATTCCCTCATACTGAGATATCTCACCCATCGCCTTCATACCCAGATATCTCGCTCATCACCCGAATATCCCTGTCAAACCCAGATACCTTACTCATCACCCGAATATCCCCTTCATACCCAGATACCTTACTCATCACCCGAATATCCCCTTTATACCCAGATACCTCCCTCATACCCAAATATTCCCTTCATACCCAGGTACCTCACTCATCACCCGAATATCCCCTTCATACCCAGGTACCTCACTCATCACCCGAATATCCCCTTCATACCCAGGTACCTCACTCATCACCCGAATATCCCCTTCATACCCAGGTACCTCACTCATCACCCGAATATATCCCCTTCATACCCAGGTACCTCACTCATCACCCGAATATCCCCTTCATACCCAGATACCTCACATATCAACCAAATATCCCCTTCATATCTAGATGCCTCACTCATCACCGGAATATTCCCTTCATACCCAGATACCTCAGTCATCAACCAAATATCTCCTTCATACCCACATACCTCACTCATTACCCGAATATCCCCGTCAAAGCCAGATACCTCAGTTATACCTGAATATTCCCTTCATACCCAGATACCTCACTCATACCCAAATATCCCCTTCATACCCAGATACCTCACTCATACCTGAATATCCCCTTCATACCCAGATACCTCACTCATACTTGAATATCCCCTTCATAACCAGATACCTCACTCATCACCCGAATATTCCCTTCAAACCCAGATATCTCACTCATACCTGAATATCCTCTTCATACCCACATACCTCACTCATCACCCGAATATCCCCTTCATACCCACATACCTCACTCATCACCCGAATATCCCCTTCATACCCACATACCTCACTCATCACCCGAATATCCCCTTCATACCCGGATACCTCACTCATACCTGAATATCCCCTTCATACCCGGATACCTCACTCATACCTGAATATCCCCTTCATACCCAGATATCTCACTCATACCTGAATATCCCCTTCATACCCAGATACCTCACTCGTACCCAAATATCCCCTTCATACCCGGATACCTCACTCATACCTGAATATCCCCTTCATACCCGGATACCTCACTCATACCTGAATATCCCCTTCATACCCAGATATCTCACTCATACCTGAATATCCCCTTCATACCCAGATACCTCACTCATACTTGAATATCCCCTTCATAACCAGATACCTCACTCATCACCCGAATATTCCCTTCAAACCCAGATATCTCACTCATACCTGAATATCCTCTTCATACCCACATACCTCACTCATCACCCGAATATCCCCTTCATACCCACATACCTCACTCATCACCCGAATATCCCCTTCATACCCACATACCTCACTCATCACCCGAATATCCCCTTCATACCCGGATACCTCACTCATACCTGAATATCCCCTTCATACCCGGATACCTCACTCATACCTGAATATCCCCTTCATACCCAGATATCTCACTCATACCTGAATATCCCCTTCATACCCAGATACCTCACTCGTACCCAAATATCCCCTTCATACCCGGATACCTCACTCATACCTGAATATCCCCTTCATACCCGGATACCTCACTCATACCTGAATATCCCCTTCATACCCGGATACCTCACTCATACCTGAATATCCTCTTCATACCCACATACCTCACTCATCACCCGAATATCCCCTTCATACCCACATACCTCACTCATCACCCGAATATCCCCTTCATACCCACATACCTCACTCATCACCCGAATATCCCCTTCATACCCGGATACCTCACTCATACCTGAATATCCCCTTCATACCCGGATACCTCACTCATACCTGAATATCCCCTTCATACCCAGATATCTCACTCATACCTGAATATCCCCTTCATACCCAGATACCTCACTCGTACCCGAATATCCCCTTCATACCCGGATACCTCACTCATACCTGAATATCCCCTTCATACCCGGATACCTCACTCATACCTGAATATCCCCTTCATACCCAGATATCTCACTCATACCTGAATATCCCCTTCATACCCAGATATCTCACTCATACCTGAATATCCCCTTCATACCCAGATACCTCACTCGTACCCAAATATCCCCTTCATACCTAGAAACCTCACCTATACAGCGAATGTGAATAGCTGAACGGTTTAGCGAGCGAATGATTTATACGCCTGTGTAAGCAGGCTGTACGAGCGATCATGCGAGCGATTCATCATTAGGTGTAAAAGCACCCTAAGGCCTGCGTCACACGAGCAGCATTTTACGTACACAATACGCAGTGAATAGAACCCATTGATTTCAGTTACTTTGTTCACATGTGCGTATTTTTCACGTATATTTTATTCGCGCACAAAATACCCAGCATCCTCTATTCTTCCTGCACATTTGCATACAAAAATAGCGCATATTGAACTAATTAACTTAATTGCCCATTTCTATAAATGGGAGCGCACTTGTGTGCTTTTTTGCGTACACAAATGCGCACGGTTTGCGTATTCAAAAAGTACAGTAAGAGCTCCTTCACACGGGCGTGTTCTTATCAGTATTTTGTGAGCCCAAACCCAGAGCAGGTCCGAAAAACAGAAGGAATGCAAATCTTTCCGCTAAACCTTCGCTCTGTGGATTCCATTTCTGGTTTTGAGTCACAAAAGATTGATGAAAAATGCGGGTGTGTGAAGGAGCCCCAAAGCATACAGATGCGTGCGCAGTAAATGCACGTGTAAATGCGCTTATGCCCGTGTGACACCGGTCCAAGGCCAGTCTCACACAACCGGATTTGAATTGGGGATTCCGAAAGCGTATGATTTGCAGTGATACATACATCAATCAAATGCATTGAATTACGCCCTTCCGCTGATATGACCTCACAATAGTGTCAGAATTGCGTAATCCCTGAGCGGAAAATAAAACGCATGTTCTATTTTACAGCATATATCCGCTCCTGCACACTGGCAATCGCGATATTGCCGTGTGAAAATCGCAGCAAAATCGCAACTTTTTTCCCGTGACTTCTGAGCGCCATAGCTGCTTTTTCTAAAAAAAAACACAAACCATTGCTGCCACTTGCGATTTTCTTGCGCGTTTTTTCGTGCAATTTTTGCAGCATTTTTTTTTTTTTTTTTTAAGCATGATAGTCAATAGGACATTTTAATGTTAAAAACGCATTTAATGTAAATCGCAGCTTTGTGATGCGATAAAAAGGAGGCTGCACAGGGATACATGGGAGATTTTTAAAAACGCAGAAAGATAGGACATGCCACCATTTTTTTTTCTCGCAACATCGCATTAGTGAAAGCACCGAAAATGTGAAGGAAGTCATTGGTTTCATTATTCTGCATTTTCACTCACTCTCACATCGTTCAAAGAACGCAAGATTTTCTCGCAAGTGTGAGGGCGCCCTTTAGAGTGGTTTTACATGGGCAATAAAATTGCGCGATTTTCGCATGATGCAAGCGAAAATGTTGAATTATGGAAACAATGTCTTTCAATGGTTTTCTTCACATTTGTGATGTTTTGACTCATGCGATGTTGCGAGAGAAAACAATCGCAGCGTGTTCTATTGTTCTGCGTTTTGCGGGGGGGGGGGGTTTCTCCCATGTTTCCTTATGGAGCCTTCTTTTTATTGCATCGCAAAGCACAAACTTGCGATTTTCATGCGATGCATTTTTAACATTACAAAGTCCTTTTGATTTTTGCACAAAAAAAGCGGCAAAATCGCAAGAAAAAAAACGCGCGAGAAAGTTGCAAATGATAGCAAATAATGTTTTGGTGAGAAAAAGCAGCGCTTACGCTCAAAAATCGTGGGAAAATAATCCGCGTTTTTCACGCAGCGATATCGCGATCGCTCGTATGAAACTAGCCTTATATCCAAACTTCTCACTCAGCACCTTCATACCCAAATATCTCCTTACCCTCATACCCACATATATCACTCTTGAGTTTCATACCCAGATATCTTGCTCATCACCTTAATACACAGATATTGTCCTCATCCAGATATCTCACTCATCCATCAGCTTCATAATTGGATATCTCATTTGTTACCTTCATACTCCGATATCTTACTGATCACTTTCATTCCCAGATATCACTCTCATACCCAGATATCACACGACCAGATATCTCCTTCATCACCCTCATACCCAGATATTTCATTACCCTCGTGCACAGATATAGCTCTCTTGAGTTTCATACCCAGATATCTTGTCCATCACCTTAATATTCAGATATCGTCCTCATTCAGATATCTCGATCATCCATCAGCTTCACAATTAGATATCTCATTTGTTACCTTCATACTCCGATATCTTACTGATCACTTTCATACCCAGATATCGCCCTCATACCCAGATATCACACAACCAGATACCTCCTTCATCACCCTCATACCCAGATATATCACTCTTGAGTTTCATACCCAGATATCTTGTCCATCACCTTAATATTCAGATATCGTCCTCATTCAGATATCTCGATCATCCATCAGCTTCACAATTAGATATCTCATTTGTTACCTTCATACTCAGATATCTTACTGATCAATTTCATACCCAGATATCACATGCCCAGATATCTCATTCATCACCCTCATACTCCGATATCTATCTTACCACCCTCATACTCAGATATCTTACTGATTACTTTCAGTCCCAGATATCTCCCTGAGGAAGGACCCTGGGAGGTCCGAAAGCTCGCTATAACATCATGTATTTTTGTTAGCCATTAAAAGGTATCATATCTACAAGATTACTTGGTTTCTCTTGTGGAGAACAATCACATCTCCCTCCCTCATCACTGTCCCCATCCCCACGCGCCTCGTGTATGTCCCTGATGTTGAGATCTCTCTGTCTCCTTCGTGTCCAGGTAAGCACTTATTTAAACACCAAAGAAGAAACACAAAATAAATACCAAAGCCTGACAGTGCCACGACTTTCCAAGACCACTCTTTCATCTGAACACAACTTGTTTCCTTCCTGTGAGTCTTCCTCTGATGTTTCACCTAAGATCAGATCCAACATATCCTTGAAGAGCCTCAGGAGGAAGGAGAAAGCTCAGAGATCTACAATACAAGAGATTATGGGACTTTGCACGGACACAAAACCCAACACCAAAGACACCCCCATATACCAGTCCTCTACGTGGCCTCCAAAGCAGCAGATGAAATTTACAACTTCAGGGAGAAATACGGAGCTTGAAACATTTTTAAACTATGTAGAAAACCCTCTCAGCAAGGACATTGATGCCGAATGTGGTTCTGGTTCTAAGAAACCAGTGCTGAAAACCCTTAGTGCTAGTCCACAAGCCATGTCTAGTTCTTGCCCACGTCTTACTGTAGGTAGTGTCTTGACTCTACAGATCTCTAAGGAGCCACACGTATTGGACAATATCCAAGATGCAATTACAGTTATATCCATGGATGACTCTGGAGATGCCCAAGAAAAGCCAACAGCCGATCAGATGGAGGTGACAGAAGAACACTCATCCCTCACTGGAAAAGACACCCATTGGCCGGGCACCAGGGCATGGCTAGAAGCCCTGACGAGTAGTTCTGGATACTGTAGGCAGAACATTCATGGATATGGGAAGTCAATGGCCAATGCACAGGAGTCTCAGGATTTCGAGGACTTTATTGATAACTTTGAGATAGACAGACATTCCCCTATTTTCTTAAAACATCTTGACCTTGACTGGGGCACACAAGATGAAGTCTTGAGTACACTCAAGAGCCTTGAAGCTGCTTCATCAAACTGTGATGTCTCCGATTCCCATTGTCGAGGTGGAGAAACTACAGAAGAAGAGACAAAAGGAGCAAGCACCTCATCTCCAGCCCTCCAAGAGACACAAGAAGGAGCTACCATCTCATCTCCAATCCTCCAAGAAACAGAAGGATCTACCACCCATTCTTCAGTCGTACAAGAGACAAGAGTGGCTTACTGTGTGAAGAAGCATTCTGTTAAGGGTCAACCATCTTTAACGCCTTCCTCCAACTGTGTCCTCCACACATATGACTCCATCCACCACCTACAGGACCCTTACAGTCCCATAGAGACCCCACCTGAGAAAAGGATATTCACTAAGACTAGTTCACTTCCAGATGTCCTTCATCCAGACCATGATTTTTTGGAGAACGATGATGAGGAGCTAGAAGGCATTTGGAATAATGCCAAGAAGGTTCCACAAGTGTGCCCAGTACAGGCGCCTCACAGCGTGGCTCCAAAAGAGATGGTGGGGGTTAATTTGCTTCCAGTGAAACAAAACTCTCATAGAGAACAATATGGCCAGGTAGTAATGGGAACTGAACCAAACATGTTGGTGGCCACATTCACTCTGCCAGCCTCTGCCATGTTATCTACAGAGTTAGTGATGGATAAAAGCCCCAACGCCTGGAAGGAAAACAGTCAAAGTACAGTCAAGGTCCCCGCAGACTGTTATCCAGAGGAGATCAGTGGAGAAAAATCAAGGCCAAATCCACAGACTCCTCCAACTGAGACTTTGGAGAAAATACCCACATTGAAGGTGAGAAGGTATTCTTATGACTCCTCCGCCTGTATCTTCTGTCAAATAGTTTACCTAGGTGTTAATATGATTCCTCCACCTGTTATCCAGGTGTAGTAGATAAGCTGGGTGCTTACATGACTGTTCTGCCTATATCGTGGGTATAATAGCTTATCTGGGTATTTTATGACTCCTCTGCCTCTATCCTTCATGGTTTTTGCATATGGCCTTGTCTTTTACTGCAGGTGACTCGGAAGCTGGACTTTCATTTGATGGAGGGCCCTTTGGAGAAGAAACATGTACTACAGGTGGGGGGCAAAAAGGTGAGTGGCTCATTAAGTGATCAAGGAAGGTATGGGGGCAGGGTTACATACAGGAGGTTCCAGGATGTTGCCTGTCACGGTGGGTGGTACCTGAAGCTGCCTATCGCAATGGTACTTGATACTGCCTGTCGTAGCGGGTGGTATCTCATGCTGTGGGCGACATCTTCTGTTGATACCAGTTTTAATTCATAATCCCCTTTTGCCATCACTCATGTGTCTCTATGTCTTCAGGCCTCTAGCCGCACATGGGGAACCTTCTACGCTGTGCTGGTGAGGAAGACCCTCTGCTTCTACCATGACCACAAACATTCCACCAAGGTGAGCACGAGCTCTTCAACGCAATGTCTGAATACTGCATAATACACAGTCACATCTGTTGCAGACACTCTTTATATTATTCAATGTTGATTAACAATAGCTATGATTTCCACATATGAACCCTATAAGGTTATTACTATGTCTTATATAGAGATTATAAGCTGTTAGATTGTCAGCTCTGCGGGTGACTGTGTCTGACGTATCTGTTCTTATATCTGTGCTACTGATGGATCCTCCGTTCCACTTCCCATAGAGTTCTGCTTCTGCTCCCCCGTTGCACCTCACAGGAGCGGTGTGCTCATTGGAATTGGACTACACCAAAAGAGACAACTGTTTCCGGCTACGGTGAGTGCAGAATCCACCTCTGGTCGTATGACCTTCAGTGGATAGTGATATGAATAATGAGACCCTTATTCGGGGACAGTAATAGGGAGGTGGTGTTGGCCTCAAGCTCCTAGTACACTATTTGCATTCTGTTGCTTTCTGGTACCATCTTGCTGAGCAGCAGCTGATGGCTAGTGTTGCCCGCATTCTCCACCAAATTTTGACAATCGCTCAGTGTCAGGTTAATTTTTGCTGCAGCTAAATTGCAGTGACTTCATATCACTTTTCACAGTCAGCAAAAAAGGTCACAATACACTTATACTATATACTCCGTATATAGTTCATTCATTTCACATCTTATCCTGCAGATTAATGGATGGATCTGAATATCTGTTTCGGGCCCCAAACCTTGAGTCTCTCCAGCAGTGGGTGACAAAACTGCGACATAACTCAGGTGAGTGACCACTTTTACCCAGTACTTGACTTGTCCATGACTGGCCACTAAAGTCATACTAACATGGAGTGGGCAGTGACTGGAGGAACTGGTCCCAGGAAGTTGTACTCATCCTTATGCGACCTTATATTATCTGCAGGAATGGAAGACTCAGATCTCCTCAGGAATGCAGCTCTGACCTCCGATATATCCCCAAGAATCATGTCTCGGTGAGATCATGGCGATTATCTCTAATAGTATGTATTGTCTGGGGCTATAGGACCCCTGACAGAGTGTGGTACAGTAAACTTTGCCATCATTTTCCCTCTGTTCCATTATTCTTTCTCATTTATTTCGCTGTCTCTCATTATGTATCTGGGGGTCAGTTATGGTCATTGGGTGGTATTTAGGGCTCAGCTATAGTCCTTGTGTGGTATCGGGTGGTCATACATAGCACTGGTGGAATATTTGTGGTTCAGTAATCATCATTGTAGGCTGTCTTGCTATTTTGGAATATTGATAGAGTCTAATTGTTGCTCTTTTAAGGTCATTGATGCCAGACTTGTGCCCGCCTACACCAGCACGAGCCGCAATTATGGTTCCAGTAGTCAATCCACCATATTGGAAGAAGGCGGAGAATGTGGCATCTGGTGAGACATCCTGTGGTTCCTTGGTAGGGGCTGTTATAGGGGTATTGTACTAGTCCTGTAATGTTACAGGGAACTGCTGTCATAACATAATGTTACAGGGAATTGGAGGTCACTGGGGTCAGGGAGAAAGTGTTCTATAAATCGCAGATAGGGAGAGTGGAGGTTGGGTCAATGGTGGAGTCACACTCAGAACATTATAACAGTCACAAGAGCACATTGCTGTGTATGCTTATATGTGTGTGTGTGTAATATGTTTCCTCTATTTGCATTACAGAAATTGCCAAACCGAACTCTCATCATCAACTGCCAGGTAGACTCCCAGAGTCTGATAACGATGGAGACCCTGATACTAACCTGACAATGAGGAGGAGGTCACAGTCCTTCAGCTCAGGTAAGATACAGCATATTATCTATCCAATTACTAGAGAGTAGTGATGACATCACTGAGAATGCAGCCTATCCAATCACTGTAGAGCAGCAGTGACATCACTGAAAATACAACCTATCTAACCACTAGAGAGCAGCGGTGACATCACTGGGAATGCAGCCTATCCATCACTAGAGAGCAGCAGTGACATCGCTGAGAATACAGCCTATCCATCACTAGAGAGCAGCAGTGTCACCACTGAGAATGCAGCCTATACAATCACTAGAGAGCAATGGTGACATCACTGAGAATGTAGCCTATCCAATCACTAGAGAGCAGCAGTGACCTCACTGAGAATGCAACCTATCCAACCACTAGTGAGCAGCATTGACATCACTGAGAATGCAGCCTATTCAATCACTAGAGAGCAGTGGTGACATCACTGAGAATACAACCTATCCAACCACTAGTGAGCAGCGGTGACATCACTGAGAATGCAGCCTATTCAATCACTAGAGACCAGCGATGACATCACTGAGAATACAGCCTATCCATCACTAGAGAGCAGCAGTGACATCACTGAGAATACAGCCTATCCATCACTAGAGAGCAGCAGTGACATCACTGAGAATACAGCCTATCCATCACTAGAGAGCAGCGATGACATCACTGAGAATGCAGCCTATCCATCACTAGAGAGCAGCAGTGACATCACTGAGAATACAGCCTATCCATCACTAGAGAACAACGGTGTGACCACTGAGAATGCAGCCTATACAATCACTAGAGAGCAATTGTGACATTACTGAGAATGTAGCCTATCCAATCACTGAGAATACAGCCTATCCATCACTAGAGAGCAGCAGTGTCACCACTGAGAATGCAGCCTATACAATCACTAGAGAGCAATGGTGACATCACTGAGAATGTAGCCTATCCAATCACTAGAGAGCAGCAGTGACATCACTGAGAATGCAACCTATCCAACCACTAGTGAGCAGCATTGACATCACTGAGAATGCAGCCTATTCAATCACTAGAGAGCAGTGGTGACATCACTGAGAATAGAGCCTATTCTTTACTAGAGAGCAGCGGTGTCACCACTAATAATGCAACCTATCCAATCCCTAGAGAGCAGCATTGACATCACTGAGAATACAACCTATCCAACCACTAGAGAGCAGTGGTGACATCACTGAGAATGCAGCTTATCCATCATTACAGAGCAGCAGTGAGATCACTGAGAATACAACCTATCCAACCACTAGTGAGCAGCGGTGACATCACTGAGAATGCAGCCTATTCAATCACTAGAGAGCAGCGATGACATCACTGAGAATACAGCCTATCCATCACTAGAGAGCAGCAGTGACATCACTGAGAATACAGCCTATCCATCACTAGAGAGCAGCAGTGACATCACTGAGAATGCAGCCTATCCATCACTAGAGAGAGACGGTGTCACCACTGAGAATGCAGCCTATACAATCACTAGAGAGCAATGGTGACATTACTGAGAATGTAGCCTATCCAATCACTAAAGAGCAGCGGTGACATCACTGAGAATACAGCCTATCCATCACTAGAGAGCAGCAGTGACATCACTGAGAATACAGCCTATCCAACCACTAGAGAGCAGCGGTGACATCACTGAGAATACAGCCTATCCATCACTAGAGAGCAGCAGTGACATCACTGAGAATACAGCCTATCCAACCACTAGAGAGCAGCGGTGACATCACTGGGAATGCAGCCTATCCATCACTAGAGAGCAGCAGTGTCACCACTGAGAATGCAACCTATACAATCACTAGAGAGCAATGGTGACATTACTGAGAATGTAGCCTATACAATCACTAAAGAGCAGCGGTGACATCACTGAGAATACAGCCTATCCCTTACTAGAGAGCAGCAGTGACATCACTGAGAATACAGCCTATCCATCACTAGAGAGCAGCAGTGATATCACTGAGAATACAGGCTATCCATCACTAGAGAGCAGCAGTGACATCACTGAGAATACAGCCTATCCATCACTAGAGAGCAGCAGTGACATCACTGAGAATACAGCCTATCCAACCACTAGAGAGCAGCGGTGACATCACTGGGAATG
Source organism: Eleutherodactylus coqui (assembly GCF_035609145.1). Classification (NCBI taxonomy): domain Eukaryota; kingdom Metazoa; phylum Chordata; class Amphibia; order Anura; family Eleutherodactylidae; genus Eleutherodactylus; species Eleutherodactylus coqui. Next base: position 18,161,300 of record NC_089839.1, on the reverse strand, counting down.
CAGCCTATCCATCACTAGAGAGCAGCAGTGACATCGGTGAGAGTACAGCCTATCCATCACTAGAGAGCAGCAGTGTCACCACCGAGAATGCAGCCTATACAATCACTAGAGAGCAGCAGTGACATCACTGAGAATGTAGCCTATCCAATCACTAGAGAGCAGCAGTGACCTCACTGAGAATGCAACCTATCCAACCACTAGTGAGCAGCATTGACATCACTGAGAATGCAGCCTATTCAATCACTAGAGAGCAGTGGTGACATCACTGAGAATACAACCTATCCAACCACTAGTGAGCAGCAGTGACATCACTGAGAATGCAGCCTATTCAATCACTAGAGAGCAGCGATGACATCACTGAGAATACAGCCTATCCATCACTAGAGAGCAGCAGTGACATCACTGAGAATACAGCCTATCCATCACTAGAGAGCAGCAGTGACATCACTGAGAATGCAACCTATCCAACCACTAGTGAGCAGCATTGACATCACTGAGAATGTAGCCTATTCAATCACTAGAGAGCAGTGGTGACATCACTGAGAATACAGCCTATTCTTTACTAGAGAGCAGCGGTGTCACCACTAATAATGCAACCTATCCAATCCCTAGAGAGCAGCATTGACATCACTGAGAATACAACCTATCCAACCACTAGAGAGCAGTGGTGACATCACTGAGAATGCAGCCTATCCATCATTACAGAGCAGCAGTGACATCACTGAGAATACAGCCTATCCATCACTAGAGAGCAACGGTGTCACCACTGAGAATGCAGCCTATACAATCACTAGAGAGCAATGGTGACATTACTGAGAATGTAGCCTATCCATCACTAAAGAGCAGCGGCAACATCACTGAGAATACAGCCTATCCATCACTAGAGAGCAGCAGTGACATCACTGAGAATACAGCCTATCCAACCACTAGAGAGCAGCAGTGACATCACTGAGAATACAGCCTATCCATCACTAGAGAGCAATGGTGACATTACTGAGAATGTAGCCTATCCAATCACTAAAGAGCAGCGGTGATATCACTGAGAATACAGCCTATCCAATCACTAGTGAGCAGCAGTGACATCACTGAGAATGCATTTGTTACAGATGTAAGAATGTTATTCCAGATTACTTTGGCGCTCGCTCCCTTGATCTGCTTTTTGTTACAGTCGTGTATCAGAAAGTGACACCAGTTTCCAGCCCTCGGGAGACCTCTTCAAGCTACTCTGTGACCGTTTATATTGACGAACCTCTCATACCCCGTGGGCGCTGTCACTCCTTTGCTGCCCCACAGGGAGAGTGGATCAGCAGACACACAGCAGACCTGAAGCCACGGAACAAATCTGTCTTCAGAAAGTTCTTCCGCAAGAAGGAATAACAGAGATGTGAGCTGTAATCCCAGGACTGCCGCTACTGAAAAACTGGAACCAGAGCTGAGGATGGGACTGGAGGATTATGGGACACAAAGGGACTGCAGAATGAAGACCAGTGGTCACGTGACCTGCATTGCCTGGTCAGTCTAGGCTCAGGAAGACCTGCAAAAAGAGCATTATACAGTATTCACTGGGTATTTATTACTACTGAGGCTGGAAGAATACACCCCTCCCCACTCCCTGTAGCAAGACATGAGTGCAGCTCTGGATTATAATACAATATGTAACTCAGGATCAGTACAGGATAAGTAATGTATGTTTACAGTGACTCCACCAGCAGAATAGTGAGTACAGCTCTGCAGTATAATACAGGATGTAACTCAGGAGCAGTACAGGATAAGTAATGTATGTACACAGTGACTCCACCAGCAGAATAGTGAGTACAGCTCTGCAGTATAATACATGATGTAACTCAGGATCAGTACAGGATAAGTAATGTATGTACACAGTGACTCCACCAGCAGAATAGTGAGTGCAGCTCTGGAGTATAATACAGGATGTAACTCAGGATCAGTACAGGATAAGTAATGTATGTACACAGTGACTCCACCAGCAGAATAGTGAGTGCAGCTCTGGGGTATAATACAGGCTGTAACTCAGCATCAGTACAGGATAAGTAATGTATGTACACAGTGACTCCACCAGCAGAATAGTGAGTGCAGCTCCGGAGTATAATACAGGCTGTAACTCAGCATCAGTACAGGATAAGTAATGTATGTACACAATGACTCCACCAGCAGAATAGTGAGTGCAGCTCTGCAGTATAATACAGGATGTAACTCAGGATCAGTACAGGATAAGTAATGTATGTACACAGTGACTCCCCCAGCAGAATAGTGAGTGCAGCTCCGGAGTATAATACAGGCTGTAACTCAGCATCAGTACAGGATAAGTAATGTATGTACACAATGACTCCACCAGCAGAATAGTGAGTGCAGCTCTGCAGTATAATACAGGATGTAACTCAGGATCAGTACAGGATAAGTAATGTATGTTCACAGTGACTCCACCAGCAGAATATCAAGTGCAGCTCTGGAGTATAATACAGGATGTAACTCAGAGGGAACATATGAGACTCCACTTTTGTTATTCTGGATACATATTTGATGGTCATTCACCTGCTGATCAGTATGTGTGGGTCCACCTTTCACAGGTAGTCTTCATGGTGGTCACATGATAATGTGGTATCTGTAGGTTTTACTATAGGATCTCTTAAGTCCTTGACAAAGCATCCACCAGATCAGATCGAGGGGTGATATACTCCTATGCCTAACATCTCCCCAGGTCACTTAACTGTGTCGTGGATGTGGTGACCTTTATATTATACTTATGTTTACCATGCGCACAACTCTCTATACTTGTACTAAGGTGGGATATAGTCACCGGGGTGCCTTACCCTTCAGTGATCCATCCACATCTGCCATCACCGTCCCATGCATATTAGAGACTGACCCCCACCATCCCGCACTCCCCTGCACTGACTGACTTGTATCTTTTTACATTTTTTTACTTTTCTGTAATTTTCAATTATGGTTTATAATATTAATAAAGAATATTTACAGACACGGTCGTCCGCTGTAAATGCCTCAATCCGGCTCTTCGAGGAAGTGTACAGTCATCAGGTTACACTGGTACTGACTCCCCAGTAAGATTGTGGGGTGCTGATGGGCTAGCATGGCAGCCTGGAGCCTACTGAAAGCCCCCAGCACTGCCAGGCATAGATACTTAGGGTGCTCACCCACTTGCGTTTTTCTTGTGCGTTTTTTTTCACGCGATTGTCAATGGGACTTTCTAATGCTAAGAACGCATTGCACAAAAATCGCAAAGCACATACTTGCAATGCGTTTTTAACATTAGAAAGTCCCATTGACAACTGCTTTAAAAAATTCCAGGCCCTCCCCATTCAGGTCCCGAGGCAATTCTTCCAAAACTTACACTCGCTCATGATTAAATTTATATGGGCAGGCAAGCCCGCTCGCATAGCGAGGAGCACCCTGTCCAAGCCCAAAAAAAGGAGGTTTGGGACTACCAAACTTCCTGAAATACTACCAAGCGGCACATTTGGTACGAACAGTAGATTGGCACAGACACTCTGACCTTAAGCTATGGGTGGAAATCGAACAATCATTTGTACAAATGCCACTGACAGCCCTCACGTGAACACAGGGACAAGCATCAACGGACTACACGAAACACCCTACAATTGGCCCGACAATGAGCATAATAAACAAAATAAGCACCAACGCAGACATCTCCCCTAAACCATCCCCCATGTACCCAATCCTAGGCAACACGGCGTTTCCGCCAGGGAACGAGAACAAAGCCTTCCGAAACTGGATAGCAGGAGGTAGATCCCGAGCGGAACACTTCCTACAAGAGGGCCAGTGGCTATCAGTAGACACGCTGAGAGGAATAACAGAACCAAACTCAATATCACTGTGGCAAACAATCCAACTAAGGCATTTTCTTCTATCACTCCCTAGACCCAACACATTCGCAAGACCAAAAACACAATTTGAAATAATGTGTAGCGGAGAGGGCCCAACCAGACATACCTTGTCCAGGGTTTATAACATACTTAATTCACAAAATAAAAACCAGCCGCTAGGATACATAAAAAGATGGGAAGAAGATCTCAAGATGACACTGACACAGGAGGAAAAGGAAAAAATATTCACTATTACACATCACTCCTCCATATCAAGTAAAGTACAGGAATCTGGTTACAAAGTCCTCTCTAGATGGTACAGGGTGCCCTCCAAACTACACAAGATATTCCCTGCGGTCTCCCCCCTGTGTTGGAGATGCGGAACAGAACAAGGGACCTTGCTGCATATTTTCTGGGAGTGTGTGGAGCTTACCAACTTTTGGTCAGAGGTGTGGCGGATCACCTCCAAGTTTACACACTACCCGCTGCCAAAAACACCAGCTTTCTTCCTCCTGCATCACTGCGATATTCCCCTGACCACATACAAAAAATCTATGGTATGCTTCATGGTGGGCGCAGCGAGATCGTGCATCCCGAGGCTCTGGAGACAAACGTCCTCACCCACGATAACAATGTGGCTCAACACAATTGACCAGATTATGGAGATGGAGGACCTTACAGCCTCGCTAAAAGGTACACAAGAAAGGTTCCGGAAAACATGGTACCACTGGATACAGTTCCGTGACTCAGGTGAATTCAAATCCCTGATTAATCCATAAGGCCTGAGGAATCTCATTGCCCTATGCCCTACCCTACCCCCCCCCCCCCCCCCCCTTGTGGGGTTTTTTTTCTTCTCTTCTTGTTCTTCCCCCTATTTCTCTCTCCTCTGCTTTTCTCTCTCTCTTTCTCTCTCTCTCTCTCTCTCCCCACCTCCATCATACCCCACAGGCAGACCAAACGGATGTACGCTTCCCTAATGTGTCTCGTCAGTGAGTAAGAAGAATATGTTGATTTTAGTTAGGACAATAGGCCCATCACGGACTAAAGGAGGGCATTAGTGTCCCCCCCCCCCCCCCATGTCCGTAATTAGACTAGAAAGTTGAATGCTCATTTAAACGTTAATAGACAAAGTTACGACAGGAAAATAAGGAAATTACCTTAATGTTATGTTGTTATACCCAATATCGTGTAAACAGTTTACTCAGAAGATAATTTACAAATGTATGATTAACTAAGTTGAAAATGGTGATAAATAAAGAATTTAAAAAAAAAAAAAAGCTAAAAAAAACGCAAATGTGCAGGAGCCCTTAGGCAACATTTAAAATTGCCACACACTGCAATACTGAAGTACTGCAGTATGTAGTACAAGCAATGAAATGCTCACAAGTTCAAGTCCCCTGCTAACACAACACTCTGCAGCCCTTTAACCTTGAGGACTTCTCCTTAACTTAGGTTGTCTTTCTCATAAAGTTGCCCACCAGGCATGCGACTCTCCAGTAAATCCAGTCCCCCGCTGGTAATACGTGTCATTTAACTTATTTATGTTGGCTTTTCAGGTCTGTGTTATAGCCCATTTACACGTAATAATTGTCACTCAAAATAATAATATTTATTTGTATAGCGCCAACATATTCCGCAGCGCTTACATAGACAGGGGGAATACAGAAGGAGAAAAGTACAAAAATATAAAAACCACGGTTACATAGTAATCAGTTGATAGAAGCAATAGGGGTGAAGGTCCTGCTCCAACGAGCTTACATACTACAGGTAATGGGGGGATACAGAGGGTAAAGGGCTGGAGATGTGCACTGTATGGCGGGGTGGAGAGTGAGCGGTGTTATACACATAAACAATGGTCAGACATTTAGCCGTGTGACGGCAGAATCGGTATGACTGCAGGAGCGGTTTATGATGGGTAGAAGGGATTGCAGTCAGTAGGTCAGGAAGCATGTTATCAGGCGGAGTACAGAGGGGTTTGTTTAGGGAATGCGGTATGCCTCCCTGAAGAGGTGCGTTTTTAGAGCACGCCTGAAGTTCTGCGACTCCTGGATTGCTCGGGTAGCTTTTGGTAGTGCGTTCCAGAGGACCGGTGCTGCTCTGGAGAAGTCTTGGAGGCGGGAAGGAGAGGTTCGAATTAAAGGGGCACTCAGTCTGGTTTCATTAGCAGAGCGGAGGGTGCGGGCTGGGTGATGGATTGAGATGAGGGAGGCAATATAGGGCGGGGCATTGCTATGGAGGGCTTTGTGGATGAGGGTAGTGAGTTTAAATTGAACTCTGTATTTAACGGGCAGCCAGTGCAGTGACTGGCACAGGGCAGAGGCGTCCGAGTAGCGGCTGGACAGGAAGATGAGCCTGGCTGCCACATTCAGGATGGATTGGAGAGGGCAGAGTCTGGTGCGGGGGAGGCCGATCAGCAACGAGTTGTAATAATCGAGCCGAGAGTGGATGGGGGGAGCGGTGAGCGCTTTTAGCGTGATAATCGTTACGTCTAAACACGAAGCCATCTTGCACTTCTCGTTTGCTTTTCATTTGTCGCTCCGTTTCAGCCTACATAACAATCATCACTGGCTCACTCACTTCTCGTTCCGTCTTAACGCTCCCCGCTAGTAAGAAGTGAGCGATTCTCAGCAATGATCTGCCTAACTAAATATTCTGCATTAGCGCAAACAACTAGCGATGACCTCACTCGCTCGTTTAAATGAGAATCGTCCCATGTAAAAGGGCCATAGCTGTTTGTTCTATTGAATGTATAATAAGATCTTTCACTAATTGGTCTGGGATGCAGTTATGCATAATTATTTTGTGGCTGCACAGTGGCAGGTGGGGGACTCCGCGGAGTGGGGATGGCGTCTCCTGGACCCTCTAGGTCCCTCTCTGATTTGAACGAACCTAACGCCTTACACTATGGTACCTAAAATGATAGTAAATTAATGCAAACTGTCCAAATTCACCCTTCCAGCGATGTTGTGGAACGAGGCCCGTGTGACTCGCACTGACACATGGATTTATAGAAGGCTCACTTAGGGCTGATGTCCACGGGCGTTTTCTCACCGCTTATTATGCGTGAGTGACACGCTGTGAATGGGGGCTATGATAGTCAACGGCTTATGTCCACGGGCGTACGCATAAAATGCTGCGTATCAAAGCCTTCCTTGCGTATTTCCCTGCTTCTGAGTGCATATGCGTGGGTTTTTGCGCGCATATGGCTGCGTATGTAACCGTGTTTACATATGCGCATGAAAAAAAATGCAGGCTGGGAAATAAGCATATACAGTGATTAATTAGCATTTTGCTAGGCAACAAGCGTTTCGCACGCAAGGCTTACGCATCCGTAGAGTTCAATGGGGGCTGCACGAGCGCATTACGAGATTTTTTTCACGTGCGTATCGACACGCAGTGTCCAAAAGCTCGTGTGTAAAGAAAAATGAGAGTCCATTGACTTTCGTTGCCTCCATTCACTGCGTATCGCGCGTGCACGTCACGCACGCGAAATACGCGGTGAAAAAATGCCCGTGGATATTAGCCTTTTGTTTGTTTTATTTCCCGCGGCATCGTATCCGTAGCCTATGTGCAATCTTAATTGCATATGGGCTGCAGGTCGGGGTCCCGAGTGTTGGACCCCAGACGATAGACTATTGCTGACCTATCCTGGAAAACCCCTTTAAGGATGCGCTACCCCTTTGTGTTGCGCCCACAAAGCCTTTATTAGGGGTCACTTTAAAAAACAAGCATCCCACGATAAAAAGCGTAGAAACGCCTCACCGCCGTCCTCGCTGACGCAACGATGTACATGGCATGGATTAAAGAAAGCATCTTATCATCTATATATTTGTGGACGTCATATATTCATGACGTCATTGAATGGCTGTGATTGGCTAACGCCAGACTAAGTTAGCCAATCAGAGCATTAGCTTTCTGGAGGCGGGGCATTCAAGCCCCGCTTGCACAAAGTAATGCTCTGCAAGTGTGCACGGGGAAGCGACAGCCTGCAGTAGCACCGCCGGAGGTGAGTATTGATTTTTTTTTTTCACACTGTATTGCCGGCATATAAGACGAAAAGTCAGGGGTCGTCTTGTACGCCCCGTCGTCTTATATGCCGGAAAATACGGTATGTTCTATTTTTCACGCTGCCAGCGTATTTACGTGCCATATAATTGCCCATGTGAACGAATGCATTGCGAACCAATGCCTCACATGGTAGTGTATATACACCCGGGCGTGAACACGTGCTGTATATGCACTCGTGGAAATGAAGCCTGAGCGTTGAAAATTTGGGCTTCACAACTGCTTTTTAGTCCCCGTGTAACCCTGGTGGAGCCACCAATCATTGGCCCATCTTGTCCTTCCTAATTCCACCTTGGATGTCCGTGTGGATAATGATCTGTCCTCAGACAGGAATACATGGAGAAAATTATGAACAGCGGCCCTCATTTATCAAAACTGTCTAACAGGAAATCAACAAACAGTAAAAAAAATCTATTTTTGGTGCCCATAGCAACCAATCACAGAGCAGCTTTCATTTTACCTCTGCACTAGGAGGATTAAGTACTGTTGCCCATAGCAACCAATCAGAGCAGCTTTCATTTTACCTCAGCACTAAGAAGATTAAATAGTGTTGCCCATAGCAACCAATCACAGAGCAGCTTTCATTTCACCTCAGCACTAAGAGGATTAAATACTGTTGCCCATAGCAACCAATCACAGAGCAGCTTTCCTTTTACCTCAGCACTAAGAGGATTAAATACTGTTGCCCAAAGCAACCAATCACAGAGCAGCTTTCCTTTTACCTCAGCACTAAGAGGATTAAATACTGTTGCCCAAAGCAACCAATCACAGAGCAGCTTTCATTTTACCTCAGCACTAAAAGGATTAAATACTGTTGCCCATAGCAAACAAACACAGAGCAGCTTTCATTTTACCTCAGCACTAAGAGGATTAAATACTGTTGCCCAAAGCAACCAATCACAGAGCAGCTTTCATTTTACCTCAGCACTAAGACGATTAAATACTGTTGCCCATAGCAACCAATCACAGAGCAGCTTTCATTTTACCTCAGCACTAAGACGATTAAATACTGTTGCCCAAAGCAACCAATCACAGAGCAGCTTTCATTTTACCTCAGCACTAAAAGGATTAAATACTGTTGCCCATAGCAACCAATCACAGAGCAGCTTTCATTTTACCTCAGCACAAAGAGGATTAAATACTGTTGCCCATAGCAAACAAACACAGAGCAGCTTTCATTTTACCTCAGCACAAAGAGGATTAAATACTGTTGCCCAAAGCAACCAATCACAGAGCAGCTTTCATTTCACCTCAGCACTAAGAGGATTAAATACTGTTGTCCATAGCAACCAATCACAGAGCAGCTTTCATTTTACCTCAGCACTAAGAGGATTAAATACTGTTGCCCATAGCAACCAATCACAGAGCAGCTTTCATTTTACCTCAGCACTAAGAGGATTAAATACTGCTGCCCATAGCAAACAAACACAGAGCAGCTTTCATTTTACCTCAGCACTAAGAGGATTAAATACTGTTGCCCAAAGCAACCAATCACAGAGCAGCTTTCATTTTACCTCAGCACTAAGACGATTAAATACTGTTGCCCATAGCAACCAATCACAGAGCAGCTTTCATTTTACCTCAGCACTAAGACGATTAAATACTGTTGCCCAAAGCAACCAATCACAGAGCAGCTTTCATTTTACCTCAGCACTAAAAGGATTAAATACTGTTGCCCATAGCATCCAATCACAGAGCAGCTTTCATTTTACCTCAGCACTAAGAGGATTAAATACTGCTGCCCATAGCAACCAATCACAGAGCAGCTTTCATTTTACCTCAGCACTAAGAGGATTAAATACTGCTGCCCATAGCAACCAATCACAGAGCAGCTTTCATTTTACCTCAGCACTAAGAGGATTAAATACTGTTGCCCAAAGCAACCAATCACAGAGCAGCTTTCATTTTACCTCAGCACTAAGAGGATTAAATACTGTTGCCCATAGCAACCAATCACAGAGCAGCTTTCATTTTACCTCAGCACTAAGAGGATTAAATACTGTTGCCCATAGCAACCAATCACAGAGCAGCTTTCATTTTACCTCAGCACTAAGAGGATTAAATACTGCTGCCCATAGCAAACAAACACAGAGCAGCTTTCATTTTACCTCAGCACTAAGAGGATTAAATACTGTTGCCCAAAGCAACCAATCACAGAGCAGCTTTCATTTTACCTCAGCACTAAGACGATTAAATACTGTTGCCCATAGCAACCAATCACAGAGCAGCTTTCATTTTACCTCAGCACTAAGACGATTAAATACTGTTGCCCAAAGCAACCAATCACAGAGCAGCTTTCATTTTACCTCAGCACTAAAAGGATTAAATACTGTTGCCCATAGCAACCAATCACAGAGCAGCTTTCATTTTACCTCAGCACTAAGAGGATTAAGTACTGCTGCCCATAGCAACCAATCACAGAGCAGCTTTCATTTTACCTCAGCACTAAGAGAATTAAATACTGCTGCCCATAGCAACCAATCACAGAGCAGCTTTCATTTTACCTCAGCACTAAGAGGATTAAATACTGTTGCCCAAAGCAACCAATCACAGAGCAGCTTTCATTTTACCTCAGCACTAAGAGGATTAAATACTATTGCCCATAGCAACCAATCATAGCACAGCTTTCATTTTACATCAGCAGAATAATAAATGAAAGCTGAGCTATGATTGGTTGCTATTGGTAACAAAAAAAGCCAAATTTTGCTCAAATCGGACCAGAACTGGGGATTTGTATACGACACAAAGCAAACAGATATTTTGTTTTAGATATAAGATCCCAAGCAACGAAGGACAACAGCCGCTCTTCAAGTATCAGCCGCTCGCGTAGCTGCAGCGCCGGAGCAAACTAACGCCCAACTCCAGAACCAACGCGCTCGACTAGCTGAGAGCAAACTAACGGCCGACTGGAGAATCACTGCTAGCGACAAGCGGCCGCTCGAATTGTAGAAACTGACAAAGCGAAGCACGCCCGACATTCTTCAGACCGAGACAGACTCCATTTTGAGAAGAACAGCTCAGAAATTCTTGGAGGGGAAGCTTTTAGATACAATGCAGACAATAACTCCGAGGGTCTCCCCAGCTTTCTATTGGCCGAATGAACAGACCAGGTTCATCCCGTTTTGTATTGCACACGTTCTGTACCGGGTATCCGGCCTAGTTCCTTAGATAGAGCCAAGGAGATATCCGTCTTCACTTCATGCGCTCCATATCTGAGGACACGGCTTCACTCCGAGAAAATGAAAAATGATGTACGGTTGGCGGAGCGATAATCCTGGATCTGTACTAGCGAAACAAGCAAAACCCGTCCAGCCAAAACCCGCACAGCCGTCCTTCCTGATACTCCGGGTGTTGGGATATCTGATCCGCAAGACATTGTGCATGTATTAGCGAACGAGTAGAAATCTCTAGAGAGGTTCTATCGCCCAACCCGCCAATAATGATATATCCTCATTTTTAACCCTTAACGTTACAGGGCGTAAGTTTACATTTTGGCAGAGTGGTACCTAACGCAACAGGACGTAAAGAAGCTGAGCCCACGCCATCCCACAGCCGGAGTCATCTGTCACTAATAGCCGGACTCCCACTGGGGATAAATAAGCACAGCGATCCCCGCTGGCAACCCCCTAGGGTTGACAGGGGGAGTGTGCTCCCTCTGTATCGGCCCTCCGCGATGTAGTACTGGCGCCCCGGCATGACGTTGCCTATGATCACTATTGTAAGCGAGAAGTCCTGCAATGCAGTATCATAGCAATCATAGATCTTATGGTTCACTACAGGGACATAAAAAATTTTACAAAAATTCAAAATTGTGGGAAAAAAACATGTAAAAAAACAACACTAAAAAAATCCTTTTTTGTACACTTTCCACTTTTTGCATAAAAACAAAATTTAGTCCCATGTATTTGGTATCTGTAGTGACCGCTACAATAAACTGAACACACTATTTGTTCTGCACAGCAAAAACTGTAAAAAACAAAACATAAAAACGGAGACAAAATGCTTAGTTTGTTCATTTTGCTTAGCAAAAAAACGCAATAGAAGTGATCAAAAAAGCTGTATGTACCCCAAAATGGTACCAATAATAACGACATGCCCTCAAAGAGCGCCGTCCGTGGAAAAAAAAAAGTTAGGGGACTTTGAATGCAACAAGGTAGAAAAAAAGAGAGTTTCCAAAAAGGGATTTTATTGTGCAAAAGTGGAAAAACCTAAAAAAGATTCTATACTTTTGGTAGCCTCCTAATCGTACTGCCGCACAGAAAAAATATATCATGTTATTTATGCTGCATGATTAAGGGCTACTTTACACGAGCGTCTATCGGCCAGCGTTTTCACAGCTGACCGATATACACTTCCATGTAAGCAGTTCCCCCCCCCCCCCCCCTTCCTGCCCCTCACCGGCTCTCTGCCTCTCTCCACCACTTTGGCGTTTGCAATAGGAGGGGGCAGGATGAGGGCGGAGCCAAGCTCCACTCTGTCCTGCCCACTCCCATTGCTGGCTATGGACAAGGGCAGGAGCTTAGCTCCGCCCCTGCCCTGCCCCCTTCCTTTTCAAACCGCTTGGAGGGGAGGAGAGAGGCAAAGAGCTGGTGAGTGGGAGGAAAGGGGGGGACGGGGACGACTGCTTAGATGAAAGCGTATATTGGCCGACCAACAAAAAGGCCTGCCGATATACGCTCGTGTAAATAGGCCCTAATCCTGCAAAAAAAAAAGAAAATATATGGTATAATTGATGTTTTTTCTCTCCCTGCTCTCAAAAAAATGAATAAAAGTTTTACAACACAATATATGCACGCAAAAATGGTTTAAAAAAAATGTATTTCAGTATGCAAACACCAAATCCTCATACGGCAATGTCGATGGAAAAATAAAAAAGGTATGGCTTATGAAAAGTGGAGATGATAAGCCCCCAAAAATCGTTGCATCCTTTGGGCCACAATAGGCCGTGAGATTAAAGGGGATTTGTCATTTAAAAAAAACAAAAAAACAATGCTAACCTATTCCTCCCCGTCAGTCTTCTTACTGCACCTCCTCCTGGTGGATCTTCTCCTGTCTCCTCCAGTCCCCCGTTCACATCACCTCCCCCCACTGGATTCTCTTCTTCCTGTTTTGGAGCGTCCATTCTCTACATTCTTCTTCCGGCAGGTCGGTGTATGTTATGTCACTAGTAACGTAACGTTCACTGCCTAGGAAGGAATGCTGATCTATTGTAGAGACTGCTTATGCACGCTGTGTCGCCGTGAGAGTTCACATACTATTGCAGAGAGACAGCGTGCATGCACAGTCTGGGCAATAGATCGGCACTCCCTGCTAGGCTGTGAACGCTACATCACTAGTGAGCGGGTACACTGCCCTGCAGGAAGGAGACTGCAGAGGATGGACGCTTCGTCAACAGTAGAAGAATCAGCCGGTTGGAGGTGATCTGACCCGGGGCACTGCAGGAGACAGGAGAAGATCGGCGGGGAGAAGATGCGGTAAGAGGATTGACGGGGAGGAATAGGCAAGTACAGAATTTCTGTTTCCTAATGACAGAACCCCTTTAAGGGGTTAAACAACTTAAATTTGCCCCCACTATCTTCCGCAGAGCTGGACACTATCTCAGCCGGTCAACTCTACTGAAGTTCTAGGAGGCGCAGTGTGAGCCCAGCCCTAATTACACAGAAGTGCGCCCGCGACCTCATTAATATTGATCTCTTCTATTTTCTTTAATTGGTTCTTAATGTTACTTGTTCTTCTTCTTTCTCCTTCACTAACATTTCTGCATAATGACTCCTCATAAACCTGTAGGAGTCGAGTCGTGCGGCCGCCCCGTAACGCATTGTGCGGACCGAGATCACACTAATACCCACCAGTATATAATTACCGACTGAACATACAACATATTATATCTGCGCAGGCTGATACGTCTCGGCCTCGCAGCTATACACAGACGGCTTGTTATTTCGCCCTATTACTCACTGCTGCGCCGTGGACAGATAACTCCGTACGATCTATTTCTACACTTTGTATCACAATCTTTTTCTATGGACAAAACTACTAAAATATCTGTAAAGTAGGGCAAAAGTAGAACAACCGAAAGCCGTGCGCAAAATATGGAAATGTGAACGAACGCATAGAAATCAATGTTTTATTCTATGTGTAAATATGCCCGTGTGACGGAGCCCTTAAGATGACCTGCGCTACATTTGTTCCTCGGGGGTTAATACATTTTTGCCCATTCAGTTCGGTGATTGACATGTTCGTGGTGGCCTTGATTGTATCCGGCCATCTTGTTCTTTGCCGTCCTGATCTTCTCTTCCCGCTGACCGTGCCGAGCATCAGTCCTGTTTCCAGTGAGTTCGCGCCCATAACGTGGCCAAAAAAATAGAGCGGCTGTTTGATGATTTTGCCCTCTAGTGATATTTGCGGCGTGACGCGATCTAACACGACCTTGTTCGTTGTCATGGCGGTCCAAGGTATCCGCAGCGTTCTCCTCCAGCATCTTAGTACAAATGCATCAGTTTTCCTTCCGGCTGATTTCCTCCTGAGCGTCCAGCTTTCGCAGCCGTACGTCGTTATGGGAAGACGATTGCGTTGACCGGTCTGGTTTGTGTTGCAATGCTAATATTCTTGCTTTTCCAGATCTTCTCCATTCCTTGCATGGCATTCCAACCCAGTGTAACCCGTTTCCTGATCTCGGGTCCAGATTGCCTGTTTCGATCGATTTTGGACCCAAGGAAGATGAAGTCTTGGACCGTCTCGACTTCTTTGTTGTTGATTTCCATGTTCCCTGTCTCGTTGCCTACCGCGGTCATGACTTTCGCTTTCTTGCTGTTGAGGTACAGTCTCATGCATTCGCACTCGTTGGATCAGGTATTCCAGGTCCCTCTCACTTTCCGCCAGCAGGGGGTGCCATCTGCATATCGGAGGTTGTTGACATTTCTGTCACCAAATGTGACTCTGATTTCTAATTCGGCCAAGTTGCATCGCCTCACAATCGTTTCTGCGTACAGAAGGACTGGTGATAGAACGCAGCCTCTCCGTACGCCTTTCTCGATTCCGAACCAATCCGTGTTTCCATAAACTGTCCTCATCGTTGCTTCTTGGTTGCTGTAAAGCGTCCTTATAAGCTGTTCCGTATGTTCTGGGACGCCCATTTGCTCCAGACACTTCCATGCTCTACCCAATCAAATGCCTGGCTGTAGTCGATGAAACACATGGACACGCCCTTTTGATACTCCCAGGTCTTCGTCAGTACTCCTTAGTAATGAATGGCTACTTTACGACAGCATTAAAGTGTAACTTAGGGTGCCGCCCCCTGTGATTGGACACTGTACATTTCTTTGTTCTACTTTAAGGCTGGGTCCACACGGGGCAGGATTTCCAGCAATTTTAAACCTGAGATTACCCAGCAAAGTGGGCAAGATTTGCAAAAATCTCGTCCACACGCTGAGAACAGTCTGTTGCTGTCAGGCCGCACTGAAACTGACATGCTGCACGGAATTCAAAGCTGCGGCATGTCAACTTTATCACCATTTCCGCTGCCGGCTCTCTCCTCACTATGTCAGAGATGGCCGCAGCGGAACAAGCCACGCCAAAACCTGCAAGACTTTAGCTGCGGAAGTTTTGCAGAATTTCCTGCAGTACTGCTGCGGACATTCTGCAGGATTTTCGCCCCGTGTAAACCCAGCCTAATAAAGCTAACACTGAGCTAGTCCCGCAGAAAGGGCACAGTGGTGACTTCACACAGTTGATGTCTCTTGTTCTTTCTTCCATGATCATTGATAATTAATTTGGACACAAGAACCCAAATCCCGCTAGCCTTATGGCCGATTCCAAATTTAAAGGAGTGCTCCAACAGGCCCAACATTGCAGAGTCCGAATTAAAGGAGGGTCTCCGCTCAGCACCCTGAGACTGCCATACATCTGACATCGGGATCTCTGTTCGCCACATTCTGGGTCTCGTTACAGAATAGCGTCGTAAGGGGAGTGGCTAAAAGTGGTGGGCGGAGCTTAGATGTAGGGTAGAGAGCCCCTCAATGTAAACCTAATATCCAAGACCCCACACTGTCTACATATAGAGATCTCTGTCACACTCAGCCCAGATTCACACAAGCGTATGCGTATTTGCGCGTCGGGCATTGAGTGTTTTTACCGTACTTTTTGCGCATGCAGATGAATTCGTAAAAAAACAGGCATTGATGCGCTCAGCTATTGGAACGGCCAATTAGTTTAACGAGTTCAAGATGTTTGTTTCCCTGCGCACAGGAAAATAGAGCGTGCTGCGTTTTTTGGCTTTTTTGCGCAACGGACTTATGCATACCAAATAAGCGCATGTGTGCGAATCCATTAAAATCAATGGGTTCTATTTTCTGTGTCTTGCGCACGCAAATACGTCCGTGTGAATCCGGCCTCGGTTGTAGTCGGAACCGGAGCTTAGTTAAAACCGCGTCGACCGCCACACGAAATGCGTGGATCATGACCTCGGAGGGCGGATTTGGAAAGCGGGCCTCTTGAGCGCCCCTCACAGTCTGCCACCTGAATGCCCTTCCTCACGGCACCCTCAGCGGTATTCGCTCAGGTTTCCATTGCTGTTCAGAATAAAGTGCATTCACGCGGACGGACGCGATTTTTTTCTCATCGTTGCGAGTGAAAGATCGCATGTCTAAATAGATCCATTGGAATGAATGCTGTCGCGGTGCGAGTTCTGTGCGTTTCGCAGCGCATGAAACGTGCTGGTCTGGATGCACAAGAGCGAATACGATATCCATCCGTGAAACTCGGCTCAATGTCGCGCTCAGGAATGTGCGATGTCCCCGCAGATGCGTCAAAAACGCCTTCCATCATTTTAGGGAAGAGGCGATTCTCCGGCGCGGCGGAGAACAAGCAAGCGTGTCCCATTGATTGCAACGGGAAACCTCGCATCACATCGCGAGCCCCTCACACGCCGTGAAATGTTTATTCCGGCCACAATGAAAACAATGGGCGATACGTTCCGCACAAAGATAGAACATGCCGCGATTTTTTTCCTGCACCGCGATGTGAGAAAAAAACCGCTCATGGGGTTCATATTCGTACGAGATTTGTGCGTCTCACATCACACAAATCTTGCGCAATTTTCTTGACCATGTGAATGTGGCCTAAACTTGTGATTATAATTGCCAGCATGATGTTTTGGTTTGTTACAGTGTATCAGTGTAAAATCCCTCCTGTCGCAGTAACAACTCCTCAGCTGTGTGAGCAGGACAAGGTAACGGCCGGTTTTCAGCCTCTAGATGTACATAATGTTCACATTCACTGACAGCAAGCAGAGGGTTTGACAATGGAGAGGATTATTACAGTGTCACCATGGAAACTGCGCGGCAAGCCCCGCCCACACGACGAATCCCACCTTTTTCCGGTCATGTGACCTATTTAACCCCCTACAGCCCACGGCCTATGTATACAGCGCTGTGGTGGGAGGAGATACTGCTGACGTCAGTACTACGTGGCCTGTGATTGGTCCTGCAGTCAGTAAGTCCCGCTGCTATTGGGCGCTGCCCTGTCTTGGGGATTTTCCTACTTCTGTCGGCTGTAATATGAAGATGAAGCTCCGGGCGGCTCCGTTGTGCTAGGTGAGGGATTTACCGGGTCAGTGGCCGGCAGCCGGGGTCACTATACTGTCCTCCACCCCCAGGGGTCACTGTGATATCTGTGTCTCCCTCCTTTCTCTGGGGTCGCCATGGTGACTGTATTGACTGTACCTTCTCGGGGTCGTTGAGCTGCCCATCCCAACCCTCCCCTGATCCTGGGGGTCACTGTGGGATCTGTCCCGCCTACACAGGGGTAACTGCGCTGTCTTTATTGCCCCCTCTGCCTCCCAGGTGGCACAGCTTTGTTCCTCCTGCATCTGCACAGGTGTGTCTGTCCTGCCGTCCCACCCTCTCGAGGGGGGTTCATATCAGCGCTCTCTGCCCCGCCCTCCTCCCGGTGGGGTAACTGTGCTGTCCGTCCCGCCCAGCCCATCCTCCTCCTCCTGGGGGGGTAACTGCTCTGTCGGTCTCGCCCTCCCCTCCGCCTCCCGGGGGGGTACCTGCTCTGTCCGTCTCGCTCTCCGCCTCCCGACGGGGGGGTACCTGCTCTGTCGGTCTCGCCCTCCCCTCTCTGCCTCCCGGCGGGGGGGTACCTGCTCTGTCGGTCTCGCCCTCCCCTCTCCGCCTCCCGGCGGGGGGGTACCTGCTCTGTCCGTCTCGCCCTCCCCTCTCCGACTCCCGGCGGGGGGGTGCCTGCTCTGTCCGTCTCGCCCTCCCCTCTCCGCCTCCCGGCGGGGGGGTGCCACCTGCTCTGTCGGTCTCGCCCTCCCCTCTCCGCCTCCCAACGGGGGGGTACCTGCTCTGTCGGTCTCGCCCTCCCCTCTCCGCCTCCCGGCGGGGGGTGCCTGCTCTGTCGGTCTCGCCCTCCCCTCTCTGCCTCCCGGCGGGGGGGTACCTGCTCTGTCGGTCTCGCCCTCCCCTCTCCGCCTCCCGGCGGGGGGGTACCTGCTCTGTCGGTCTCGCCCTCCCCTCTCCGCCTCCCGGCGGGGGGGTACCTGCTCTGTCGGTCTCGCCCTCCCCTCTCCGCCTCCCGGCGGGGGGGTACCTGCTCTGTCGGTCTCGCCCTCCCCTCTCCGCCTCCCGGCGGGGGGGTACCTGCTCTGTCGGTCTCGCCCTCTCGCCCTCCCCTCTCCGCCTCCCGGCGGGGGGGTACCTGCTCTGTCGGTCTCGCCCTCTCGCCCTCCCCTCTCCGCCTCCCGGCGGGGGGGTACCTGCTCTGTCGGTCTCGCCCTCCCCTCTCCGCCTCCCGGCGGGGGGGTTCCTGCTCTGTCGGTCTCGCCCTCCCCTCTCCGCCTCCCGGCGGGGGGGTTCCTGCTCTGTCGGTCTCGCCCTCCCCTCTCCGCCTCCCGGGGGGGGGGGGGTACCTGCTCTGTCGGTCTCGCCCTCCCCTCTCCGCCTCCCGGGGGGGGGGGGGTACCTGCTCTGTCGGTCTCGCCCTCCCCTCTCCGCCTCCCGGGGGGGGGTACCTGCTCTGTCGGTCTCGCCCTCCCCTCTCCGCCTCCCGGGGGGGGGGGGTACCTGCTCTGTCGGTCTCGCCCTCCCCTCTCCGCCTCCCGGGGGGGGGGGGGTACCTGCTCTGGCGGTCTCGCCCTCCCCTCTCCGCCTCCCGGCGGGGGGGTACCTGCTCTGTCGGCCCCGCCCTCCCCTCTCCACCTCTTGGGGGTGACGGCGCTGTCCGTCCCGCGCTCCTCCTCCCAGGGGGCTGACGGCGCTGTCCATCTTGCGCTCCTCCTCCCAGGGGGGTGACGGCGCTGTCCATCTTGCGCTCCTCCTCCCAGGGGGGTGACGGCGCTGTCCGTCCCGCGCTCCTCCTCCCCACGCGCCGGTCATTCTCTAGCCGTATACTGAGGTTTTGCTTGTGTTTTGCAGCTTGTATTGGGATCTCTCCACCATGTCGGATGAATGGGGCTCCAAGAAGTTGGGCCTCCACCCGGAAGACAGTCGCTATGACTCGGGGCTGGCGGAATCGGTGCAGTCGCTGCAGGAGGAGGTGCTGACGCTTCACTCCGCTACCGCTGCGGGAACATCTGATTCTGCCTCTCGGCCGCTGCACGGTGATGCTGCAGACAAAGCGTCTGAGGTCCAGGACTCTGAGCGGGTAGACTCCACCTACGGCTCTGTCTCTTTAACGGAGTCCTTGACGCAGACATGTCTGCCCCCTAGTGGAGCCCCAGAGACTGACAGCGAGCAGCTAGACAGCCTGGCGTACCTGTCCGAAGAAGGCGACACGTGAGTAACTGTACATGTGGTAAGAAATCCGTTAGGATGACCCTGGAGACCCCCGGGGCCGGACGTACGAGGGTCCATCCAATTAGAGCTTCACATGCTAAAGGCAGCTAGAATTCTTCATCCCCAACACATCTCTCATGGTTGTCGGGATCCCATCCCCCGCTCCCACGGAGAGATTTTGCTGCTGACATCGACAACTTTTCTGGACACGAAAAAAGGCGCAATCAGTCGTTGAACAAATTTTCTTGTGTTCATCGGCTGATTGGATACGGACTGATCATGGGGGGGCGGGGACTGGGAGCCCACCAGATATTCAAAACTGGGGTCATTGTGCAGTGAAGGCAGTGGTGGTTGAATAGAGCGGAGGCACGCACGAGCAGGTAGTCGGTAAACTGCCGCGGTCCAACATAAATGAATGGCAAGGTAGCACACGTATATATGCAGCTGCCTTTCCATTGGTTCTTGGACGTACCAGACCCCATTCCAAGATTGGTGAGGGTCCCGGCACTCGAAGCCCTGTGATCAGCAAGTTATCCTCCATCCACAGGGGGGAAATAACTCGTTATCGTGGGGCAACCCCTTAAAACGAGTTCATACTTAAAACTTATATAAATGGGTTGTCAGATTAGAAAAGATGGCTGCTCTATCCCAAAACAGCGCCACTCCTGTCCATTGGTTGTGTGTGGTATTGCAGCTGAGCTGCATTGAAGTGTATAGGAGCGGAGCTGTAGTACCAGACACAACCCACAGACAAGGATGGCGCTGTATTTGGAAGAAAGCAGCCATGTTTTTCTAAACCCCTGACAACCTCTTTTAAGTATGACATTTTATTTTTAAGAGACTGAACCCTGACCCTTTAACCCCTTCCTGACGTACGTTAGAGGTCCCGGGTGAGAGTATGGGGGGGGACTGTTGTCATCTGTATTACATAGCGGACACCTTCCGGAATGGGCTGGTATTGAAGAGAACTTGAAGACTTTTAACCCCCTGTGCTGCTGTCAGTGATGGCCATGGCATCTGAGGGGTTAAGGGAGTTGTACAAAACCGACTTATCACAGGATAGGTGATAAGTCTGATCACCATTGAGCCCCCCAGCTGTCCTGAGAATGGGGGTCCCGTGTCGTCCTCCCTGTGTGCTCTCTACAACGCCCCGCAGTGAGGAGGACATTGGAGATCGCACTGCTGTCTCTTCAGGCAGCTGATTGGTGCGGGTCCCGAGCGGCGGACCCCCGCTGATCTGATACTGATGACCCCTTTAAATGGTAACTTTAAGGCTACGTGCAGACGAACGCGAAACGTATAAAACACGCGCGAATATGAACACCCTTTTTTGAATGGAGACGTACACATGAGCGACGCTGCGAGGTAAACAAATCGCTGCGCGTCCTATTTTTTTTTTTTTTGCGTTTTCCGGAACGCATCCCCCCCCCCCCTCGCCGTGAGATGTGAGGTTTCCCGTTAAAATCCTTGCGATCCTCTATTGCGCCTGAAAATCGGATTGTCACAATGATGTGAAGCTCCAAGTGATGCCCGGCGTCTGCATGAAAAACTTCGCATTTGCGGTTATAATACACGTTCGCCAAAAACGCCCTCGTATGGCGATGATTTGGAATAGGAGGATGAAAAAAACGGTCGTCAAACATGATGTCGTGCAAATAACATTTTTTTATGTTAAATATATTTTTAATGAATTTTGGGGGATTCTTTGAAAAAAAAAAATCCTAAAATCCTGCATTTTCCCCGGCTGACCGCAGCGCCTAGTATCAGTCCATCCATTACTTCCTGATCTGCAGCAGTCCTCTCCCAAGCAGGATCCACCAGTCACAAGAGGTGATTTGCTGGGAGTACCTCCTCCCCCTCCCTGCACAGGTCACAGTGTGTCTAGAACAGCCTCCCCTCCTGTCCATTGTGTGGATGGCCTATGAAGCTGCTGTAAAGCATCTCTCTAAATGCTGTTAAATGTAGCTCAGGAAAGATGGCCGCCCCCCGTAGTCACATATAGACAACGGAATAAAAAATGATGCGCTAGAATCTGTTTCTCTATCTGGCTTTAATTTAATTTTTTTTTAAAGTCCCTTTAAGGGGTTAGTATGTGGTGGGGGTCGGCTGATAGGGGGTCCTGGGTTCCATCTAGTTAGGGGGTTACCCATCTCTTAGTAGGGTCTTTGCTCAGTAGGTCCTTCAGACCTGGTATGTGACAGGGCAGTTAACCCTTTCCTCTGGGTGGGTTCTTTCGCCTGTATACCCCATATTAGTACAGATATAGAATTGGGGGTGTCCCGTGACCTACAGCTGCTGCGGCACCTCAGCATGTGATCTGCAATAAGGAAGTCATTTCAGGCGTGTCCGCTGGGTCCTGAAGACCGCCATGTTCCCAGTCACTGTCTGTGATTTAGATTGTAAGCTCTTCGGGTCTGTTTGTGGGCAGTCGGACACTGCACCTTCCTCCTCATGGTTGTGAGGCTTCCTGTACACGGACCGACCGGTCGGAGGACATTCCTGTGTGTGTTAACCCCTCGTGCAGCCGGTCGACTGGCGGCTGAGACATGAGGATGTGGTGAAAGCTATTTCAGGCTGTGAAAATCCCCCGTGATGGGAGGCTGAGCCGCGCACCAGGGGCTTCGGGGTGGGTGGTGGCCCAGCGGCTCGGGTGGCATCCTCCAGAATTCCCCACAAGGGAATGCATCCGATGGGCCGCTGCAGGAAATCCCCTGACCGGCGGGAGGGGGGGGGGCACATAGATTCTGCTTCAGGTTACCTGCTCTTATAACCATGCCACATTTACGGAGCATTATAAGCGGAGCCGCTGATATCACGGTTAACCCCTTCACCCCTAAACCATTTCATTTTTTGTTCTTCCTCCCCACCTTTAATGAGTCACAACTTTATTTTCCCAGCAACCCACCCGTAGGAAGGCTTGGATTTTGTGGGATGGGTTATATTTTTCAGTGATGCCATGTAACGTATTGAAAAACTTTTAAAAGTTTTTAACCCCTTAAAGACGTGTCCCCCCCCCCCCCCCTCCCAATTTTCGTTCTTCCCACCCACTTCAAAATCATAACTCTTCTATTATCAGCATCGCTGTCTGAGGACTGGTGGTTTTTTGCAGGAAGAGTTATATTTTTTTTCACTGCTACTATATGATGTACTGAAAGAAAAAACCTTTTAAAAAATTCAAAGTGAAGCGAAACAATGAAAACAAAAGGAGGCGTTCCGCCATCTTTGGGGGAGTCGTGTTTTCTAAGGTTCACACATGGCAGCAAAACTGACATGATGACTTTATTTTGTGGGTCGGTGCGACGACTACGATACCAAGTTTATGTCGAGGTTTTTTTTTTTCTGTAATACTTCTTAAAAAATAAAATCTTTTTGGAAAAAATTTAAATTTTCTGCCGCCGTCGTCTGACTGCCATAATTTTTTTAATTTTTCCATCCACACAGCTGTGCGAGGGCTCGTTGTTCGCGGGACGTCCTGTAATTCTTATTGATGCCATTTTGGAGTACATACGACTTTAGATTAAAAAAAAATAAAATAAAAAAAAAATTCTTGGAGACAAGGCGACCGAAAAAGCGCAATTCTAACGTTATTTTTAGAGATGAGCGAATATACTCGTTTTGAGTAATCACTCGATCGAGCACCACGATTTTCGAGTACTTCCGTACTCTGGTAAAAAGATTCAGGAGGCGGGGGGAGGCATGGCGGAGCGGGGGGTAGCAGTGGGGAACAGGGGGGAGCCCTCTCCCCCCTCCCACTCCCCGCTGCAACCCCCCACTCACCCACGGCGCCCCCCGAATCTTTTCGCCCGAGTACAGAAGTACTCGAAAATCGTGGCGCTCGGGCGAAAAAGGGGCGTGGCCAAGTAGCTTTCGCTCATCTCTAGTTATGTTTCTATTTTTCTGACGACGTTCACCGTTTGGGTTAAATAATGCGTTACTTTAATAGATCAGATTTTTATGGACACAGAGATACCAAATACCTACTTGAGCTTTATATTTAGAATTTTTTTTATTATAAAATGGAAAAAGGTTTTTTTGTTTTTTTTAAAACTTTTATTCCCTTTTTATTATTTTTTTTAATTAATAAAAATGATTTTTTTTTTTTTGTCTCCGTAGTGGACTTTGAACTCGCGATGCTTTGATCACTCCTACGGTGTGATGTAATACTATTGGTATAGCTCTATGAGCGATCACAAGTTCAAGTCCCGTCACGAATAGAGAGAGAAAGTACTTTTCAGTACATAAGATAGTAGCTTTAAAAAAACACAACTGGTCCCACAAGGAGCGACTCCTCAGACCGCCACATCAGCAGGGAAGGAAGACAGGATGTTTTTGAAAGTCGTGAGGAAAAATAAAGCGGGCAGTGTTATTAAGGGGTTAATAATGAAAACATCCATAGCGGCCCTGGGGGCCGTCTCAAGGCTCGGGGCTTCCATGGCTAATGAACAGCACCGTGAGATGTCTTCACAGGAGGGCCGTCCCTGAGACAGCCTGCTCTGTCAGGTCATTGACGGCAGCATCTAAGTGGTTAATGGCCAAGATCGGAGTTCTCTCTGCTGCGGCCGCATACAGAGATGGTCTTCAGGGCTGAAACTTCATTATTAGGCTTTATTCACGCGGGCGATTTACATTCCCCCCCCCCCCCCCCCCCCCCCCGTATGCGAATTCTGTCTGATTCCAACATGGACAGAACTCGCGCTGAAAACCGGTCGCCTCATTTGTACGGCTTCATTCATAGCGGCCCATAATTTATTTCTTCTTTGTCCAATTTAGAAAAGTCGCCATACGTTCTATTTTTCTCATTTTCTATGAGATCTTGAAAAAAAAATACGGGGTGCAGCGTGACTGCGATCTGATTTTTATCATGGAAAAACATGCAATTTTTTTTCTTCTCCTTTTTGCATGAAAAGCGGGTTTAAATCTGGTCCGTTCTCCACTGTCCTGCGTCGCGCTCGCCCGTGTCTGTAAAGCCTAAACCCGCCTGCTTCTGAGTCTTCATCCACACAGGCTGCCTGGAAAGTCCCGGCTGCTGCGAGGTGCCTGACTGCCGCCTTAACTCCTGTGGGGCCGGCCTGCCGTGCAGAGAAGGTGGCTGTCTCCCTGCTGCCACCTAGTGAAGACCTGCGGTGATAACGGGTCACTAGAATTAAAAGTGATACACATAGCCAGGGGACAGTGGCCACCACGGGGCCGCGCAGATAAGGGGCCCGACTTCGGTCAGCAGTTACTCGCACACTGGGCGTCCCAAGTCTGTATCCTCCAGGCACCAATACACAAGATACCAACACCTATCTGAACCACTGATACTTGCCTAAAGTGACAGAGTAGTGTGCTCCTCATAGTGGCTCCAATATTAATGGTGACCCCCTCCAATAATGGGCCCATGCATTAATACGGACCCCGGTGCTGGACCTCCAGCCGGGCAGCAACCCTGCAAGCGGTGCAGTCACTCAGTCCACAGCTCAAGTGGGGCGGCCGCCGTGCTGTCATCAGTCTGTGACCCCTGACCCCTCCCACTAGTATCTGCACTGCGTACAGGCGGCGTCTGCCCGACCGGAACTGTACATACCAAAAATACCAACCGCTTGGCAACCCGGCGCCCCTCTGAAGTCCTACAGATTGCCACCTGTGGTTGCAGGCACAGGTTTCCCCATGGAAGAGAGACCAAGGAAGAGAGATGTTCATTGTGTGGTGTCATCACCTAGATGGCGCCCCCTTCTGGATAAGGATGTTGTGCGTGTGTGTATATAATAGTAACATGCATTCTCTGCCTGCAGCCTCCTGCACCTCTCCATCATCCACGCCATCCCAACGCTGTCTCTCTACTTCATCGATTTGGCTCCCAAAGACGTGCTGGACATCCAGAACGACCTGTACCAGGTGAGTGCGGGAGGTCTTGTGTCTGGCGGGTCAGGAGTCCGCAGTGTGACTTGGCTTAATGCGCCTCATTGGTCCGGTTGACATGTTTCACGGTTCTTCCCTTCTTCCTTTCAGTCGGCCCTGCATCTTGCAGTCTACTTGGAACAGGTGGAGGTTGTAGAGGCTTTGGTGGAAAAAGACGTCAACCTGGAGTTACAAGACAGAAAGGGAGACACGGCGCTCCACCTCGCTTGTGAGAAAGAGCACCTAGAGTGTGCCAAGATCTTGCTGCGGGGCCCTCGGGGACCACAGAACATGCAGCTTCAGAACTGGAAAGGTGAGCTCATCCCTGAGAAGATGGATTACTAAAATAGTAGGGGTTTAGGCTGTGAAATTCGGGCTGTGGTCGCATCTGGAGTGACTAAGACTCTGGCATTGGAGAATGAGGGATATTGGTGGAGGATACGGGCATTGTCCAGACTTTACCCTTCAGCTCTCTGCATTCTGTGCGCAGGTCTCTCTTGTCTGCACATTGCCACGCTGAAGAGGAACCAAGCGCTTATCTCCCTTCTGATGGAAAGCGGAGCGGATATCAACAGTCAGGTATGCCCGGTATTACCCTGAACATACCCTAGTGCTGCATAGACTTGTAGTTCTCTTCATTCTCCTCTTGTCCTGTAGGAGGGCACCAGTGGTAAGACCCCCCTGCATTTGGCTGTGGAGATGCTGGACCGCTCACTGCTGTTAAATCTGCTACAACATCGGCCCAAGGTGGATGCCTTCATGTATAACGGTTGTACCCCTCTGCACCTGGCGGTGGGCAGGAAGGACGCTGGATTGGCCAGGTTATTGTGTCAGGCAGGGGCGGACATCTTGCAACGCAATCGAGAAGGAGACACCCCACAAGACTTGGCAGAAGGAAACAACCAGGTAAGAGCAGGACAGGATGGAGGGGAACCCACACCCAAAATGAGCTGGAGCTATTGACAGAATATTTCTCACAGCGGCCTCGGTAGTAATTATTGCGGCCCCCGGCTGCGATGGCGGCCCCCATTATTGCGGCCCCCGGCTGCGATGGCGGCCCCCATTATTGCGGCCCCCGGCTGCGATGGCGGCCCCCATTATTGCGGCCCCCGGCTGCGATGGCGGCCCCCATTATTGCGGCCCCCGGCTGCGATGGCGGCCCCCATTATTGCGGGCCCCCGGCTGCGATGGCGGCCCCCATTATTGCGGGCCCCCGGCTGCGATGGCGGCCCCCATTATTGCGGGCCCCCGGCTGCGATGGCGGCCCCCATTATTGCGGGCCCCCGGCTGCGATGGCGGCCCCCATTATTGCGGGCCCCCGGCTGCGATGGCGGCCCCCATTATTGCGGGCCCCCGGCTGCGATGGCGGCCCCCATTATTGCGGGCCCCCGGCTGCGATGGCGGCCCCCATTATTGCGGCCCCCGGCTGCGATGGCGGCCCCCATTATTGCGGGCCCTGGCTGTTAACCCCCACTCATCCAGTAATAACATTAACCCTCCACCCCATATACTTACTGACTCCTTGTAGTCCCGCACTTACTTCGTCCCGGCTGCCAGCTCTGCTGTCATGCATCTTGGCCGTTGGCACGGTCAAGCAGGCCAGCGTCACGGCTGCTGGCTCTTCTGTCACGTGTCCCCGCTGCCGGCTCTGTGAGACAGCCGGCACTCTGGATTAAACACGCCCCCAGCCAATCAGAAGCTAACAGGGGCGCTAATATTTGCTGCTGTGGCGACATAATACACCAGTACCCAGCCGGAGAGCCACGGCACCCCGGTTGGGAATCGCTGCCCTAAGGACACGGCCTATTTTGGGCTTAAGGACGTAACGATTTTTGGCAGATTTTCATCTACATTTTTCAAAAGCAAAAATTTTTTTCTTTTATTTTCCCGTCGGCCGTATAAGGGCTTGTTTTGTTTTTGTTTTTTTTTTGCATGGTGAACTGTAGTTTTTATTGGTGCCACTTTTGGGTACAAAGACTATATTGTAAAACTTTATTAATTTTTGTTTTGTAACAGGGAGAGAAAACGCATCAATTCTGCCATAGATTTATATATATATAATCATGCAGCATAAATGACACAACCCTTTTTTCTGCGGTACGGTTACAATGATGCCAAAATTCTTTCTAGGTGTTTCCACTTTTCCGCAATATAAACCGGAAATTATGGAAATTATTTTTTTCTAAATCGCTGCATTCAAAGTCCTGTAACTTGTTTATTTTCCATGGGCGGAGCTCTGTGAGGGCTTGTTTTTGCGAGACGACCTGGAGTTCTTACTGGTACATATACGGCTTTTTTGATCACTTTTATTGAGTATGTTGGGAGGCAAAATTCAAATTTTGCCTGTTTCTTAGGGTTTTTTTTAACGCTTTTTGGCGTGCAGCATAAAAAGCGTGTTCAATTTATTGTACAGGTCATTAGTAGAGATGAGCGAGTAGTGCCTTAGCCGAGTATCTCCCCGCTTGTTGCTAAAGATTCGGGGGCTGGCGCGGGTGACAGGTGAGTTCCGGGGCGGGAGAGAGGGAGATCTCCCCTCTGTTCCCCGCCCCCCGAAGCTTTAGAGACGAGCGGGGAGATACTCGGCTAAGGCACTACTCAATCGAGTAATGTGCCTTAGAGAGTATACTCGCTCATCTCTAGTCATTACGGTTACGACGTTGCCAAATATGTGGGATTTAAATTTTCTGCTTTTTTTTTTTGTTTGTTTGTTTTACACTATTTATGTCCCTGTAGGGGGCTTGTACAATAGCTCCTATGATCGCTTCTCTCCTGCAATGCCTTATCGCTTGTATTAGCGATCATAGGCACTGGCAGTGCTGGACGCCTGTAGCTGGCGTCCTGTTGCCATGGCACCCCGACGGACTCCCCCACGGTTACAACACAGAGTCCGATGACGTCACAGAGGGAGTTCGCTCCCTCTGTGAACCCTTTACATGCCACGATCTACGTAGGCTAGCAGGGAAGGGGTTAACAGCAGGGGGTCACTGTTACAGAGCACCCCCGCTGTTACAGGGGGAGGCGGGCTATCGGTGACAGCTGGGTCCGGCTGCCGGATAGCAGGGGATCTCTTCTGATCTCATTTTATCCACAGGGCGTAACTGTAAGACCTGTTGCGTTAAGTACTCCGCAGCCAGGACGTACCGTTACACCCCGGGGCAGGAAGGGGTTAAGAATGCATCTCTCTTGGGCCGAAGCCTACAAATAAAACCAAGGAAAGTAGAATACCAATCTATATGGTCCAATTAAAGGGAGAGGAGGCGGAGGGGCTGAACGACAAGCATTGTAGTGGGGTTGTGGCTGCCTCCACCTGGACTTTGGCGGATGGGCCCATATACCTTGATCAGACCATTTGCGAAGGACCTTATTTACCGTCGTTCGTGTATACATCCTCGTTATGTGTTTTTCTAATGAAGAAAATTATTTTGAGCGCTGTTGCCACTTTTTGGTTTCTGCTTGAACTCCTCCGGCTATGATACATGCATGGAGCCGCTCGACGCTGCAGTCCGGAGCTGGCACTACCATGGTGGGACCGAGTTGGTGAACGGCGAAGCGCCAATTCAGAGCAGATCTAATGCAGATTACTAGTAAGCCCACGGCCCAATTAGAGGACAATGCAGATTTCAGTGTGACCGTGTCAGTTGGAATTTGGCGCGATCGCCTCGTTGAGTTTTCAGCACTGATCGGTACCGGAATCTCCTGCAGACAACGGTGATGACTTCCTGGATGATCGACCCCTATCGGAGCAGAAGAGGGCCAATTCCAGTACGCTTTCCTTCCGTCGACCTCAGCAGTCCGACGGGACTTTCTGGGACACGGAAAGTGGATTTCTCCTTCTCATGTGCTGCTCTTCAAATTTGCAATTGGGTTTTACACTCTCACTCATACAAAATTGAAAACTATGTTCCGGGGGCCCCAGGGGTCCGTGCACCATACCATCGTGTAGTGCAGTCAAGTACGTTATGGTTACTACAATATAGGACCCCAGTACTGAGATATAGCGCTGGATCCGGCTGATTTGACTACACCCTGTATTCTGATATATTGCAACAAACCTTCCGCTGTGAGCAGGGCTAGCTCAGGATGGGTTACATCTAGGTTCAGTCCCTAGATGTAAACGGGGTGTTTTTAATAATTGGAAAGCTCATGTTTTGATGTTTTTGAGTTGCTGACTGTTTCCCCCATTTTTTTTTTTCAGCTTCTTGCTTTTCTCCCCTTTGATGATTTGAAGATCTCAGGAAAGCCAGTGGTGACGTCAGCTTAACCAGTGACTGCAGCTCGACCCTGTCCACCATGTCTACTATGCCCAGGTCTCCTCCCCTGCATCTAATGAACGGACGTCACAAGGACCATACACTGGAGACCGTTCCCGTAAAGACTCCTAGTTTGAGCAATGGGCGTGGCCTCATGGACCGGCCGTCTCACCCCACATATGATGGAACAATTCCCACCCCCTTTTCCTGCTCCTTGTTCTCCTCCTCTTCTTCTGTCCAGTGCTGAGTAAGACCCCGCAGTCAGGATGAGAGACCCCTGTACAATCATTCACAGCCCCATCTTCGGCTATTTAATCAGGTGACTTAGACACGTTCCTGGCTCTTGCGTCCAGAGATGACCCCCATATACACTTGAGACGATTGGATTTTGATGAAGAATCCTTCATCCCGCCCCCGCTGGTTTATTGCCGCCGTGTTCTTGAAGACGCTATCTATGCTTCTCTCTCCATGCTATCAGAGTTTTTGAGTTGAGTCCAGCAGTGACCAACGCTGGAATCAAAGAGGGTAACGGGTTGTGGATGTCCTTGGAGGCGGAGTTATGCAAAACAGATGACGGCAGGGGAGCTGCTGCAGGAGCGTACACCGGATTATGGCACCACCCCACATCCTTCCCTATATATACAAAGCAGATCCAGTGTTGTGCAGCCCGTGCTTTCCAATGGGTTCCTTCACTTTAGTGATGTTTTGTAGCCTATGTTACGAGAAAAAAAATTGCGGGTTGCCGCGATTTTGCAAGATTTTGTGGCAACGCTTTCCTTTGTGTTGCATCGCACGAAAACGTGGTTTCTGTGCGATGCAACATTTACAGTAGGAAATCCCACTGTAAATGCCTGAAAATAAGGCATATCTGCATTGAAAAATAAATAATAATAGCTCTGCTAGCCGGCGCTGTCGGCTTCGGCGCACGTCTCCTCGGCAGCTGCGGCGCACCTTTCTGTGGTCTTCAGGCAGCCCCTCCTGGATTGGAGGTTTAAAATGCCTGCCTCCAGGAAGGGCTGACTGTGATTGGCTGAGCCGCGGCACTCGAACCAATCACAGCCATCAAAAATCGCAGCAATACCGCACAGAACACAGATGCGATTTTCTCGCGGCGATATCATGCCACCCGTGTGAAAGCGGCCACAGCCATAATTCTTCATGACGTTCTCCTTTTAGGTCAGATTCACACTTCTGGACGACCCCGTTAACCCTTTCAGCACTGGAATTGATTGAATCACATTTACAAATAGTTTAACCTTTTAAGAACCAACAGACATATTGGTCCCATAGTTTTGTTTAGGGGGCTTTGTTTAGTCCCCGATCGCTCCCCCACCGCCTCGTTGGCACTTCTGTATTACACGCTGTTGCGAATGCATTTATGCAGAAATAAAGTTTTCTCTCTGGACTGCGCTGCTTCTTCCTCGGGTTGCCGTTCTCTCTTCCGCTCCTCTGTGGTCACAATGTTGGTGTTGGCTTAGTTTGGCCACAATGGATTGCTGTAGATATTTGGCTAAAAGGTGCGGTACCAGCTTTAGACATTTATGTGTGACTCCCATAATGGAATGCCGCCCCATGGATCTGCTCACTCCGCCTGTTGGCACAGAGGTAGAGATGCAGAAGCCATAAATGCCTGAGATGGGAAGATCCATTTAAGTAACGGCCGGCCCTGGAGGGTTTTGGCATCATTCAGACCGTATTAGGTGGACACGGTGTAGCTCTGTGTTGCAGACCCAATTCTGACAGCCACGTTGATGCCGATGATACTGTGGGCCGCCATCACTGGACCCAAAATGCAAAATCGGTCCACGTAAAAAAAAAAGACAATCTAATTTAGTGGGTCCGTGGGCTGTCTGTATTCAGTCGGTAAAGAATATGGACAGACCATGCGCCCGTGTGAATGAGCCCTGAGCGTTGGACACTTCCCTCACCACTTGCTCTGCAGCCCCTCTTAGTCCTGGGCCCCCATGTGGTGGACTCCATCCTCCTCTCTGCATGGTCTTTACATGGAGACCATGTCGGCCTTGTCTGATGTGCTGCAGTTCTCCGCCGGTCCCATCGTCATATCGCTCAGACTGGGCAGGAACATGCGGTATGGTGAAATACTCCATGATGTGAAAAGTGTGTTAATTGGACAAGCAACATCGATGTTGCTATTGGCCGCTGTTGCGTGATGTAGTTGTTCTAATTAGTCCATCCCAAACGGACCGGATGGAAGTCCTGACTCGGCCATTGGTCAGAGCGGAGAGTAACCAGCCGCATCGGATCTGCATCTCTTCAATGGAGGTCCAGACCACAAGCCTGGCCAAGAATGACCAGTGATAAAACTACCGTCTGGTATATCTAAGGAATGGCCGTACTAAGAGGCTTGGTGTTGGGCGGAGGCATCCATAAGGTGCTTTTCCATCACAATCCCCTGAGGTCTGACACCTCCGAAGTAATAAGGCATTGGCCGCACTACTGTAGGCTAGAGAATCCTCACCAGCATCGTCTGCAAGGGATTTCCTTAGTCACAGATTTTGGTGATTCTACGAAACGTTGCCCTAGGCGTCCCATCAGCGTGGTCCGTGAAGGGCAGCTCTTCTGGGTCTTGTTCCTCATGATCTGCTGCCTGGACTGGGAGAGATGTGGGTATTCTCATGACCTGCCACTAGGGGGCTCTGTCAGTGTAGCATCCTTCGGAAAGAGTGAGTACGTAGATCATATAGGGGACGGGAGGTGGAGGACCATAACCTCCGATTACCAGAACCGCTGAGAGATTGGCAAACGATTGCTCGGATGCCGCTCACATCCATACAACGGGCGTGCTGGAGATAACCGAGTACTTAAACTCCAATACTTTTTGTGCCCCCATTGAAATTAATGGAGGGTCGGCTACGAATGCATCAGGTAACGGGACCCCCATTTTGTCAATCCTTGGTGGTCTTGCGAATGCCCCATGTGAATGCAGTGGTGATGCACAGCTCCAGTCGCTTCTATGAGATGGAGGGCGATCGATCCGTTCGGCAATCCTCCTTCCCATACAAGTGCATGGCGTGGTGGCCGCAGCGGTCGGACCTGCAGCGATCAGACATTTGTCTTTAAAGCGAACCTGTCACCAGATTAATGCTGCCCAAAACATGGGCAGTACGATCTTTGGCCAGGTATGTAAATGCGCCCGGGTATATTTGGTTCGTTTGACTTGGTCGGAGCTCTGAGTCATTGGAACGGACCGCGGCGGCCTCTCCTGACCTGCAACATCTACCATGACAGCTCTTCTGCCTGCTAGTGTATAGGGAGAGAGCTGTCAGTGTAGATGTTGCTGGCAAGTGAGGTCGCCACGGTCCGTCCCCATGACTCAGAGTTTCTACCGAGTCAAACCTCAAAGTATGTTAATTCTGAAATGGCACAATGTTTCGAAATAAAACCTATGCGGCTGTAGTGTACATACCTGGCCCTGGTCCATGGTTCGGCCAGTGTACATACCTGGCGCAGATCCATGGTTCGGCCAGTGTACATAACTGGCGCACATCCATGGTTCGGGCAGTGTACATACCTGGCCCTGGTCCATGGTTCGGGCAGTGTACACACCTGGCCCTGGTCCATGGTTCGGGCAGTGTACATACCTGGCGTAGGTCCATGGTTCGGGCAGTGTACACACCTGGCACAGGTCCATGGTTCGGGCAGTGTACACACCTGGCGCAGGTCCATGGTTCGGGCAGTGTACACACCTGGTGCAGGTCCATGGTTCGGGCAGTGTACACACCTGGCGCAGGTCCATGGTTCGGGCAGTGTACACACCTGGCGCAGGTCCATGGTTCGGGCAGTGTACACACTTGCGCAGGTCCATGGTTCGGGCAGTGTACACACCTGGCGCAGGTCCATGGTTCGGCCAGTGTACATACCTGGCGCAGATTGATTGTTCGGGCAGTGTACACACCTGGCGCAGGTCCATGGTTCGGGCAGTATACATACCTGGCGCAGGTCCATGGTTCGGGCAGTATACATACCTGGCGCAGTTCTATGGTTCGGGCAGCGTTCCTACCTGACGCAGGTCCATGGTTTGGGCAGTGTACATATGTGGCGCAGGTCCATGGTTTGGGCAGTGTACATACGTGGCGCAGGTCCATGGTTTGGGCAGTGTACATACGTGGCATAGGTCCATGGTTCGGGCAGTGTACATACCTGGTGGGTTCCATGATTCGGCCAGTGTACACACCTGGCGCAGTTCCATGGTTCGGGCAGTGTACATACCTGGCACAGGTCTATAGTTCAGGCAGTGTACATACCTGGCCCTGTGCCATGGTTCGGACAGCGTACACACCTGACGCAGGTCCATGGTTTGGGCAGTGTACATACCTGGTGCAGTTCCATGGTTTGGGCAGTGTACATGCCTGGCGCAGATCCATAGTTCAGGCAGTGTACATATCTGGTGCCTTTCCATGGTTCGGCCAGTGTACATACCTGGCGCAGATTGATGGTTCGAGCAGTGTGCATATCTGGTGCAGTTTCATGGTTCGGCCAGTGTACATACCTGGCGCAGATTGATGGTTCGGACAGTGTACATATCTGGTGCAGGTCCATGGTTCGGCCAGTGTACATATCTGGTGCAGGTCCATGGTTCAGCCAGTGTACATAACTGGTGCAGATCCATGGTTCGGGCAGTGTACATACCTGGCGCAGATCCATGGTTCGGCCAGTGTACATACCTGGCGCAGATCCATGGTTCGGCCAGTGTACATACCTGGCGCAGATCCATGGTTCGGCCAGTGTACATACCTGGCGCAGATCCATGGTTCGGCCAGTGTACATACCTGGCGCAGATCCATGGTTCGGCCAGTGTACATACCTGGCGCAGATCCATGGTTCGGCCAGTGTACATACCTGGCGCAGATCCATGGTTCGGCCAGTGTACATACCTGGCGCAGATCCATGGTTCGGCCAGTGTACATACCTGGCGCAGATCCATGGTTCGGCCAGTGTACATACCTGGCGCAGATCCATGGTTCGGCCAGTGTACATACCTGGCGCAGGTCTATAGTTCAGGCAGTGTACACACCTAACGCAGGTCCATGGTTTGGCAGTGTACATACCTAGTGCAGGTCCATGGTTTGGGCAGTGTACATACCTGGTGCAGTTCCATGGTTCGGGCAATGTACATACCTGGTGGGTTCCATGATTCGGCCAGTGTACACACCTGGCGCAGTTCCATGGTTCAGGCAGTGTACATACCTGGCACAGGTCTATAGTTCGGGCAGTGTACATACCTGGCCCTGTGCCATGGTTCGGACAGCGTACACACCTGACGCAGGTCCATGGTTTGGGCAGTGTACATACCTGGTGCAGTTCCATGGTTCGGCCAGTGTACATACCTGGCGCAGATTGATGGTTCGGGCAGTGTACATATCTGGTGCAGGTCCATGGTTCGGCCAGTGTACATAACTGGTGCAGGTCCATGGTTCGGCCAGTGTACATAACTGGTGCAGATCCATGGTTCGGGCAGTGTGCATAACTGGTGCAGATCCATGGTTCGGGCAGTGTGCATATCTGGTGCAGTTCCATGGTTCGGGTAGTGTACATACCTGGTGCAGTTCCATGGTTCGGGCAGTGTACATACCTGGTGCAGATCCATAGATCAAGCAGTGTACATACCTGGTACAGTTCCATGGTTCGGCCAGTGTACAAACCAGGCGCAGATCCATGGTTCGGCCAGTGTACAAACCAGGCGCAGATCCATGGTTCGGCCAGTGGACATACCTGGCGCAGATCCATGGTTCGGCCAGTGGACATACCTGGCGCAGATCCATGGTTCGGCCAGTGGACATACCTGGCGCAGATCCATGGTTCGGCCAGTGGACATACCTGGCGCAGATCCATGGTTCGGCCAGTGGACATACCTGGCGCCGATCCATGGTTCGGCCAGTGGACATACCTGGCGCAGATCCATGGTTCGGCCAGTGGACATACCTGGCGCAGATCCATGGTTCGGCCAGTGGACATACCTGGCGCAGATCCATGGTTCGGCCAGTGGACATACCTGGCGCAGATCCATGGTTCGGCCAGTGGACATACCTGGCGCAGATCCATGGTTCGGCCAGTGGACATACCTGGCGCAGATCCATGGTTCGGCCAGTGGACATACCTGGCGCAGATCCATGGTTCGGCCAGTGGACATACCTGGCGCAGATCCATGGTTCGGCCAGTGGACATACCTGGCGCAGATCCATGGTTCGGCCAGTGGACATACCTGGCGCAGATCCATGGTTCGGCCAGTGGACATACCTGGCGCAGATCCATGGTTCGGCCAGTGGACATACCTGGCGCAGATCCATGGTTCGGCCAGTGGACATACCTGGCGCAGATCCATGGTTCGGCCAGTGGACATACCTGGCGCAGATCCATGGTTCGGCCAGTGGACATACCTGGCGCAGATCCATGGTTCGGCCAGTGGACATACCTGGCGCAGATCCATGGTTCGGCCAGTGGACATACCTGGCGCAGATCCATGGTTCGGCCAGTGGACATACCTGGCGCAGATCCATGGTTCGGCCAGTGGACATACCTGGCGCAGATCCATGGTTCGGCCAGTGGACATACCTGGCGCAGATCCATGGTTCGGCCAGTGGACATACCTGGCGCAGATCCATGGTTCGGCCAGTGGACATACCTGGCGCAGATCCATGGTTCGGCCAGTGGACACACCTGGCGCAGATCCATGGTTCGGCCAGTGGACACACCTGGCGCAGATCCATGGTTCGGCCAGTGGACACACCTGGCGCAGATCCATGGTTCGGCCAGTGGACACACCTGGCGCAGATCCATGGTTCGGCCAGTGGACACACCTGGCGCAGATCCATGGTTCGGCCAGTGGACACACCTGGCGCAGATCCATGGTTCGGCCAGTGGACACACCTGGCGCAGATCCATGGTTCGGCCAGTGTGCATATCTGGTGCAGTTCCATGGTTCGGGTAGTGTACATACCTGGCGCAGTTCCATGGTTCGGACAGTGTACATACCTGGCGCAGATCCATGGTTCGGCCAGTGTACATAACTGGTGCACATCCATGGTTCGGCCAGTGTACATAACTGGTGCACATCCATGGTTCGGCCAGTGTACATAACTGGTGCACATCCATGGTTCGGCCAGTGTACATAACTGGTGCACATCCATGGTTCGGCCAGTGTACATAACTGGTGCACATCCATGGTTCGGCCAGTGTACATAACTGGTGCACATCCATGGTTCGGACACTGGCCAAACCATGGATGTGCACCAGTTATGTACACTGGCCGAACCATGGATGTGCACCAGATATGTACACTGGCCGAACCATGGATGTGCACCAGTTATGTACACTGGCCGAACCATGGATGTGCACCAGTTATGTACACTGGCCGAACCATGGATGTGCACCAGTTATGTACACTGGCCGAACCATGGATGTGCACCAGTTATGTACACTGGCCGAACCATGGATGTGCACCAGTTATGTACACTGGCCGAACCATGGATGTGCACCAGTTATGTACACTGGCCGAACCATGGATGTGCACCAGTTATGTACACTGGCCGAACCATGGATGTGCACCAGTTATGTACACTGGCCGAACCATGGATGTGCACCAGTTATGTACACTGGCCGAACCATGGATGTGCACCAGTTATGTACACTGGCCGAACCATGGATGTGCACCAGTTATGTACACTGGCCGAACCATGGATGTGCACCAGTTATGTACACTGGCCGAACCATGGATGTGCACCATTTATGTACACTGGCCGAACCATGGATGTGCACCAGTTATGTACACTGGCCGAACCATGGATGTGCACCAGTTATGTACACTGGCCGAACC
This sequence comes from Eleutherodactylus coqui, assembly GCF_035609145.1. Taxonomy (NCBI): domain Eukaryota; kingdom Metazoa; phylum Chordata; class Amphibia; order Anura; family Eleutherodactylidae; genus Eleutherodactylus; species Eleutherodactylus coqui. The sequence goes on along the minus strand of NC_089839.1, from coordinate 18,123,631 downwards.
ATGGATGTGCACCAGGTATGTACACTGGCCGAACCATGGATGTGCACCAGGTATGTACACTGGCCGAACCATGGATGTGCACCAGGTATGTACACTGCCTGATCTATGGATCTGCACCAGGTATGTACACTGTCCGAACCATGGAACTGCGCCAGGTATGCACACTACCCGAACCATGGATCTGCTCCAGTTATGCACACTGGCCGAACCATGGATGTGCTCCAGTTATGCACACTGGCCGAACCATGGATGTGCACCAGTTATGTACACTGGCCGAACCATGGATGTGCACCAGGTATGTACACTGGCCGAACCATGGATGTGCACCAGGTATGTACACTGGCCGAACCATGGATGTGCACCAGGTATGTACACTGCCTGATCTATGGATCTGCACCAGGTATGTACACTGTCCGAACCATGGAACTGCGCCAGATATGCACACTCGCCGAACCATGGATGTGCTCCAGTTATGCACACTGGCCGAACCATGGATGTGCTCCAGTTATGCACACTGGCCGAACCATGGATGTGCACCAGTTATGTACACTGGCCGAACCATGGATGTGCACCAGTTATGTACACTGGCCGAACCATGGATGTGCACCAGTTATGTACACTGCCTGAACTATAGACCTGCGCCAGGTATGTACACTGGCCGAACCATGGATGTGCGCCAGGTATGTACACTGCCCGAACTATAGACCTGCGCCAGGTATGTACACTGCCCAAACCATGGTTCGGCCAGTGTACATACCTCGCGCAGATCCATGGTTCGGCCAGTGTACATACCTCGCGCAGATCTATAGTTTGGGCAGTATGAACCTGGTGACAGCTTCCTTTTAATGCTAAAACGCCTTCATTAACAGTAGAATTAGTTGCGGGATTCTCCTGGAGACCATGCCGGATGTTGCAGACATGTTCTGGATCAGCGTTCCCATCAGAGAAGAACACCAAGATGTCATCTTCCCAATAAGCATCTGGAATAAACCGCCATTCTTACTACATCTGATTCTCAGAGTGTTTGCTGTACTTTTGGTTTGTGCCTGGTCATGGTCCTCGCACCATACTTTATAAGCAGGAGGGGTAGTGCTGCCACTTGGTCTTTCTACTCTGCCCTGGTAAACTAAAATGCAGACATCTAGAAGATCATGATGTCGATGAATTCCTTGAAGATAGCTGGGGCATTACAAAGACCAAAGGGCATTGCTAGGGTGGCTGCTTGTGGCAGACAGTGCCCCCTATCTCCTCCAGTCACAGTCAGCGCATGGTCTCCTGCAGTAGACGCCACATCACCTCTCCTGGTGCTATAAGGTGAGCGCACACAGCCAACTTTTAGTTTGACCCGTACTTGTTCTACTCAACTTTCCCATCTTCTCCACTCCTGATCTCAACTTCTTTATTGGTGACGTCAAATATGTCTGCTGCCTGCCATGACGCCGGGCCTGTTATATAATTCCACAAGAACTCATCCTGTCCCAACATCGGCTGTTTCACAAGCTTGCTACTCTGGTACAGCGCTACGGCTACCCTCCACAACACTGGGACTACTAATGACCTAGAGGGGTCTTGCAGCAAAGACCAGGTCCCAATTGGTGGGGATAAGCAGTGAATACCAGGGAGCCAAACTGTCTTGTGGCGCGGGGGGTTCCACAACCGCTGTTTTGACAGACATAACTAGAAACTTGAAGTGCCCGTCACAAGTATGGGTGGCTTTATATGGGACGACTATCTCTCCCGTACGGTCACACTGGAGTGATAGTCCTTCAGCGGGCGGAGATCTCTTCCGGGTGGCCGCCTCCATTCACAGCGAACAGGCAGTTGTTGATAGATGAACGACTGCCTGATTACAACGAGCGAGAAGTCGCTCACCAGTCACTCCGTTTTAGTGAGCTGAAACGTGACTACGACTAATGAGCGATTTCGTGCGTGGTACGATTTCGGGTAACGGGTCGGCCATTGCTGAGAATTGATGGTTTGAGCTATTTTCCAGCTGGTAGCTGGCCCGCGTAAAGCTGCCCTGTTAAAACTCGTCTTCCAGTTGTAGGCCGGCTTCACACGGGTGTTTACGTTTTTTTGGTCGCCTTAGTGCAGTGTCTTTGCGCTATAAATAATGCCTATTAGCGCACGTATTGGCGTATTTTACTGTATTTTTTTCTGCACTGACTTAAATGGTTAATTAGTGTAATGGGTCCCAGACGCGTTCTTTTTCCAGCGGAATTACGCAGTGCTTCACGCATGTCTTTGCTTATTGCGTGCACATTTGCGCTACCCCCCCCCTTCCCCCATTGACTTCTATGGCGACCTTTGGTGCGAAAAATATGTTCTTTTTTTTTTTTGCGCACAGTAAATACGGAAATGTGACGAAGCCGCAGAAATCAATGGGCTCTCTGCGGATCGTGCGCACAAATACGCCGTGTGACGCCGTCCTTCAGGGCCGCTTGGTGATCATGGCCGCCCCTGGCAGAGCTCACAGGACACAGCATGACTTTAGTCAGAAGAAACAATCATTCAGGATGTGTGATGATGGAGTCTGCAGCTCTGGAGGCTCCAGTCACATAATGAGGGAGAAGGAAGGCCTGGATGCCGCACTGACTCCTCCTCGCCGCCAGGTGTCACTGTGCTGCGGGGCGGAGACTCGAGATAAGCGGCCGGGATAGCGGTTGTAGCCGGGAGAGCCGAGTCGTGTTCTGCCCGCGGTACCGGAGACATGAGGAGCGCCGCCCGCAGCCGGTAAGTGTCCCCCGTGGTTGCGTCATACCGTTAGTGCACGTCAGCACAGTGTGAGGCCGGAGACCGCAGAGCTGACACTCTACCTGGAGAACGCCCCCCCCTGTAGACTCACCTTGTCATATAGTGTGTCACCTCCTTTGCATCCCCCCCATTGTGTATTATTCCCTCTGAGTCCCCCACCACCCCCCCCCCCCCCCCCCGTAGTGTATTATCCCGTCTGTGCCCTCCCTGTAGTGGTTTACCTTCTGTCGCCCCCCCCCCCCAACATATTGCCCCCTTAGTATATTATACTATGTGTCTGTCCCCCCTCCCCCCCCCCCCCTGTTGCATATTATCGTGTTTATTCTGCGTCCCCCCCCCCGTAGCGTATTATCCTCTGCGTCGCCCCCCCCTGTAGCGTATTATCCTCTGCGTCGCCCCCCCCCGTAGCGTATTATCCTCTGCGTCGCCCCCCCCCCCCCCGTAGCGTATTATCCTCTGCGTCGCCCCCCCCCCCCCGTAGCGTATTATCCTCTGCGTCGCTCCCCCCCCCCCCCCGTAGCGTATTATCCTCTGCGTCGCCCCCCCCCCCCCCCCGTAGCGTATTATCCTCTGCGTCGCGCCCCCCCCGTAGCGTATTATCCTCTGCGTCGCCCCCCCCGTTGCGTATTATCCTCTGCGTCGCCCCCCCCCCCCCCCCCGTTGCGTATTATCCTCTGCGTCGCCCCCCCCCCGTAGCGTATTATCCTCTGCGTCGCCCCCCCCGTAGCGTATTATCCTCTGCGTCGCCCCCCCCCCCCCCGTAGCGTATCATCCTCTGCGTCGCCCCCCCCCCCCCCCGTAGCGTATTATCCTCTGCGTCGCCCCCCCCCCCCCGTAGCGTATTATCCTCTGCGTCGCCCCCCCCCCCCGTAGCGTATTATCCTCTGCGTCGCCCCCCCCCCCGTAGCGTATTATCCTCTGCGTCGCCCCCCCCCCCGTAGCGTATTATCCTCTGCGTCGCCCCCCCCCCCCCCCGTAGCGTATTATCCTCTGCGTCGCCCCCCCCCCGTAGCGTATTATCCTCTGCGTCGCCCCCCCCCCCTGTAGTGTATTATCCTCTGCGTCGCCCCCCCCCCGTAGCGTATTATCCTCTGCGTCGCCCCCCCCCCGTAGCGTATTATCCTCTGCGTCGCCCCCCCCGTAGCGTATTATCCTCTGCGTCGCCCCCCCCGTAGCGTATTATCCTCTGCGTCGCCCCCCCCGTAGCGTATTATCCTCTGCGTCGCCCCCCCCCCCGCCCCCGTAGCGTATTATCCTCTGCGTCGCCCCCCCCCCGCCCCCGTAGCGTATTATCCTCTGCGTCGCCCCCCCCCCCGCCCCCGTAGCGTATTATCCTCTGCGTCGCCCCCCCCCCCCCCCCCGCCCCAGTAGCGTATTATCCTCTGCGTCGCCCCCCCCCCCCGCCCCAGTAGCGTATTATCCTCTGCGTCGCCCCCCCCCCCCGCCCCAGTAGCGTATTATCCTCTGCGTCGCCCCCCCACCCCCGTAGCGTATTATCCTCTGCGTCGCCCCCCCACCCCCGTAGCGTATTATCCTCTGCGTCGCCCCCCCCCCCCGTAGCGTATTATCCTCTGCGTCGCCCCCCCCCCCCCGTAGCGTATTATCCTCTGCGTCGCCCCCCCCCCGTAGCGTATTATCCTCTGCGTCGCCCCCCCCCGTAGCGTATTATCCTCTGCGTCGCCCCCCCGTAGCGTATTATCCTCTGCGTCGCCCCCCCCCCCCCCCCGTAGCGTATTATCCTCTGCGTCGCCCCCCCCCCCGTAGCGTATTATCCTCTGCGTCGCCCCCCCCCCGTAGCGTATTATCCTCTGCGTCGCCCCCCCCCCCCCGTAGCGTATTATCCTCTGCGTCGCCCCCCCCCCCCCGTAGCGTATTATCCTCTGCGTCGCTCCCCCCCCCCCCGTAGCGTATTATCCTCTGCGTCGCCCCCCCCCCCCCGTAGCGTATTATCCTCTGCGTCGCGCCCCCCCCGTAGCGTATTATCCTCTGCGTCGCCCCCCCCCGTTGCGTATTATCCTCTGCGTCGCCCCCCCCCCCCGTTGCGTATTATCCTCTGCGTCGCCCCCCCCCCGTAGCGTATTATCCTCTGCGTCGCCCCCCCCGTAGCGTATTATCCTCTGCGTCGCCCCCCCCCCCCCGTAGCGTATCATCCTCTGCGTCGCCCCCCCCCCCCCCCCGTAGCGTATTATCCTCTGCGTCGCCCCCCCCCCCCCGTAGCGTATTATCCTCTGCGTCGCCCCCCCCCCCGTAGCGTATTATCCTCTGCGTCGCCCCCCCCCCCCGTAGCGTATTATCCTCTGCGTCGCCCCCCCCCCCCGTAGCGTATTATCCTCTGCGTCGCCCCCCCCCCCCGTAGCGTATTATCCTCTGCGTCGCCCCCCCCCCGTAGCGTATTATCCTCTGCGTCGCCCCCCCCCCTGTAGTGTATTATCCTCTGCGTCGCCCCCCCCCCGTAGCGTATTATCCTCTGCGTCGCCCCCCCCCCGTAGCGTATTATCCTCTGCGTCGCCCCCCCCGTAGCGTATTATCCTCTGCGTCGCCCCCCCCGTAGCGTATTATCCTCTGCGTCGCCCCCCCCCCCCCCCGCCCCCGTAGCGTATTATCCTCTGCGTCGCCCCCCCCCCGCCCCCGTAGCGTATTATCCTCTGCGTCGCCCCCCCCCCCCGCCCCCGTAGCGTATTATCCTCTGCGTCGCCCCCCCCCCCCCGCCCCAGTAGCGTATTATCCTCTGCGTCGCCCCCCCCCCCCCCGCCCCAGTAGCGTATTATCCTCTGCGTCGCCCCCCCCCCCCCGCCCCAGTAGCGTATTATCCTCTGCGTCGCCCCCCCCCCCGCCCCAGTAGCGTATTATCCTCTGCGTCGCCCCCCCCCCCCCCGTAGCGTATTATCCTCTGCGTCGCCCCCCCCCCGTAGCGTATTATCCTCTGCGTCGCCCCCCCACCCCCGTAGCGTATTATCCTCTGCGTCGCCCCCCACCCCCGTAGCGTATTATCCTCTGCGTCGCCCCCCCCCCCCCGTAGCGTATTATCCTCTGCGTCGCCCCCCCCCCCGTAGCGTATTATCCTCTGCGTCGCCCCCCCCCCGTAGCGTATTATCCTCTGCGTCGCCCCCCCCCGTAGCGTATTATCCTCTGCGTCGCCCCCCCCGTAGCGTATTATCCTCTGCGTCGCCCCCCCCCCCGTAGCGTATTATCCTCTGCGTCGCCCCCCCCCCCGTAGCGTATTATCCTCTGCGTCGCCCCCCCCCCGTAGCGTATTATCCTCTGCGTCGCCCCCCCCCCCCCCCCGTAGCGTATTATCCTCTGCGTCGCCCCCCCCGTAGCGTATTATCCTCTGCGTCGCCCCCCCCCCCCGTAGCGTATTATCCTCTGCGTCGCCCCCCCCCCCGTAGCGTATTATCCTCTGCGTCGCCCCCCCCCCGTAGCGTATTATCCTCTGCGTCGCCCCCCCCGTAGCGTATTATCCTCTGCGTCGCCCCCCCCCCCCGTAGCGTATTATCCTCTGCGTCGCCCCCCCCCCCCGCCCCCGTAGCGTATTATCCTCTGCGTCGCCCCCCCCCCCGCCCCCGTAGCGTATTATCCTCTGCGTCGCCCCCCCCCCCCCCGCCCCAGTAGCGTATTATCCTCTGCGTCGCCCCCCCCCCCCCCGCCCCAGTAGCGTATTATCCTCTGCGTCGCCCCCCCCCCCCCCCCGCCCCAGTAGCGTATTATCCTCTGCGTCGCCCCCCCCCCCCGCCCAGTAGCGTATTATCCTCTGCGTCGCCCCCCCCCCGCCCCAGTAGCGTATTATCCTCTGCGTCGCCCCCCCCCCCCCCCCCCCCCGTAGCGTATTATCCTCTGCGTCGCCCCCCCCCCGTAGCGTATTATCCTCTGCGTCGCCCCCCCACCCCCGTAGCGTATTATCCTCTGCGTCGCCCCCCCCCCGTAGCGTATTATCCTCTGCGTCGCCCCCCCCCCCCGTAGCGTATTATCCTCTGCGTCGCCCCCCCCCCCCGTAGCGTATTATCCTCTGCGTCGCCCCCCCCCGTAGCGTATTATCCTCTGCGTCGCCCCCCCCCGTAGCGTATTATCCTCTGCGTCGCCCCCCCCCGTAGCGTATTATCCTCTGCGTCGCCCCCCCCGTAGCGTATTATCCTCTGCGTCGCCCCCCCCCCGTAGCGTATTATCCTCTGCGCCCCCGTCCCCCCGTAGCGTATTATCCTCTGCGCCCCCGTCCCCCCGTAGCGTATTATCCTCTGCGCCCCCCGTCCCCCCGTAGCGTATTATCCTCTGCGCCCCCCGTCCCCCCGTAGCGTATTATCCTCTGCGCCCCCCGTCCCCCCGTAGCGTATTATCCTCTGCGCCCCCCCTTTCCCGTAACGTATAATCCTCTGCATCGCCCCCATAGTGTATGATCCTGTGCGTCACCTCTGCGACCCATCCATAGCGTATTATTCTGTGTCCAGCCTGTAGTGTATTATCCCCTCTGCTTCCCCCCCGGCGTATTATCCTCTGTGGGCCCCCCCTCTCCCTGTAGCGTTTTATCCAATGTGTGTCCCCCCCCCCCCCCCCTGGTAGCGTATTATCCCCTCTGCGTGCATTCCCTGTAGCGTATTATCCCCCCTGCATTCCTTCCCGGTTAATACGGTGTCCCTTCTTCGCCCCCCCCCCCCCCCACACACACACACACACACTCCCGTAGCGTATTGTCCCCTCCGTGCCCACCCCCTTGGAGTGTATGCTCTCACCCCGTAGCGTATTATCCTCTCTGTTATACCCCACCACCACCAACACACACAGCGTTGTGTATTCCACTACTGGAGGGGGGACAAAGGATATTATCCCCTCTACGTCCGCTGTGTCCCCCCTCCCCACGACACAGTGTATTATCCTTCTTGTATATGTCTACCCCTGTAGTGTATTATCCTCTATTTGTTTCCCATAGCATGTTATCCTGTGTTCCACGCCCCCCCCCCTTAGAATTTTACTCTCTACATGCCCCCCACCCCATTAAGTATTCTCCTGTCCCGTCCCCCGTCCCCTCCTCCCTGTAGTGTATCATCCTCTCTGTATGCCCCCCACTAGTATGGTTCTACTTTCTCTTTGCCCCCCATGGCATATTCTCTCTTTATGTCTGCCCCCCCAATAGTGTATTCTCCTCTGTGTGTCCCCCCCACCCCTCTTTGTGTTATCCTGCCTGTTTCCCCTCTACCCGAGGGCATTATTCTTTCTGTGCATCTCCCCAATAGTCTTACCCCCCCCCCCATACTGTCACCCCCCCCTTCAGTGCATCACCACCTTCTAGGTACCCACTCTCCCTACTTGTATCCCCCCCCCCCCCCAAATGACTGATGCCCCTGGGGTCTGTAGTTTTGCCCCGTGTAGTCCCTGAACTCCTCGGGTTAAGTAGTTTTGCTGTTACTTCCTTTCCCCTGTAATATTGCCCCTTCTCCCCTCAGTGTTGAGCGCCCCAGTGTGGCCGTGCACAATACACGTCTGTGTGTCCAGTGTTCGGCCTCCCCCTCCCCTGCCAGGAATGAATTTGGGGAGGGGGCCGAGTCTCAATCTGTCTTTTCTTTGCCGTCTCTCCTCCAGCGCACAGACCAGTTCCCTGCACACAGACCCGCCATTGTGACCTGTGCAGGCTCCACCGAGGGCTAAACCAACAGTCCCTGGGGCATCTGTACAGGAGGGCTGTAACCCCCGCAGTGCCGCTGGCCCGGGGCTGTAACCCCCGCAGTGCCGCTGGCCCGGGGCTGTAACCCCCGCAGTGCCGCTGGCCCGGGGCTGTAACCCCCGCAGTGCCGCTGGCCCGCACACTACTCCCATCATCCGCCACTGCACACAGAGCAGGACCACTACTACTGCTCGCCGTCCGTATAAAGCCAGGTGTGAGCAGCGGCGCTGTACGTCACGTGCCGGATAGTAACGCGGTCACCGTAACCGTTGCCTGCCATTAGCCACTTGTTGAGGCGTAACGAAGAACTGTCCTGGTACAATGCCTGGAAGTAGTCCTGTGCCCAGGATGCCCCCACCCACATCCTGCCATCTCCGTGTTTACTTTCTAAGGTGTGAGACACAACGATGCCAGCGTCACATCATATGATAGAACAACCTGCCACTGGGCTCCCAGCAAGTTACTTGTTATAACTGAGGATGTATGTACTTTGTCCATAGGGGGCAGTATTATAGTAGTTATATTCTTGTACATAGGGGGCAGTATTATAGTAGTTATATTCTTGTACATAGGGGGCAGTATTATAGTAGTTATATTCTTGTACATAGGGGGCAGTATTATAGTAGTTATATTCTTGTACATAGGGGCAGTATTACAGTAGTTATATTCTTGTACATAGGGGGCAGTATTATAGTAGTTATATTCTTA